>NC_090266.1:719187085-719814943 GCF_040414725.1 Anabrus simplex
TTGGCTCCCCTGTTATAAGTTTAGAGCTATGTTCTAAAGATGACTCAAAATGAACAGCCGAGCTTAACCTTTCTGTAAACGAGGTGGAATAATTTGTAGGGAGCTTAACTTGCTTTTCCATAACCGGTGCTATTCACAGCCGAAAGCGAACGATCGGGCTATAGGCTGTGTGTGCAGAATCTTACCTGGAATGAGGTAGATGCACGCACACACTCATGAGTACGGACCGATCGAGTTAACTAAATTGAAGTTGATTAACATTGTCAGCTAAGCCCAAAGCGAACGGATCTGGGTAAGGGGATGTAATGTAACAAAACTTACACTACATTGCGCAAGTATTGGGACGGTGCAAATTTAATTAGGTTAGTAGTGCCAATCTGATCACTGAAAGCAATAACCCTTCAAAATACTGACTGCGACAGGAATATAAATTGTATTTAAGAAAATATAATTCCTTTAGGTTCTCTATCATATGAGATGCGTTTATATTAAATTCTTTTACATTTAAGACATCTAATTTTAAGCTCGAGTCATCTGAAATTCCCAGGCCCAATTTCTTCAACGAATGTTAAGTGTTAACACTAGTGTTAAGGAAACTTAACACATAATTTAACAAAATGGCCGTCTCTTCAAGAATTTCTAACTCCAACAAATTGTTAATACTTGTGTTAAATTAACATTCACGCAGGTCTGTGTTAAACCTCTTAATAGCTGTTAAAATTTCAAAATGGTAGCATGTAGAAGACGTGTTTGAAGCTTTACTGCTTTATGAAGACTATTTATAAATTTAATAAGGTCAGAGACGACCCATACTAAGAAAAACGCCTGTTTAGAGTTTTTAGAAGAACGTTTTTTACACAGATACCTAATTGCCAAAGATGTAATGAATAAGGTACTAGAAAAAATTGAAAATATGTTAGAGTTTTCCGCAGATTGAAACTTATCAGTACCTCTAATGCAGCAGTTGCTTATAGTTCTTAGATATTATTCTTCAGACTCTTCTCATGTAGACGACTATGTTCATGAGTGCAAGACAAGAGTGTGTAGAATTCTGCAAAGAATTCCTGCTGCCATTACAGCTTTAACAATGCTTTATGTTATTTTCCCCGCAGAAAAATAATGCCCGAAAATCATTGAAAACATATCAATTATCACATATTCCCGGTGATGTAGGAACCCTAGATTGCACTCATGGAAAAATATATTGAATGTTGTGATACAACAGCCCATTCTTTTGTTTTTCAAGCACACTCGAATACTTTCCAGTTAACATCTGTAACAACATTTTTCCTGCATTCATCATAATAACGCTTTTGTTACCTCTTACGGGACATGTTTATGCCTTGGCCGTATCTGCTAACCATAACCTATAATAATGTCAACCATATGTCACAAAATACTATTCCAACATACCGCTAGGAACGCTTTATATAAAGGAAAAAACGATGCTCACTCCCAAGCGCGATCAGAAATCTCACGGAAACTTGTTAATTTGTCCTTAACAAATAATTAAGTTATTCGCATATACCGAAGGCCAGTTGCCGGTGAAACGGAACTCACAGAACAAAGAGGATATGACGGAAAAACGGAACACTTCAGCACATGGCGGCACACTGCCGGTATCGACAGTCAGCTAATTGGCGAAGGGCAGTGCATAGTGGCGCTTCTAACGGGATAGTGAGACACTGTCTCGGTCTCGCTTGATAATGTTTCGGAACAACTGACATTCGGTGTTCCAGAACAAAGGAACATATCTGTGCACCGGCACAGTGTGCCGAAACAGGGACATAGCGCCCAACCCTAGTAGCCATGCCAGAGGCACACGTGGTTGCAAACTTGCTGCAAGCAGACGGTTCCCAATGTACACTGGTAACAGAGCACGTGCAACATGAGACCGGATTCTGATCTTGGATGACGTTGGGTCGGCCACCGCTGCTCGCACAATGCGTCGATCTTGACGTGCATCTATACTACGCGGAGGTCCGGATCGTGGTGTACGGTTGTGGGAATGTCCCACAGACTACTGCTGAAAGCAGAGACACACCACCGAAACATTGTGCCCAACACGTGCATCAGTCCGTCGATACGTCCATCCAGCTTCCCGCAGACCACAAAGCGAACCCGTTCAAATTGCTTCATTTGTTCAACAGGAGAATATACTCGCCAGCGGGGCATTATTGTATCCTAGAAAGAATGTTGCAAACACTGTTCACCTCTCACTTCAGCACAGTTACTGCCTGCAGAGTCAAAATGGAGTGCGCATGGACAAGGCTCCATCTGATCGCTGATGTTCGTGACAAATTAATCACTAACGCAACAACCCGTCAGTACGCACAGTACACACAGTCCTTGAGGATGTTGCATTTTCTTTTTCCGGCAGTGTAAGTTTTTGTTAACATAATTTCACAAAATCTTCATCCACTGACCATTATATATAGTGTAGAATAGAATGCTACATTCCCCTATTTTCAGAACACCAGAAACCTTGTTTCTAATACATGCATTGTACAATAATCCGAATTATACCGGTAGTTATAGGCCTATATAACTTTTAACAAATTAAATAGATATAATTTACATTTTATATTTACTACATTCGTTTAATAAACGACTAACCTTAGAAGTCAAACTGTGATCAACCTTGGTATATTATCCCTTCCACGAAAATTAAAATAAAATATATATGGTGAAAATACACTGACTGACAGAGCAAATGCAACACCAAGAAGGAGTGGTCAGAACTTTATGCCAATTGCAGGGTAGACTGACGTCACTGAGGTATGCTCATGATGTGAAATGCGCCGCTGTGCTGCGCACGTAGCGAACGATAAATGGGACACGGCGTTGGCGAATGGCCCACTTCGTACCGTGATTTCTCAGCCGACAGTCATTGTAGAACGTGTTGTCGTGTGCCACAGGACACGTGTATAGCTAAGAATGCAAAGGCCGCCGTCAACGGAGGCATTTCCAGCAGACAGACGACTTTACGAGGGGTATGGTGATCGGGCTGAGAAGGGCAGGTTGGTCGCTTCGTCAAATCGCAGCCGATACCCATAGGGATGTGTCCACGGTGCAGCGCCTGTGGCGAAGATGGTTGGCGCAGGGACATGTGGCACGTGCGAGGGGTCCAGGCGCAGCCCGAGTGACGTCAGCACGCGAGGATCGGCGCATCCGCCGCCAAGCGGTGGTAGCCCCGCACGCCACGTCAACCGCCATTCTTCAGCATGTGCAAGACACCCTGGCTGTTCCAATATCGACCAGAACAATTTCCCGTCGATTGGTTGAAGGAGGCCTGCACTCCCGGCGTCCGCTCAGAAGACTACCATTGACTCCACAGCATAGACGTGCACGCCTGGCATGATGCCGGGCTAGAGCGACTTGGATGAGGGAATGGCGGAACGTCGTGTTCTCCGATGAGTCACGCTTCTGTTCTGTCAGTGATAGTCACCGCAGACGAGTGTGGCGTCGGCGTGGAGAAAGGTCAAATCCGGCAGTAACTGTGGAGCGCCCTACCGCTAGACAACGCTATTGCGTATGATTCCACGTCACCTCTAGTGCGTATTCAAGGCACGTTAAATGCCCACCGCTACGTGCAGCATGTGCTGCGGCCGGTGGCACTCCCGTACCTTCAGGGGCTGCCCAATGCTCTGTTTCAGCAGGATAATGCCCGCCCACACACTGCTCGCATCTCCCAACAGGCTCTACGAGGTGTACAGATGCTTCCGTGGCCAGCGTACTCTCCGGATCTCTCACCAATCGAACACGTGTGGGATCTCATTCGACGCCGTTTGCAAACTCTGCCCCAGCCTCGTACGGACGACCAACTGTGGCAAATGGTTGACAGAGAATGGAGAACCATCCCTCAGGACACCATCCGCACTCTTATTGACTCTGTACCTCGACGTGTTTCTGCGTGCATCGCCGCTCGCGGTGGGCCTACATCCTACTGAGTCGATGCCGTGCGCATTGTGTAACCTGCATATCGGTTTGAAATAAACATCAATTATTCGTCCGTGCCGTCTCTGTTTTTTCCCCAACTTTCATCCCTTTCGAACCACTCCTCCTTGGTGTTGCATTTGCTCTGTCAGTCAGTGTATATCCGGTTATATTGTTTCTGAATCTCCACGCCCAATCTATACCGATTAAAGGTTCAACAGCAGCTATACGACCTTAATCACTTCTTCACCTATCTCTCTGGTCTGCAAGTATGTCAAGTTTATGCTTCTTGTAGTACAGGCTCGTATTATTTACAAAAAGCTACGCCACCATCTGTGATTCATTCATTATCCTTAAAATATTTCAACCAAATTATAATATTCTTTGCTATGTTATTATACGCCTTTTTTCCATCTTCTCTCCGTAGTGTAAATACTTAACACATATCTGGGTGTTTCCTTCAGACTTTGCTTTCATATTTCGCCATTAGCCGTTTTTTCCCTTTATATTACTTGCCTGGTTCACAATATTCACCCTTTATCTAATGTACTTAGACGAAGTGCTTCTATCCCTGCAGTTGGGAACCAAATTTCTTTTCTAAATATCTTATGCTATATGATACATTCTTTAAAGTTTATATTTTCCTATATTTCCTTTGTTTATATCTGTCTACATACAATATTCTTCACTCCAGTTAGCCAGTGACTTTCATGCATATTTAATACTAGCGAATGTACCCGTGCTTCGCTACGGTATTCTACATTGTATTCGAATATCGAAGTAAATAGTGTGCATGCAGTAAATAAGATTGTTTTAAAATTGCATGTCTCTTAGCGTTATCCGAGAAAGAGCATGGGGAGGTCCCCGTACGTTGTTTCCAATGTAAAGTGTTTGTTATGGATTTGTGATATAACGGCAGGCTCACTTGCCTACTGCCATTCACAATCTGGGAAGTTTACATTATAATTGCAGGCCCCATTGCCTACTATGCGGACAGAATCGATTTGGGGAGTTTTCGTTAAAATGGCAGCCCCCGTGTCCTACTTCCAGACAGATTACAGTTGAGGAGTTTCTATCATAATGGCAGGTAATTACTCTACTATCACTCGAAATTGAGTTGTGCAGTTATCATTATAATGCCAGGCCCATTTTCCTACTTCCAGCCAGCTTACTGCCAGTCACACCAAGTTGGTGAGTTTCCATCAAAATAGCAGGCCACTATGCCTAATGCCAGTCACATTTTAGATGAGGACATTTCTTTATAATGGCGGGCACCCTTGCCTACTGCCAAACACAATCGGCTAGGGGAGTTTTAAACAAAACTGCATGCTCACTTGCCTTCTGCAAGTCAAATCGAGAAGTGAACTATTCATTACAATTGTAGACCTTCCTTACTAATGACCGTTACACAGGAGTTGGAGATCGACATACGAAAGTACATGCGTGTTTACAATATTGAAGACCTTCATTTACAGATTAACTGCTACTAAACGTACGTCATATCGACAAAGGATTATACCATAAGACACGCCGGATTTAGTGGCCTAAGTGGCTGGTCCTATGATATGTCATCTATTCTTGGGTCAGATTGAGTTAGAAACGTGGAACAGGGTAACGTTCTTGTAAGATTATCTCACATTACATTACTTTTCGGATAATTATGTGACAGCTACATACATAGCATTTGGCTCATATATGGCTACTGGGTGGGCCAATTTTCGTGAAGAGTTTGATGATCCTGTATTTCATATAAGTAATCGAAGGTATGAATTATGCATGTGAAAATTCCAAATTGACTTAACATCCATTAATAGAGGAAAATCAAACGTAAAAGGGATACAGATACAGCAAAAAGTCATAAGACCAAGGTTGTAGATCATTCCAAATTGAACGGAGATTGTGCAATCTGTTATGTGATAGGAATTTCCGAAGGTCTGCACCATCATTAATATTGCCTGCATATTTCGATATTCTTCGGGGATAAAAAGTGAAAAATTTAATGATCTTGGATGTTTTCCGTTCGTTACAGGCTAAAACGTATAATTTTGTCAAATTTCAATTACCTTCTTTTTCTTCTGGCAGATTATGCCGCAATCTGGATTTTGGGCGAGGCGGGTAAAAATTAGGACTTTCAGGAAACTAAACCAAAAATTATGCAGTTGGTCATTATTACCCCTTAAACGGAAAGCTGTACGAAAATTTCGCCAAAATATTCAGCGTAGAGGCACACAGTCGTTACGATTTGATTTATATAGATAAGGAATCTGCTCCATGTAAAACACCTTTTTGGTTATGACCGCTGGACTTAACCTGCAAAACTGACCATTCATGATATCTCCCTTATTAATCCTCCTAACGAAAAAATGCACATGAAAAAAAGGTTTAGAGGTGGAATTCCATCACGTTTGGTCGATTTCCAGTCAGGTTGGTCTTGTTCTGTATATATTGTGGAAGAGTAAAATCACCATTTCGGTTCCCTATAAACCGCCAGTCCATTCCGGAACATGAAATGTTATTTACGTTTAAAACCTACCTTTGGACAGGTGGATGCTAAATATGAATTTTGGTTCGAATGTCTTCAGTAGTTTTCAAGTTGTAAGGAATACGCTTTACACGCACACGCTCGTGAGTTAAGTCCGATGGAACTTGTACAGAAAAACGGTCCGTTAATGATATCTCCCTTATTAATCCTCGTATCGAAATGAAGCACATGAGAGAAAAGGTTTAGAAATTAATTTCTACCAAGGCAGGTAGATTTAAATTAACGTTGGTTGTGTATATTTTGTGGAAGTGCAAAATCACTGTTTCGGTTTCGTATAAACCCCCAGTCAGTTCAGGGATTTAGAAACAATATTTGCCCTAAAACCTATCAAGGACAGGTGTATTCTAAATATGAGTATTGGTGGAAATACATCCAGTAGTTTGTAGCACTCGCGTACATACGGCGTAATTAAGGAAGAAAATAATACATTTAAGAAAGTTGAAAGTAATAGAAAATGGATTATAACTGAGGACAGCCGGATAACGACAAATATGTAAATGCCAAGTTAATGTATTGGAAAATCAAATGCCCCTCAATAAATTATGCTAGTGTGAGTTATGGATATAATAAAGCGGTAGCAGAGGAGAAATTTAGGTCCAGTGATTCCTAGGTAAACAAATAATAAGAAGATGATTAATGGTGTTATTACTTAATCTATTCGAGGGCAGTTATAACATCCAACGATATTCCGCCAATATCCCGCAGATAGGCCGATTGACGCCTCTCTTGCCTTCTACCCAAGGAACAACCAGGAATTTAAAGGCATGATGAGGAAAATGGCAATACGTTACTTCACTGCTGGCATGCAGTCAGAGACGTTGCCATGGTAACCTGTAGGTTCGTTGTCGGTCTGTCGGTCACTCAATGCAGAGCATGGTACCAGCAGAAAATTGTAAATTTCTCCGTCATGTAAAGAGTAAGGTAAATTATGAACATAACGAAAGTTGTTTATAATGAAGAGACGTTTCACGTACGGTAAACGAAGTTTACAGAAAATCAATAGTATAAGAGAAAATGGAGGAAAAGCATCCTGGTTTTCCTATACACCCCCGTCTATTCAAAGATTTTAAAATGATATGCATATTAAAACCTTCCCAGGGATGAGTATACTCTAAATATGAAGTTTAGTTGAGATCTATCGAGCCGTTTCGACGTGATGGGGGAAAAACCATTCTGGTTTTCCTATAAACCCCCGTCTATTCAAAGATTTTAAAATGATATGCATATCGAAACCTTCCCCGGGATGAATATACTCTAAATATGAAATTTGGCTGAGATATATCCAGCCATTTCGACGTGATAGTGGAAAACCCATTCTGGTTTTCCTATAAACCCCCGTATATTCAAATATTTGAAAATGATATGCATATCGAAACCTTCCCCGGGAGGAATATACTCTAAATATGAAGTTTGGTTGAGATCTATCCAGCCGTTTCGACGTGATGGTGGAAAAACCATTCTGGTTTTCCTATAAACCCCCGTGTATTCAAAGATTTTAAAATGATATGCATATCGAAACCTTCCCCGGGAGGAGTATACTCTAAATATGAAATTTAGTTGAGATCTATCGAGCCGTTTCGACGTGATGGTGGAAAAACCATTCTGGTTTTCCTATAAACCCCCGTGTATTCAAAGATTTTAAAATGATATGCATATCGAAACCTTCCCCGTGAGGAATATACTCTAAATATGAAGTTTGGTTGAGATCTATCCAGCCGTTTCGACGTGATGGTGGAAAAACCATTCTGGTTTTCCTATAAACCCCCCGTGTTCAAAGATTTTAAAATGATATGCATATCGAAACATTCCCCGGGAGGAGTATACTCTAAATATGAAGTTTGGTTGAGATCTATCCAGCCGTTTCGACGTGATGGTGTAAAAACCATTCTGGTTGTCCTATAAACCCCCCGTGCATTCAAGGATTTAAAAATGATATGCATATCGAAACCTTCCCCGGGATGAGTATACTCTAAATATGAAGTTTGGTTGAGATCTATCCAGCCGTTTCGACGTGATGGTGGAACAAACAGACAAACAAACAGACACGAACAATTTTATTTATATAGACTAGCAAGACACCCGTGCTTCGCTACGGTATAATACTGAAATTTATAATTGAATTCTCAACGTTTTATACTGTATATCATTCTCCGAAATTCGCGATCTGACTCGTTTCCTGTGAGATTACGGCAAAGTTCCTCCCATTTTTCAATCTTTCTTTCCAGCAATCAATTTCGTACTTCCCGGGATAGGTCCAGCTATTCCACCCGGTAGGTTGGGTCCCTAAATCTTTGCCATCTTTTCCTATAAGCATTTTTGATATGGATTAAATCCTTGAGGAGATGCAGCGTGGTGTCGTCTTGGGTGCCTTGGCGGTTTTGAACCCACGGCCTGACTGCATTCGTAGTCATTACCCGGCCAGGACCCGATTCCAACGCTCTTCGCACATTTTGACGACGGTCCAGGATATTATTATTATTATTATTATTATTATTATTATTATTATTATTATTATTATTGATGTTCAGTACCCCACAGAAGATGCAAGACCGCTACTTGGTGGTAAATTACATCTGCTGCCATTGTCATTGCTGACTATGTGACCAGCACCATCGTAGGAAAGTACGCGGGTTTTCTGGCGATACGAATGATATACTTACGTGCATTATTGATCTTATTATAGAGGTGAAAAAATGCACCGTCAATATCATTTCTATAGTTTATTTCAAATGTGTTTAAATTTTTATTTAAATGCCACGAGAATCTACAGTAAGCTAAGAATGTTCTCCAAAGGAAAAGGTGGATCTTGGAAACGAACCCAGGAAAGATTAAGAATGATCGTTTTATGATCAGAATAATGAAAATCCACAGCCTGTATCCAGTCGTTCGACCGGGTCAGGAAACGATTGAATGAAGCCCCATCTAGAGGCAAATATAGGAATTGTGCCGGCTGTCGAAGCCTGTCGCACTCCTCTGGGTCAATGATTAATAAATGACAAGTGAAATGATATTGGAGAGTGTTGATGGAATGAATGATGACATGGAAAACTGGAGTACCCGGAGGAAAACCTGTCCCGCCTCCGCTTTGTCCAGCACAAATCTCACATCTCACGGAACCCAGCGGTAAGAGGCCGGTGCGCTACCGCCTCAGCCACGGAGGCTTCTAATAAGTACACTGTGAACAGTAGAATCAATTGGTCTCAACTCTTTTTCACCCCGCCCCCGTTAAGTTAACACCTCCCAAAAAAGTTTTTTTTTTTTTTTGCTAGTTGCTTTACGTCGCACCGACACAGATAGGTCTTATGGCGACGATGGGACAGGGAAGGACTAGGAGTGGGAAGGAAGCGGCCGTGGCCTTAATTAAGGTACAGCCCCAGCATTTGCCTGGTGTGAAAATGGGAAACCACGGAAAACCATTTTCAGGGCTGCCGACAGTGGGTTTCGAACCTACTATCTCCCGAATACTGGATACTGGCCGCACTTAAGCGACTGCAGCTATCGAGCTCGGTCTCCCCAAAAAAAAAAAAAAAAAAAAAAAAAAAGGGAAGGTGTGTTCCTTTATGTTTAAAGGAGATTCGAAATACCAATGTTAACGTCTATTACCCTCAGTTTTGTGATGTATGTATCCCCATGAAAATAATTCATATTTTTCACTACTTTTCACAATCCCCGCCAAGTGAATTTTCCGCAAAAAATACTTTTTTCTTATAAAAAAAAGGTATCTTCTAAGTACCAATTATCACGACCCTAACATCTTCAGTGTTTGAGATATGAGCCATCATAAAAGTAATTAAACTCCTTTTCACTCCCACCCCGAAGAGGATTTTCCCCCCGAAAACACGTTTTTCTTTGTTTTTAAAGGGGATTTAAATACTAATTTTCACGTCTGTAAAAACTTTAGTTCTTATTAGATGTAAGTATGCTCATACAATTAATTCAATTAATTTTTCAATTCTTTCACATCTCCCCCCCCCCCATTAACTGGATTTTCCGAGAATACGTGTTTCTTTTTTTTTTCAAGCAGATTCCAAATACCAAATTTCACGTCTGTAACATATTCAGTCTTGACATATCCATATCCTGATTAAAAGAAATCAACCCCGTTTTCAGTCACTTACCCCCCCCCCCCCGCCTACCCAAGTGGTTTTACCGTAAACGAAAAATAAATGTTTCTTTATTTTTCATAGAGATAAAAATACCATTTTTCACTCCTGTAACATGTTAAGTTTTTGAGATACCCTGTAGAAATTCTCATTTTAAAATTTCACCCACTCTTTAGTTCCCCTTTAATGGATTTTCCAAAAACAAATCACCTATGATTCTTTACTTTTACAGGAGATTACAAATGCTAATGTTTACGTCTGTAATATTTTACGTTTCTGAGATATACTGTAGATAATGTATTTCTAAAAATTCACCGCAATTTGTCACTCCTGTTTAACCCCATTAATTGAATTTTCCAAAAAAATATACGTGTCTCTTTATTTGTAAGGATTTGTAAGGAAATCTCAGATACCAATTTTCAGGTCTGTAATATCTTCGGTTTCTGAGATTATCCTCATTAAAGGCATTCAACCCATTTTTCTTCCTTTTTCACCCCTCATATTGGGATTTTCAGACAACAAAAAATACATGTTTCTTTATTTTTAAAGGAGATTCTAAATACCAATTTTTACATCTGTAAACTTTCAAAGTTCTGAGATATAGATACACTCATTTTAAAAATAACCCCCCTTTTCATTAAAGGAATTCAACCCATTTTTCACCCTTTTTCACCCCTCCTCTCTGGATTTTCCGAAAGAAAAAAAAAAATTCCGTGTTTCTTTATTTTTAAAGGAGATTCTAAATACCAATTCTGTAAACTTTCAAAGTTCTGAGATATAGATATACTCATTTTAAAAATTAACCCCCCATTTTCACCCCGTTAGCGACGGAGTATCAAAAAATCCGCCCTTTGCGAGCACCTACATTGTAATATAAATGTATCCTCAAAATTTCATTTCTTTATGTCCAGTAGTTTCGGCTCGGCGATGATGAATCAGTCAGTCAGTCAGTCAGTCAGTCAGGACATGTTCTTTTATATATATAGGTTAGGTATCGGTAATCCAGGTACAGTACATTACCTTCTTCGTCTCTTTTCAAATTTCAACAGAAGTTGGCAATTCTTTCAGTTATGTTCCATTAAGTGCTAATTTCCTGATAAAGCTGGTGGCCTGCACTACTGGACGCGTAATTTGGTAACGCCCAGCGCCTTGTCTCAATTTGGTCTCATCCCTTACATTCCTCCTTCAAGCTTTTAATTTGACTTGATCATAACCATGGTAAAACCAGTTCTTCACGGAGTCCAAGCTAACCCGTCTTATCCTTTCAATTAAAACTTTCCACATGCTTTTGCTATAATGTCAACCATGGTCAGGTGCGTGATAAGCTGGTCAGAACGTAACCCAATTGTCATTTCCTGTCTCCACTACAATCTCACACACTGTTGTCGTGGACAATATGGCAATAATACATTGCACTGTAAATCATTAGCACGCAGGACAATGTTTGCGATCATGAAGTCACACAGTTTTTGCGTTTGCCTCCCATAAAAGCATATTCTTTGAATTAAGTAGGCCTACACTTGGGTTGGGACTCCTAGAAGGATCCGTGGATAGGACAGGAAAGAAGATAAGGTCGAAGCAGGTATTTTCGTGTGAAGGCAAAAATCCCGGGATGGGAGTATGTAAACAAAGGGGATACCAAAGAAAATAATTTTTAAGTGTCAACTGGAAACAAGTGTATTCCCAAAGAAGGAAATCATAAAAAAGAATACAAGAATTCCTTTTGTTTTCTTAGTAGCACAATTTCTGACTCTAATAAATCAAACTTATACCATACACCATAATGTGAACCCTTACTAAGAAACTAACAAAACTAGTGCAATGTTTAGTAGAAAACGATTCTTACAAGTTTAGAACAGAATCTAAAGCAGCATAAATACATCTAACATTTTTTCTCGACCAACCAAGCAAACCAAAGCAAAGTCACCTCAGTACAGGCCATGAAGGCCCTTGGAGGAGTGGAATGTAAAGGCTTCCACCATTGTTAACCTTGGCACGTGATGGAGTGGAGTGGTTAGCTCTACGCGCGGCCGCCTTTGCCCCCAGGAATTAACCTGGTACTCATTTTTGGTGTAGGCTGAGTGAACATCAGGGCCATATGCACCTCCGGAAGTGAAAATCCCGTTTCTTAAATTTTACGACTTCCTGACGGGGATTCGAGCCCACATCCTTCCTGGCGAACCGAGCACGCCTTTACCGCCTCGGCCAGGCAGCCCCTTTTCTTGACCAACCAACCTACACAAAATATGGACTGATTTTAAAAATAAGGTAAAATTTCTAAAAGTACTAAAATTTTACAATACTGTACTGAAACTATCCTGATTACATCGAGTATAAAGACAAGGATAAAGAGAAAAGAACACTGACTGTTTTACAGTGGCATTAAACATCAAATCAAGACCTCACCAATTCTCCTATGCTAAAATAGGTCACTGTTTTACAATTGGGACACTATTCTTTTTAAACCCTTTTCCTTTAAGTAGCCTTTCCTATAGTTTGTGTCCGTGCGTAACATAACAACAAACTTAAGACCACACGCACAAGGAGTTTCGGTCGGAAAAATTACCACCAAATTATTTCAATAACCTTTCCAATCTTTTGTGTCTGTGCGTACATAACAACAAACGTTTTACCACACGCACAGGGAATTTCATTTGGAGAATTAACACAAAATTAGAACAGAGTTCGCTATATGAACGATTCAGTATTAGAAGTGCTAAGTCCTCGGGATTAGGCTATAAAGTGTTTAAGGGCAAGAAAAAGTATGAATCCTCCCTTTATAATCACGCTATCCGATTCCATGTTCAATTTCGTGGATTTCCGAAAAGGACTTCTAGAAATGGCATCACTCGCAGGCGGTGAGTATTAAAGAAAATAAGCCATAATAAGACTCGAAGGTGTAAGGAATCCAAGGTTACAAAGTTGGTTCACCAAAGTTAAGTTCATCTCTCACTGTTACCTTGCCTTCACATATCATTACGAATGCCATCGCTGGTAACATTTTTGCTTCGTGGCTGTTAGTTGTTCTAGCGCCACTGCACGAATGTTGCAATAGCACGCGGACTTACGAGACTAGGGATCCTTGGTGCTTACGTAGCGCAAATGAAGGTTCGAGAATGGCTGAGTAAGCCAATTATATTCACGGTTAGTGAAGAACATAGTAGACAATTCTAGATGCGGATGACTTGAGCTGATGACGTAACGAGGCGTGGCCGGTATAGGCAGTGTTGCCAGGTCTACCGAAATTCTGAGGAAATCACCCGATTTTTTTTTTTCAACACTCCAGAAAACTCGAAAAAACTAAAATCCACCGAAATTGCTTCCAATCCAATTTTAAGGAAAATAAATAATAATCATTTATGGTGCGTAATATATTTGTGGTGAATAGCTCTATCCACATTTCAGTGCGTGACGTTTTATCGATAATATCACTCGTCAGGTACTTCTCCACAATAATTTTAAGCTGGAATTACGCAATCTCTCCCCACTTATTGAACTCAAAACTCACACTTGACTGCATCATTCGAAGGGAAATCCCCGACCCGCATATAGAATCAGATCAGAATTTTACGTAAGTGAGCCACAGTCAGTTGTCGTTCAGAGCAGACCTCTCCTAGTTGGGTGTTAATTTCTATGACAGTTCCTCATCGTTTGCTGGCAAGCTTTTTTAGAAATATGGATTGTAATTCGAGTTCTTATTTGGCATTTGTGTCGAAATTAATAATGAAAGAAGTGACGTGTATTATAATATAGAATGCGAAGAGATGCAATTTTTCGTGAATGGATTGTGTGTGTCATGTACATGCCTAAAATTACCAAAGGGCATAGAAAATCTTGCAAGTGATGTGTTCAGCTACTTTGATTGTAGTCCTAAACTTTTGTGAAAGTAAAGCCCGACAAATTACTTCATCCTAGCCAGACATGCTGGTTTTCTCTATATATCGTCGTATCTAGGCTTCTAGAGCAATATGATGCACTGAAACTGTATTTTTTCAATGCTATCTTTAATGACAGGCTTCTGGCAGGCGACGCTCTTTTGCAGAAATTAAATGGTGGTGCAACCAAATTTTTTCTTCTTTTTCTGGACTTTGTTCTGACTGAATTGCACACTTAAAATCCTAAAATGCAATTAGAAATACCTCAAATCCATATCATGTTTGGTGATATTGAGGGAACCTCGAGAACATTTGTAGAAAGCTATATGAAGGAGGACTATCTAGAGAAAACGCCCTTGAAACATGTTGATTATCCAGATCCCTTTCATTTCAAGCCTGTTAATGAAATGTACTTAGGCGGAAAACATTGTTTGAACATTGAAACAAGTAAGGATCTTTCTCTTCAACAAGTCAAGAACTTTAAACTGAGATGTTTGGAGAATTTTATTGGGAGTGTCTTGTAGACATTCACAAGATTCCTTTTTACAGATCCTGCAATAAATGATTTAGTACTGCTTCATCCGAACTGTGTTAGAAGCAAGAGAAGTATACCTATAGGCAGGCTGCATTAAAATATCCCACCTTAGTTAAACATGATATTCGGGAACTTGACACTGAGTTGGCGGATATTTAGAAATATGGAGGTGAATATTGACAGTATACATCCAATAGAATTTTGAGTCCGACTCGTTGGCTGAATGGTCAGCATAATGGCCTTCGGTTCAGAGGGTCCCGGGTTCGATTCCAGGCCGGGTCGGGGATTTTAACCTTCATTGGTTAATTCCAGTGGCCCTGGGGCTGGGTGTTTGTGCTGTCCCCAACATCCCTGCAACTCACACACTACACTTAATATTATTCTCCACCACAATAACACGCAGTTACTTACACATGGCAGATGCCGCCCACCCTCATCGGAGGGTCTGCCTTACAAGGGCTGCACTCGGCTAGAAATAGCCACACGAAATTATTATTATTATTATAGAATTTTGAAATGCAGGATGTAAAGTAAAAATGGGATATGGATCACAAAGCTATCAATCCTCATTCTGTCACTCTTGTGTTTGCCCGATTAATCTGTCAGTACTGATATGATTTTTTCTAATATCAATCGAATGGAAAATAAAACCAGAAATAGGCTGAGCGCTCAAACGATCTCTGGACTTCTGCATTCAAAAAATCTGCATCCTGCTACAACTTGAAAATTGGCACACAATTCCTACGCCTGATGAATAACGACATTTACAGGAAGAGTATGGAGAAAGAAGGAGAATAAGTAGAAGAAGAATTATAAATTGGCCAGAGAATGCGGTTGAGTGAAATTGTACATTTTTCTCGTAATAACTTCACATGGCTATAACATTCTTTAATTTAGTTACATTATATAATTTCAGTGCTCGAGAAACTACCGAAATGTTTATTAAAACTCCCGAAATTCTTACGTACAATCTACCGATTTTCTATCTGTAGACCTGGAAACACTGGGTATAGGGTGATGGCAAAACAGTATGATACGAGCTGGTTCACAGAGAGATTAACTTGCTTCTGAGAGAGTAGCATGGACAGAAATGCCAGATGTTTGTAGCACTGCTGGCGAATGGAGGTGCTGCCTGCTGTTCTAACCTTTCCCAAATTCTGCTCCATACAACTCTGTACATTTTATTACAGCATAAAACACATTCGTACACACATTACTTAAGAATTTATTTTCTAAGAATATATCGATTGGTAATGCCAGTGGGCCATTTAACGTTTTTAAGCTTATTTCATAACTTAATTGATCATTCCCTCTGTTGAATGTTCTTACATATTTTACCAGGACTGTCTTCCTTCCCTCCTTCCTTCCTTCTGATATAATATCTCACATTTACTACACGTATTGCCAAAGTAACGATAATTTTAATCTATTCTGCTTAACTGTCAAACACTAATTCTTACCATTGTCTACTATTAAGAATACTTTTGCTTGATTATGCATCCAGACCTTTTCAAAATCACGAACAGATTGCCTGCGAAAATCAATACAGATATTTATTAGTTTCCAAGAACATTTTTTCTTCTTGGTTTCCTAAATGTTATATATAAAAAACAAATACACACTAGGTGAGAGTGTACAGTTGCTCAAAAAAGAATGAGAGCATAGTACCTTATATGTTCTTCGCGGGTATGTTTTCCTCACAACTAATTGAATCTATAGACATAATGTTTGTTGTGGGTATCGACAGATATTCCATCTGTAAAAGAGGTAAAATGGTGAATTATATTCTGATAATGATTAAAATTGGGTGCGATAAAGTATAAGATGCGAGGAACGTGACAGTACCATACACTCATTCCTGTATTACTCCAGAATATATTTCTATTTTATTTCCTCTACTGCTACTACTCCTTTATCCGTTCTTGCAGTGTACTGAGCACTTAATTAAATTGCTTTTATGGAAGAGACCATTGACATTCCCAGATAGGTGGTATCCCTCCAGAGTGACAAAAGCTTTAACGCTTATGGTGGAGATGTGAAAACCGTAAGTCTTACCTGTCATCCTTTTATTCCTTTTCCTAAGCCTCCTTGATATTTAGATATGACAGACCAAAATCTTTATCCATTACGTTAGCCTTTGACTGAACTTTCCCAAAAAAATATTGCTGAATTTATCCTACTATCTAACATCCCCGTAGTTTGTTAAAACAAAATTCCTCCCTGTTAATTTTATTAATTTTACTATTAATCTCTACTTACCCCTTCTTAGGAAATTAAGTCTTTACATTTATCTTTCTGAGTATTTTCGTGATCACTGATCACTGATTGGTATCTGGTACCTTCATTTCGAAATGTATTTAGTATTAAACTGGCACTTCCAGCTTTCCTGAATTTCACCATGTCAATGATCTCAAATATCTCATCAAAAAGTCATTTTATTGGATCATGGGAGATGAATTGACGGTATTTTTGAGGCAGTATGCTCTAGTGAAAGGAGGTTTCTCCTTAGTCCCAAAAGTCTAATAAATTACTTAGGATTAACTTAGAGAATATTTTTATCATAGTATGAAAAGAGTTCCTAATTTTCTCCAGATTCCCAGTGAGAATAATTATGCAAAAATATTCGGTATAGTTGAGGAGCCAATTCATTCGTTCCCTGGCAAATCATTCCTAAAATATTAATTGTATGTTCCTCTTCAAAGTAGACGACGCAGCTCAGATTATAGACTCGGTAAACAAGTACTCTCTACGAAACGATGACCTTGAAGAAGAAAATTAATTTACTGCTAGCAAAATCATTCACTTTCACTTCTTTGCAGATTTTTTGCGAGGAGCATTCTGAGTCACATTTTCAATATCTGCGTTAGTTAATAGTCTAAAATGTTCCAGGAAGGGTAATTTCATATTTTCATAAAATGTTGTTACATCATACAGTATTATGTCTTGAGATCGGAGATGGACGAATTATTTTTACAGATCGGATCCAAGAGACAAAAGAGTGATTGAATGAGTAGCTATGTTTCTAGAAAACATAGATGAAGCACTATCTGATGCAGTAATGATTATATGTGGGTTCCGCAATGCAGCATTATTGGAACTTTATGTTTGCTTATGTGTATAAATTATATTAGTAATGAACAGTAATCATTGATAAGGCTTTTCGCAGATGATTTTGTAGTATACAAACTAATAATTAAGTTATAGGATTGTGAATGCTAAATGTTATCGAGAATGTTGTGAGATGGACAGCAGACAATGGTATGGTAGTAAACGGAGTAAAAAGTCCGGTTGGAAGTTTGACAAATAGGGAAAGCTCTCTCACATTGAATACTGTGTTGATTATTTGGAAGTACCTCATGGGAATCACTACAAATACCAATGTTTTAATATAAGGAAAGATCGTCATTGCGACAATTACAATAACGAGGTTCTAAATTAAGGTTACAGATCTCTTCAAGTGGTTGTCAGGGTAGTTAGGAGTTGTAGTAAATTATGTAAGGGAGAAGACGTGTACGTATCTAGTAAGACCCCTCATAGAGTATGGTTCCAGTGTATGGGACCATACAAGGATTACTTGATATGAGAAATGGAAAAGATCCGAGGAAAAGCAGCAAGATTTCTACTGGGTGATCTCTGACAAAAGAGTGGTTTTAGGAAAATGTTGCCAACTTTGGACTGGTAAGGAGACGAGTACCAACAGTCAGTGGAGAGATGGCACGGAATGACGTTAGTAGACGAATAAGCTCGACTGGAGTTTTCACAACTAGGACCGACCATAATATGAAGATAAGTTTGAAGTTCATTGGGACAAACTGGGACAAATATTATGTTATAGGAAGAAAAATATGGATTGGAATAATTTGCCAAGGGATATGTTCAATAAATTTCCAAGTTCCCTGAAATTATTTATGAAAATAAAATGAAAATGAAAATAAATAACACTGGTTAAAATATTTTTGTTAGCGACTTGCTTCTCCCTATGCGTAACTGATTTATTTTCCCCTAAAATGAAGAAAAACCAATGATACGGCAATCCCGATTTGTTTCTACGATCGGGGCATTGGGAATTTTTAATTTTGTGCGTTTTCCTTTCGAGTCTACGTTGCCAAATGCAGTGTCCCCAAAATAGAATATACATGGTAGAATCGTTGCGATGCGAACAATAAATGTTTTCAACATATAATTATTTTATGGCTTGATTCTTATAAATGTCCTTACTTTTCCATGAAACAAAGCCTTTCACACTATCATAAAATGCGAATGGGTGGATAAAATATATTTCAATTGACAACTGCTAACGTATTGTAACTAGAGGATATTGAACATAACAAATAACGGACCAGACCCACATTTTTGGAGACAATACACAGATCTTGCCTTTTTTAACTTTAAATCGTACAGAGTGATAGATTTTACATATTTTAGTAAAATTCTTCATATATGCACTCATAGTACTTGCGTATATATACAAGTAAGATAGTATTGCCAAAAAAAGAAGATAGAAAAACTATTAGACCATTTCGAATACGTTGAATTGATGCTTTGGCTTGAAAATAAATAGATTTGCGTGGCTTCATCTTTCGTTTGTATTCCAATGTACTCTCGTGAAAATATCTCCAAATGTAATCTTCTATCACACTCATCGACGACAATCCTTAATAGCGGTTCTCCATGTCCATAATTTCTTGGTGGAACCTTTCTCGTTGTTCCTCCTAAATATCGCCCATATTGTCTTTGAATACGTCAAGATGAGAACTCAACACAATTATGCATTTTTAGGGAAGTGCGACATTAAATTTTACCAAATTTGTCCACTAGTTCATTGACCAGTGCCTAGTAGTCTTGAGCCTTGCAGTTCCTGTCGAAGTCTTCTGTCACAGCTATAAAATTTCTCCAGATTGCCTTTTCTTCCAGCTTTTCTACAAAATCTTCCTGATTCATGCTCTTGTAATGTGTGGCACCACAAATATACCTGCTTTAACTTTGGCTTCCGGAAATTTAGGGAATTTATCTGGAAGTATTACGAATGGCTCGCATTCTTGGTCCAGTACTTTTGCAAATTGTTTCTTAAGGACGAGCTCAATATGCAGTGACGACATTAAAATTTTGGTTGGATCGACAAATGGCTGCCAGTTAACATTCTTGTTGCCCACAGTAAACTCAAGTCTCTGTGGACAAATTTTCTCCTTGTGATACTCGTGGTCGACCCGGCTATCTCATATACAAAGATAGCATGGATGATTCGTACAGCCTCCTTGCAAAATCATGAGAAACAACATCACCTTAAAATATCCTATGACCTGCCACTTGTGGTTTTTGTACATTCGTTTTTCCCAGCTATGTGTTACGCTGT
Source organism: Anabrus simplex (assembly GCF_040414725.1). Taxonomy (NCBI): domain Eukaryota; kingdom Metazoa; phylum Arthropoda; class Insecta; order Orthoptera; family Tettigoniidae; genus Anabrus; species Anabrus simplex. Next base: position 719,207,430 of record NC_090266.1, read on the forward strand.
CGTATTTTCCTTGAGACGAGTAGAATATGCAATAGGGTCTGAGAGTTACTAGTTCCCGTTATGCAGCAGGACCGTTTATAAGCTGTTGGAGGAACCGTGTATTAACAGACGACGTTGGATTGCCTCGTATCCCATTCTCATCTCCTCGAACAACACTTTAACGCCATGACAGGAACAAAGTCTTCTTCTTCGGTGTAGAAGCTCGCTAAAGTTGGGTGCCGTTTCTTCTGCTCAGACACGAGCATGGTTTCGTCCACAGAATTCCACTATTTTAGCATCCAAATCAAAAGTTTTCCATTTGACTTCAGTAGACCTAGATCTTACAGCAAGTCATTTATAACCTGTTGATTGGAGAGGTACGGTACTTTTCTTATTACCATTGGGTGAAAAATATCTTGGTAGCTTACTAGTGTTTCCTAGCTGATAGACGTCTCGCTTGTTGGTGAACGAGGAAACTGACGTACTGGCACAGAAAAGTCATCGGAATGGGGCACAGGTGTAGACGAGGAAGGCATACCTGGATACTCTATTCCGGGTTTATTTTTGGCATTCTTTCCTTCTTTTGGCTTCCTGCTTCACCATACAGAAGTAGCAGTCATTGTCACAGTGGCTCGGCTCACTCCATATCTTCTGAATTCGAAATCTCATAGCTCTCTGCCCTGTTCTTTAGCACACTAAAATGATCTCATTCGAAATGCAATATTTCATATTTATTCATTCATTCATTCATTAGAAAGAATCAAAAAGGGCGTACTGTGCAAAGTTGCTTGCACGAGCCGCAGCAGTAATTTAGAACCCAGTGTTTGTCTAAATTTCTAACAAAGATGTTCAAATATAACTTGTACCCTTCACATATATATCATTGTTCATTTTAAAGACATACTTCTTCGCCCTCGCCTTAATGAATTCACCACAGACGAAACAAAAGGAGTACTGTGAATGGACGCATGATGATCTGCGGGACATCGTAACAATTCTATCTGCACAGCACACCAGACAAATGCACACCGACTGCGAACCTCATGATCTGTAGCTTTTTCCTCCACTACTCAAATGCACATGATCCTTTTCTCTCGGCCTTCCTCATTCCTTTCACCACTATCGCCGACTAGCCCAACTAGCGACCTTTTACATTTTGGAGAGTCCTCTGCTAGATGAGGCTGTAAAATCCCTCCACCGTTCGTACGTCAAACAGTTTTGGGGGAATGATTATTGTTTTAAATCTACCACTCACATGAACGGAAGAATTTGAATGCATTAAACCATATCTGATTTAACCTCTAGGATGTAAAGGCTACCAACATGTGAAATTTTGATTTTGTACGTCGGGCAGTAAAGTATTGAGGAATTAATAATTCTTTAAGGGGTGAATATTTTGAAATATTTATTAACATCTAGGTTATAGAAGACAACCATTCATAAAAAAGTTATTTTCGTACCTGAAATGGTTTCGGAAGAATAGATATTGAGTTCTTGAGAGTCAACTACCATCTAAACTTATTAGGGGAGAAATGTTCTGGAGTATACGGTATTTTACACCTAGGACATGAGAAAAGACCCTTATTATAAAATTACAACATTATACACCAAACGGTATTGGAGGGATGGATAATTTAGTTTACGGAGCTAACCTCATACTGCTATTTGGAATTTTGCCTTCGTATATAAACCGTTTCGGAGGAAGGAATTAATACGACGATTGGGGCAAAAGTCATGGCAACTACATTTTTTCTTGTAGATATGTGAACTGATCACAAACATATATATGTCGTGTGGAAGTGCTGCAGGGACAGTGTGTATGGAGAACAACAGATGGCTCTGTGATAGTTGGTAGTAGTGCAGCGAGGGCTGTGAAATCAGTCAGTTGGTGAGTGCCGTGCGAGAAGGAAGTAACCCGTGTTGAGCAGCGCGCTTACATCAAAATAGCCGTTCTCCGAGGGAGAAATGAGATAGAAAGTCACAGTGAATTAGTGGAAGCCCTTGGGAATAATGCCCTACCATATTGTAGAGTAGCACGGTGAGTAGGAAAGTTTCAGCAAGGACATGTGTCAACCAGTGATGAGCAATGTTCGGGACGACCTGTCAGTGTGCGGACCGACGTGGCACGTGCCGTCATCGACCGGCTGTTGGACGAAGACAGACGATGGACGCTACTGGAGTTAGAGAGGGCAAGTGGCATCGAGAAACCCAACGTCCATAGGATATTGCGCAATGAGCTGCAACTGCGCAAAATCACATCGCGGTGGGCACTGCATGCACTGACGGAAGTTCAAACGTGGGTGCGCTATGCAATATCCTCCGACCACCTTGCACGCTGGCAACAGGACGGCGATCAATTCTTGTCACGAATAATCGCCATCGATGAATTTTGGGCCAGGGCATACGAACCAGAACTGAAACGTCAGTCCGCGGAGTGGCGACATGCTGGATCAACAAGGAAGCAGAAAGTCCGTCAGAATTATTCCCCAGTGAAATTGATGGTGATCGTCGCGTATGACGTCAGGTGTGTCATTGTTTGCCACTTTGTTCCACATGGCAAAACAGTGATTTCACAGTACTACAGGGACTTCCTGGTGCGACGTGGCGTTCGGGAGAAACGTCTGGATGTTGTGGACAGTGCAATAATCCTGCACGATAATGCAAAACCACATAAAGCAGAGTGTGTAGGGCAGCTACTGCGACGTTGGGGATGGGAAGAATTGGAACACCCACCATACTCTCCCGACATTTTACCCTGTGACATTGATCTCATTCGAAAGATTAAGGAACTGCTACGTGGTAGGCGGTTTGCAACACGAGAGGACATTGCTAATGCTGTGCGCCAACATGTGACCCGATTCACACTTGGTGCGGCAAATGCTGAGGCAGATGGTATTCAGCGCCTTCCATATCGTTGGCAGCGTGTGGTGTCAGTAGCAGGGGACTACTTTGAGGGCCTTTAGGTCCAGGTTTGTCATGTCAACTATATGTGTACTGTGCTGTCATTCTTTTGCACCGGGAAATCCATATTGCCATGTATACTACCGTAATAAATTAGTGTGTTACGATATTTCGGTGCTATTCATTGTGCACACATGTAATTAACACCCTGTCCTTTCGTCTGTATATGTCACATTTTCCAACCGGACTGGTATATTCAAGAAAAAAATTAGTTGCCATGACTTTTGTCCCAACCCTCGTATATGTATTTTTTTTCGGAAACTTAACCCCCATTTAACTCTCTCAAGGGTTAAATTTGCTTCAAATCTTCTGTTATTTAACACCTAGGATATCATTTGTCATTTTGACTTAGTAATTCGCACGGTTTCATATAAACGAATATTTTTGTCATCATTCCTCATCCCCCAGTCAAAAACCCGTAGGGTTTTATTCTTTTAAGTCCAGTTCTAATTTGTACCCTCATAAAAATAATTCAACTTCTTTTCCACCCCCCGCAACAAAAATGCATGTTTATTTTTAAAGGAAACTTCAAATGCGTATTTTCACGTACAAAACATCCTTCGTTTTGGTGATATAAGTATCCTAATACAACGAATTAAACTCATTTACCCACCCTTAATTGGATTTTCCGAAAACAAAAGAACGCGTTTTTCTTTAATTTTAAATAAGATTTTTAAAAATATCTTCATGTCGGTAACATCTTAATTTTTTGAGATATAAGTATCCTTATAACAAGAATTCAACCAATTTTCAGTTCATTTTACACCCCGATTAAGTGGATTTTACAAAAACAATACGTTTTCTTTCTTTTTAAAGGAGATTCCAAATACCAACTTTCACGTCTGTAATATCTTCAGATTGTGAGACAGGTCTACCAGTATCCTAATAAAAATACTTCAACCCCTCCTTCAGTCCTTTCTACCCCCATCCCAAGTGAATTTTCTGAAAATTAATAATAATAATAATAATAATAATAATAATAATTTCGTGTGGCTATTTCTAGCCGAGTGCAGCCCTTGTAAGGCAGACCCTCCGATGAGGGTGGGCGGCATCGGCCATGTGTAGGTAACTGCGTGTTAATGTGGTGATGGATAGTGTTATGTGTGGTATGTGAGTTGCAGGGATGTTGGGGACAGCACAAACACCCAGCCCCCGGGCATTGGAATTAACCAATGAAGGTTAAAATGCCCGACCCGGTCGGGAATCGAACCCGGGACCCTCTGAACCGAAGGCCAGTACGCTGACCACTCAGCCAACGAGTCGGATTGAAAATAAAAAGTATGTGTTATGTTATTTTTTTAAATTAAAAATACCAATTTTCACATCTGTAACATGTCTCGCTTTCGAGATATAATCATTTTAAAAATTCACTTTGTCAGTCCTGTTAAACCCCCTTAAATAATTTTCCATGAACAGAAACAAAAAATATGTGTTTCTTTATTTTTGAAGGAGATTCCAAATAAAATTTCCATGATTGTATCATCTTCAGTATATAATTATCCACAGAAATGTATTCAACATTTGTCTCATCGTTTTTCACCCCATTGGGAAGATTTTTCCGAAAACAAAAAAATACGTGTTTCCTTATTTTTGAAGGAGATTCCTCATATCAATTTTTACGTCTGAAACATCCTCAGTATTTAATATATAAGTATCCCTATATACAGAATTCAAATAAGTTCACTTCTCTTCACCCGCCCCTGCAGCTTAAGTGGATATTCCAAAAACAAAAACATGCGTGTTTATTTTTAAAGGAGATTCCAAATAGTAGTTTTCATGTCTGTAACATCTTCTGTTTTCGAGATATAAGTATTCACATAAAAAGTATTCAACCACTTTTTCAGTCCTTTTAAATCCCCACCCCCACTGAAGTAGTTTTTTCCGAAAACAAACAAATAATTGCCACTTTTTAATTTTAAAAGAGACTAAAAATAACAATTTTTACGTCTATAATGGTTTATGTTTTTTATATATCCTGCATATATGCTCATTTCAAAATTTACCCCTTTGAACACTTCCCCTTAAGAGGATTTTCAAAAAATCAAATTATGCGTGTTCCTTTACTTTTATAGGAGATTCCAAATACCAATTTTCACGTCTGTAACATGTTACGTTTTTGAGATACACTCATTTTAAATATTCACCCCCATTGTCAATCCGGTTCACCAGCCCTTAAGTAGATTTTCCAAAAAACAAGCCATACGTGTTTCTTTATTCTTAAAGAAGATTCCAAATACCAATTTTCATGTTTGTAATATCGGTTTCTTTTAGAAATAAGTATCGATATAAAAATAATTCAACTCCTTTTAAGCCCACCCCTACTGAAGTATATTTTCCCGAAAACAAACAAATACGTGTTACTTTTACTTTTTAAAGAGTTATATGCTCATTTTAAACAGTTACCCACTTTAACACTTCCCCTTAAGTAATGTTCAGAAAACAAATTAATCGTGTTCCCTTTACTGTTACAAGAGATTCCGAATACCAATTTTTAGGTCTGTAACATGTTACGCTTTTTATATATATCCCTTTTATGAATTCACCGCTTTTGTCACTCCTGTTTACCATCCCTTAAGTAGATTTTCCAAAAAAATACGTTATCGAGATATAGGTACACTCATTTTAAAATTTTACCCCCTTTTCAACCCCTTAGCGGGTGAATATCCAAAAATCCTCCCTTAGTGAGTACCTACATTATAAATTGAATGTATCCCCAAAATTTCATTTTCTTATGTCCAGTAGTTTTGGCTCAGCGATGATGAATCTGTCAGTCAGTCAGTCTGGACATGGTATTTTATGTCACCCACATAGGCAATCCCATACTACATAATGTTGCCAGTCTCCCATGACGTGGACGAGGACTGGACTTACGGGAGACTGAGAGGTCGTCGGTCACCATTTGTTTACTAAACATTCGAAAAAGACATTTAAAAATATAAATTCAACTTCTCAATTAGTGAATCGTATTATCTGCGATGCTTAGGTTCCACGTGTGGCAAAAAGTTCATAAAAATATGCCCGGTGAAAATAGCTTATTTGGCGTGAACTCATCATGAGCTTGCTTTCTGCACAATAATAATAATAATAATAATAATAATAATAATAATAATAATAATAATAATAATAATAATAATAATAATAATAATCTATATATATATAAAATAGCTTGTCCTGACTGACTGACTGACTGATTCATCATCGCCGAGCCAAAACTACTAGACATAATGAAATGAAATTTTGGGGATACATTCATATTAAGATGTAGGTGCTCGCTAAGAGAGGATTTTTGGATATTCCGTTGCTAAGGGGGTGAAAAGGGGGGGTGAAGTTTTAAAATGAGTGCACCTATATCTCAAAACTTTAAAAGTTTACAAATGTAAAAATTGGTATTTAGAATCTTCTTTGAAAATAAGGAAACACGTATTTTTTTGTTTTCAGAAAATCCCAATAGGAGGGGTGAAAAAGGGTGAAAATGGGGGAAAATGTGTTGAAAGCCTTTAATCAGGATACCGGTACTTATATCTCAGAAACTGAAGATATTACAGACCTGAAAATTGGTACTTTTGATCTCTTTTAAAAATAAAGAAACACGTATTTTTTTGTTTTTGGAAAATCTAATTAATGGGAGGGTGAAAAGGGGGTGAATTTTTAAAATTAGTGAATCTATATCTCCAAACTTTTAAAGTTTGCAGATGTAAAAATTGGTATTTAGAATCTTCATTAAAAATAAAGAAACACGTATTTTTTTGTTTTCGGAAAATCGCAATAGGAGGTGTGAAAAGGGGTGAAAAAGGGGTTGAATGCCTTTAATGAGGCTACTTATATCTCAGAAATTGAAGATATTATAGACCTGAAAATTGGTGTTTGAGATCTCCTTTAAAAATAAAGAAACACGTATTTTTTTGTTTCTGGAAAACCCAATTAAGGGGGGTAAAAAAGGGGTAATATTTTAAAATGAGTGTATCTATATCTCAAAACTTTTAAAGGTTATAGGTGTAAAAATAGGTATTTAGAATCTGCATTAAAGATAAAGAAACACGTATATTTTGTTTTCGGAAAATCCTAATAGGAGGGGTGGAAAAGGTTGAAAAAGGGGTCGAATGCATTTCATGAGAGTACTTATATTTCAGAACCTGAAGATATTACAGACCTGAAAATTGGTGTTTGGGATCTCCTTTAAAAATAAATAAACACGTATTTTTTGTTTGTGGAAAATACAATTAATGGGGGGGTGAAAAGGGGGTGATTTTTTAAAATGAGTGTATCTATATCTCAAAACTTTTTAAGTTTATAGATGTAAAAATTGGTATTTAGAATCTCCTTTAAAAATAAAGAAACACGTATTCTTTTGTTTTCGGAAAATCCCAATAGGAAGGGTGTAAAAGGGTGAATAATGGGTTGAATGCCTTTCATGAGGATACTTATATTTCAGAACCTGAAGATATTACAGACCTGAAAATTGGTATTTTGGATCTACTTTAAAAGTAAAGAAACAGGTATTTTTTTCGTTTTTGGAAAATCCAAATATTGGGGGGTGAAAACGGGGGTGAATTTTTTAAAATGAGTGTGTCTACATCTTAAAACTTTAAAATTTACAGATGTAAAAATTGGTGGTTAGAATCTCCTCTAAAAATAAAGGAACACGTATTTTTTTTGTTTCCAGTAAGTCCTAATAGGAGGGGTGTAAAAGGGTGAAAAATGGGTTGAATGCCTTTAATGAGGATACACATATCTCAGAAACGAAAGATATTACAGAACTGATAATTCGCATACGGGATCTCCTTTAAAAATAAAGAAAGACGTATTTTTTAGTTTTTGGAAAAGCCAATTAATGGCGGTTAAACAGGAGTGACAAATTGGGGTGAATTTTTTGAAAGACTATATCTACAGAATATCTTGGAATCGTAAAATGTTACAGACGTAAACAGTGGGTGTAAATCTCCTGTAAATGTAAAGAAATATAGGTTATTTGTTTTTGGAAACTCTACTTAAGGGGAATCCAAAAGGGGTGAAATTTTAAAATGATAATTTTTACGGATATCTAAAAAACTTAACATGTTACAGAAGTGAAAAATAGTATTTTTTATCTCTATTAAACATAAAGAAAAGTGTATTTTTAGTTTTTGGAAATACCACTTGGGTGAAAGGCGGGGGGGGGGGGGTAAAGTGACTGAAAATGGTGATGAATTCTTTTAATTAGGCTACTGATATCTCAAAAATGAAGATGTTACAGACGTGAAATTTGATATTTGCAATCTGCTTTAAAAGTAAAGAAACACGTATTCTCGGAAAATCCAATGAAGGGGGGGGGGTGAAAGAATTGAAACATTAGTTGACAATTGTATGAGAATACATACATCTAATACTAAAGTTGTTACAGACGTGAAAATTCGTATTTGGATCTCCTTTAAAAACAAAGAAAAAGGCGTTTTGGTGGGGAAACCATCTTGGAGGGCGGGAGTGTAAAGGAGTTGAATTCCTTTCATGAGGACACATAAATCAAAAACTGAAGAAGTTAGAGTCGTGATAATTGGTATTTAGAAGATCCTTTACTATTAAAGAAACAAGTATTTTTTGCTGGAAAATTCATTTAGGGGGAGGAGAGATTATTGTGAAATGAAGTGAAAAAAAGTAAATTATTTTTATGTGGATATTTATATCTCAAAACTGAAGGTAATAGACGTGAACATTGGTGTTTAGAATCTCCCTTAAACATAAAGAAACAAGCATCCTTTTAATTCTTTTTCGGGGGGGCGGGCTGTAAATAAACTTAACAGGGGTGGGGTGTAGAAGGAGGTGAGACCAATTGATTTTACTGTTATTAGTGTACTTATAAGGATCCTCCGTTGCTCAGGCGGCAGCGCGCCGGCCTCTCACAGCTGGGTTCCGTGGTTCAAATCCCGGTCACTCCATGTGGCATTCGTGCTGGACAAAACGGAGGCGGGACAGGTTTTTCTCCGGATACTCCGGTTTTCCCTGTCATCAGCCATTCCAGCAACACATAATAGTAATAATAATAATAATAATAATAATAATAATAATAATAATATTCCGGACCGTCGTCAAATTGCGGACCGCGATGGAAACGGCTCCTGGACGGGTAATGACTAAGAATGCAGTCCGGTCGCGGGTTCAGTGCCGCCAAGGCACCCAGTATGACAGCACGCCGGATCTCCTGAAGGATTATATCCGTATTAAAAATATTATAGGAAAAGATGGCAAAGATTTACGGACCCAACTGACCTGGAGGAATACCTGAGCCTAACCCGGGAAGTACGAAATCGATTGCTGGAAAGGAAGATTTAAAAATGGGAGGAAACGTGCCGTAAAATAATAGATCGGGAATTTTGGTGGATTCTCGCAGAGAATGAGTCAGATCGCGAATTTCGGCGGATTATATATCTAAAACAATAAGCATTCAATTATAAATTTCAGTATAATACCGTAGCGAAGCACGGGTATCTTGCTAGTCTATATATATAAAATAACTTGTCCTGACTGACTGACTGACTGACTGATTCATCATCGCCGAGCCAAAACTACTGGACATAAAGAGATGAAATTTTGGGGATATATTCATATTAAGACGTAGGTGCTCGCTAAGAGAGGATTGTTGGATATTCCTTCGCTAAGGGGGTGAAAACGGGGGTGAAATTTTAAAATGAGTTGCTCTATATCTCAAAACTTTAAAAGTTTACAGATGTAAAAATTGGTATTTAGAATCTTCTTTAAAAATAAGGAAACACGTATTTTTTTGTTTTCAGAAAATCCCAATAGGACGGGTGAAAAAGGGTGAAAATGGGGAAAAATGGGTTGAATGCCTTTAATCAGGATACCGGTACCTATATCTCAGAAACTGAAGATATTACAGACCTGAAAATTGGTACTTTTGATCTCTTTTAAAAATAAAGAAACACGTAATTTTTTGTTTTTGGAAAATCCAATTAATGGGAGGGTGAAAAGGGGGTGAATTTTTAAAATGAAGGAATCTATATCTCCAAACTTTTAAAGTTTGCAGATGTAAAAATTGGTATTTAGAACCTTCATTAAAAATAAAGGAACACGTATTTTTTTGTTTTCGGAAAATCGCGATAGGAGGAGTGAAAAGGGGCTAAAAAGTGGTTGAATGCCTTTAATGAGGCTACTTATATATCAGAAACTGAAGATATTACAGACCTGAAAATTGGGGTTTGGGATCTCCGTTAAAAATAAAGAAACACGTATTTTTTTGTTTCTGGAAAATCCAATTTAGGGGGGTGTGAAAAGGGAGTAATATTTTAAAATGAGTGTATCTATCTCAAAAATTTTAAAGGTTATATATGTGAAAATTGGTATATAGAATCTCCTTTAAAAATAAATAAACACACGTATTTTTTCGTTTTTGGAAAATCCAAATATTGGGGGGTAAAAAGGGGGGAGGGTAAATTTTTTAAAATGAGTGTGTATACATCTTAAAACTTTAAAATTTACAGATGTAAAAATTGGTAGTTAGAATCTCCTCTGAAAATAAAGGAAAACGTATTTTTTGCTTCCTGTAAATCCCAATAGGAGGGGTGTAAAAGGGTGAAAAATGGGTTCAATGCCTTGAATGAGGATACATATATCTCAGAAACGAAAGATATTACAGAACTGAAAATTTGTATATGGGATCTCCTTTAAAAATAAAGAAACACGTATTTTTTAGTTTTGGAAAATCCAATTAATGGCGGTTAAACAGGAGTGACAAATTGGGTGAATTTTTGAAAGACTATATCTACAGAATATCTTGGAAACGTAAAATGTTACAGACGTAAAAAGTGGGTGTTTGTATCTCCTGTAAATCTAAAGAAACATAGGTGATTTGTGTTTGGAAACTCCACTTAAGGGGAACTCAAAAGGGGTGAAATTTTAAAATGAGAATTTTTACAGTTTATCTCAAAAACCTTAACATGTTACAGAAGTGAAAAATGGTATTTTTTATCTCTATTAAACATAAAGAAACGTGTATTTTTAGCTTTCGGAAATACCACTTGGGTGGAGGGGGGGGGGGGTAAAAGTGACTGAAAATGGTGTTGAATTCTTTTAATTAGGCTACTGATATCTCAAAAATGAAGATGTTACAGACGTGAAATTTGATATTTGCAATCTGCTTTAAAAATAAAGAAACACGTATTCTCGGAAAATCCAATGAGGGGGGGAGGTGAAAGAATTGAAAAATTAATTAAATTAATTGAATGAGAATACATACATCTAATAAAAACTAAAGTTGTTACAGACGTGAAAATTCGTATTTGGATCTCCTTTAAAAACAAAGAAAAACGCGTTTTGGGGGGAAACCATCTTGGAGGGCGGGATTGTAAAGGAGTTGAATTCCTTTCATGAGGACACATAAATCAAAAACTGAAGAAATTAGAGTCGTGATAATTGGTATTTAGAAGATCCTTTACTATTAAAGAAACAAGTATTTTTTGCGGGAAAATTCACTTAGGGGGGAGGGGAGTAGTGTGAAATGAAGTGAAAAAAGTAAATTATTTTTATGGGGATACTTATATCTCAAAACTGAAGGTAATAGACGTGAATATTGGTGTTTGAAATCTTCTTTAAACATAAGAAACAAGCCTTCTTTTAATTTTTTTTGGTGGGGGGGGGTGCCGGTAAATAAACTTAACGGCGGTGGGGTGTAGAAGGAGGTGAGACCAATTGATTTTACTGTTCTTAATGTACTTATAAGGATCCTCGGCAGCGCGCCGGCCTCTCACAGCTGGGTTCCGTGGTTCAAATCCCGTTCACTCCTTGTGACATTCGTGCTGGACAAAACGGAGGCGGGACAGGTTTTTCTCCGGATACTCCGGTTTTCCTGTCATCATCCATTCCAGCAACACATAATAATAATAATAATAATAATAATAATAATAATAATAATAATAATAATAATAATAATAATAATAATAATAATAATAATAATAATGTTCCGGACCGTCGTCAAATGTGCGGACCGCGCTGGAAACGGCTCCTGGACGGGTAATGACTAAGAATGCAGTCCGGCCGCGGGTTCAGTGCCTTCTAGGCACCCAATATGACACCACGCCGGATCTCCTGAAGGATTTTATCCATATTAAAAATGATTATAGGAAAAGATGGCAAAGATTTACGGACCCAACTGACCGGGAAGAATACCTGAGCCTAGCCCGGGAAGAACGAAATGGATTGCTGGAAAAGAAGATTGAAAAATGGGAGGAAACATGCCGTAATCTAATAGAAAACGAGTCAGATCGGGAATTTTGGTGGGTTCTCGCAGAAAACGAGTCAGACCGCGAATTTCGGCGGATTATATATCTAAAACAATAAGCATTCAATTATAAATTTCAGTATAATACCCTAGCGAAGCACGGGTATCTTGCTAGTAATAATAATAATAATATATGGCCTCACATGCTGTGTGTTTAGGCATTTTGACTTGACGTCTCTTAGGTTCCCTGCGTGTCAATATCCATGTTCTGTTTTACTTTAGTAGGAGGCAGAGGAACGGATCTCTGTTTTGAGATCTATGGCTAGGATTTAATTGGTGTTGTCGAGTTAACACCAAATGTGTCAGCAGAGACCTTTCTCGTGCTGACATTGTACTACAGAGGGTGAGGACCTGACCCGTTTCTACCCTTCCAAAATCCGATATGCCACGCAGGGTTTCAATACAAATATTACAATATTTTACTACGTATTACACACTCCCTGCAACACATTCGATTGTTATGTTCAGGTATAGTGTATCGTCGTTCCTTTTAAGTTATCATATGAATAAACTCGTAGGAGGAGTTGGGCTTTTAAATATTTATTTCTACGAGGGCGAATCAAAAAGTTACATTTCCAAGTTATGGCAACTTATGAAACCGCCTACATAGTGGCAACACGGCTATGACAACGTACAGTGTAAGTTCACTTTTCTACATAGTCCCCAAGAGACTGTAAACATTTCTCGGAACGATCAACCAACTTTTCAATTCCGGATGCGTTGAAAGCACCTCCAGCGCTATGTAACCAACAGAAGATAGCTGCTTTCACCTCCTCATCGTTTCGGAATCGTCGTCGTCCAGCGAAATACGTTTTCAGTTCACCGAACACATGATAATCGCATGGGGCTAAGTTTGGTCTGTATGGAGGATGCTGCAGCAGTTCGGACGTTCGGCGGGCCATATGAGGTGTTGCGTTGTCGTGTAGCAAAATCACACCGGCACTCAATTTCCCCCGACGCTTTTCTTTAATTGCCTTACGCAACCGGTTCAACGCTTGACGATGCGAAGCCGAGTTGACTGTCGTGCCTTTTGCCATAAATTACACATTCACCACACCCTCCCTGTCAAAGAACACTTTCGCCATTACCTTCCTTGCTGAAGGTTGGAACTTGGCCTACTTTTGTGGTGGTGATGTAGTATGCACCGATTCCATCGATGTTCTCTTTGTTTCGGGGGTGAAGTGTTGGACCCACGTTTCACCGCAGAAACTCGTTGCCCTCCAAAGAATACCGTTGCAAAAATGTCAGTGACGTTTGGAAACTTTGTCCCTTGTGAACATCGGTAAGCAGACGTGGGATCCTTCCTTGACACAGTTTACGAAATCCAAGGTGCTGGTGAACAACGAAGAACACACGGCCATACGAAATGTTCAGCACGCTGGCAATTTCCTGCAGTATTATGTGCCGATTTTCCCTAATAATCCCATCTACACGGTTAACATTCGCAACGGCACTGGACGTTGCGGGCCTGTCTTCGCGATATTGGTCCGTGATATCCGTGAGTCCGGCGTCAAATAGTTTACATCAGTTTAAAATAACTGGTCGAGAAATTGCATCCTCACCATATACAACAGTGAATTCACGATGAATGTCCGTGCTATTGAGCCGTCTAGCCCCATAGAAATCAGATCGTTGCACGCACCTCCAATTTGGAGTGAACATCCAATTTGACGCGCCATAGAGCCTAACCGGATCTGCACACACAACACGACAGGATACCACACCAAATTTCCTATCGGACGTGTATGCTGTAAATGAAGATTGCTCCGCATTGGCCACGGTCACGACACACAGCGTGCTCTCGCGGCGGGCTAGTGTGACTTACTTTTTGATTCACCCTCGTATATGTAGCGCCTGTTGTTAGTTCACTGAACGGGAATCAAGTGACTTTCGTGGTTTGAATGTGATTAATGTTATATATAATGCTCCACGAAAAATTTATATAAATGAGACTGATTCAGACATTAATGAGATTTTGCCACCATTTTGCTTTAGTCGATTAGTTTAATGTCCGCCTCTGTGGTGTAGTGGTTAGGGTGATTAGGTGCCACCCCCAGAGGACCAGGTTCGATTCCCGGATCTGCCAGAAAATTTGAAAAGTGGTACGAGGGGTGGAACGGGGTCTACTCAGACTCGGGAGGTCAACTGAATAGAGTTGGGTTCGATTCCCACCTCGGCCATCCTCGAAGTGATTTTCCGTAGTTTTCCCCTTCTCCTCCATGAAAATGCCGGGATGGTACCTAACTTACGGCCACGACCGCTTCCTTCACCCTTCCTTGTCTATCCCTTCCAATTTTCCGATGCTGCCTCCTCCACAACGCCCCTGTTCAGCATAGTATGTGAGGCTGTCTGGGTGAGGTACTGGTCCTATACACCAGTTGTATCCCAGACCGAAAGTCTGACGCTCCACGACACTGACCTAGACGCGTTAGAGGTGGGATCCCTCGCTGAGTCCGACTGTAAAACCAACCCTGCAGGGTAAACAGATTAAGAAAGAAAGAAAGAAAGAAAGAAAGAAAGAAAGAAAGAAAGAAAGAAAGAAGGGAGAGATATCGAAAAGGCATACGAAAACATAAAACAGGATTCATGCAAAAGTTTAATATGTAATAGCGGAGATAATAATTGGGTGTGGCCTCCGAAGAGGCCTGGTGAAGGTCTTTCGTGTTGAAGAGGGACCTGCGCGTCTGTGAAGATGGGGCTCTACCCAGCCTCCCGTGCCTTTGGAATTAACCAATGAAGATTACTATCTCAGACCTGGCTGGGAATTTAACCCGTGGGCCATTGGACCAAAGGCAATAACGCTAACCATTTAACCATGAAGCAGACATACCCGAGATAATAACACTATGTTGGGAATACGCCACTCATCTTCAAGCCACTAGAATTCTGCCACCTTTACCCAGCGGGACACTTACTGTTTCCCTGACCACACGCCATCTGTCCAGCTTTTAGTCGTGGAATAGTTTGCGTTGACCCTGGTTTCATTCAGACAAATCACCTCTTCAAAATCAACATTTGTTATCTCCCTCGGAAACCTACGTCGCGCAGCAGAAATGTTCGGTATTCCCATTCAAATTGTTTATTTTCTTGTAACGGAATCCTGACATTCTTACGACATTGCTAAGCGAAGTTTACCCGCATTGAAATAATCCTACCGGGCGAGCTGGCCGTGCAGTTAGGGTCCCGCAGCTGTGAGCTTGCATGCGTGAGGTAGTGAGTTCGGAGCCCACTTTCTGCAGCCCTAAAATGGTTTTCCGTGGTTTCCCATTCTCACACCAGGCAAATGCTAGGACTCCACCTTAATTAAGGCCACGGCCGCTCCCTTCCCACTCCTAGGCCTTTCCTCTCCAATCGTCGCCATAAAACCTATGTGTGTCTGTGCGACATACAAAGCAAATAGCAAACAAATAATAACAACCAAGCTTCTTCGAGAGAACTGTGTAGGTTAGCGATGGTCGGGTATTATTCTTTTCATTATACGCTTAAAACGTTCTGTTGGAAACAGTTTTTTTTCGTAAGCCCCTTCTTTATTTTGCATTTCTTTCCAGTTGTTCCTAAACCTAACGTTCCTGGCTGGGTTAATTCTAAATCATACCTGCCTTTTCCTATTTTAACTGCAGTAGTTTAGCTTACTCTATGCTATTCGCGGCTGCAGTTCTGTTTAGCGTCTTCTTCCCATTCCATCCCCATTACAGCTAGAGAACTTATGTTCAAGCAGCAGTTATTCCCATTGTAGTTCCGCGTGGATAATAGCAATATTAATTACGATGTTGTAAATGAAATTGACAGATCTCTTCATGTTGTTATGATGATATTTAATGGTTTTTGTAAGAATGCAAAGGAGAGGGCGTATAAGTCTCTGGTGAAATTACAATTGGAGTATGCTTGCAGTGTATGGGATCCATATCAGTATTACTTGATGAAATGAAATGGCGTGCGGCTTTTAGTGTCGGGAGTGTCCGAGGACATGTTCGGCTCGCCAGATGAAGGTCTTTCGATTTAACTCCTGTAGGCGACCTGCGCGTCGTGATGAGGATGAAATGATGATGGAGACGACACATACACCCAGCCCCCGTGCCGGCGAAATCAAGCAATTATGGTTAAAATTCCCGACCCTGCCTGGAATGGAACCCGGGACGCCTGTGACCAAAGGCCAGCACGCCAACCATTTAGCCATGGAGCCGGACCAGTATTACTTGATATGAGAACTGGAAAAGTTCGAAAGGAAAGCAGCACGATTATTTCCGGGTGATTTCCGACAAATGAATAGTGTTAAGAAAAATCTGCAGACTTTGGGCTAGGTGGTCTGGGGAGTAAGAGACGACCTTTTTGACTAAGCAGTACGTTCCAAGCTGTTAGTGGAGACATAATAATAATGACGTATGGCCTCCGGAGTGGCCTGCTGCGGGTTTTCTCTCGTAGACGGCCTATTAGGCGACCTGCATGTGTGTGAAGATGAGGACCCTACCTATGACGATTTATAATGCTGAATACGTAACACACACCCAGCCCCCGCGCCGTTGGAATTAACCAATTGAGGTTAAAATCCACGAACCGGCAGGGAATCGAACCCGGGAGCCG
This sequence comes from Anabrus simplex, assembly GCF_040414725.1. Classification (NCBI taxonomy): domain Eukaryota; kingdom Metazoa; phylum Arthropoda; class Insecta; order Orthoptera; family Tettigoniidae; genus Anabrus; species Anabrus simplex. The sequence continues at coordinate 719,224,219 of NC_090266.1, forward strand.
CTGGACCAAAGGCCAGCACGCTAACCATTTATCCACGGAGCCAGGCAGTGGAGAGATGGCGTAGAACAAGTAAGGCGCATAAACTTGAGTGGAGCTTTTGAAGGTAGGAAAGATAATTTGAAAATGAAGTTGGAATTCAAGAAGACAAAGTGGGTCAAACAGACCCTATTCATTTCTAGGAAGAGGAATTGTGGATTGGGATTATTTATCGAGGGTAATATGCGATACATTTCCAAGTTCTTTGAAAACATTCAAGAAAAGACTATGTAGACAATTGATAGGAAATCTGCCGCATGGGCGACGCCCTAAATGCGGATGAATGGTGGCAGAGTGATTGAATTAGAGCGTTAATGAACGGTTGTGGTTATGGTTTTAACGGCAAATTTAACCTGGCAACCATCGCCTCATTAGAACACTGGACTTTAATAGGTTCATCGGGAATATTTCAGAATAAGATGTGTTGCACTGTCGTTTAAAACCTTTATCGTTCCACTAAATACAACAGTTAATACAGCAGTACGCAAAATTACTGTTTCTGTCCGGTTATGGATTAGCATGTCAGTTTCAATTACACGTAACGTTCTTTTATCCCTACAGATCAATGTACACTCTTTATAGAACGACTGATTACATATTTCATATGATGTCGTTTTCTGGCTCGTGCAAAGCGATATGGAAACGTTTCTCACACAGTAACAGTAATCTGTGTGGATGCTCTGGCTTGGCCAGAATGTAAATAGACCATCGTAATTAGTGATTTCCAGAGGGGATCAGGAGGGGAGGGAGAATTTGCGTTTGACGGTCGAGAACTCATAGACAATTCTTATTGGATTCGCTAAAGTTTACAAACACTTAACCTGTGCGCAAACATGGTTAACCGAACTAGCATGCGGCTGCCCATTCCTTTACATAATCGTTGTGAGATGAGTTGACATGTTAAACTACGTTGATAAAATAGTCATGTACTTAAACCAAAACTACTCTCAAGAGCCTTAAAATCAATTCTTTCTCTCAGTAATTCAATATATTTTTCCTTAAAACATTACATTTATATATATCGTACTCAATTATAGCATTAATAAAATATGTGTTACATGTATTGATTCAAGTCCAATAAAACTGACTATGATGCCTTTGAAAATAAGTAACGAAATATTCGATCTCAAACAAAACATATGCGGTCCTTTGAATATATTTGTCCCGTCCCGCTTTTTAGGAGCAGCATGACTGCCGCATACCCGAAGCCCCCTGGTTTGATTCCGGGCCGGGTCAGGGAGGTTTTCTTGGATCTGAGGGCTGGTTCGAGGGATACTTAGCCCACGTGATTACAATTGAGGAGCTGTCTGACGGTGAGAAAGTGGCCCCAGCCTAGAAAGCCAAGAATACAGAAATAATACAGAAGACCGAGCTCGATAGCTTCAGTTGCTTATGTGCGGCCAGTATCCGGTATTCGGGAGATATTGGGTTCGAACCCCACTGTCGGCAGCCCTGAAGATTGGTTTCCCCATTTTCACACCAGGCAAATGCTGGGGTTGTACCTTAATTAAGGCCACGGCCGCTTCCTCCCCATTGATAGCTCTTTCCTATCCCATAGTCGCCATAAGACCTATCAGTGTCGGTGCGACGTAAAGCAACTTACGGTGATGGCCTTATGACGATGACATTACCTTCAATTTCCCTTTGTTTTTACACTTATCTATGAAGTATTTCGAAGCCAATGGATCTAAATACGTGCACAATTTCGTCGAGAACAGAAATGTTGTGCAGTTTTCAGTTTGAAAAGAGTAACTAGTTCCTGAATAATTAGCATTTTACTGAAGTATTACACGTTTCACAGTATTATTGTCAGTTATGACACACAATGTTTTCAATTCGCAAAAAACCTTATTTATCGTAAGACACCTTGACGCACTGTTGCCAAATCGGAACCTCTAGGCAACCCAAGACAATCGTCCATCTTTGTAGTCTACAGTTCCTTTTACATGAATTTCACCAACTTAGAAGAAATGAGACAATACAAAAATAAACGAGATGACAATTGTCAAGTGATGAATAGCAGATTAGCAAATAATGAACTGAGAAGGGAGGCACAAATTGCTAGGAAAAAGTGGTTGAAACAGGAATATTAAAATACTGAATACTTGTAGGAAAAAGGACTGTATGATAATATAATGTATAAGAAGGCAACAGCTAATATTACATTGGGTACCTGGAAACAGTATAAAGGATAAAGTACAGTTACAATCTGCTTTATTTCACACCGACACAGATAGGTCTTACCGCGACGATGGGCCAGGAAAGGGTTAGGATCGTGAAGGAAGTGGCAACCGACTTAATTATGACTCAGCGCCAGCATTTGCCTGTCGTAAAAATAAAGAACCACAGAAAAGCATATACAGGGCTCCCGACAGTGAAAAGGAGGAAGAGAAATTGAAGACGATGTTGCTCAAATGCTGCATAAGGAAGAGATATAAGGAACAAGTTCTTCACTCGACAGAAGGTAATCAGCTTCTCTCCTCGTTCATTTCTTCTCTCCAATCCATACTTTCCAACAACGTGCCATCGGTGCCTTCATTTACTACCGCATTTCAATCCCCAAGAATGTTTATTTTTCGGATATAATATATGTCTTCTTTTTCAGGTATTTTCTAAATTTTATTTCTTTATGAATTAGTTTCGACACACTGAATAACCTACCAGTGCCGGGCTGAGTGGCTCAGACGGTAGAGGCGCTGGTCTTCTGACCCCAACTTGGCAGGTTCCATCCTGGCTCAGTCCAGTGGTATTTGAAGGTGCTCAAATAGGTCAGCCTCATGCCGGTAGATTTACTCGCACGTAAAAGAACTCATGCGGGAATAAATTCCGGCATCTCAGCGTCTCCGAAAACCGCTAGAGTAGTTAGTGGGACGTAAAGCCAATAACATTATTATTAACCAAACAGTTGTACATCTACATGAATATTCACGAATTTTTGTGTTATCAGAAAGTTCAAAGTTGAAAAACATGCCTAAAGAAATGCGTATTCCCATTTCTTGAAAAAGGGGATACTTCGATGGAAGCGGATAGTTTTCTCAAATACTGAGGGCGCGCAAAATGACGAAATATTACATACCATAATATTAAGATATCTTAGCACATCTCATTCTACACATAAACATTGATACGTCTTCATTTTAGACCGTTATGCCTTTCTGCGTTCAGTCTGCAAGAATCCTCGAATTTTGTAATCGCCGTCACAATTCTCTATTTGCAACTAGTTCTGTGGCCTCGGTTAGTTCCATACCTGTTATCTTTAATTCGTTGGGAACTGACTCTAACCATCTTCGTCTTAGTTTCCTTCTATCCCTCTTACCCTTCATAAGAGAGACCATTACTTTCCTAGGTAACCTATCCTCCTCCATTCGCTTCACATGACCCCGCCACCGAAGCAGATTTATGCGTACAGCTTCATCCGTCGAGTTCACGCCCAAGTTAGCCTTCACTTCCTCATTCCGACTATCCTGCTGCCATTGTTCGCACCTGTTTGTACCAGCAATAATTCTCGCTACTTTCGTGTTTGTTACTAATAGCTTACGCAAAAGATATTCTGAGTCAGCCCAGCTTTCATTCCCATAAAGCAAAGTTGGTCTGAAAACAGACCGATGTAAAGTCCGGGAGGTGACTTCCTTCTTAGAGAAAGCTGTTGATCGCACCTGCGAGATCACTGCATTAGCATTACTGCACCTTGAAACATTCTCACTTACTATATTATCATCCTGGGAGAAAACACATCCTAAATACTTGAAATTATCTACCTCTTTCAGATTTTTATTCCCAATCTCATATTCACTTCTCTTGGATATCTTACCTACTGATATCAATTTAGTCTTAGAAAGGCTAATTTTCATACCATACTCATTCTACCTATTTACGAGTTCGAAGATATTAGACTGCAGGCTTTCGGCACAATCCGCCGTTAAGACCAAGTCGTCAACATAGGCCAAACTGCTTAGTACATTTTCACCTAACTTATCCCACCCACCCCTGCCTATTAATACCTTTCAGCAGATGATCCATATGAACTATGAACAATAAATGTGAATGATTACAGCCTTATCTGACCCCTGTAAGTACCTTGTACCAAGAACTCATTCCGCTGTCAATTCTCACTGCAGCAAAACTGTCAACATAAATGCCAGTGATTGATTTTAATAACCTACGCTTAATCCCATAGTCCCTCAGTACGGCGAACATCTTTTCCCTCGGTACTCTGCCATATGCCTCCTCTACTGTACATCTACGAAACATAAACATAACTGTCTATTTCTCTCGTAGCATTTTCTAATTACTAGCCGCATACTTAAAATCTGATCCTGACGGCCTTCTGTGGTCGGAATCCAGACTGGTTTTCATGAAACTTCCTCTCAAACACAGATGGTACCCTCCCTTCCAGGATGCCAGTGAAAATTTTGCCTGGTACACTGATTAATGAGATACCTCGATAGCTGCTGCAATCCTTCCTGTTTCGTTGCTTATACATATGTGCAGTTACTGCTTTTGTCCACTCTGAAAGTACCTTAGTAACATTCCATGCTAATCTTATTACTCTATAAAGCCATTTTATGCCTGCATTCCCACTATACTTCACCATTTCAGGTCTAATTTCATCTATTCCTGTCGTTTTATGACAATGGAGTTTATTTTCCATCCTTTCCAGTTCCTCAAGTGTAATTTCACCTACATAATTGTCATCCTTCCCATGAGCTTGATTGTGTGTAACATCTCAGGGAAGATACCCTTTTGCGTTGAGATTTTCAAAATATTCCTTCCACCTCTCCAGTGATTCCCTGGGATCAACTTTGTGTTCACCAAAATCTTTCCAAAAATTCATCTTGGATTCAACAACTATTTGTTTCGCTCTGTTTCTTTCCACTACATACAATTCCCTGTGTGCATTAGTCCTTGTTTGGAGCCATTCCTGATACGCCTCCTTTTTACATTTACAAGCTGCTCTCACTTTATCTTCTCATCAAGATGTTTGCCAATTGCCATCCTTACACGCAGTTCTTCCTAGACATCTCCTTGCTGTTCTTACAGCAGCTTTCCTGTATGCTACCCATTCACCTTCCGTATCCTCATCCTGCTCACTGTCCACAGTTCGGAACTTTTCACTTATCATCTGTGGCGTATTTCCCACACATGCGGTTGATGTGGGTCATCCCTTGTATTTTCAACGAAAAATAAATATTAATTGTTCATATTTTAATGGAATTTATTTATATAAAATTCAAACACACAGTTATCGATACTCAAAAATGGTTGAAACGAGCGTCGCCGGCTAGTAACTGCTGCTATTTGCCAAACTACTCCATAGGTGGCACCACAAGCATTGGACCCTTGTTGTTTGTTGCTCTCTTTCGTAGGGTTGGAATGCGGAACGAACAGTCACATCCGTCAAGAAAGCGGTGGAAGTTGGAACCCTGTACTGTAAGTTATCGTGTGTGGCCGGGATTTATTTGCTATTTCGTGAAATACTGGAGTTCTTGCTTATGAGTGATTCTTTTCTTGTGCTATAAAGGACGAGACATGACAAATGTATGTTGTTGTGATATAAATGATTCAGTTTCGTGTGCTTGTATTGTAAATATCAAACAAAGAAAATGCGGGAATGATGCAATTTCGAAATGACATCACACCGATCAGAGAGTAATTTAGCAGGCTTGGGTGTAGGAGCGCCAGGTTCACGCATTTCTACCACGCAATTCGAATTCTGTTCTAACCATTATGTAATTCAACTTATTATTAAGAGAACCACTTAATATATTTTCTTTTACGGAGAAAAGCAGAATGCAAATGAAGGACAAGCGCGTCCAACTCTGAATGTAACTACACAACTTAAGTTGTAAGTTGTGTGTTCGTCATTTCAGCAGAAATATTTAAGAAACAGACCATTGGATTAGTGGATGAGGGATCTTAAATACACTTTTCTGTTGGCTTTGTTTGTTGTTTTCTCTTGAAAATGCGTTTGAAATGATGGTCTGTTTGCGTTGATGCTTGCAATTTTTTTCGGTTACATCCCCTAAAACCAGAAGTCAGGAGTCGCCACTGCTTATCATATCTATGCACTTCTGTATAATTTCTCGTTTTGGATATATTCTACCCATATCCGTGTACAGATAGATTTCTCTTTCTCTGTCCTAGGTCTAAATGTACTTAGTTCACAACAGATCAGATAGTGGTCTGTAACATCAAAAAAAATCCGGAATATTTTTACAGTCCTGACAGATTTCCTGAATTCAAAGTCGGTGATGATATAGTCCAGGGCCTCTCAAACGCCCAAAATCTCACGCGTGCAAATAGAGGGGCAAGAGCTCCGTGCACTGTGCATCGGTTCCACTCGGCTCCGCTCGGACCAACGCTTCGTCTCTGGGCTACTCAGCTAAGCTCGGCTCAACTCGGTTCAACTCGGCTCGAATTTGGAGCGCTACGGGGCAAGTGACGAAGAGGGAGACAGGGGGAGCGAGCGAGACAGGCGTGGGGAAAGAGAGAGAGCGCTATCGCTCCAAATCGAGGAGTGGGGGTCTGCACTCTGGGCAACCAAGCGAAGTCGTCTTTTTTTACCGTGCACAGTGCATGCACCCTCAGAGGCCCTGATATAGTCTTTTATGGATCTAGTGCTCCTATCCTCCCATGTGTAATGCTGAATAGCCTTACGCTTGGAGAATGTATTTGTAACTGCTAATCACATAATAGCGCAGAAGTCTAGCAAATGCTTCCCATTCCTATTAGCTTCCATATCTTCCCCACATTTATCAATCACCCTTTTGTATCCTTTAGTTCGATTTCCAACTCTCCATTGAAATCGCCCGTTAGCGTTATTCTATCCCTGCTGTTGACCCTTACTTCGATGTCACACAATGCTTCGTGAAACTTCTGAACTTCATCCTCATCAGCTCTGTCATTTGGTGAATACACTGAGACAATTCTCGTCCTAATTCCTCCAACCGCCAAATCTATCCACATCATTCGTTCATTTACGTGCCTAACAGAAACTATGTTGCGTGTAATAGTATTCCTGATGAACAGTCCTACCCCTCACTCTGGCCCTCTCTTTTTAACACCCGTCAAGTACACTTTATCATCTCCTATCTCTTCCTCGTTGTCTCCCCTTACCCGAATATCAGTAACTCTTAACACATCCACACGCATCCTATTTGCTGTCTCAGACAGCTCTACCATATTTCATCCATAAGCCCCATTAATATTGATAGCTCCCCATCGAATTCCATTTCGTTCAACAAGTTGTTTACAAGGAGTCTCTCGCCTGTCGAATGGGTGTGGGGTTCCGTTACTCCTATAGGTCCGAGGCTTGCTTGAAACGTTCTGAGTGTGCTCGATGAAAAATTATGTGAAGCAGGATGCTACCCTAGCTTACACATAGTCCTAATGGGGATCTCTCCTCTAACGGTTTAGAGCAACAGGATGGGCATGATTCAGAATATGTCCGGTATGCCCACTCCCATTCCATAGCAACTGTTATCCTGACTCTCAGGTCCACCTACTATGCCACTCAGCCGTTGCCCATGGTTTACGAACTAGAACCTAGGAGATCCGGAGAAATAGCCGAGACGCTGGAGCATATTATGGGTGCATGTAAGGCCATGGCAGTCGTCTTTATGCAGTTGTGAAAACTGTAAAACAAGGGCTCGAAATCAAGTTGGGACTTAAAGAGTGAGAAAATCCCATATTATTAGTACAGAGCATCTGATATGGTGGTGAATGAAAGGTTCGAGGTGTATTGGAACCGTTTTCTGCAGACAGACAGAACCATAATATCAATCAGCCCGGATAATATCGTTATTGAAGAACGCCCTAGGAAGACTGAAATGCTGGATATGGCAGTCCCTTCAGATTACAATGGCCACCAGGCTTATATCCAAAAGAAAGAAAAGTATACTGACCTCGCAGCAGAAGTTCGAAAACAGTGGGAAATGAACCTGGCACAAGTGGCGCCTTTAGTCATGTCCGCCATAGGACTCGTACACAATAGACTGTAACAACACCTGCAGGATCTGGTCATCGCCTATACACTTCCCCAAATACAGAAGGCTACTATTATTATTAACATCTGCAGTGTGACAAATACCTTCCTATCACAGCAGTAGAGGTCGGGAGAACTTGACAACAGTCCGTCTCCTGATCAGTGATCCACCACATTGAGCGAAATAATAATAATAATAATAATAATAATAATAATAATAATAATAATAATAATAATAATAATAATAATAATAATAATAATAATAATACCACTCGCCAAAAACCTCAAGTTCAAATAATTGCACCGTGGATTTCCGAGTGATTCATATCCACACTTGCTCCAAAATGATCTTTGTTGGTATCATAATTTTAGTCCCACTGTAACCATACCAAACCTAATCCGAAATTTCTAACAGAAATGCGAAGACTGCTTTCTGATAATTCATATTATCATAGTTCTGAATTCATTGCTTGCAGTCAGTTGATGACGGTATTGTTGTTAGCTCATAATAAGAGAACGTCAACCTCAAACACTCACCGTTGGTCTTCATGTAGGAAATAAGAGCTGACAGGGTCAGAAAGTGTTTACATTGCTACAAATCGCATACGTCTAAACGGTTCTCCATGTGGTTTCTGTTTTCTCCTTTAGACAAATGCTGGAATGGTGGTCTACCAAAAGTACAGGTCATATTGCTCCTTTTTTAAACCATTACCATCTCCCTTCCCCCACCCCCACACTTCCAAATAGTTACAAATATTCAGTCATAATCGGACGTACATCTTAGACGGACTTTGCGCACATTACGTACACGGGGATATGGGCCATGATGCCTATCCTCCATGAACAACTATTATACACTGACTGACAGAGCAAATGCAACACCAGGAAGGAGTGGTTCGAAAGGGATGAAAGTTGGGGAAAAAACAGAGACGGCACGGACGAATAATTGATGTTTATTTCAAACCGATATGCAGGTTACACAATGCGCACGGCATCGACTCAGTAGGATGTAGGACCACCGCGAGCGGCGATGCACGCAGAAACACGTCGAGGTACAGAGTCAATAATAGTGCGGATGGTGTCCTGAGGGATGGTTCTCCATTCTCTGTCAACCATTTGCCACAGTTGGTCGTCCGTACGAGGCTCGGGCAGAGTTTGCAAACGGCGTCCAATGAGATCCCACACGTGTTCGATTGGTGAGAGATCCGGAGAGTACGCTGGCCACGGAAGCATCTGTACACCTCGTAGAGCCTGTTGGGAGATGCGAGCAGTGTGTGGGCGGGCATTATCCTGCTGAAACAGAGCATTGGGCAGCCCCTGAAGGTACGGGAGTGCCACCGGCCGCAGCACATGCTGCACGTAGCGGTGGGCATTTAACGTGCCTTGAATACGCACTAGAGGTGACGTGGAATCATACGCAATAGCGCCCCAAACCATGATGCCGCGTTGTCTAGCGGTAGGGCGCTCCACAGTTACTGCCGGATTTGACCTTTCTCCACGCCGACGCCACACTCGTCTGCTGTGACTATCACTGACAGAACAGAAGCGTGACTCATCGGAGAACACGACGTTCCGCCATTCCCTCATCCAAGTCGCTCTAGCCCGGCACCATGCCAGGCGTGCACGTCTATGCTGTGGAGTCAATGGTAGTCTTCTGAGCGGACGCCGGGAGTGCAGGCCTCCTTCAACCAATCGACGGGAAATTGTTCTGGTCGATATTGGAACAGCCAGGGTGTCTTGCACATGCTGAAGAATGGCGGTTGACGTGGCGTGCGGGGCTGCCACCGCTTGGCGGCGGATGCGCCGATCCTCGCGTGCTGACGTCACTCGGGCTGCGCCTGGACCCCTCGCACGTGCCACATGTCCCTGCGCCAACCATCTTCGCCACAGGCGCTGCACCGTGGACACATCCCTATGGGTATCGGCTGCGATTTGACGAAGCGACCAACCTGCCCTTCTCAGCCCGATCACCATACCCCTCGTAAAGTCGTCTGTCTGCTGGAAATGCCTCCGTTGACGGCGGCCTGGCATTCTTAGCTATACACGTGTCCTGTGGCACACGACAACACGTTCTACAATGACAGTCGGCTGAGAAATCACGGTACGAAGTTGGCCATTCGCCAACGCCGTGTCCCATTTATCGTTCGCTACGTGCGCAGCACAGCGGCGCATTTCACATCATGAGCATACCTCAGTGACGTCAGTCTACCCTGCAACTGGCATAAAGTTCTGACCACTCCTTCTTGGTGTTGCATTTGCTCTGTCAGTCAGTGTATCTACAAGTGAATGTTACTGTATTAGAAAAGATAGGATCGTCTCTTCTTGGGGAAGGAGCAAGCGGACTACCCCCTACAGCTAACCATGTCATTTACTTAGGGTCAGATCCCAGCAGCTATTAGGGGCGATAACCAGATATGCAACTCACTGACCATTGTAAGCACCTTTAATTAGGTTGAGATATTAATTCTACAATGTATCTAACTAGAGCATAAAATCCAGCTTCATTTTATATATAGGCCTCTATATATATATTCTGGGATGGTTACTAAACGCATGATTTAATGTTGAAGTACAGTTCCTCAGATCGTAATAAGGGCTAGGGTAACAGTTACGGACGTAAGTCCCGTTTAATATACTGATGGATCAATGTTAGGCACTCAAGACCAGTGGGGTGTGTAGAACAGCAAACAAAGTCTAGCATTCATTCACCTGCTTATTTTAAGAAATTTTCTTCAGACTTACATGTTCGAATTTCTTGATTAGTTCTTGTTATTTTTCCGCTCCGGATTTTTTAAGTTTCTTGGAGTCTACGAAGCTTCCGGTTTCAACAACAGGTTTCACTATCCCTTCATAACACTGTTTGACCAATGCTCACTTTGAGGAGTCAAGGTAATATACTTCTTGTACTATAATTATATATTCAGCCTTAGATTATTACTTGTCCGCCTCTGTAGTGTAGTGGTTAGTGTGATTAGCTGCCACCCCCGGAGGCCCGGGTTCGATTCCCGGCTCTGCCACGAAATTTGAAACGCGGTACGAGGGCTGGAACGGGATCCACTCAGCCTTGGGAGGTCAACTGAGTAGGGGTTGGTTCGATTCCCACCTCAGAAATCCTGGAAGTAGTTTTCCGTGGTTTCCCACTTCTCCTCCAGGCAAATGCCGGGATGGTACCTAACTTAAGGCCACGGCCGCTTCCTTCCCTCTCCCTTGTCTATCCCTTCCTATCTTCCCATCCTCCACCAAAGCCCCTGTTCAGCATAGCAGGTGAGGGCGCCTGGGCGAGATAATGGTCATCCTCCCCAGTTGTATCCCCCGACCCAGAGTGTGAAGCTTCAGGTCACTGCCCTTGAGGCGGTAGAGGTGGGATCCCTAGCTGAGTCCGAGGGAAAAATCAACCCTGGAGGGTAAACAGATTAAGAAAGGACGATTATTAAATTTACAGGAATATCAGTTAATGGATAGAGATATATTTTCTTTACTTTCACAGTGGAGTCGGATGGTATACTGATAAACGTTTTGTGAATTAATAATAGAAAAAGTGGAAAAGAGAGATGTTACTTGTAAAACCTAATAGATATAGGCTACAGTGTGTTCTGGGCATGCATCATCCGTATCAAGATACCTATAATATCTGCATATACTGTCAGGTAAATGTCTCGTGAATTAAAATGTAACACACAACTTATTCTGATGTTCACGATTCTTTGTTACTAAGAATTGTATTGCAATTGGAAGTTAACTCGGTCGCAATAACATAACAACGACATTGAATAGAAATATAAATGACATAAAAAGAACAAAAGTACAACAGACGATTACATGAAAATTAAATATTACGTGAAATCATATCAAAAGAAGAAATTTCACAAGATCGAAAGAAGGAGAAGAAGTAAATCAAAACACGAAACAGAATAACCTGACATCTAAAAAGTAAACGATCAGTGTGGCATAATAATTAAAAACAGTTGTATTAAATCAACACGAAATATATAGAAGGTAACTTAAAGTATTCCCTTACGTGTAATAGAAGTACAATGCAGACACTCAAAAATGTATCCAAAATATACGACAAATTCCATTTCATGTAATGTAGCATAATAATTACAAGGCAATCCGTATACAAATTCATACGGGCAATATCGCGTGACACCGGTTCCTGTAGGGATTTTTCCCGGTGATACCCTATGATTCAGCAACCCAGGGTGAGATCCTAAGAACACGTAGTTAAATGCAAAGATCGTTCCTTGGGAAGTATTAGTTACTGAAGGAAGATTTTTGATGATTACTTTGTTCAGATTTGGTTTGTGATTTCCAAGATTCATAACCTAAACAAAAACAAGAATCCTTCAATAATGACCGATGAATCTGCGACGATCCTCACACAGAGTAGATTGAATACTTGCGATATTTGTGGACAAGCTTTCAGATCAGTAGCAAATCATGTGAGTGACGTCCATTCAGATGTTTATTGCAGAAATGTCACATCCAAGCGCAAAACACCGAACCAGACTTCGTATCATTCTAGTGTGAATAGCCAGCTAGATGACGAAATTGCAAATGTAGTTAGAAATAAATTATAGCAATGAACCATCTACATGACCAGAATAAAAATTAGATGCAATTAAAGGATTCGAGGACAAATTTACTTTAATTATTAATAACAATGATTTCGCCTCTTTTGAATCTACGTGTTTACAGAATGTTTGGCTAAATCTATCACTTCATTCCCATGCACAAAACATCCGACTGTTCATTATTATAACACGAGGGAGAAACAACAGATAGCCAACCGTCCTCAGCCACCCACAACTCTGGAACAACTGACCCGTGCAGTGCAGCAAGCATGGGCCACAATTCCTCAGGAAGCGATCCACGGCCTTATTGACTCTATGCCTCGACGAATTCATCAATGTATTGCAGCTCGTGGTGGGCACATTCTGTATTGATTGTTGTCCAAACTTGCAGTTAGAGGGACCTGAAAGTGTAATCATTGAATCACAACCGAACACATCGTTCTGCATGTTTAATTGCAGCAATGTAGCACCACTCCTTCTGGGTGTTGCAATTTCCATTTTCTTCAGTGTAATACCACAATTTGCAAGTCGTTTTATAACGTCGACCATGAGCACCTTAGAAGATGCCTTGATAGCTTTAACATGCCTCAAACCTATTACCTATTACCCGATCTCATATCAGAAAATGGTATCAGAGCTGAATGTGGCATTAACAAAGGGATAAAATAGAGTTAAGGAGAGTTGTCACTTCCCTATATTATTCAATCTTGTTATTGATTATACTGTCAGGGGACTAACAGACGAAGTTAGCGAAGCATTAGGTTAACTAACTGTTGCCCGATGTTAAGAAAGTTTCGGCTATGGCTTTTGCAGAGATTATTGTGCTAGTAGCAAGATATGAAATTACAGCGCAGTCACTCCTTAAATCTTGCAATAAATAGTTTGTCTTCGAAGTATAAAATTACAAACGTTAAAGAAGAATGTATCTGCCAAGGAAATGATATCGCTTTGGAGCCACCAACCTCGAAAGCCTGAAGATGCAATCACATTCCTTTGTCTAACTTTCAGAGACGAAATATTTTTCGGCCAAGCAAAAGTCATTAAATGTCTTGAAAACGACCTCACTTCCTTGACAAGAACTGATTGAGTTAATCAGTACATAAAGCACTTGGCCAATACGAACCAGACAAATGTGACAAACTAAACACCCTTCCTAAATAGATATTTTTTGTAAAAGACATACTTCGCAACCCCGAATGAAGAACATCTCTGCCATAACTATGGATCGACAATCACAAACAAATATCATTGGCTGAATTGTCAGCGTACTGGCTTTCGGTTCAGAGGGTCCCGGGTTCGATTCCCAGGCGGGTTGGTTAATTCGATGGCCCGGGGGCTGGGTATTTGTGCTGTTACCAACATTCCTGCAACTCACACACACCACACATCACACTATCCTCCACCACAATAACACGCAGTTACTTACACTTGGCAGATACCGCCCACCCTCATGGGAGGGTATGCCTACAATGACTGCATTTGGCTAGAAATAGCCACACGAAATTATTATTATCATAAACAAATCTTAAAGTTAACTAACAGCCTATCTATCAATCACCCACTACACATCATTCATCCTCCCAAAGGATAAGGGCACCGAGCTCGATTGCTGCAGTCGCTTAAGTACGGTCAGTATTCCGTATTCGGAAGAGAGTGGGTTCGAACCCCACTGCCGGCAGCTCTGAAGATGGTTTTCCGTGTTTTGGCTTTTTCACATCAGGCAAATGCCGGGGCTGTACATTAATTAAGGCCAAGGCCGCTTCCTTTCCACTCTTAGCCCCTTCCTGCCCCATCGTCGCCATGAGACTTATCTGTGTCTGTGCGACGTAAAACAAATTGTAGAAGAAAAAGAATATATAAGAGCCGTTTTTACATTCCACAACCCACTGGTACAACATTTATAGCCACCACTTTGGAGTAGATTCACACTGATCCATCCACCTCTAAGCCACCCGCTGCATATATGATGATATTCTCACTTCGATGCAACCGGAGGCACGCAATCTTCAAACTCCTGACAGCCACTTCCACTTTAGCCATGCTCAAAAATACCCATCGTGAGCCTCTCTGAACTGGAGAATGTTTATTATTATTATTATTATTATTATTATTATTATTATTATTATTATTATTATTATTATTATTATTATTAATATTATTATTATTATTATTATTATTATTATGTCCGACTCGTTGGCTGAATGGTCAGCGTACTGGCCTTCGGTTCAGAGGGTCCCGGGTTCGATTCCTGGCCGGGTCGGGGATTTTAACCTTCATTGGTTAATTCCAGTGGCCCGGGGGCTGGGTGTTCGTGCTGTTCCCAACATCCCTGCAACTCACACACCACACATAACACTGTACTCCACCACAATAACACGCAGTTACCCTACATATGGCAGATGCCGCCCACCCTCATCGGAGGGTCTGCCTTACAAGGGCTGCACCCGGCTAGATATAGCCACACGAAATTATATTATTATTATTATTATTATTATTATTAGTAGTAGTAGTAGTAGTAGTAGTAGTAGTAGTAGTAGTAGTAGTAGTAGTAGTAGTAGTATTTCTTATAAATTATTATTATATATACTTGTTTGTGAAACAGTCCAGCTGAGGAAACCAACGAAGCGCACCGGTACTGGGATTTAATTACGGCCACCCCCTTTCGGTGGTGGTGGTGAGGGGTTGCCCTCCCTGTTATATTTGGCCATTTTCGCAGTTCATCTTACCTGCTTGTGGACACTGATTACCTCGTATCAAGTACGAGTTCACCAGTCGCCTTGACAAAGAATACTGCAATGTATTCGAAACGTCGGCAAACTGAACGTATGTTATATAAAATATCAATACAGTTCAACCCCGAAGGAAAAATAAATAATTCATGTGTAAACTTATTTCACATACGGTATGCATTATATATGCTAACGTGCTGAAGTAATTTATGAAGAGCAAGTTCAGCGATTGCTTATTTCACGGAGAAATAGGTTAGTGTAGCTTATTTCATGGGCGATTAGGATAAAGGATTTTAGGCTTATTAAATTTCATGGATAGTTTCTTCAGCGTTAGTTCACTGCTGCGTTATCTTATTTCACTCATAGTTCAGTTACAATTGGATTATTACTTGGAAAGTTCGGTAATGTCAGTGTAGGATTAGATAATTCTGGTTAGTTCACTTCCTTCGCAGTCCTAGCCCTTCCCTATCCTACCGTCACCGAAAAGTTATCTAAATTAGCAAGCCGTTAAACAACTAATAAATGAGACATGGAAGGTTAAGCACGAAAAATACTCAATACTTGCAGCCTGTGAGGGGGAGGAAAGGCAATAGCGTGAAAACATTTCAAAGATTGCATTAAAACCTTGTATGTGGGTAATGCAATGAAAGAGGATTTCAGAGCAACAGGCTGTTCTTCCTGGAAATATCTGAGTTACCTTTCATTCCAGGAAAAATCTCATTCAGAATTAATTCTCTGTAGCCGTCGGAATGAATGAAACATTTCAAAATAATTGGCCCTACAATTATTTTAGCACTAATAGGACACCAAACTCATGTGTTAAGATAATGAATTATTCTTGGGTTCTTACGTGACCAGTACCGTTTAGTTTGCGAATTTACACGTTCCTTCTAATAAAACCACGCCTATCAGAAAATAGGACTAATTCAGGATTTAATTCACCACTGGTGACAGACTTACAAAAACAATAGCAGTAATGTTTTCTTGCGGCTTGTTATCTTGGACTTAAACAGTGAAATTCTGTGACTTTGTAATGCTTAAGTTTCAGTTATCTTGCCACCCACTGCGAAGAAGAAGCCACTTCACTTTCTTTAGCCAATATCCTTAAGGACTTTGGATTGCTCGAACCTTTCACAAATATCCTGAATTATTTCGTCAGTTGATATAAGGTTGTGTTAACTCACGTTTTATTTAGCATTCAACCCACAATCTTGAATTTATTCACAATTTTCTTAATTCAGTAACACGTTGGTACTCGCGCTCCAGGAAATTTTTCGCGGATTTCTCTTCTCAATCTCCCAGGAGATTCGTTTTTAAAGTCTACAGTACACGAAAGTGCTTTGTTCAACACTTAATTTAGAAGCCGAGAAATGTACTATGCCGATTAATTATTGCTGTATAAGAAGCAATAACTCTGCGCTGTACGGAAGCTTATTGAAGTCTACCCGAGATTATGACATCACCAGACGAGTTGTATGGGTCAGGCAGCTATTGCATTATCCACTCACCCAAGTCCTGATCTGATCTATATACACATCCATATGTCTGGGGATGATGTTCAGTGAACAGTGTACAAGGGGTACACATTTCCCGGATTTTATTAACTGCGCGCCTTCTCTATGGCCTTCTATGTCAGTGAACAGGAAATTCTAAGAACTTTCTAAAATTTTCTTCTCCGATGGTTAGATGGCTCTTCCATCTATTTTTAGAGATATCTAATGGACTAAACACTGATTAATTGCTGTAGATATTTTTGTTGCTGAAGTCGGTAAACCACTTTTCTGATGATTGTTTTTAATGTACCGAAGTTGTCAATACTTAAATTGGTTCCTCCTGTAATGTCATCTTCCTATCACATGCCTGTAAGTAAGTTGTCTAGCCAATCAAACTCGGAGATGTGTAAGGAAATTTAGCCTATCAGTGCTCTGTATTTTAATTTAATCTGGAATTTTCCCCCACGCAACTATTTAAGGAGAGCACTTTAGGGCCATCTTGTCTGATTTGCTCCGGATATTGAGAGTGCGACTTGACGTAGGCTGGAGAGGGCCAGGTGGTAGGGCGCGGCCGGCCTGAAGAAGATCCAGCGCTAAAAGGTAAGGGCAGAATTTACTTTAACATGTGATTGGGCCGGCATGTATTTCGAGGAGAAGGTTTAAGCGGGTTTCTTAAATAATAATATTTTCCTTTTGGACTGAAATTTAGGACCTGCGCAGTCTTCGAACTCTATTTATGTTCAGTACGGGGAAAACGTTTAATGTAAGGGAGCACGAGTAGTAACCCTATGATCACTCCCCTTCAACTTTTTAGCTGGGTGACTAAAGTTTTCAACTTCTAAGTTTTGGAAATATTGTCTCGGCTTAAAAGTTTTCCCCCATTAGTCGCCAATTTAGTATGGGATTAGCCTTTGTGTGATTGGGCCTTACGTCCACTTAGGTTCTCGTCACTTCCAGAATGTTCTCTTTGCCCTTTGTTGATGGCCTGTTGTGTGTAATATTTCCTTTTATCCTTAAGACCTTGTACAGTGGGTAATGTTACGGCCTCCCTACTGCATCAAGACTTTGTTCTTCTTACCGTCTGCCAACCTCCGCGTTCTACTGTTGCCATATTCTCACCATCTGCATGCTCACTCAGCTGTTCACTAAATGTGCTGCTCTACTCCACTGCTGGGTCTTCGCTGTGACGTCGCGCCCACGTATTCTATGTTCGAGCAACTTCTGAACTCGCCTTTCTACCAACTTTAAAAGCGTGCTTTTGCCTCTTTTCGCCGGGCAGACATCGAGTGTAATTATTCCTGAGTGTAGAGAGCAGAATATTTCGCAGGCGGCTGGTCCGTGGCGATATTTTTAATTCTCATTCTGAAAATGCTGCACTGAAATCGTCGTTCAGACTGGGTGAGCAAATGTTTTAACTTCTTCGTGTTTGGTGTTTCTATCAAGACTTAAAGACTGAACTATTGATCACTTAATGCCCTTCTGGCTTTGATTCTAACTAAAATCCTTCAGACGGATATCTTTATTAATCTTCAATTTTACATGGTGGACAAATGTTAGGAGTGTTGCCGCATCATGGACTCTTGCTTGATAGCGCACTGGTCGCGCTTCACTGTTAACTGATAGAGTTTAAGCAGCCTGGAAAATCCCCCCCCCCCCTTTCCCTCCTTCCTCTGCCTGTCTCCTCTTTTTTCTTTCCGCTCTATAAACTCCTATTTTTAACTTGCTCTAATTCATTATTTTGCTTACCCTTTTTTCGGTTTGTTAAGTAATTGTAAGTGTGGCCTTTAAATCAGTATTAAGAAATTGTTATTAACACCCCCTTCTTCTAAAGAGTTGCGGTTAACTAAATATAAATTGTGGTTCTGTATCAATCACGTGTCTTGGGTTTTGCATAGACTCCTCGGTGCTGTTTGTTGAAATCTCTAGTCTAGATCTGTTCCGACTGTATTTAATTGTAAAAGGACTGTGCCTTTTCTGAAATCCTTCTGTTTGCATTTTTTCCTGTTTGTTGTACTCTGTCTGTTCTAGTCATTTACGGTAAAAATATAACTTACTTAAATTAATTCACTTTTTAAATCTTGTCTGTTTTATGCTCTTTCCCCTCTGTTCTCTTTTTTTTTGACATTGCACTTACCACGGACAACCCTCTTGGTCGGTCCGGCGAAGCTGATAAAGAAAGAAAGGAATGTCTTTTCTAATACATTAGTTTACGTGTTGCTATTATCTAACGAGAATTATTGGTTCTGGTATCGAATATATGTCTGACAAGTTCCCTCCAGCAAAATGGCACCTGCTTGCTCTAGGTACTGAATTGCTCGAAATAAATACCGTTTCGTAATCCCTTGTGCCGTGGATCGATGCAATTATCATTACCTGTGCTGTGATTATACTTCGTTTTCCCCATTCCTATAAACATATCTTTTTCTGATAACATATTTGATAACGCCACAGTAATTATACCCCAGAATATTCCTTATGGTTCTTCGGGCAACCGTGTCTACGTTTAGGTTCCCTTATGATTGTGAAACCTTGTAATAGATAAGCCCACCGTGGGGCAACCGGTCTATGAGCACTAGGGATTAACGAGAGTAATTGTGATTGTGATTGCCTGATCGAGGCTATCCTCTATTGTGTCTTGGAGCTGAGACTCCTATAATATTGTACATGTTCGGATCAGTTATGCTGTTTCATAATATTGTACCTGTCAGGAGCAATTATATTCTTTGAGATGTAAGTTAACGACTGGGAGTTTTTCTCAATTAATTTTGTATCTGATTAAGGACTTCAAAGTACAATGCATTGCTGGAGCTGACGAGCTCGTTGTTAATGTAAAAATCCAGAAGTAATATTTCAACTGTTCCATGTTATTTGATTAAATTACTCTATCTGAATTTTAAGAAAGGAAAAAATAAAATTTCCTATTTAGTTAAAATAAATCTTTGCTCTAAGTGATCCCCTGTCCAGCCACTCAACCCAGGCACTTCCTATTCCTCTGTGAGCCACGGAACCACGGTAACAGGTAGCATCGTTGCTCCGTTGATATTGATATATGGTAGCATTGTTCTAGCTGTATTGTTTCTTTTTTATATATCTTGTTTTCTGAAATAATGTGTGTAATTACAGGACTTTCTACGGCGTGTTTTACAAGGATAGACATTATGTTATCTGTGGGGGCGTGTACTACATTTTTCGAGAAAATACGTGCTTCCAAATCTATGGCCCGTTTGCAAGTATAGATAGCAGTGTGTGTTCGCTAAAGTAAACTACTCCCGAGGTGGTATAGCTCTTGGCAGACATACCCGAATGGGCTGCATGTACTCGTATTTCATCCACACACCATCCCTCCTGCGATTCTTAAATCCCTGGCAGTACCGGGAATAGAACCTGGGCCTTCGACGATGACAGCTAATAATGTTAACAGTTACGCTATGGAGGCGGAAAAAATCTCAGGTTACAATTACCTTCCCACAATATAATCAATTTACGTATGGTGATTTTTTAAAATTTATGCACCTATATATTACCACTTGGCTTACTTTTCACGATATTACCTCAGTAGTTTACCAATTATGAACGCCATTCAAGTGAAAACAAATCACTAATTCGTTTCCGTTTACCAAGCGTACGTCATTTTTATAAAAATATCGAGTGAACCCACCCGTAGTTAGAGCAATATGTATTCTGTGCGGTTATCGGAACCTGTCAAGTTGCAGCTGTAGCGAGTAGATCCTTGTTTTAAGTCATTAGTGTGCTGAGAGAGATGGTGGCTGACTTGCTGGCTTGGTATGCGGGTTAGGGACAGCAGTACTTAACTTAACAAGGCGCTAAATGTTTCCAAGACGTGTGTGTGGTGAGCACAAAATTCTTGTCTCTATATTTTCACGCCATGCGGGACATGAGCGGTTTTCGTGGTCACGAGCCTGAAGGTGACGAGCATTACAAACCCTTATTAGCTACTAGCTACTGTGTTAACACACAGCACTAACACAAATGAAAGTCTTTATTCCGTAATATACGCTTAAGTTAACACTTGCAAATGGTGCACAGAGGTAGGTGATAACATCTGTGTATTCCATCAATATTTTACTTTCCTAATCGTGTTCCTTTATGTATACAAGACTTATAATGTTAATACTCAAGATCACTTCTTCAAATCATGATCTGTCTGAGCAAGTAATTTAGAAAACACTATGTGTATGTGTTCTCTATAACTCCAAAAGCGGAAATGTAATTCTGAGTTTACGAAGTTAATTTTCTATGATCGAAATGCGGTATTTTGAGCAGCTAAAGAAGCATTTAAGAATTGAAATATAACTTTCCTCTTATTTTACACTTAAAGTCGTTACATCGTGACCGGACCCGCAGTGTGAGTGGAGGTAGCGTCCTTGCGTCTTACCCGGAGTTCCCTGGTTCGATTCCTGGCAAGGTAAGGGATTATTACCTGAACCTTTCGGCTGGTTTGAGAGCCAATCAACCTACATGATTACAATTGAGGAGCTATAAGACAGTGAGATAGTGTCCCCGGTCTAGAAAGCCAAGAAAAACGGCTGAGAGGATTTGTCGTGCTGATCACAGGACATCTCATAATCTGCAGGCCTTGGGGCTTAGCAGCGATCGCTTGGTAGGCCATGTCCTTCGGGGCTGTTGCACCATGGGGTTTGATTTGGGTTTTGGTCATTACATCTTAGTATGGTGCGTCGCTACAGCACCATCAGAAAGACTGAGGAAGTTAGGTTAAGAGCATTTGATATTTAGTTCTGGAGACGTACATCGCAAATAACCTGGACAGAAGAAAAGGAATGAGGAATTGCTCCCACTACTGCAAGAAAAGTACGCCCTCGTTGATGCCATTCAGAAAAGGAGAACTCAACCTAGCGATCACCTAATAAGACATTCTATTGGTGCACCACGCTACTAGAAGGATGTGTTTGGGGCAGAACATCCGGAGGAGGACCTAGAAGAGCATTCTTCAATAGTATCAGACAAGACCTTACCGTGAAATCAACTTGCTCAGGAAAGGCCGCCAATGCACTACTTTCATTTTCTCTACAAATCTTTGTACTGAGAATATGATGATGATGGTGACGGTATCTTAAAACATGTTATTTTTTACTTGATTACCTCAGGAATGCAGTCAGCTAACCGTTTTCTTTGTGTGTCGCAAGGTATCGGGATTGATCGCAGCTTAGTTGGACGGCATTGATGGCTTTTCAGGACTACACTTAGCAAAGTTGGCTACACATTATGGATAGTTCTGCAGAAAAATTGCGCTCTAGAGCTTGTGAGTTATACTCCCACCATCGCGTCGGCAGCCGTAAAGAAGGCTTCCTTCATAGACTGAGCCGGGATGGAACCCGAAAACTTGAACTCAGAAGGCCAATGCTCTATCTACCATATGAGCTACTGTACTCCGCCCAACGTACAGTGCATTCTGCCACGGGCTATGTATTCTACACTGACTGACAGAGCAAATGCAACACCAAGAAGGAGTGGTCAGAACTTTATGCCAATTGCAGGGTAGACTGGCGTCACTGAGGTATGCTCATGATGTGAAATGCGCCGCTGTGCTGCGCACGTAGCGAACGATAAATAGGACACGGCGTTGGCGAATGGCCCACTTCGTACCGTGATTTCTCAGCCGACAGTCATTGTAGAACGTGTTGTCGTGTGCCACAGGACACGGGTATAGCTAAGAATGCCAGGCCGCCGTCAACGGAGGCATTTCCAGCAGACAGACGACTTTACGAGGGGTATGGTGATCGGGCTGAGAAGGGCAGGTTGGTCGCTTCGTCAAATCGCAGCCGATACCCATAGGGATGTGTCCACGGTGCAGCGCCTGTGGCGAAGATGGTTGGCGCAGGGACATGTGGCACGTGCGAGGGGTCCAGGCGCAGCCCGAGTGACGTCAGCACGCGAGGATCGGCGCATCGGCCGCCAAGCGGTGGCAGCCCCGCACGCCACGTCAACCGCCATTCTTCAGCATGTGCAAGACACCCTGGCTGTTAAAATATCGACCAGAACAATTTCCCGTCGATTGGTTGAAGGAGGCCTGCACTCCCGGCGTCCGCTCAGAAGACTACCATTGACTCCACAGCATAGACGTGCACGCCTGGCATGGTGCCGGGCTAGAGCGACTTGGATGAGGGAATGGCGGAACGTCGTGTTCTCCGATGAGTCATGCTTCTGTTCTGTCAGTGATAGTCACCGCAGACGAGTGTGGCGTCGGCGTGGAGAAAGGTCAAATCCGGCAGTAACTGTGGAGCGCCCTACCGCTAGACAACGCGGCATCATGGTTTGGGGCGCTATTGCGTATGATTCCACGTCACCTCTAGTGCGTATTCAAGGCACGTTAAATGCCCACCGCTACGTGCAGCATGTGCTGCGGCCGGTGGCACTCCCGTACCTTCAGGGGCTGCCCAATGCTCTGTTTCAGCAGGATAATGCCCGCCCACACACTGCTCGCATCTCTCAACAGGCTCTACGAGGTGTACAGATGCTTCCGTGGCCAGCGTACCCTCCGGATCTCTCACCAATCGAACACGTGTGGGATCTCATTGGACGCCGTTTGCAAACTCTGCCCGAGCCTCGTACGGACGACCAACTGTGGCAAATGGTTGACAGAGAATGGAGAACCATCCCTCAGGACACCATCCGCACTCTTATTGACTCTGTACCTCGACGTGTTTCTGCGTGCATCGCCGCTCGCGGTGGTCCTACATCCTACTGAGTCGATGCCGTGCGCATTGTGTAACCTGCATATCGGTTTGAAATAAACATCAATTATTCGTCCGTGCCGTCTCTGTTTTTTCCCCAACTTTCATCCCTTTCGAACCACTCCTTCTTGGTGTTGCATTTGCTCTGTCATTCAGTGTATATACTGTACCATTAGCATAAACATTGAATATATCTGCCGTGCGTAGGGTTTTCATGTTAGAATGTTTAAATGCAAGGATAGTCATCCAGAAAACACCGGACTTTTGATATTAACGTGGCACAAAAAGTGATTTAGTGTAATGTTTAACCTTTTGTTAATTATATGTGCAGTCCATAGAACTGATTATGATGTACTGTATGAAAAGCTTTTATTGTTGATGAAGTCAGTGCAGGTTGTAAACGTAAATGGAAGGCATATAAAATGGCTCCAAACAAGAACAGGTGTAGATAGGGAGGTGTACATACCGTAGACGAAAAGAATGGAAAAAAACAAATTGTGGAGTTCATGAAGAAGTCATGGGAAGATTTCATTAATAACCGTGAAAGGCCTAGTCAAACTGCGGTCGAAAGCAGACAAACAAAGGAACAGAAAAGATTGCAACAACTATCGAGGTATTCCATTGGTAATTTGGATGGAGGATACGATCAATGGTGGATAGTAAGTAGTCCGTGTCCGTGTCTATGTGCTAGGAAAATGGAAAATGCTACGATAGGTAAGTTAATGTTTTATAGGTCAAGAAAAGTCATATGACAGAATATTCTCATCTTGTCAATTGGACTGTATTGGTATAAGAATGATTTCTTGGTTCAAGGTACTTACAGGGGCTGGACAGGGCTCTAATCGTTCACTTTCGTTGTTTGTAGTTTTACTTTACGTGCCTAATTTACTGAAAGTTATCAGTCATCTGCGAGTCGTAATCGTGTTCACATCGAGTGCTCCACAATCTCCCCAGCGTACTAAGTAATGTGTTTACGTGTGTAATAGGTCTATGTACTATTAGAAATTACCTATCTGCCACTAATAAGTTGACTCTGCTTTCGTTTCCTCTTGTTTCAAATAAGAGTAGCAGCAGTTCCATAACTTCGTTTGTGTGTGTTTTTGCGAGTGCATCAAGAACGATGCACCTGACAGGGTAAGGTAATTGACGTTGGCTTACAAGCATGTTACGGCAACACTGCACGGATGACTCCAGACTTTATTTTAAGTGCCAATAGTCCTGAAAATTCAAATTAACTTCTGTCATCTCAACAACTGTCAACACCTACTCAACAGCGATGCAAGGAGCAACCGCCGCATTACTGCAAAGTATCAGTACCCACTGTTTCCATCCAATGGCACTTGGTAGGCTGTTATTTAACGAGCAGGATGTGTGTCGTCAAAACATCCTGGACATAAAAACCATAGGGCGAAACGGGCTTTGGTTTGAAACCACTTCAGGAGCAGTGGCGAATCAACTAGTTGAATCCGAATTTTTCTTAAACAAAATCTGGATGTTTACATTCCGGATAATGTTAATCATAGACAACATTTAATAAAAAATACCGAACCCGCACTTAGTGAAACTGAAATATTACGGGAAATACAATCCCCTCTAACAGTTTTTGGTGTGAAGCGTTTCACTAAGGTCATTCGCGGGGTGTGAAGGTCTATTCCAGTTTGCCCGTTAACTTTCCTTGCACAAAATCTGCCAGCATATATTCACTCGCGACGTCTGTGCGATTATGTGAACATTGTTTGAGATTCAATCATTCTAGCCTGCAATGCTGAAGTGCCCAACGCTGTAACCACTGCTCAGGCCCTCGTGATATTAGTCAGAGTTCGGATTTAATTTCTCCTTCTTATGTTCACTGCAAAAGAATTCATTTTTCCACAGATAAATCTGCCCAGAATATTTAAAAAGAATGGATTTATTTTTGTGAACTTACGGGTTTTAACAACATCTTGCAGGTGGTTGTGGTTCATATTTATCCAACAGAACGTACGCGGATTAAGCGTCACGCCTACCAGTTAATTACCAAAGTCAGGTGGAATTTTCCCCTCTACCCAATATTTCTGTAACCTCTACCATGTCAACACTAAGAAACACTCCAAGAAAACATGAACCCTTGGCACCATTCCTTACAGCAGAACCAACGATGAAGTAATATGCATCAGGGAATACAACACTGCAGAACTATCCCCACTCAACAATTAACCAACAACTCAACCACCCATTCGCCTCTCAGCGTAAAATGTCAGTTCTTGCAAGCTCGCCAAGACGACCGTTACATTCTAAACACAGTTTCTCAGCTGGCCTATAATCCTTCACATGTACCTCATACTCCCATTACTCACCATCTATATCCTCCCCAAAACCCATCGGATACCATCAAATCCTGCTAAAAACAGCGACCAACTTATCGAGCAAATATTCAATATTATTGAGCTCATAGTACGTTAGCTTCAAACTTCAGCGTGAAGCAACATTAATCCAACAGCAATCGGCGATGCAATTACCAATATTTTCGCCACTGAAAGTGATCCTTAAAATCTTACAGTGGAACCGCCGGTCGGTGACCTCAAACAGAGATGTTCTACCGCGTGAGATTCAAAGCCGAAATGCATCTATAGGCAGAAATTTTCAGCTGACCTCACAGTTACCATTCCTTCTTTATGCTTGTCCACCGACCACCGATTCTAGGGGTTCCGACTACCCTTCCTTTGTGATCAAATAGAGACTTTTACTCTTCATCAGAACGAAAAAATGTCGTCAGGAAAATGGAACTGCTCTGAAGCAAATTGGCCAATATTTACAGCCAGTGTGGTTGAAGAGATATAATGCCGTCTACTGCAAGCTTCTAGTGATGTCAGCTACAATCTCTACATCTCCCCTATGGGGAAAGCTGCACCCGATTCAATTCCCGTGAAGAAAGTTGGATCTACGCATACGGGAAAACCAGCAATCTGGTGGATCCAAGATTGCTCTCTAGCTGTTGCTCGACGACGGACAGCACTTCGGTAATATCGGGAACAACCCAGCCTGTATAGAGTAATTCTTTGACAAAATAGCTCCCCCGTTCATTGATTTTCAACCACTTCAGATCAGCACCAACCCGAGTAATGATTTCTTATGCTCTCCCTTCACATTAGCTGAGATCCAAAATGCAATAAAAAAGTCCTCAAGTACTGCACCAGGATTTGATAATATTTGTTACCCGATACTGCCCCATTTAATAATCCAAGCTCTACAGTGGCTGCTTCGGATCATAAAAGAAATATGGACTCAAGGAAAGTTTCCGATATGCTGGCTAAAACAGATTGTGATTACCATCCTCAAATTCGGAAAGGAACCAGAGGATCCCAGCTCATATAATCTTATCGCGTTTTTTTCCTGTATACTGAAAACACTTCAGAGCATGATTAAACTTGGACATAATTACCCAGCAACAAACATTCAAACAACAAGAGTACAACAAGCAAATCCATGGAAAGAAAATATTACAAGAAATATTAATAGTTTAACATTCTAAATCCAGCATCATCGTATACCGATTCACACACAACTTTAGTATTTCCAGTGCTTAACACTACGGTTTAAAATACTATAGGTTGAGCTTACCACTAACTTAACATTATAAGTGATAATAAAGCGAAGTTAAACCATAATTACCCTACAACAACAACAACAACAACAACAATAGCACAACAAGCAATTCCATGGAAAGAAAAAAAAATTGACCAGAAATACTACTAGTTTAACTTTCTTAATCCAGCGTCATTATATACAAATTCGTACACAACTTAAGTATTTCCAATACTTAACACTACGGCTTACAATACTTTATGTTGAACTTACTCCTAGATTAACACTACAAGTGGTAGGTAAAGTTTAAAACGTAACTACCCAACAACTACAACAACACGAGTACAGAAAGCAATTCCATGGAAAAAATATTACAAGAAATACTACCAGTTTAACATTGTAAATCCAGCATCGTCGTATAAAATTTCACACACAACTTAAGTATTTCCTGTGCTTAACACTACGGCTTACAATACTATAGGTTGATCTTACTACTAGCTTAACATTACAATCATAATTAAGTAATGTTAACAATTCTACAAAACAACAACAGCACAACAAGCAAATACCTGGAAAGGAAGTATTACAAGGAATACTACTATTTTAAGTTCAAAAATCTAAATCCATCATCATCATATACAAATTCACACAAAACTTAAGTATTCTTCTAGTTCTTAAGTAAGTGCTTGACACTACAGATTACAATACTATAGGTTGAACTTACTACTAGCTTAGCATTACAAGTGATAATAAAGTAAAGTTAAAAAAGTTGGTAATTACCCAACAACAACAAGTACTACTACAACAACATGAATACAACAAGCAATTCTCTAGGAAGAGAATACCACAAGAAAAACTCCTAGTTTCACAATCTAAACCAAGCAGAAAATCACACATTCAGTATCCGTAATTTACAACTTTTACTTTTCACTTTACACTAGCACTAATGGTCTTCTTAAATGACTTGTTACCGGAGGGGAATCTATCAAAGACTACTGCAAGTAATTTATTCCCAATTCCCTATGGTCCTCTTTACGAAGGAAAACTTCCCCACGTCCGTATGCTGGTTTCTGGTCCTAATTTAATGCTTATGATCATTTCTCGATAAGTATGAGGGAGGTTGCAACATATTCCTAATACTACTCCAGGCAGTCCTTCCCGTATAGCTCTTATAAAGACCACACAGGCGAGCTCTAGTTCTTCTAGATTCAAGACTTTCCCAATTAATGGTATTCCTCCTATTCCCGGTTACAAAACGCATCGCTCTTCTTTGACCTTTTTCTAGGGAATTTATTATACCCACCCTGTACGAATCCCAGCTCGCAGATCTATATTCGAGAATCGGTCTTATCAAGCATTTATGAGCTTTACTTTTGGCACCACAATTAGCTTTCTTGAGATTCCGCATAATAAAATGGAACGATCTCCAAGATTTCTTAACTACATATTCCACTTGCTCTGACCAGTTTAATTCTTTTCTAATAATAACACCTAAGTACTTACAACCATCAACTTCAACAACACCTTCACCTCCAATTTCGTAATCCCTCTTTCCTGGCATTTTCTTTCTATTGAAGCACAATTTCTTGCTTTTTCCGCTGTGGATTTTCATTCTGTTTTCACGCGCCCATTTGTCAATTGTATCTGAATCCTGCTTAAGCAATAGTTCGCCCTCGTCTGTCTTTATCTCGCCGTATATGATGCAATCATCGGCAAAGAGGCGCACTTCCGATTTTATCGAATCAGGCATATCACTCATGAAAAGTATTGACCCAATAACGCTACCCTGAGCCACACCAGACGTAACACTTATTGGAGAAGGTAGCGTTTCTACCACGCACCCCCTTGAGTTCTTCCATTCATGAGTTCTCGTATCCATTTCACAACTGTGACCAAGAGTCACAAACCTGGGAGGCGTGATGTTTATTGTCTTATGGTAAATAGAGTACAACGAGATAATCATCTCTCTTTAGTGATCAAGGTGGGGGATGTGATAACAGTAAGACATTGCCATTGCTTCTCACCAAGGCGGCTGTGGTTCGAAACCCGACTAGTCAGTACCGTTTCAAGGTAACGGCAAATTAAGTGGCGAAGTATTTTGTGAAAATACTATGAGGAAAAAACTATTATAATATGACGAAAACGTGGTTTTATGCGATGCTTTTGCTCAATTGTTACAATGATAAAATAAAGTAAAATATACGTTTTATAAGGTCTGTAAAAACGGTGATGAAAATATGACACGTCATAGAAATCAAAGTTCTGTTGATCAGAATTGAAATGAAGTTAACCACGAACTACACATAGATCAGAACATTAGCAACGACGAATGAGTACCATTCCCGTATCAAGAAACATGCATATAGAGTTGGTCATACTGACAAATACTGTGAAAATATAATTCGATATTTCACGCCGTTGTCAGTTTATCAACTGCTGAGGTGAGCGAATCAGATCGCTTCCTGGCCGAATTCAAATGGGCGTTGCGCAGTGGTGTTGCTAAATCAGCAGGTGGCTTAGACCGGCCTGAGATCCATGACGATAAATCAGCACAAAACCCTGGGTTTCAGGCGCGATTCTGTCAGCTCGGAGGTCCGTGTACAAATCCCTCCCATGGCGAAGTATTTTCCTTGGATTGCTGCTCCAAGCTCCCGGGTATGTGACCCAAACCGCGTAGCCAACTCGCTTGGTTTTGAATGGTCAGAGTGAACAAGATATAGAAACGGTGGTAACTGATTAATGCTTGATAATGTACTGTCATGAGTATACCCTTCCACAGTCACGTTGTTGTCATGACTGCGTGGGGGAATCTTGAATTATTTCGTCATATTTAGGCCTACTTGACTGTGTTACAGATCTATAATTGAATTCAAATTTACATCTGGAAAATCTTTAATAAGTACCTCACAAGATTTTATATAGAAAGAACGACAAGTTTCGTGCTTTTTTAAGAACTTGGAAGTATTTGAAGTCGGAATTTAATATACTAAAACTTTTCGTGTACTGGTAACAGTGGCCACAGTTATTTCCCGACATCAATTTGATCGAGTTCAATATTTATGTTTGTTAAACGTGCCATTTATCGTACGAGATCTTCACGGGGGAGAAGAACGATAGTGAAGCTTCAACTCAATCTAATTTTCTATTAGAACACTTAGTACCTAGGCCTGTTATCATTAAGAATTGCAAAGGTGATTCCCTAAGAGTGAAGTGCGAATTAACCTGGATATATTATTCGAAATTCACTAAGTGTCAATATTTTATAAATGTTATTATATAATTAGTAAGGTTTTCGGATACGCCCATTCTATTTTTTTTCCTTTTTGCTACTTGTTTAACGACACACTAACACATCGAAGGTTTTCTTTCGGTGGCGGAAGAATGGGAAAGTGCTAGGACTGGGAAGATAGCGACCGTGGACTTAATTACGTTGTAGCCCCAGCATTTGCCTGGTGTGAAAATGGCAAAACACGGAAACCATCTTCAGCGGTGCCGACAGTGGGATTCGAAACCACCATCTCCCGAACGCAAGCTCATAGCTACGCGACACTAACCCTAGGGTCAATTAGCTCTTCTTCTTCTTCTTCTTCTTCTTCTTCTTCTTCTTATTTCTGTCCTTATTCCTAACTACCTGGTGTCAGCACTTTGTATGATTTTGTCTAGTCTATTGCTCTTCTTGACGCCAACTATTGCGAGTTTCCGTGGTGATTTATAGTGTGACTAGCAAGATTCCCGTGCGTTGCTACTATTTTAAACTGAAAATTATTATTCTATGTTTTATGTTTCGGAGGGTCCACTGTCAGCCGAGCCTGTAAAATTCACCGTCAGTTCGTACGTCAAACGGTTTTGGGAGAATGATTATTTATTTTCTGACTTAACACTGATTTGAACCCCACCCATACGTAAAAAATTGAATGTATGAAACCATATCATATTTAACATCTAGGATTTAAAAGCGACCAACCTGTGAAATTTTGTCTTTGTTCGTCGAACAGTTATGGAGGAATGAACACTTTTTTAAGGGGTGAATGTTTTTAAATATGTATTAACATCTAGCATACCTAAGACCAACCTTCATACAAAATTTAATCTCGTGCCCGAAATGGTTTCGAAAGAATGGATATTGAGATTTCAAGAGTCAACCATAATCTATACCCCTTAGGGGAGAAATATTTTGTAGTATACGATATTTTACACCTGGGATATAAAGGAAGACCCTTCTCGTAAAATTACAACCTTGTAGGGCCTACGTCAAACTGATTTGGAGGGATGAATAATTTCGTTAACGGACCTAACCTCATTTAACCCTTTAGAGGTAGAATGATAAAACGCATTTCCTATTTCACACCTAGGATTTAAAATATTACCGCTATTTGGAATTTTGTTTTCGTACGTTAACCCGATGTCTTTGCTGGCGAGATGTAGTGTTTACAGTGCACTATGTCTTCTGGTATGGGCTATATCAAATTTGTTACTTTCATTGACCTGTCTCAGTCTCATCCTTGGCTTTGACAATATGAAAGTGACTGAGGTATGAGTGATGCTAGTAATACCATTCCTTATGCAGCCAGTCCCTGCTATGAATGGTGTGAACATATCGCTCATAGGGTTGGTTGGTGCATGCATTTCAGTGGGCTTCGCAGACTGATATGTAATAGCAACGGCTGGCTCTGTGAGGAAAGCAACGGGAAACTACCTCACTCCTCATTTCCGTAGTACGCCTCTTCAGTGACGCCTAGGCTATTTATGACAGCTGTTGGCGGAGCTGCAGAAGATCAAACCAGCCTTCGGGCTGAATACCCAACATACATACATACATACATACATACTTTAAAACGTTTCGGAGGATGGAATGAATATATTTGTTTTCGGATCTTAACCCCCATTTAACTCCATGAGCGGTTAAATTGGTTTCAAACCTTCTGTTATTTAACACCTAGAATATAATTTGAACTTTCAAATTCATTATTCAAACGTTTTCATATAAATGCATATTTTTTTCATCATTCCTCGCCACCGAGTTGGAACCCTATTTGGGGTGTATTGTTTTAAGTCCACTTTTTAATTTTATCCTCATACAAAATTCAGCTCCTTTTACACCCTATTCAGTTGATTCGACCCCTCCCCCGCCTAAAATACGCGTGTCCTTATTTTGAAAGGAGATCCCAAATACCAATTTTCTCGTCCGTAACGTCCTTTGTTTTCGAGATAAGAGTATCCTCAAACAAAGAATTCAACTCATTTTTCAATTCATTTATGCCCCCTTAATTGGATTTTCCGTAAACAAAAGAATACGTGAACCTTTATTTTTAAAGCAGATTCGAAATACAAATGTTCATGTCTGTAACATCTTCAATTTTTGAGATATAAGTATCCTAATAAAAAGAATTGAACCCCTTTTTCAATCCGTTATAATACCCCCAACACTTAAGTATTTTTCCCCGACAATAAATAAGTTTCACTTTATTTTTAAAAGAGAATAAAAATACCAATTTTGACATCTGTAAAATGTTAAGTTATTGAGATACACCGAAGATATGCTCATTTAAAAAATTCACATTTGACGCTCCCTCTTAAGTGGATTTTCAGAAAACAAATTATGCGTATTCCTTTACTTTTACAGGAGATTCCAAATACCAATTTTCACGTTTGTAACATGTTACGTTTTTGTGATATATTGCTGATATACTTATTTCAACATTTCACCCAGTTTGTCACTCCTGTTTACCCCCTCTAAGTACATTTTCCAAAAACAAAAAAATACGTGTTTCTTTATTTTTAAAGCAGATTTCAAATACCAATTTTCATGGCCGTAACATCTTCAGTTTTTCAGATATAAGTATCTTCATAAAATATATTCAACCAGTTCTTCACCTTTTTTCCACCACCCTTAAGAGTATTTTCCGAAAACATAAAAGATACGTGTTTCCTTACTTTTAAAGAATATTCCAAATACCAAATTTCACGTCTTTAAACTCTTAAGTTTTGAGATATAGATACACTCATTTTTTAAATAACCCCCCCCCCCTTTCACCCCTTAGCGGCGGAATACCAAAAAATCCTCCCTTAGTGAGCACCTACAGTAAATGTTTCCTGAAAATTTCATTTCCTTACCTCCAGTAGTTTTGGCTCGGCGATGATGAATCATTCAGTCAGTCAGGACATGTTATTTTATATATATAGATATGTTGTATGTACTGTATATGCAGTTGTGGATTAAAACGAATGCAAACACCCATCCCCTGAACTAGAGGAATTCATCAGAGGCGGTTAAAATCCCCGACCGGGAGGAAAGTTATTTTTTCTTTTAAAATTGGCTTTACGTCGCACTGTCCCAGATAAATCTAATGGCGACTATGGGATAGGAAAGAGCTATGAGTTGGAAAGAAGAGGCCGTTGCCTCAATTACGGGGCAGCCCCTGCCAGCATTTACCTGAAGTGAAATGTGAAACCACGGAAAACAATATTCAGTGTTGCCAACATTGGGGTTCGAACCCACTATCCCCCGAATGCAAGCTCACAGCTGCGCTCCTTTAACCGCACGCCGGAAATTGATCCCGGGGCTCTCTGTACCGATGATCACTACGCTGTCCATTTAGAAAAGGAGTCAGACATTCCTTGCACCTTACTAATTACCTTATATTAGTTTAACTTTACATACTACCAGACTGAAACAGAGATTTATGAATTTCTGGAAGATTACCGTAACATTACAGCACACAGCGTTCTGGAAAATGGCAGACCTGTTTTCTATAAACCGCTTAGGTAAAGATCATTTTGCTCTTGGCTAGGCATTGAATATTTGAGTCATTTTCTGAGTGACTTTAACTTAAAAACAGCTTTCAATTTGAAATGACGTTTGTTTGGACCATACTCGTGAACCTCTCTGGAGTACTTAACGCTGTAACAGCAAGTGCGTGAGTGAGTGACGGCATTAATGCCGGTCCAGAGTCAGCTGCGCTTCGACAGGCTTCGGCTGTCCCTGACCCGTCCATTGCAAACTTGCTGGTGATTGTTCTAGATTAATGATGGCAATGGGAGAAGAAAAATGTAATATCCATTCATTCATGTTATAGGTACTGTACGCATCGTTACACTATTGGCCAGCCTTACCTCTATCCGTTTGAAATAAACGAGAATGGTGATGAAATAGCAATGCCCAAACTTATTTCTCTCCTTATTGGTCCTTTTCCCGATCTTTGAGGCCAGCACTTGATGTGGACATAGCCCAGTTTTATGGTCAGTGGTCCTTCCTTACGCCTAACCTATGTGGAGTACGGCTCCATGGCTAAATGGTTAGTGTCCTGACCTTTGGTCATAGTGGTCTCGGGTTCGATTCCCGGCAGGGTCGGGAATTTTAGCCGTCATTCGTTAATTTCGCTGGCACTGGGGCTGGGTGTATGTGTCGTCTTCAACATCATTTAATCCTCATCACGCCCCGCAGGTCGCCTACTGGTGTCAAATCAAAAGACCTGCACCTGGCGAGCCGAATATGTCCTTGGACACTCCGCCTCCGTGGTGTAGTGGTTAGTGTGATTAGCTGCCACTCCCGGAGGCCCGGGTTCGATTCCCGGCTCTGACACGAAATTTGAAAAGTTGTACGAGGGCTGGAACGGGGTCCACCCACCCTCGGGAGGTCAACTGAGTAGAGGTGGGTTCGATTTCCACCTCAGCCATCCTGGAAGTGGTTTTCCGTGGTTTCCCACTTCTCCTCCAGGCAAATGCCGGGATGGTACCTAACTTAAGGCCACGGCCGCTTCCTTCCCTCTTCCTTGCCTATTCCTTCCAATCATCCCATCCCCCCCACAAGGCCCCTGTTCAGCATAGCAGCTGAGGCCGCCTGGGCGAGGTACTGGTCATTCTCCCCAGTTGTATCCCCCGACCCAAAGTCTGAAGCTCCAGGACACTGCCCCTGAGGCGGTAGAGTTGGGATCCCTCGCTGAGTCCGAGAGAAAAGCCAACCATGGAGGGTAAACAGATTAAGATAAGATATGATTAAATGAAATAGAAACTCGCATTCATCATAACGCTTTTGTTGCCACTTACTTGACATGTTTACGTCTTATCGGTCTCCGCTAACCATAACCTATAATAATGTCAACCATGTGTCTGTGTTACAAAATACTACTTCAACACACCACTAGGAGCGCTTTATGTAAAGAAACAAAAGACGCCAAACACGTTCAGAAATCTCACTGAAATGTGTTAATTTGTCTTTAACAGTCGTTTCGTAACAAATGTTGGAAATGTGTTCGTGAAACAGGGCACTTTTAAACAAAGTGTTAAATTAATAACAATTGTTAGTTAACATTTGTTAAGTAAAATTTAACATACAGTTGGAGAAACCGGGCCTGAAACTGGAAGCAAAACACGTGTCACGCTTATTTTCATTTCTGTGGTTTGAGGTACTGATTGATTCTTATTTTGTTAGGTACAGCATCTTCCATAGTACTGTGTGCCAGAAGAAGCATAATTGGTGTGTATAAATATTTCATACTGGTTTGCAGTCTGATCGTTTATTAGAACGGAATACAACTGGAGAGAAGGGAATTCGCCATCCAGTCACAGTATGCTCCTGGCTTAGGACACATCTTGAGTATTGCCTTGATTAGTTTTACCACCCAATAACTAAATAGCCTGATATCTCTGATATACAGTCAGCCTCGGGTAGATAAATTATTATTATTATTATTATTATTATTATTATTATTATTATTATTATTATTATTATTATTATTTCCGGCTCCATGGCTAAATGGTTAGCGAGCTGGCCTTTGGCCACAGGTGTACCGGGTTCGATCCCCGGCAGGTCGGGAAATTTAGCCATCATTTGTTAATTCCTCCTGCACGGCACATGTCCTCGGACACTTCCGGCACTAATAACCATACACCATTTCATTATTATTATTATTATTATTATTATTATTATTATTATTATTATTCTTTCGAATGGGCCACCAGAGGACCACGTGCCAATTTCAATTCCTTCTTCTTTGTTCTTTCCTTTTCTTCCAGTACGCTTTCATCTGTTCACTAAGTTTCTTCTTTCTGTCTTCAGACCACTTTGAACCAGTCTTTTTTACTTTCCTACCTTGGAATACTTCTATTTTCAATACTTTTTCCCGAAAGCCTTCTCTATTATTGATTTCTTCTGTTGTTATATTGTTTTTTCTAAATCCTTTCTTACTTCATTGACCGAGCTTGTCGTTGATTTCTTACTCCACAAATATCTGAAAATCTTACTGGTTAATCTACTATCTTACATTCGATATAAATGTCCAAAAAACATAAGTCTCCTTTTCCTCATTACATCTGATATATTTTCTATTTTTTGATATATTTCAGCATTACTTCGTAATTTCCAACCTTCTGCTGTGTTTTGTGGGCCAAATATTTTCCTCATGATTCGCCTTTCTAGTATTTCTAGCTTATCTAAATTATAGTTTAATGCCAGACACTCGCTTGCATATAGGCATTCTGGCTTCACAACTGTGTTGTAATGCCTTATTTTTGCATTTTTGGATAGGCATCTCTTATTGTAGATATCTTTGGTGACACCATAAGCTCTCTCCATTTTATGTACCCTCTCCTCTACTGCAGATTTTTCTAAACCATTTTCTTGGATAATTTCCCCTAGATATTTCAATTTTTTTACCCTCTCTATTTGGCCAATATCTGTTTTCAGAAATTTTGGTGCATCCCAAATATTTGTTAAAAATTTTGTTTTTCTGCAGAAATTCTTAAGTCAGTTCTGCTGGCGATTCTTTCCAAGACATTTACTTGGGTTACAGCAGATGTCACATTTTCAGAAAGTATTGCAAAGTCATCTGCAAATGCAAGACAATTTATTTCAATCCTTTTGTTTCCTCTTCCTAACCTTATCGGTGAAATGTTGAGTTCAATATGTTTTTCGTTCCAAATTCTCACTAATTTCTCTAGGACACAATTAAAAAGAATTGGGGATAGTCCGTCGCCTTGTCGTACACCAGTTTTTATTTTGAAAGGCTGTGATATCTCTCCCAGAAATTTCACTTTAGAGACTGTGTCTGTAAGTGTTTCACGGATTAGATTTGCCAGTTTAGACTTTATGCCAAATTCTCGAATTATTTTATATATAGTTTCTCTGTCAACAGAATCAAAAGCCTTTTTGAAATCTACAAACATGACTACAATGTCCTTTGAATTAAGTAACCTGT
This sequence comes from Anabrus simplex, assembly GCF_040414725.1. Lineage (NCBI taxonomy): Eukaryota > Metazoa > Arthropoda > Insecta > Orthoptera > Tettigoniidae > Anabrus > Anabrus simplex. Next base: position 719,261,508 of record NC_090266.1, read on the forward strand.
GGTGAATTATTGACTTCAGTTTAAATATTTGTTCTGAGCATGATCTTCCTTTCCTGAAACCACCTTGATATTCACCTAAATGATTGTCTAGTGTTGCTTCTACTCTGTTTAATAAAATCTTGGAAAATATTTTATATGCCACTGCTAATAAAAATATTCCTCTGTAGTTATTAACGTCCTGTTTATTACCTTTTTTGTGGAGTGGATGTATCAAGGCTACTTTCCACTCCTCAGGATTTTTTTCAGTTATCCAGATTTCTTCAAAGAGTAATTGTAGCTCATTTGCTATATTTGGCAAGGACCACTTCAAAAGTTCCGCTGTAATAGAATCTTCTCCGCTAGCTTTGTTGTTTTTGAGGGTTTTAATTACTTCTTCAATTTCTTTTATAGTTGGTAGTATGTCTTCTTCCAAATTTTCATCAATATCTTGAAATTCTAATTTATGACTTGGTTCAGGACAGTTCAAAAGTTGATCAAAATATCTTGCTAATATCTCACAATTTTCAGTATTGCTTAGTCCAATTCTGCCGTTTTCATCCTTGAAACTAACATTTGTAGTTTGGTACCCCTTTAATTCATTCTTAAAAGTCTGATAAAAGTCACGGGTGTTATTTTTTATAAAGTTTTTGTCCATTTCTATAAGTTTCTCCTTTTGAAAGGCTCATTTAGTACTTCTGATTATCCTTGCTGTTTCCTTCCTTTGTTGTTTAAACTGATCAAAATCTTCAATTTTCTTTGAGCATTTCCATTTTTTTCATGTTTTAGCCCTCTCTGCAAAAGCCTCTTCACATATTTCAGTCCACCATATTTTCCTTTTATTTTGTACTAGCAAGATACCCGTGCTTCGCTACGGTATTATACTGAAATTTATAATTGAATGCTTATTGTATTAGATATATAATCCGCCGAAATTCGCGATCTGACTCGTTTTCTGCGAGAATCCACCAAAATTCCCGATCTGACTGGTTTTCTATGATTTTACGGCACGCTTCCTCCCACTTTTAAATCTTCCTTTCCAGCAATCGATTTCGCAATTCCCGGGCTAGGCTCAGGTATTCCTCCCGGTCAGTTGGGTCCGTAAATCCTTGCCATCTTTTCCTATAATATTTTTAATATGGATAAAATCCTTCAGGAGATCCGGCGTGGTGTCATATTGGGTGCCTTGGCGAGACTGAACCCGCGGCCGGACTGCATTCTTAGTCATTACCTGTCCAGGAGCCGTTTCCTGCGCGGTCCGCACATTTAACGACGGTCCGGATTATTATTATTATTATTATTATTATTATTATTATTATTATTATTACTATGATGTGTTTCTGGAATGGCTGATGACAGGGAAAACCGGAGTATCCGGAGAAAAACCTGTCCCACCCCCGTTTAATCCAGCACGAATGCCACATGGAGTGACCGGGATTTGAACTACGGAACCCAGCTGTGAGAGGCCGGCGCGCTGCCGCCTGAGCAACGGAGGATCCTTATAAGTACATTAATAACAGTAAAATCAATTGATCTCACCTCCTTCTACACCCCAACGCCGTTAAGTTTATTTACCGCAACCCACCCCACCAAAAAAATTAAAAGAATTTTTGTTTCTTTATGTTTAAGGGAGATTAAAAACACCAATGTTCACGTCTATTACCTTCAGTTTTGAGATTAAAAAATAATTCACTTTTTTCACTTCATTTAGCAATAATCCCCCCCCCCCTTTTAAATGAATTTTCCCTCAAATAATACTTGTTTCTTTAATAGTAAAGGATCTTCTAAATTCCAATTATGACGACTCTAACTTCTTCAGTTTTCGATTTATGTGTCCTCATGAAAGGAATTCAACTCCTTTACACTCCCGCCCTCCAAGATGGTTTCCCCACCAAAACGCGTTCTTCTTTGTTTTTAAAGGAGGTCCAAATAAGAATTTTCACGTCTGTAACAACTGTAGTTTTTATTAGATGTATGCATTCTCATACAATTCAGTCAATTAATTTTTCAATTCTTTCAACCCCCCCCCCCCCCCTTCATTGGATTTTCCGAGAATACGTGTTTCTTTACTTCTAAAGCAGATTGCAAATATCAAATTTCACGTCTCTAACATCTTCATTTTTGAGATATCAGTAGCCTAATTAAAAAAATTCATCACCATTTTCAGTCACTTTTACCCCCCTTCAACCCAAGTGGTATTTCCGATAACTAAAAGTACACGTTTCTTTATGCTTAATAGAGATAAAAAAATACCATTTTTCACTTCTGTAACATGTTAAGTTTTTTTTAGATATACTGTAAAAATTCTCATTTTAAAATTTCACCCCTTTTGAGTTCCCCTTAAGTGAAGTTTCCTAAACAAATCACCTATATTTCTTTACATTTACAGGAGATTTACATTCACTCTTTACTCTGTAACATTTTACGTTTCCAAGATATTCTGTAGATACAGTCTTTCAAAAAATTCACCCCAATTTGTCACTCCTGTTTAACCGCCATTAATTGGCTTTTCCAAAATCTAAAAAATACGTGTTTCTTTAATTTTAAAGGAGATCCCATATGCAAATTATGAGTTCTGTAATATCATTCGTTTCTGAGATATGTGTATCCTCAATTAAGGCATTCAACCCATTTTTCACCCTTTTACACCCCTCCTATTAGGATTTACAGGAAACAAAAAATACGTGTTCCTTAATTTTTAGAGGAGATTCTAACTACCAATTTTTACATCTGTAAATTTTAAAATTTTAAGATGTAGACACACTCATTTTAAAAATTTCACCCCCCAATACTTGGATTTTCCAAAAACGAAAAAATACTTTTTTCTTTACTTTTAAAGTAGATCCAAAATACCAATTTTCAGGTCTGTAATATCTTCAGGTTCTGAAATATAAGTAGCCTCATGAAAGGCATTCAACCCATTATTCACCCTTTTACACCCTTCCTATTGGGATTTTCCGAAAACAGAAGAATACATGTTTCTTTATTTTTAAAGGAGATTCTAAACACCAATTTTTACATCTATAAACTTAAAAAGTTTTGAGATATAGATACACTCATTTTAAAAAATCACCCCATTTTCACCCCCCCCCCCATTAATTGGATTTTCCACAAAAAGAAAAATGCGTGTTTCTATATTTTTAAGGAGATCGCAAACACCAATTTTCAGGTCTGTAATATCTTCAGGTTCTGAAATATAAGTAGACTCATGAAATGCATTCGACCAGTTTTTCAACCTTTACCACCCTTCCTATTACGATTTTCCGAAAACAAAATATAAGTGTTTCTTTATTTTTAATGGAGATTCTAAATACCAATTTTTACATCTATAACCTTTAAACGTTTTGAGATATAGATACAGTCATTTTAAAATATTACGCCCTTTTCACCCCCCTATATGGTTTTTCCAGAAAAACAAAAAATACGTGTTTCTTTATTTTTAAAAGAGATCCCAAACACCAATTTTCAGGTCTATAATATCTTCAGTTTCTGAGATATAAGTAGCCTATTAAAGGCATTCCTCCTATTGCAATTTTCCGAAAACAAAAAAATACGTGTTTCTTTATTTTTAATGAAGATTCTAAATACCAGTTTTTACATCTGCAAACTTTAAATGTTTGGAGATATAGATTCACTCATTGTAAAAATTCACCCCCTTTTCACCCTCCCATTAATTGGATTTTCCAAGAACAAAAAAATACGTGTTTCTTTATTTTTGAAAGAGATCAAAAGTACCAATTTTGAGGTCTGTAATATCTTCAGTTTCTGAGATATAAGTACCGGTATCCTGATTAAAGGCATTCAACCACTTTTTTAGCCTTTTTAACCCCTCCTATTGGGATTTTCTGAAAACAAAAAAATACGTGTTTCCTTATTTTTAAAGAAGATTCTAAATACCAATTTTTACATCTGTAAACTTTTAAAGTTTTGAGATATAGATACACTCATTTTAAAATTTCACCCCCATTTTCACCCCCTTACCGAAGGAATATCCAAAAATCCTCTCTTAGCGAGCACCTACATCATAACATGAATATATCCCCAAAATTTCATTTCTTTATGTCCAGTAGTTTTGGCTCGGCGATGATGAATCAGTCAGTCAGTCAGGACAAGCTATTTTATATATATATAGATTGGCCCAAATGTTTTCTGTGCTGCATAATTATTTGCTTTGGATATTTCTTGCCAGTTGCCTTGTTTAACCACTTTAATTTCGACTTGGTAGTTATTAATTGATTCTTTTGTTATAGTAAGTCTGTCTACATTATATTTTATTAACCTCTGTGGCTTTCTTTGTTCTTTATTAGGTAGGAGTTTGGCTTTAATTTTAGAGAGATAATGGTCGGAATCAAATTCACCATTCCTTACTACTTTCACATTCATAATTTCTTTTGTACTTTTTTTTGAAACAGCCACATGATGTAACTGAAACTCTCCTAACATTGGGTTTGGAGATATCCACGTTTTAGCTTTTCTGGGGAGTTTTCTAAAGAAGGTTGACATTAGTTTCAAACTGATTAGCCTAATGCCATTTGTATTTGTTCTTCTGTGGGCTGGGCAATGTCCTACTACATTTCTAAATTTCTTTTCTCTACCTATTTGTGCATTTAAGTCACCTAATAGTAAAATGGTGTTCATTTTCGGAATTTTGGATATTTCATTTTCCAAACGAACCCAGAATTCCTCTGTTTTTTGAGGATTTTTCCTATTGTCTTCATTTATTGGTGCATGGCAATTAACAAGTGTGTACGTTTTGTTTTTGCATTTAATTGATAGGAGAGACATTCTTTCTGAGTTGGATTTAAATTCTGTTACATTTCCTATTATACTTTTATGAATGTAGAAAGCTGTACCAAGTAGTGGCATCCCCTTCATAATTTTGATTGCTGGTTTGCCTTTAAAGATCCTGTAGTTACAAGTGTCTATTACATTTTCATCTAGGAATCTAGTTTCTTGAACTGCCAAAATTTGAACTTTGTTTTTCTCTAGAAGTATTTCTAGTTCTTTTTGTTTACCAGTCTTGAGTACAGAATTTACATTTAAAGTGCCAAAAAAGAATTCCTTTTTGAATTTTATTTTAGAAGGATTCCAAGGTTGCTCCGACTCAACCTTCTGATTGCAGTTGTTGGGACTCCCCAGAACCTTTAGTCCCAATGCATTGCGTGATGCAATGGTGGATTTCTCTTTCGAGTTACCACCTGGGGTAGTGCCTTCATTCAGCGGACTTTCCATACTGCAATTGAAATTGTATAAAATACAAAGTGAGGAATTAGATTCCAGGATAAGATCGGATTGTTAGTCCGAAATTTGATTTTTGTTCGTGGTTCACTCCACTAGGCTCTTCCGCTCTCTCCACCGTTCGGAACTAAAGCAGAGTTCCTCTTCCGCCTTCAAGGCCGTTGGCCAGGTTTCACCTGTAACCCTAGGCAGAGGCCCTTACTGGGTGCTACCACTCGGAGCCAGATGGACTCAGGTTTTTATTATTATTATTATTATTATTATTATTATTATTATTATTATTATTATTATTATTATTTTCGGCTCCATGGCTAAATAGTTAGCATGCTGGTTTATTGTCTAAAGGGCGCGGGTTCAATTCCCGGCCGCGTCAGGGATTTTAACATTTATTGGTTAATTCCGATGACACGGGGACTGGTATTGTGTGCCGCTTTCAGCATTAGAGTTCATCATAGGTAAAGCCCCACACGCCTATAAGGCGTCATCTCGAAAGACTTGCACCAGGTTCCTCCGAAGCCCACACACAATTACAATTACTACCGAGCAGAGTGGCCGCGTGTTTATGCACTAGGGCTATGAAGCCAAGCTCTGTATCCGGGAGACGAGTGGGTTCGAACCCCACTGTCGGCTGTCCTGAGATGTTTTCTGTGGTTTCCCATTTTCACTCCCAAAAATGCTAGGACAGTTCCTATTCATAGGCCACAGCCACTTCCTTCCACCCCCTTACCCAGTTTCGTTCACCATCATTCATTTCATCTACATTAGCTCATCTTATGAGGTTGGCGTCAGGAAGGGCATCAAGCCGTAAAAAATGCCATATAATTTCATCTTACCTCATCCCCAACCCCGTATCAGGAAACGGGACTAAGGGGTAGATATTATTATTATTATTATTATTATTATTATTATTATTATTATTATTATTATTATTATTATTATTATTCAGGGTGCGAAATCAGAAAGAAATGGTGGTGGGAAGAAGGACCGTAAGACCTAACTACTAGTGTTCATTTAGGTAGTCCTCGGCGGGGTATGGGGTTATGTAGTTTCCCTGTAACTAAATCATCCCCTCCACCGGAAAATGTAAATTTTATTGTTTTCTTTGAATTCTGTTGTTATAACAAGAATAATAAACATTGGAAAGTTATTTCTTGTAGGCAATTATATTTTTTCCGTTAATCACTAGGAAAGACCGGGGCAAGTTGACGATGATAAGGTTCGTTTCAACATTCCGCCAGAACATGGCGTGTTTTACGCCTGTAATGACGTGTGTATTACTGCCTATCTTTTTATGCAATAGTTCTGCAGTTTTCAAAGTTCTAGTTTTAATAGCTTTTTCATAAAGTAATAAAGTTTCATTTTATGTAAATTCGTCATCTTGTCCCGTGCCCGGGGTAAGTATACGAACCTATTGGGGTAAGATGACGAGCATTCTTCTCAACTGCTTCAACATAAAATTTCACTGAAATTTGTAAAACACGCCATGAAAACTTGAAGTAACTTGATTTTAATTATGTACTACACAAGGACATACATTTCTAAAGAACATATATTTGAAAAATGTTAAAATAATTTAAAGTAAATTAAAAATAATTTTTAGAAGTTCCTGCTAAAATTACTACACTGAATACAAGAACTCTGAAGAAAACAGTTTAAAACTGGAATATACTCCGCGTTCACCGCTGTGGTGTAGTGGTTAGCGTGATTAGCTACCACCCCCGGGGGTCCGGGTTCGATTCCCGGCTCTGCCACGAAATTTGAAAAGTGGTACGAGGGCTGGAACGGGGTCCACTCAGCCCCGGGAGGTCAACTGAGTATAGGTGGGTTCAATTCTCACCTCAGTCATCCTGGAAGTGGTTTTCCGTGGTTTCCCGCTTCTCCTCCAGGCAAATGCCGGGATGGTACCTAACTTAAGGTCACGGCCGCTTCCTCTTCCTTGCCTGTCCTATCCAATCTTCCCATCTCTCTACAAGGCCCCTGTTCCGCATAGCAGGTGAGGCCGCCTGGGCGAGGTACTGGTCATTCTCCCCAGTTATATCCCCGACCCAAAGTCTGAAGCTCCAGGACACTTGAGGGAGGCGATAGAGGTGGGATCCCTCGCTGAGTCCGAGGGAAAAACCGAACCTGGAGGGTAAACAGATTAAGAAGAAGAATATCGTCGTTGCCGGGACAAAACCTCCTATGTGATAATATTTTTGGAGACATACTGACCCGCAGCATATACATCATGAAGAGCGAGAATGCCTTGACGACATTCACACAATATTGCACCTTAGATGACAGAACCTTACCGGCCGAAGTTCTAAGCTAAAATATTTCACATAGGAGGTTTTGTCCCGGCAACGACGATATACTCCGCACATATCACAGAGAAACGGTCCACTCCCTTCATAACTTGAGCAGTCTTTCTTGCCACCACACTTTACAGTTATCACACTGAATCCAGTCTTCATTTGGAGGATTAACATACCTTTCTTCACACACAGGACATGCAGAATTTTCTTGCAGCCGATTATTGTCAGATTCGGATATGAAGCCCAGCTGCCTGGCTACTTTTCTTCTCTGGGTTTTACATTCCTACTCTTTCTTCAGCATTTATTTTTGTTGAAGCATGTCCTTCATGGGTGTGCTGGTTATGATGGATGCTGATCTCCTAGCTCTTTTTCCTCGTTGTGATAGGTCTGTCCGTCTTCCGCTGATAATTTCTAGGCATTTCTGTAATTAGCGTAAGGGAACGGGTGACTACGTGTAGCGTATAGCTGGCCTGGGGTAAGATGACGAATTCGTCAACTTGCCCCCGTCATCTTGCCCCAGGTTGCTTAAAACCCTCAAACACACGCGTATGGGGTGGAATCCACCCCAGGTCATTTTATTTCCTAGTGATATGTACAAATAACTCTCCTGTGCTCTCTCCGCTCTAATATCTTTCTGGCTGGATCCCCGCAGACAGAGTCATTCTTATATAATCTATCTTAAAATCTCCAAATAATACAGTAATTCATATTTTACAATACAATGATATGTGGGGTGGAAAGCACAACCACGCGTGTGTCTGCGTCCTAAAATTTGGCGCGTGTGCTTGAGGGTTAAAAAGCGGTTTGTCCTTATAATCGACAGACATCTTTCAATCAAGATTCAGTTAACACTGAAGTAAGTAAGAAATACATTGACATTTAAAGAAAAGAAAACAGTTAATTCGTATTGTGAGCACACTAGTAGTAGAAGCTTACTGCACATACCTCAGATATTTTAGTGCGACAGCGCCAGACAGACACCCCCCTACCACTGCATGTCTCAGACTAATGGAATTTCCTTCTGTGTGTAAGTTATACCTGTGAGATATCGGGCCCAAGGTCACATGGTAGCCAACTTAGTGAACAGAATACTACAAAAGTTATGGTTGATTCGTCATCTTGCCACGTTCTCCATCTTGCCCCGGTCTCCCCTACACAGTTCAACAAAAACATTAGTACCGGTAACCAATAGGCACTTCGAACTAGTCTTAGCCTATATTATTGCTGACGTTTTTACGAAAATATGCACAGTAAAAAACAATATCAGTGATTTATATGTTCTACATTAACCTCATTATTTTATAATGAAGGAATCCCTCCCGGGCAAATTTAGTGGCGGAAAACCTTTGAGATAAAATCGTCGGTTGTGGGGAAACCCTCCCTTCCCCCCGCGATTTCTCGCCCTGTTATTATTTTTTTATTATTATTTCTATTATTACTATTGACAATAATATTAAAACTACCGGGCGAGTTGGCCGTGCGGTTAGAGACGTGCAGCTGTGAACTTGCCTCCGGGAGATATTGGGTTCGAACCCCACTGTCAGCAGCCCTGAAGAAGGTTTACTGTGGTTTCCCATTTTCACACAAGGCAAATGCTGGGGCTGTACCTTAATGAAGGCACGGCCGCTTCCCTCCCACACCTAGCCCTTTCCTATCCCGTCATCGCCATAAGACATATCTGTATCGGTGCGACGTAAAGCAAATTGTAAAATAATAATAATAATAATAATAATAATAATAATAATAATAATAATAATAATAATAATAATAATAATAATAATAATAATAATAATAATAACTGTTAATTAATTTCGTGTGGCTATTTCTAGCCGAGTGCAGCCCTTGTAAGGCAGACCCTCCAATGAGGGTGGGCCGCATCTGCCATGCGTAGGTAACTGCGTGTTATTGTGGTGGAGGATAGTATTATGTGTGGTGTGTGAGTTGCAGGGATATTGGGGACAGCACAAACACCCAGCCCCCCGGGCCATTGGAATTAACCAATGAAGGTTAAAATCCCCGACCCGGCCGGGAATCAAACCTAGTACCCTCTAAACCGAAGGCCAGTACGCTGACCATTCAGCCAAAGAGTCGGAAATAATAATAATAATAATAATAATAATAATAATAATAATAATAATAATAATAATAATAATAATAATAATAATAATAATATCTAGTAACATCGTACGTTACTTTGTGTTTATTAACCTGCCCTGCTCTAGGCTGTCCAATGGTTTCATAACAAATGAGATAAGTTATCTACTGAGGGAAACACAAATATGATGATGCCGGTGATAGTAACGACTGGACTCAAAACGACAGTGATCACACATAGTTTCGCAGTCCCACTCTAGTTTTCGAAGTTACTCTTACAGGCATTTGAAACCTGTTAAATTATGCTACCTCGCTCTAGGGCGGGAAAGTGCTCACTCGTTGGACCTGGTTTCGACTTCGGCCTCGGTTACAGAGTTTAGGGTGGTTAGAAGGACTACATCGTATTGCACTCAGTATCATTACAACACAGTTTAGAAAAATAAGTTAAAAATCACTCTCTCGGCTATCACAGAAGTGGTTTTCTGTTTCCCTACAGGAAAGTGATGGGATGGTACCATCATACCATGGTATCTTCCTTACCAATTACAAATATACACACCGCTATTGACTCCACTATAATACAGAACATCACACATCGCATACGAGGCTGTTTCCCTGGAAGAATCAAGTTCCACACATGAATAATAACAGCGTCAAGAACAAACCCGTCCAGGAGTAAAATCGAATCGGAAGAGATGATCCAGAACCCCGTCTGATTTGCGAGAAGCGCAGCTCGCTATACCTATATAATGATAGATCTTTCCCAAAGCAGCTTGTTTTGTTCATGAGTGTAGATATTCATGAATGCAGATCGAAACGTGAACAAGCTTTTTCCTAGTGGGGCGGTGAGTACATTGATCTGTGCGACAGCGCTTAACCTTGAAACTTCAAGCGCATGCGTATTCACGAATTCCGTCTGTTCCCACCACACTGCAGCTGTTCCAGACTGCCAGTGCCCCAGTCTTCTGATACCAGCCGCGCGGACAGGAGGCTGTAGATATTAGCCAACCTTCAGGTAAAGTGATATCGCTGCTTATTTCAGAAATTCTAAAGGGACTCTCATGTCTTTCTTTGTTAAGTGTTTACGCTATAAATTCGTACATTTGTATAGATATCATTTGAACTCATTCTGTGCTGTGATTATTCGACGTACTTTAATCGAAACGTGAACAAGCTTTTTCCTAGTGGGGTGGTGAGTACATTGATCTGTGCGACAACGCTTAACCTTGAAACTTCAAGCCGGCAGTAGGGTTTAATCATCACTGTTCTTGATCTGGATATAACTCGCGTAAAATTTACGTAGGACCCTTTTTTATCGCATCATTCTCTATGTGTCGTTTATTTTCTGTAGTTTTTGGAAACTGCCTTCTGCAGTGACATTCGCATTAAATATATTTTCAAGTGCTCTTGGGGATTGTAGAGATGAATAGTATATGTACAATCCGCGAAACGTTTAGTGATACTTCGGCTCCCTAGTGCAGAATCGGTAGACCTTGCTTATCTTCGAGATCGTATTGGCAACCTCCGACACAAAAGAAAAATATGAATAGATTATGCATCGCCGTGAGACACCTTCTTTTCTACTGATTTTCCCACACCTGTTGGGTCGTGGGTGCGAACTCTGTCGCACATGTGGATTTGGTCCTGTTTTACGGCCGGATGCCCTTCCCGACGCCAACCCTATATGGAGGGATATAATCACTATCGCGTATTTCTTTTTTTATTTTGCTAGTGGCTTTACGTCGCACCGACACAGATAGGTCTTATGGCGACAATGGGACAATGGGAAGGAAGCGGCCGTGGCCTTAATTAAGGTACAGCCCCAGCATTTGCCTGGTGTGAAAATGTGAAACCACGGAAAACCATCTTCAGGGTTGCCGGCAGTAGGGTTTGAATTCACAATCTCCCTGATGAAAGCTCACAACTGCGCGACCCTAACCGCACGGCCAACTCGCCCGGTTGCGTATTTCTGTGTTGGTTGGTAGTGTAGTTTGTTGTCTGAATATCAAGATGAAAGTGTTGGGATAAACACAAACACCCACTCCCCGGGCCAGAAGAATTAATCACTGCCGATTAAAATTCCCGACCCGGCCGGGAATCGAACCCGGGACCCTCTGATTTGAAGGCCTCGACGCTGATCATGCAGCCAATGAGTCGGACATGAAGTGAGACATCTGGCGGTCTAATTGAAACACTTTTAATACTGTTGTTATTTACACAGCAAAGTAAATATAGGTTAAGCTTGTACATGAGTGAGGAAAGTCAAAGTACATCACCGGAACAACCTAGAACTCCTACATGGAAACGAAGGTTTAGAAAAAATCATATCGATCGATCATACTATCGATTCAATTTAGATTTCATTTCCATCTAGTTGGCAGTATTAGCTGAACCGTTGTAGCTCCCTCTTTACGCCTCAAACCCGTAAAACGAAGTGTCACTAAAAGTTTCGCGGATAATAGTTACTACGCGGTGAACCCCAAATATGTTCGTGTGTCTGGGTATGCATCAGACACTTTACAAGGGAATGGCAGAGGTCCGCAATGGAAGTGATTGTCAAGGACCACATAAGTGAAAAGGAAGTTGAGAAGCAAAATTTACTGCTGACGTAGCGAAATTTATCATTTGTGTGACATAAGAGACGAAAAAGACATTTTGGAATATAAGATAAACCCTGTAACTTGCTTTGGAATATCTTAACTGCAGATTTTTTATATTTGTTAATTTTCCAATATGGAAGGAATCTCATTGTTTTATTTTAAGGTTACAACATCCATTTATTTATTATGCAATGTATCATTTTGCTGTAAAATACTGTTTGTGCTAATGAATAAATTTCACACTTATTATTTTATAATAATGGCATTTGATTTAGCATGGGTTCGCCTCTGTGGTGTAGTGGTTAGTGTGATTAGCTGCCACCCCCGGAGGCCCGAGTTCGATTCCCGGCTCTGCCATGAAATTTGAAAAATGGTACGAGGGCTGGAACGTGATCCACTCAGCCTCGGGAGGTCAACTGAGTAGAGGTGGGTTCGATTCCCACCTAAGCCATCCTGGAAGTGGTTTTACGTGGTTTCCCGCTTCTCCTCCAGGCAAATGTTGGGATGGTACCTAACTTAAGGGCATGGCCGCTTCTTTCCCTCTTCCTTGTCTATCCCTACCAATCTTCGCATCCCCCCGCATGGCCCTTGTTCAGCATAGCAGGTGAGGCCGCCTGGGCGAGGTACTGGGCATCCTCCCCAGTTGTATCCACGACCCAGAGTCTGAAGCTCCAGGACACTGCCCTTGAGGCGGTAGAGGTGGGATCCCTCGCTGAGTCCGAGGGAAAAAGTAACCCTGGAGAGTAAACAGATAAAGAAGAAGAAAAAGAAGAAGAAGGTTTAGTATGGAGCAAGTTATTGTTTGAGCTGCTCTATGGCTAAATGGTTAGCGTGCTGGCCTTTTGTTCACAGGGGTCCCAGTACAGGCGTGATAACGTGAAGTAATTTAGAAAGGAAAGAGCCCCTTTCCCTTTGGGAATCCCATTATTCGAAAAGCCTCTCCTTCTATTTCCAACTTGTCCGGCTCCATGGTTAGCGTGCTGGCCCTTGGTCACAGAGGTCCCGGGTTCGATTCCCTGCAGGGTCGGGAATTTTAACCACAATTGGTTAAATTTCGCTAGCACGGGGGCTGGGTAAATGTGTCGTCTTCATCATCATCATCATGTCCGACTCGTTGGCTGAACGGTCAGCGTACTGGCCTTCGGTTCAGAGGGTCCCGGGTTCGATTCCAGGCTGGGTCGGGAATTTTAACCTTAATTGATTAATTTCGCTGGTACGGGGACTAGGTGTATGTATCGTCTTCATCATTATTTCATCCTCATCACGACGCGCAGGGCGCGTACGGGAGTCAAATCAAAAGACCTGCATCTGGCGAGCCGAACTTGTCCTCGGACACTCCCGGCACTAAAAGCCATACGCCATTTCATGTTTTTCATTGTGTCAGCTTTCGCTGAGGTCAAAGTAATCCTCCACTTTGCTTTTCTTTTGCTAGTTGCTTCACGTCGCACCGACACAGATAGGTCTTATGGCGATGATGGGATATGAAAGGCCTAGGATTGGAAGGAAGCGGCCGTGGCCTTAATTGAGGTACAGCCCCAGCATTTGCCTGGTGTGAAATTGGGAAACCACGGAAAACCATCTTCAGGGCTGCCGACAGTGGGATTCGAACCGGCTATCTCCCGGATGCAAGCTCACAGCTGCGTGCCCCTGACCGCAAGGCCAACTTGCCCGGTAATTCTCCACTTTGTTCCGGCACCTAGTCAGTTCCTTTGCAGGTTGAATTAATGGAGAATGTCTTGTGATTGAAAGTAGATGATAGGAAATATTCGAGTACCCAGATTCCACCTTATGTTGATAGTATTATTTTGCTGGTTATGAAAAGATTCATGCAGTAATGCGCGATGGAGGACTATGAAATAAAGTAACATGAGTGCCACATATTCTAGGTGAAAAGAAGTAAATGTTAGGTGAAGTCCCTGATAATTTGTGCTTGTCTTCTCCTCTGTTTTCTTGTATTTCCCTTTCCAGTGGAATGCACTGGCCACATTAAAAGTCGCTTGCAGCGTTGCCAACCGTACGATCTGGATCGTACATATAAGATAATTCGATGCTATGTACTATTGTACGAAGCGATCCGCGGATCGTACGCCTATTGTACGTTCCTATGACGTATCTTAATTTTTGCCTTATTTTCCCTTTAAAATGCGTAGATTCTTGTCCCTTCTTTTATTAGTGCAAGTTATGTTCTATAATACATGAAATTAAATTACGTATGGCTTTTAGTGCCGGGGGTGTCCGAGGACATGTTCGGCTCGCCAGGTGCAGGTCTTTATATTTGACGCCGTAGGCGACCTGCGCGCCGTGATGAGGATGAAATGATGATGAAGACGACACATACACCTAGTCCCCGTACCAGCGAAATTAATCAATTAAGGTTAAAATTCCCGACCCAGCCTGGAATCGAACCCGGGACCCTCTGAACCGAAGGCCAGTACGCTGACCGTTCAGCCAACGAGTCGGACATGATGATGATGATGATGAAGACGACACATTTACCCAGCCCCCGTGCTAGCGAAATTTAACCAATTGTGGTTAAAATTCCCGACCCTGCAGGGAATCGAACCCGGGACCTCTGTGACCAAGGGCCAGCACGCTAACCATGGAGGCGGACAAGTTGGAAATAGAAGGAGAGGCTTTCCGAATAATGGGATTCCCAAAGGGAAAGGGGCTCTTTCCTTTCTAAATTACTTCACGTTATCACGCCTGTACTGTAATCAGTGGGTCGTAGCATTCGCCTTCAGCAGATTGACGATGACTGGAGGTAATTACCCTTTGTCAACGTCATTGATGACATTAAAGCCTGCTCTGATGCAGACTAATTATGGGCTAAGTTACAGGAGGTAAAATTACTTTCGTTTGGCTATGTCTAGCCGTGTGCAGCTCTTGTAAGGCAGACCCTCCGATGAGGGTGGGTGGCATCTGCCATGTGTAGGTTACTGCGTGTTGTTGTGGTGGAGGATAGTGTTATGTGTGGTGTGTGAGTTGCAGGGATGTTGGGGACAGCAAAACCCCAGTCCCCGTTACAGGAGGTGAAAGGCACGTTTGGTGTATGTGAGTTTCCCGCACTTTCAGAATTCGCTCTCTCTGTCTTGTCACTCTCTCACTCGAAAGATAAATTGTGAAATAATATCAAGCAAAATACATAGCATTAAAGTCAAGAACACGAATATGCTATTTACTTCTACGGTGAATGGATGCTTGCTGGACAGTCAGTGTGTTCGAGTCAGTGGTACGTGTAAAGATTTCAAACTGTCGGAGAACATGCTCTGATGCATGTGTAGGTACAATCAACCAGCAAGCTCAAGTACCGGAACTTCAGAACCGTATGCTGTGAATGTGCCTAGAGGTTCCATAGAAGAATATGATGATGACGATGTGATGATTTCCAGATATGACGTAAGGCACTTCAGTGACTTCATATCTCATGTTGACTACTTCTTAACAAATTACCCTGTTCTTGAGCAATCCAATTAAACATTATTTACCGAGCTCGATAGCTGCAGTCGCTTAAGTGCGGCCAGTATTCGGGAGATAGTAGGTTCGAACCCCACTGTCGGCAGCCCTGAAAATGGTTTTCCGTGGTTTCCCATTTTCACACCAGGCAAATGCTGGGGCTGTACCTTAATTAAGGCCACGGCCGCTTCTTTCCCACTCCTAGCCCTTCCCTGTCCCACCGTCACCATAAGACCTATCTGAGTCGGTGCGACGTTAAGCAACTAGCAAAAAAAAAACAACATTATTTTCGTATCCTTGATACTGTATCACAAATATTAGCACAATGACTTACGAGTATATTTATTGTGCATCCTAACCTGGTTAAATGTGGAGTTGCGGCAGTCGGACACCTAGCTATCCTGTTATGGGTAATCCGCGGAACGTACAGTTTTACGTGCGGCCTGAACCAGATGTACTTGATTTTTCGGAAATATCATATACGAAGAATCGAACCAGTCAAGCAAGCTGCTGAGTAAGTGAGCTATTGCGTCTGTAAAATAGCGAATATTGTGATGTTTTTTTAATGTCGTACGATCCTCTGTTGAAAACATACGACCTTTTTGGGGTTATTGTACGATCCTGACCATCTTGGAGGTTGGCACGTCGCTTGTAGCGTTCCGTGCCCTTTTTACTCAAGTAAATAAAATTAAATGGCGTATGGCTTTTAGTGCCGGGAGTGTCCGAGGACAAGTTCGGCTCGCCAGGCGCAGGTCTTTTGATTTGACTCCCGTAGGCGACCTGCGCTTCGATGATGATGATGATGATGATGATGAAACGATGATGAAGACGACACATTTACCCGGCCCCCGTGCCAGCGAAATTAAACCAATTATGGTTAAAATTCCCGACCCTGTAGGGAATCGAACCCGGGTCCCCTGTGACCAAGGCCAGCACGCTAACCATTTAGCCATGCAGCCGGACCTTACTCAAGTGACCGGGTATGAAGTCTCGAGGTCACATCGCATGCGCACAGTGTTGTACGTAAATAAGCACAATTTTTAATTTTAATAATTTTCAGTAACCATTTTGGAAAATAAGCTAGAGTACCGCACTTAACCAACACAGTATCACGTTGTATTTAAAGAGAAACATATGCATGACATTTGTTATGGGAGTAATTAATCGTTATTCAACCCACCATTACTTCTGGAGTACTTAATGATATTATTCTGAATAACATGCTTTTCGAACAAATAAACTTCTGTTCTCCTACAACTTAGTTCGCAAGAACTTCGGCCTTGATGTGGCAGTGTCAGTGTGTTTCTATTAAGAATTTCAGTCTGTCGTTGAAATTCTTGAAACTTATTTTGTATCTTAAGTAGGGTAATTCCGGGAGAGTTGCCGCACTTTTTATGTCTTTTGTTATATTTCGGTATATTTACTTTAAAAATTGTTGCAAATTCATCGAGCATAATTTTAAAAAATGTACATTTGATCAGGGATGAACAAAATATTGGCAATTGAAAGTACATGGGAGAAAGGAGTGAACAAAGGAATTGTTGCATATGCGGCGTCTCTCCCTGGATCCCGGTATAGATGCCGACTTTGCTCGGGAGAGATGCCGCGAGTAAAATAATTAATGACAAAATCAAATTTAAGCTAATTTCTTCAACTTTAATATAACCGAACACTAGAACGTACTACAAGACAATTATATCCACATAATATAATCATTCAATGGAAAAAATCTATCTGATAATTTACAACATTAAAATCATATTTTAATTTCGATTTACTATAAATGTGCATGTGCAATGGATCCTTCACTGCGTTATATAAAACCCCACGGCACTTAACACCCTTGAAATGGCTCTGGCCTGCACAGCGACTGCTGCTCAGCCCGAAGGCCAACTATCAGGGAGAGACGCCGCACCCTCCTGTTTTCATACCTCAAGGCTATCATGGCGCAAAATTAGCTTACTCTCAACTACAGTTATGTTTATGACGTCTACTGTACTAAAAACGTCTGATTTAAGCATTTGAAGCCAACTTAATATACAATAAATTAACACACGCAAAAACTTTGTCAGGAGGAAACATGTACTCGCCTCATGATATCGGCTATAATTGGCGTAATATACGAGCAAATTTCGTCACACTCGCAGACAGTAGTTCTTCCTTAGAAACTGAAAAAACACACATATTGCCATCTAGCTGTAACGATGGGAACCTTTAGCTACAGTGTATGCGGCATCTCTACCGGGGCGGCATCTGTCCCGGATTTACCTTATGAGTTCAACAGCGTTTAAACTCGTATAGGTTTTCAGCTTCCGGAATGTTTGTACGAGTAGCCACAAGGTATAGGAATGCGCATTATAATTTTAAGTTTAGGAGCAACTTTCTGCTTATTCTCTTTGAAATTTTTCTACATTCCTACAAAGAATGGAGAATAAAATGGCGTATGTGTATGTTCGTGCTTTTACCCCATACGTTAACATAGGATTTCGATGACGATGGGATAAGGAAGGCAAGAACTCGCAACGTAACGACCGTAGCCGTAATTAAAATGCAGGCCTGGATTTGCCTCGTGTGAAAATTGGAAACCACAGAACACCATTATCAGGTTTTCAAGTTTTCAGCTACAGGATCTATATAGCTTAGTCAACTCGCAGTGAGTTAAGCGTAACACAAGCGCTTTCATAAGACGACCTTGGCTAATTAATTTTACGATAGGATCAGCCTGAATTTTTTTAGCCATCAGGTATTCTCCTCAGTCTTGATATTTATAAACAGTATAGTACATCCCTGTTAAAACTGTCCAATTCAACCTCTTGTTTTCCCTTCCGTTCCTTCCTCGATAAATCGGAAACAATGATTGTACCTTAAGTACCTGCCGAAGTTAAGGTACTCCTGACTCTTTACTTACTTCTGAGCAATTACTGCACAGTTTGCACCTTCGCAAAGTTTGGGTCCTTCCTGGCCTATTTTATCATGGTACAGATTCCTGAAAAATAGAAACTTGAAGACATTTCCCGTGATTACTTCGCCTTTTTGATGCTTCTTAAACGTGCACACATTCTACTATTGCTTCTGCCTGGAAATATACCGCACGTTGGATGGTGCTCCAATCAAAGTTGTGAAATAAGAATCTGGGCACTTGTGAAATAAGAATCTGGGCACAACTCATTAGCTTATAGAACTGCTTAAATGTTGTAAACGTACGTCTGTAAGTTAACTGACAAGTTATAAGGTCTCCTCTTCAGAGCAAAACTTCGATATTCATGCGTCCATTAACACGGATAATTAATGAGAGGAAGGTAATCACAGTTCAATCAATCAATCAATCAATCAATCAATCAATCAATCAATCAATCAATCAATCAATCAATCAATCAATCAATCAATCAATCAATCAATCAATCAATCAATAATTACTGATCTGCATTTAGGACAGTCGCCCAGGTGGCAGATTCCCTATCTGTTGTTTTCCTAGCCTTTTCTTAAATGATTTCAAATAAATTGGAAATTAATTGAACATCTCCTTGGTAAGTTATTCCAATCCCTAACTCCCCTTCCTATAAATGAGTATTTTCCCCAATTTGTCCTCTTGAATTCCAACTTCATCTTCATATTGTGATCTTTCCTACTTTTCAAGACGCCACTCAAACTTATTCGTCTACAAATGTCATTCCACGCCATCTCTCCGCTGACAGCTTGGAACATACCACTTAGTCAAGCAGCTCGTCTTCTTTCTGCCAATTCTTCCCAGCCCAAACTTTGCAACATTTTTATAACGTGACTCCTTTGTCGGAAATCACCCAGAACAAATCGAGCTGCTTTTCTTTGGATTTTTTCCAGTTCTTGAATCAAGTAATCCTGGTGAGGGTTCCAAACACTGGAACCATACTCTAGTTGGGATATTACCAGAGACTTATCTGCCCTCTGCTTTACATCCTTACTACATCCCCTAAACACCCTCATAACCATGTGCAGAGATCTGTACCCTATATTTACAATCCCATTTATGTGATTAGGGCCTACCCCAATGAAGATCTTTCCTCTTATTAACACCTAGATACTTACAGTGATCCCAAAAAGGAATTTTCACCCCATCTACGTAGTAATTAAAACCGAGAGGACTGTTCATACTTGTGAAACTCGCAACTTGACCTTTAAACCCGTTTATCAACATACCATTGCCTGCTGTCCATCTCACATTATCGAGGTCATGTCGCAGTTGCTCACAAACTTGTAATTTATTACTCTATAAGGAATAACCAGCCTTCCGCAAAGGCCTTCCACTTCTTAGGTCATATTATTTATAAAATTATATAAGAAAATATAAGGGTCCAATAATACTGCCTTGAGGAATTCCCCTCTTAATTATTATGGGGTCAGATAAAGATTTGCGTACTCTATTTCTCTGAGTTCTCTTTTCTAGAAATATAGCCACCCATTCAGTCACACTTTTGTCTATCCCAATTGCACTTATTTTTGCCAAGTAGTCGCTATGATCTACCCTATCAAATGCCTTAGATAGGTCAATCGCTGTACAGTCCATTTGACCTCCTGAATCCAAGATATCTGCTATATCTTGCTGGAATCCTACAAGTTGAGCTTCAGTGGAATAACCTTTCCTAAAACCGGAAATGCCTTCTATCGGACCAGTTATTAATTTTGCAAACATGCCTAATATAATAAGAAAGAGTGTCTTCCCGAAGTTTACATGCAACGCATGTCAAACTTACTGGCCTGTAATTTTCACCTTTATGTCTATCACCCTTTCCTTTATACAGAGGGGTTACCATAGCAACTCTCCATTCATTTGGTATAGCCCCTTCAACCAAACAATAATCAAATATGTACTTCAGATATGGTACTATATCCCAACCCATTGTCTTTAGTATATCCACAGAAATCTTATCAATTCCAGCCGCTTTTCTACTTTCCAACTTTTGTATCTTATTGTAAATGGCATTCTTATTATATGCAAATTTTAATACTTCTTTAGCATTCGTCTCCTCCTCTATATGAACATTATACTTGTAACCAACAATCTTTACATACTGCTGACTGAACACTTCTGCCTTTTGAAGATCCTCACATACACACTCCCCTTGTTCATTAATGAAACAGAGTAAGCTTTTTTAACCGCTGAATCTTATCAACATTATCCCTGCATTCTCATCGTCACAGGATGAGCGTCTGCTTCAAGATCGACGTTGTCTCTGATATAGTACTGATCTAGTGAATTTAAATTCACGTGCACACAACTGTGCTCACTTAAAGGTTTTGATGATATGGGACTCTTCTTCGAAACATTCAAACATACGAGTTCATATCACAGCAAGCATAGCCTACTCAACGTAAGACCTGTTCGCGAGTAACATTGCACTCTGTGCATTGCTTAAGCAGCAGGATACTTTCTATTCAAGCATCAAGGTAACACTGCAGCCACGATCTCATTGCCGTCTTACCGATCACTACGTCGCTTGTCAAAGAGATGTCGTACGGTATTGTAGTTGATTTCCTGCCATAATTCAATTAATGTCCGTCTGTGTGCTGTAGTGGTTAGTGTGATTATCTGCAATCCCCAGAGGCCAAGTTTCGATTGCCGACTATGCCATGAAATTTGAAAAGTGGTACGAGGGCTGGAACGGGGTCCACTCAGCTTCGGAAGGTCTCCTGAGTACAGGAGAGTACGATTCCCACCTCAGCAATCCTCGAAGTGGTTTCCCTGGTTTCCCACTGCTCCTCCAGGCAAATGCAGGGATGGTACCCAACTTTTTTTGCTATGGGCTTTACGTCGCACCGACACAGATAGGTCTTATGGCGACGATGGGATAGGAAAGGCCTAGGAGTTGGAAGGAAGCGGCCGTGGCCTTAATTAAGGTATAGCCCCAGCATTTGCCTGGTGTGAAAATGGGAAACCACGGAAAACCATTTTCAGGGCTGCCGATAGTGGGATTCGAACCTACTATCTCCCGGATGCAAGCTCACAGCCGCGCGACTCTACGCGCACGGCCAACTCGCCCGGTGGTACCCAACTTAAGGCCATGGCCGGCTGCTTCCTTCCCTCTTCCTTGTGTCTATCCCTCCCGATCTCTCCCCCTCCCAAAGGCCACTGTTCACCACACCATAGCAGGCGGGGCCACGTGAGGGAGGTACTGGTCCTCCTACCCTCTGGTATTCCCCGACCCAAAGTTTCACAATCCGGGACACAGACCTTGAGGTAGTAGAGGTGGGATCCCTCGCTACGTTCGAGGGAAAAACAACCCTGGAGGGTAAGCGGATTAAGAAAGAAAGAAAAATTCAATTAATTTAAATATAACATAATTTGGTTATAAGTACAACCACGGGACGTGATAAATTGAGTCGTTGTAACCGAGTTGTATGCTACCAGTGAAGTGAGATGGAAAGTGATAGAGAACAAAATTTAATTCGACTTATTTTATATTGCAATACTGTAATTACATGCAAGCCTGGCATTAAAGTGAACAATTGAAGTACGTATACCATAAAATGCAGTATTAAATTTCAGAGAATAGTTTTAGCTCGTACAGTACAGTGCAGTATGTACGGAACTCATCAAACGTGCTCATTTGGGAATAATGATGGATATTTTTGCCTGTCTTCTCCTGCTTGCCCAACACACAATTTCTACATTACATTCTATGTTTATATATCTGGAGAGATTTCAGTGCTATAAAAATAAAACAAAAAAAGCGAACCATGAATCGTGCGTTCTTCGTTTAGAGCCTAGTGACCTTCGAACGAAAGAAATCACTGAATCACCGAGGATTAACCTATTGAGTAACTGAACACACATGCATTTAGCGCTCTGTTGTACCTGGCGACAGAGCATCGGGCGTCAACAAACAGTAGTTCCTAGCATCGGCGAATGCAATCGTATTTTAAACACGTAATTCCGCAGAATTCCTGACCATATAGATGAGGTGTCACTGAAACCGACTTCGCTATAACGAAGTTCTGCCGTATTAGACTTCCAAGACTTATATTAACATATTTTAACCGTCGGGCGGGCAGAGTGGCTCAGAGACGGTAGAATCACTGGCCTTTTTTGCCCATTTCTGTCTGGTAGTGTTTGTCGGAGCTCAGGTTTACTGGCATGTAAAGTAACTCGTACAGGACGGAATTCCGGCACTTCTGCGTCTCTGAAAACCGTAAAAATAATCTAACGCCCATAATATTATTATTACTATTATATTTGTTTTGTTAGTGGCTTTACATTTCACCGACACAGACAGGTCTTACGGCGACGATGGAATAGAAAAGGCCTAGGAGTTGGAAGGAAGCGGCCGTAGCCCTAATTAAGGTACAACCTGGTGTGAAAATGGGAAACCACGGAAAACCATCTTCAGGGCTTCCGACAGTGGGATTCGAACCCACTATCTCCCGGATGCAAACTCACAGCCGCGCGCCCCTAACCGCACGGTCAACTCTCCCGTTAGTATTATTATCAAGGAACGGATTTATATGTACCAACCACCCGCCAGCAATATTTTTGTGATTCGCTCCTCCGTATGTATAGCTGGTTCCTTTTGTCCTAAAATGAAGGAAAATCAGTGGTATAATGGTCCTGATTTGCTTTTGCAGTCAGGGCAATAATTTTTTATGCTTTTGAGTTTTCCCTATTTTTTACCCACAGTTTACTCCGGACGACCAATAACAGTTTTCTGCAGCTTAGGAGGCACGAGGGAGTCCCACTACACTAGATAAGGCATAGTAGAACCGTCCTCGAGTGATCTTGGTTTTTGAAAGGAAAGACAACTATAGAATAATATGATGGCAGGTTACATTTTGGGACTACTTGGC
Organism: Anabrus simplex; assembly: GCF_040414725.1. Lineage (NCBI taxonomy): Eukaryota > Metazoa > Arthropoda > Insecta > Orthoptera > Tettigoniidae > Anabrus > Anabrus simplex. Next base: position 719,284,981 of record NC_090266.1, read on the forward strand.
TGAAGTCGACTGGAATACAAATGAAAGTCAAAGCCACGTAAATCTGTTTACCTTTGAAGGTGTAGGGGCATGTAACAACTTCCAAATAACTTTCTCTTAATATTTTGTTCTTCCGCTTTTCTTTTTTATTCATCCTACCTTATGGATACACAAGTACTGAAATATGTCAAAACTGTTGCTTTAAACACATGGCAATAAGAGTTCTAAAAATAAAACTTGAAGTGTGTATTGCAATGAAAAAGACGAGTCAGATCCATTATTTGAAACTGGCAATACCCCCTACTTACAATACGTCAGTAGTTGTCAATTAAGTATTTTACCCATAGATTCGCATTTTAAGATAGCGTAAACGTCTTTGTTTCACGAAAAACGCACAAAAAGGAAAACAGGCACTTTTTAAAGTTATAAAAATGTATTTTTCGCTCCGCAATGGTTCCACCAAGTCTTCAGGGGCTCTTTAGGGCAGCTTAGACTGGAGAGTACTTTTATAGGTCGTCCGAAAAAACTCTTGATTTAAAAGTTGGGAACAGTAATAAAGGCATAAAAGATCAATGCCCTGACCGCAAAATCAAATTGTCACTAAAAAATGGATTTCTTTAATTTTAGGGCAAAAGGAACCAGTCCCACCCACGGAGAGCGGAGTAAAAAGCAAGGAGTAAATATTTGTACCCGGTGAATGAATGAAATACGTACATATATTTAGTTATTTGTATTGAAAAAAGGAATTGATATTACAAAATGCGATCGAGTCTATGTAATATTAAAGTTCAATGAAGGTAAACAAAATAGGCCTATATGAAACACGGAAACCTGGAACTCATATTTTGGTCGTGGCTGAGTGAACCCCAAGACCATGTGCACTTCTGGAAGCGGAATTATCTCGTTTCTTAAACGTTTCGTCTTCCTGACGGGGAATCGAACAAACGTCCTTCCAGGTGAAACGAGCAACGCATTGCCGCTTCAGCACGGCAGTCTCAATTGTTGGGATGTACCCTACACCAGTTAAAATATAAATTCTTAATTTATTTGACCATTTTTAGAGGACTGTTAATATAATGGAATTTATTACCTTTTAGCCGAAGTGTGGACTATATTGCGTTTAATGAATAAAAATACGGAACATATGTGCTAAGACCGCCTCTGTGGTGTAGTGGTTAGCGTGATTAGCTGCCACCCCCGGAGGCCCGGGTTCGATTCCCGGCTCTGCCACGAAATTTGAAAAGTGGTATGAGGGCTGGAACGGGGTCCACTCAGCCTCGGGAGGTCAACTGAGTAGATGTGGGTTCGATTCCCACCTCAGCCATCCTGGAAGTGGTTTTCCGTGGTTTCCCACTTCTCCTCCAGGCGAATGCCGGTATGGTACCTAACATAAGGCCACGGCCGCTTCCTTTCGTCTTCCTTGCCTATCCCTTCCAATCTTCCCATCCCTCCACAAGGCCCCTGTTCAGCATAGCAGGTGAGGCCGCCTGGGCGAGGTACTGGTCATTCTCCCCAGTTGTATCCCCGACCAAGAGTCTGAAGCTCCAGGACACTGCCCTTGAGGCGGTAGAGGTGGGATCCCTCGCTGTGTCCGAGGGAAAAGCCGACCCTGGAGGGTAAACAGATGATGATGATGATGACATATGTGTTAAACTCCAAAGTATGGAAAATAAACATTGTATTTTTCAACTCCACACGCCTGGATTGTCGAAGATAATACAAAATACATTGCTTTTTCTAAATAGATTTGCATTTTGTTAGAAATCCATTCTCTGATTATTATTATTATTATTATTATTATTATTATTATTATTATTATTATTATTGTTGTTGAACGTCGCACCAACTCACTTTCTTGGCGAGTCCCAGCATTTGCTTGGTATGAAAATGAGAAATCTCAGAAACCCGAACACTCTTCTGGGCTTCCGATAATGGTTCGAACCCACCATTTCAATCAATCAATCAATCAATCAATCAATCAATCAATCAATCAATCAATCAATCAATCAATCAATCAATCAATCAATCAATCAATAAATCAATCAATCAATCAATCAATCAATCAATCAATCAATCAATCACTATTGATCTGCTTTTAGGGCAGTCGCCCAGGTGGCAGATTCCCTATCTGTTGTTTTCCTAGCCTTTCCTCAAATGATGGGAAAGAAATTGGAAATTTATTGAACATCTCCCTTGGTAAGTTATTCCAATCCTTAACTCCCCTTCCTATAAACGAATATTTGCCCCGATTCGTCCTCTTGAATTCCACCTTTATCTTCATATTGTGATCTATCCTACTTTACCGGGCGAGTTGGCCGTGTGGTTAGGAGCGCGCAGCTGTGAGCTTGCATCCGGGAGATAGTGGGTTCGAATCCCACTGTCAGCAGCCCTGAAGATGGTTTTCCGTGGTTTCCCATTTTCCTATCCCATCGTCGACATAAGACCCATCTGTGTCGGTGCGACGTAAAGCAAAATAGCTTTCCTACTTTTAAAGACACCATTGAAACTTATTCGCCTACAGATCTCATTCCACGCCATCTCTCCACTGACAGCTCGGAACATACCACTTATTCGAGCAGCTCGTCTCCTTTCTCCCAAGTCTTCCCAACCCAAACTTTGCAACATTTTCGTAATCCTACACTTTTGTCGGAAATCACCCAGAACAAATCGAGCTGAATTCTTTGGATTTTATCCAATTCATGAATCAAGTCATCCTGGTGAGAGTCTCATACACTGCAACCATACTCTAGTTCGTGTCTTACCAGAGACTTATATGCCCTCTCCTTTACATTCTTACTACAACCCCTAAGTACCCTCATAACCATGTGCAGAGATCTGTACCCTTTATCTAAAATCATATTAATGTGATTACCCCAATGGACATCTTTCCTTATATTAACACCTAGGCACTTACAACGATCCCCAAAAGGATATTTCAGGCCATCAGCGCAGTAATTAAAACTGAGAGGACTTTTCCTATTTGTGAAACTCATAACTTGAATTTTAACCGCGTGTATCGTCATACCATCGCCTTCTGTCCACCTCACAACATTATCGTGGTCATTTTGCAATTGCCCACAATCTTTAACTTATTTATGACTCTGTACTGAATAATATCATCTGCATAAAGCCTTATCTCTGATTGCAATTCTTTACTCATATCATTGATATATACAGTATATAAGGAAACATAAATTTTCAATAACACTGCCTTGAAGATTTCTCCTCTTAATTATTACAGGATCAGAACAAGATTCGCCTACTCTTTTCCTCTGAGTTCTATTTTCTAGAAATATAGCCACCCATTCAGTCACTCTTTTGTCTTGTCCAATTGCACTTATTTTTGCCAATAGTCTCCGACGATGTACCCTATCAAATGCCTTAGATAGGTCAATCGCGATACAGACAATCTGACCTCCTGAATCCAGGATGTCTGCTATTCCTTTCTGGAATCCTACAAGTTGACCTTCAGTGGAATAACCTTTCCTAAACGCAAACTGCCTTCTATCGATCCAGTTATTAATTTCGCAAACATGTCTAACATAATCGGAAAGACAAGATGGCGGAGAGCTCAGTCATAGTGCAAAGTGCGTGTCAAGGCTAACTCGTAAATCTGCAAGATAAACAGCATCTAAGTGCCATTCGCGACCTAATCTCCATAGTTTTAATAATCACCGTCCAATACTGACAAAAATCATGACGCTACGGGATGTAGTTCAAAAGGTATCGGCAATTGAAGATGCGATGCAGCATTTTCGCGCCCAACTCAAGGAGGCGACCAGCAGCGCCAACCGGGAGGAGACTACAGCGGCTGGAGGAGGAGTTCTGTGCGTTTCAAGAGAAAGTGTCTGGTGAACTGAAAGACATAAAAAAACAATATTTTAAAAATAGAGGAAAAGCTGGACGAGCAAAGAGAACGGATGGACGAAGCGGAACAATACAGCCGCCGAAACTGTCTAATTTTGCATGGCGTCCCGGAAGCACCAGGTGAAAACGTGTACACTAAAGTATTATCAACTATTAAAGAAGAACTGGATATCGAGCTTAATATGTCAGACATTGACCGTTGCCATCGCCTAGGTGTTCTGAAGCGAACAACGGCTGATGTGGTTGCCACGGGTAAACGCCCACTGATTATTAAGTTCCTGCGGTACCAGCATCGTGACCGCATTTGGAGAGCTAAACGTCGGCTAAAAGGCACGCAAGTTCTCCTGACGGAATCGCTCACGGGTGCCAGGAGAAACATTTTAAATCGTGCACGAGATCACTTTGGCTTAAATCGTGTCTGGAGCCACGACGGTCGCATTGTTGTGCTATGTGACAATGGACGAAAGGTGTTAATTACTACAATGGTACAACTTGTTAGTTTAATGTAAAACACGAGTGAGCATTGATACGGACTCATTACTGAGATGGCATTAATGGATAATGTAGTAGTTTTAAGTAAATGTGCGTGTATGTGTGTGAGTGAATGTGATTGTGCCCCTGGAAGTACTTGCGGTGAAAACAAGGTGAGTAAGCAGAAGTCTTTTCTAGATAATAGCTAGTCACAATACAAGTGCTATTTCTACCGATTGTAGTGACCTTGAAGTCAGTGACCCGCTCCCTCCCCCTCCCCAGTCGCCCCCTTCACCCTACCTTTCAACAGCGACAGTGGGAAACATTCTCAGGGAAAGTCTTTCAAGATATCGGCGAACCCTACAGTGTTGTCATATTAACGCGCAATCGTTAATGGCTCACATTGACGAAATACAATCCCTCTTTCATGATAGTAATACCTTGCACTGCATATGTGTAACTGAGACTTGGTTACAACCCTCACTAAACTCAGGCCTGGTTGAATTAAATAACATGACTTTACACCGTCTGGACCGAAGAAAACGTATAGGGGGAGGGTGTGCTATATACTGTCGTAATGACCTCAAAAGTAAAATAGTGGCTACTTCAGACCAGACAATTCCCAGTCGACCTGAGTTTATGTTTATAGAAGTTTTGGCTAACAATCAAAAAGTACTGATCGGAGTAGTTTATAAACCCCCAGACGTAAGACATATATCGGACCTTGAAATTTGCTTAGCCAAGTTAATTCCACTGTACGAAAATATAATTATACTTGGGGATTTTAATACAAATCTGCTGACTGCGACAAACGACTCATTGCATTTACAAAATATGTTTTTTTAGCTTAGACCTGAACATCCTTCCTCTAAATGCTACTAACCATCTACATACAGTAAACCGGACGACTCATACTTTGATTGACTTGATCATAACTAACAATACTCAGAAAGTTTTAAATCACGACAGCTTGGAGTGCCAGGTATTTCTACCCATGATCTAATATATGTCTGCTATTCATTTAAGATGCCAAAATATGAAACTAAGTATATAACACGCAGGGATATAAAAAATCTGGACAAGGAAAGAATACGACACGAAGCATATTATCTACCGTGGAACGATATTTTACACATGGATGATATTGACGTGTGTGTTTGAGTCATCAGTCCATAGACTGGTTTGATGCAACTCTCCATGCCACCCTATCCTGTGCTAACCTTTTCATTTCTACGTAACTATTGCATCCTACATCTGCTCTAATCTGCTTGTCATATTCATACCTTGGTCTACCCCTACCGTTCTTACTACCTACACTTCCTTCAAAAACCAACTGAACAAGTCCTGGGTGTCTTAAGATGTGTCCTATCATTCTATCTCTTCTTCTCGTCAAATTTAGCCAAATCGATCTCCTTTCACCAATTCGATTCAGTATCTCTTCATTCGTGATTCGATCTATCCATCTCACCTTCAGCATTCTTCTGTAACACCACATTTCAAAAGCTTCTATTCTCTTTCTTTCTGAGCTAGTTATCGTCCATGTTTCACTTCCATACAATGCCACGCTCCACACGAAAGTCTTCAAAAACATCTTTCTAATTCCGATATCAATGTTAGAAGTGAGCAAATTTCTTTTCTTAAGAAAGCTCTTCCTTGCTTGTGCTAGTCTGCATTTTATGTCCTCCTTACTTCTGCCATCGTTAGTTATTTTACTACCCAAGTAACAATATTCATCTACTTCCTTTAAGACTTCATTTCCTAATCTAATATTTCCTACATCACCTGACTTCGTTCGACTGCACTCCATTACTTTTGTTTTGGACTTATTTATTTTCATCTTGTACTCCTTACCCAAGGCTTCATCCATACCATTCAGCAACTTCTCGAGATCTTCTGCAGTCTCAGATAAAATAATATCATCGGCAAATCTCAAGGTTTTGATTTCCTCTCCTTGGACTGTGATTCCCTTTCCAAATTTCTCTTTGATTTCCTTTACTGCCTGTTCCATGTAAACATTGAAAAGGAGAGGGGACAAACTGCAGCCTTGCCTCACTCCTTTCTGGATTGCTGCTTCTTTTTCAAAGCCCTCGATTCTTATCACTACAGACTGATTTTTATACAGATTGTACATAATTCTTCGTTCTCGGTATCTGATCTGATCTCTATCATCTTCAGAATCATAAATAGCTTGGTCCAATCAACATTATCGAATGCCTTTTCTAGATCTACGAATGCCATGTACGTGGGCTTGTCCTTCTTGATTCGATCCTCTAAGATCAAACGTAAAGTCAGGATTGCTTCAGGTGTTCCTACATTTCTTCTGAAGCCAAACTGATCTTCTCCCAACTCAGCTTCAACTTGTTTTTCCATTCTTCTGTAAATAATACGTGTTAAAATTTTGCAGGCATGAGATACTAATTAATAGTGCGGTAGTTTTCACACCTGTCAGCACCGGCTTTCTTGGGAATAGGTATAACAACATTCTTCCGAAAATCGGATGGGACTTCTCCTGTCTCATACATCTTGCACACTAAATGAAATAACCTTGCCATGCTGGTTTCTCCTAAGGCAGTCAGTAATTCAGAGGGAATGTCATCAATTCCAGGTGCCTTGTTCCTATTGAGGTCACTCACAGCTCTGTCAAACTCTGACCTCAAAATTGGGTCTCCTATTTCATCAGCATCAACAGGATCTTCATGTTCCAGAACCAAATTATCTACATCTTTACCTTGATACAACTGTTGGATATGCTCCTGCCATCTTTCTGCTTTGTCTTCTTTCCCTAGAAGTGGCTTTCCATCTGAGCTCTTAATATTCATACATCTAGATTTCCTTTCTCCAAAGGTTTCCTTGATTTTCCTGTATGCAGCATCTACCTTTCCCAGGACCATACAACCTTCGACATCCTTGCACTTCTCCTTCAGCCATTTTTCCTTAGCTACCTTGCACTTTCTATCCACTTGATTCTTTAATCGCCTGTATTCTTTTCTGCCCTCTTCATTTCTAGCATTCTTGTATTTTCGTCGTTCATCAATCAGGTCTAGTATCTCCTGAGTTATCCACTGATTCTTAGTTGATCTTTTCTTCCGTAAAAATAAATAAACTATCTGATCTGGTGTTAGAACTGTATGACAGATTTGCTCCCAAGAAAGAGATCCGGGTGACTCGACCACCTTCTCCGTGGTTGACTAGTGAGATTAAATCAGAAATGGCAAAGCGTGACTCATGGTACAGAAGGTTTAAACGAACGGGTAATGCAAATGACTTTGAAAATTACCGCGTTCTCCGCAACAGGGTTAAACAGCTAGTCAGAAACAGTAAATATATACACATATGTCAAGTATCGAAATGCAAGAACTCGACAGAAATATGGAAACAATTACGAACGATGGGTATAGGTCGAAAGTTACTAAAGCAGGCGCCGAATGTATCCCTTGATGACTTAAATTTACACTTCACGTCGGACAAATCCACTGTAAGAGCAAATAATAATAATAATAATAATAATAATAATAATAATAATAATAATAATAATAATAATAATAATAATAATAATAATAATAATTTTCATAACTGTACAAGTAATAATAATAATTTTATAACAGTAATAATAATAATAATATTCATTTTATGCCAATTCAAGATACATTTGTGTTTAAAGAGGTTTATATAAATGACGTAAAACGAGTTATGTATTCTCTCAGATCAAATGCTGCTGGACACGATGGCATACCTCTGTCTTTCTACAAATGCATCATTGGCGCCATTCTGCCGATCGTAACACACATTATTAACTACTGTTTAACCCAAGGAATTTTCCCTACGGCGTGGAAGGATGCCCTCGTCATCCCAATCCCAAAAAAGGATGGACCCAGTATTCCTTCAGATTACCGACCAGTTTCTATCCTACCACCCTTGTCCAAAGTGCTGGAACGCCTGGTACATGAACAAATCCTTACGTACCTACATAAATATGCTTTACTCGACTCTTACCAGTCAGGCTTTAAGAAAAAACATAAGACCATGACAGCTCTGCTGAAAGTGACAGATGACATTAGATGTGCAATGGACAACAAACAAGTGACAATACTTACTCTTTTAGATTTCAGTAGCGCATTTGATACTGTCGATCCTAGGTTGCTTCTTTCCAAATTACAGTCCTTAAACATTAACCAGAAAGTGCTGGAATTTTTCTATTCTTACCTCACAAACCGCCGGCAGTGTGTGGTTGCAAATAATAATAAATCAACGTGGCGAACAAAAAATATTGGTGTTCCACAAGGGTCAGTCCTAGGCCCTCTCCTATTCACTTTATATATAGATGATATCACCAGATCAGTTAAGCACTGCAAGTACCATCTTTATGCTTATGATCTGCAAATTTATTACCACACTAGAACTAATAATATACAACAAGCGATATGTAATGTAAACGCTGACCTTGAGCAAATTAATAGCTATGCAATTAAAAACAACCTTAAATTAAACCCCAATAAAACGCAAGCCATTATCATCGGTACATCAAAGAATCTTCACATTTTAAAACAAAAATTGCATTCCTCCTGTAACTTTAAATAATACTGTTATACCTTATTGTGAATGAGTTTCTAACCTTGGTGTTATTATAACGGAAACTCTAAACTGGACAGCGCAAGTTAAGAATATCTGCAAAACGGTTTATTGTGGCTTGCACCCCTTAAAACGTTTCAGAAATGTATTCCCTCGATCACTAAAAATTCAACTTGTTCGGTCATTATTATTTCCCATTTTTGACTACTGTGATGTAATTCTTACGGATATAACAAAAGAATTAAGCTTGAAACTACAACGCACTCAAAATGCTTGTCTTAGGTATGCTATGGATTTACGGTATGACGCTCGAGTTTCTCCCTACTATAAACAATTATCTTGGTTACGACTAGATGACAGGCGTAAACTACATGCAAATACTCTTGTGTACCAGGTACTTTCGGCAGACATCCCTGCTTATCTCTCCAGCAATATTCGTCACCTTGGTTCTTTACATCCTCATGATACCCGCTCAGTGTCCCTCCTAGAAATACCTGTCCACCGAACAACCACATACCATCGATCATTTACTATCACCGCTTCGGGATGGTGGAATGCTCTTCCCAAAGACATCAAGGATGCTGCATCAAAAAGTATATTTAAAAACTCCTACCAGCAGTTCCTCGTTAAGTGCTTCCAGCAAGGTACAGTACCTGTATGAGTGGAACGAGTGATTGTGTGTGAAAATGATATATTATTGCACAATAAATTAAATATTGGTTTAATATGATTATGGAATAATAACAATATGTGTGTGGTCAAGTGTAAGAAAGGGCCAAGAGCCCTAACTTCGCCACAGAAAATAAAGGCTTTATCTATCAAAGAATGCTTTCTCAAAGCTTGCATGCAATGCATGTCAAACTGACTGGCTTGAAATTTTCAGCTTTATGTCTATCACTAATGTTCTAAAAGCCCTAAAAACTAAGAAATTTGCATGAAAATACGCTCTTACAAACTTGAAAATATGCCAGTAAATACGTACTATTAGAACGAAAAAATGACATTAGACAAGTCAGCATAGTATTGATAATATTAAACTTACATTTGCTCCTTGGAGGTTGAAGCAGAAATTGTTCCGCTGTCAGTGCTTAGTGATGAACTGCAGTTCACAACCATCACTTTGCACAAATTTTTAACTGAAAAACCTCGTCTGTTGTCTCGCAAAACACTTTTGTAACGCGAAAAACTTCTATCCACATCACAAGATGTTATTGAGGCATATTTAAATGATGATAACTGCTCCACAGAAAGAGGCAAGTCTCTTGGTGTTACAGATGGTTTTCCCTCGAGAATGTCTCGAATATCGCACAACTGTTTATAACCAGAATTTTTTTTAAGTTACATAATTTATTTTTATTTCAATTTTTGTCCTATACTACCAGGAACAGAATTTAGATTGGGTATAGTTTTTTTCGCAAACAGTAAGTATTTCCTTTAAGGGAGATCCTGCAGCTCCCAGTGACGTTGTGGCGGTTGGCATAAAAGAAAGTGGACATTTATAAAAACAAGACTCTCTTCTAACTCAATGCCTGACAGAATATTTTGCACTGTTTGTATTGATGCAACTTCATTCGAGTCCAATTAATTAACATCCTCTTAGGATACTTCTACACTATGTGCTCAGCATAATACAAAGCTGCATTCAGCCATGTTCTCCATAGTGTTAACAATGACGCAGGAGGAAGTGGGATACTGGGTGCTGCTGATCTCAACAACTTGACTCTTGAAGGAGATTTAACAAAAATTTTCTTTGAACAGGCCACAAATCGATTGACCAATGGGAAAGAATTGCGTATTGTCTCAGCAATGCGATTTTGAGCCAAACAAGGTACATGAATGAAGTTAGGTAAAATGCCTTTCAGTGTTTGTCCTGATTTTACCATATAAGTACCTGCATCGATGAGAAATAAAAGTAGCCGGTCGTATTTGATTTCAGATAGTCATAATAATTTAAATGATTTCATCACACACTGCGTTACGGTTACATTGTTAGTGGCCGGCAATTCACACACATTAAGAAGATATGGTATCGTCTTTTGTTCCTTATTTAAGGCGCCCAGAATTACATTAGCAATAAATCGGCCCCCCAGAATCATTGCTTTCATCAGTAGACAACCACACAAACTGATCCGCTAATTCAATTTGTAAATTGGACAATACGTAATTGTAACAACGTCCTACGTATGTCTTACGCAATGTACTTGCTTCAGGCAAATGTTGTCGAGTGTCTTTGGCAAGAAAATGTATGTGTGTGGGTTTATTAATTTTATACAAGGGAATATCAGCAGCTACAAATGCTTGGCACAAGTCATAAGAAAATTCACTAATCCTCCTTCCTGAACACTCCAATAGTTGTTTTGGAACAGGCTATTTATTTGGGAGTTTGGTAGTTAAATTCTCCTAATGTTTTGCAGTGTTTATGTGTTGAACTATTTGGAATCTTTTCTCACTCCCTGTGGTTTTCTCGCACGCTCCACAAACAGTGCACTATTATCTGTAGATATTAAGTCACCTGAAAACTCCTTGTGTAAGTAGTTAATCTACAACTCGAAGTTGATCTCATTTTCGGAATTTAAAGAACTTTATACGAGAAACATAGTTTGGTCACAACCAGTTCACAACACCGTTACACGACTCAATGGACAGCCAGGCGACAGCTAAGCACAAAATGTGAGGGTTGATGATGAAACAGCCGATTCACTGCATGACATCATAACTCCTCACCACATGAGAAGTTGCGTCATCATGTGCAACATTACTGCCAACATCAACCCGATGAAAAAAGCTCATAAAAATACAGTAAAAATTATTAAACTGATTCAAATATGACATATAGGCGCTAAAATTTGAAAATATGATGCATGTATCAAAATCACGAAAATATGCAGTTACATGCACCATAAAAGCATGTTCAAATGACTGAAAATTCCATAATTCATGCACATTAGTATAAACATAGTGGACCGATGACCTTCGATGTTAGGCACCTTTAAACAACAAGCAAGCATGTATAAACATACATTTTTAACCCCCTAAATAAAACATGCAAATGCATGAACTTCCGAGCCCTATATCACCCTTTCCTTTATACACAGGGGCTACTGTAGCAAATCTCCATTCATTTTGTATAGCTCCTTCATGCAAACAATAACCAAATATATGTACTTCAGATATGGTACTATATCCCAATCCATAGTCTTTAGCATATCCCCGAAACCTTATCAATTCCAGCTACTCTTCTACCTACCTACCTACATACATACATATATACATACATACATACATACATACGTACATTATCATTATAGACTGTTATGCCTTTCAGCGTTCAGTCTGCAAGCCTCTGTGAATTTACTAAGCGTCGCCACAATCCTCGATTTGCAACTAATGTTGTGGCCTCATTTAATTCTACACCTCTTATCTTTACATCGTTAGAAACCGAGTCTAACCATCGTCGCCTTGGTCTACCTCTACTTCTCTTACCCTCCATAGCAGAGTCCATTCTTCTCCTAGGTAACCTATCCACTTCCACTCGCCTCACATGACCCCACCACCGAAGCCGGTTTATGCGTACAGCTTCATCCATCCAGTTCATTCCTAAATTAGCCTTTATCTCCTCATTCCGAGTACCCTCCTGCCATTGTTCCCACCTGTTTGTACCAGCAATCATTCTTGCTACTTTCATGTCTGTTACTTCTAACTTATGAATAAGGTATCCTGACTCCACCCAGCTTTCGCTCCCGTAAAGCAAAGTTGGTCTGAAAACAGACCTATGTAAAGATAGTTTCGTCTGGGAGCTCACTTCCTTCTTACAGAATACTGTTGATCGCAACTGCGAGCTAACTGCATTAGCTTTACGATATCTTGATTCAATCTCACTTACCATATTGCCATCCTGGGAGAACACACAACCTAAATACTTGAAATTATCGACCTGGTCTAGCTTTGTATCACCAATCTGACTTTCAATTCTGTTGAATATCTTACCTACTGACATTAATTAAGTCTTCGAGAAGCTAATTTTCATACCATACTCAATGCACCTATTTTCAAGTTCCAAGATATTAGACTGCAGGCTTTCGGCACAATCTACCATTAAGACAAAGTCGTCAGCATAGGCCAGACTGCTTACTACATTTCCACCTAACTGAATCCCTCCCTGCCATTTTATACCTTTCAGCAGATGATCCATGTAAATTACGAACAGCAAAGGTGAAAGATTACAGCTTTGTCTAACCCCTGTAAGTACCCTGAACCAAGAACTCATTCTACCATCAATTCTCACTGAAGCCCAATTGTCAACATAAATGCCTTTGATTGATTTTAATAATCTACCTTTAATTCCATAGTCCCCCAGTATGGCGAACATCTCTTCCCTCGGTACCCTGTCATATGCTTTCTCTAGATCTACGAAACATAAACACAACTGCCTATTCCTCTCGTAGCATTTTTCAATTACCTAGCGCATACTGAAAATCTGATCCTGACAGCCTCTCTGTGGTCTGAAACCACACTGGTTTTCATCCAACTTCCTCTCAACGACTGACCGCACCCTCCCTTCAAAGATGCTAGTGAATACTTTGCCTGGTATACTAATCAATGAGATACCTCGACATTTGTTGCAATCCTTTCTGTTCCCTTGCTTATAGATAGGTGCAATTACTGTTTTGCCCAATCGGAAGGTACCTTACCAACACTCCACGCTAATTTTACTACTCTATGAAACCATTTCATCCCTGCCTTCCCAAATATACCTCACCATTTCAGGTCTAATTTCATCTATTCCTGCTGCCTTATGATAATGGAGTTTATTTACCATCCTTTCCACTTCCGCAAGAATAATTTCACCAAAATCATTTTCCTCCTCCCCATGAGCTTGGCTGTTCACAACACTATCAGGATGATTTCCTCTTACATTGAGTAGATGTTCAAAATATTCCCTCCACCTCTACAGTGATTCCCTGGGATCTATTATGTGTTCACCTGAATTACTCAAAACACTGTTCATTTCCTTTTTCCCTCCCTTCCTAAGATTCTTTATTACTGTCCAGAAAGGTTTCCCTGCTGCTTGACCTAGCCTTTCCAGGTTGTTACCAAAATCCTCCTATGACTTCTTTTTGGATTCAACAATTATGTGTTTCGCTCTGTTTCTTTCATCTACATAAAAATTCCTGTCTGCCTTGGCCCTTGTTTGGAGCCATTTCTGATAAACCTTCTTTTTACGTTTACAAGCTGCTCTCACTTCATCATTCCACCAAGATGTTCGCCTTTTCCCATCTTTACACACAGTTGTTCCTAGGCATTCCCTTGCTGTTTCTACTACAGCATCCCTGTATGCCACCCATTCTCTTTCTATATCTTGAACCTGCTTACTGTCTACTGTTCGAAACTTCTCACTAATCATATCCATGTACTTCCGTCTAATTTTCTCGTCCTGTAGATATTCTACCCTTATTCGTTTGCAGACAGATTTCACTTTCTCTACCCTAGGCCTAGAGGTACTTAGTTCCCTACAGATCAGATAGTGGTCTGTATCATCGGAGAATCCCCGGAAAACTCGTACATTCCTAACATATTTCCTGATTTCGAAGTCGGTTAAGATATAGTCTATTATGGATCTGTTACCCTTAGCCTCCCATATGTAGCGGTGAATAGCCTTATGCTTGAAGAATGTATTCGTAACTGCTAAACCCATACTAGTACGGAAGTCCAACAAACGCTTCCCATTCCTATTAGCTTCCATATCTTCCCCACATTTACCAATCACCCTTTCGTGTGCTTCAGTTCTGTTTCCAACTCTCGCATTGAAATCGCCCATTAGCACTATTCTATCCTTGTTGTTGACCCTGACCACAATGTCACTCAATGCTTCATAAAACTTGTCAACTTCATCCTCATCTGCACCCTCAAGTGGTGAATACACTGAGACAATTCTCGTCATAATTCCTCCAATTGCCAAATCCACCCACACCATTCGCTCATTTACGTGCCTAACAGAAACTATGTTGCGTGCAATGGTATTCCTGATAAACAGCCCTACCCCATACTCTGCCCTTCCCTTATAATCTCCTATCTCTTCCTCGTTATCTCCCCTTACCCGAATATCACTTACTCGTAGCACATCCAGACGCATCCTCTTTGCTGACTCAGCCAGTTATACTTTCTTTCTTCCATAAGCCCCATTAATATTGATAGCTCCCCATCGAATTCCATTTCGTTCGCCAAGTTGTTTCCAAGGAGTCCCTCGCCTGTCAAATGGGAGTGGGACTCCGTTACTCCCATACGTCCGAGGCTTGCTTAAAATGTTCTGAGCTCGGTAAATTTATGAAGCAGGATGCTACCCTACTTGCACATAGTCCAAGTGAGGATCTCTCCTCTAACAGGTTATGGACCACCGGTGGATTGTATAGTCCTAGCCGCCTGAGCACAAGGAGGGCCGGGACTCAGAATATGTCCGAGATGCCCACTCCCATTCCATAGCAACTGGTATCCCGACTCTCAGGACCACTTACTAGGCCACTCAGCCGTTGCCCATGATTCACGAACTAGGACGTGACTACAGTAACCCACAAACATGAACCATCTACTCTTCTAGCTTTCAACGTTTGTATCTTACTGTAAATGTCATTGTTATCATAGGTAAATTTTAATACTTCTTTAGTATTAATCACTTCCTCTATCTGGACTTTATCCTTATAACCAACAATCTTTACATACTGCTGGCTGAATACTTCTGCCTTTTGTAGATCCTCGCATACACTCTCCCCTTCTTCATTAATGATTCCTGGAATGTCCTTCTTGGAACCTGTTTCTGCCTTAAAGTACGTATACATACCCTTCCATTTGTATGACCGCCAATTATGCTTGCCATCATGTTATCCTTAGCTGACTTCTTTGCTAGATTCAATTTCCTAGTAAGTTCCTTCAATTTCTCATTTCTTCCGGCCAATTCCAAGTCTGTTTCTTTCCAACGTGCATCTCCTTCTTAGTCTCTTTACTTCTCTATTATAATATAGTGGATCTTTAATATTCCTTACCACTTTTAAAGCTTTTCACATTCCTCAACAATTGCTTTAAACCCATCCCAGGGTCTGTTTCAGTTTTTATATACCATTTTCTTCCGATCACATTTGCATTTTTTAAAACTCCCTTGTGCCAGTTTTATCAGCCATATAGTACTGCCTAATAGTCCTAATTTTAATACCTTCCTTTATTTTTTAACTACAACAAAAACAGCTTCGTGATCACTAATGCCATCTATTACTTCGGTTTCTCTATAGAGCTCATCTGGTTTTACTAGCACCACATCCAGAATATTCATCCATCTAGTTGGTTCCATCACTTTCTGAATCATGTGCCCCTCCAATATTAACTTATTTTCCATTTGTAGGTCATGCTTCCTGTCGTTCGCATTACCTTCCCAATTGAAATTTGGTAAATTGAGAGCACCCGGTACAATTACGTTCTTTTCCATATTGTTTCCCACATAGCCGATTACCTCATCAAGTAATTCTGAAAAAGCGTCAGCGCCAGCCTTTCCCGGTCTGTACACTCCAAATACATCAAGATGCCTATTATCTTTAGAGATGAGCCTTACACCTAGACTTTCATGTTTTTCATCTTTAACCTTTTCGTAGCTCACAAATTATTCTTTCACCAGAATTAATATTCCCCCGCCTGCCATTCCTATCCTATCTCTACGATACACATTCCAGTTCTGAAAGAATATTTCTGCATCCATTATATCATTGCCGGCCCCGTGGTGTAGGGGTAGCGTGCCTGCCTCTTACCCGGAAGCACCGGGTTCGATTCCCGGCCAGGTCAGGGATTTTTACCTGGACCTGAGGCCTGGTTCGAGGTCCATTCAGCCTACGTGATTAGAATTGAGGAGCTATCTGACGGTGAGATAGCGGCCTCGGTCTAGAAAGCCAAGAATAACGGGCGAGAGGGTTCGTCGTGCTGACCACACGACACCTCGTAATCTGCAGGCCTTCGGCAGCGGTCGCTTAGTAGGCCAGGGCCCTTCAAAGACTGTAGTGCCATGGGGTTTGTTTTTTATAATTTCTCAGCCATTAATCAAATCCTGTTACACTATCTGCTAAGTGTATAACCATTCCTTTCTTTATAATACTTCTACAGTTGAACACGTCATGCCTACTTGACTTCCAGATCCCTGTACCCTTATTATCGCTCGTTACACCACCCCGTTTTCCTTAATGTACCTCTCTATAACCCTTGTAAACAAATTTCCTAATTTATATGTACCACTGCGTTTAAGGAAATGCCATCTGAGCGCAGATCCCTTATCTCCTACCCACCAATCTAGAAATCTCACCCAGTTTCCCGCATACCCACTCCATAATCTTTAAAATCCCCAATCCCCTTCCAGTCAGTATCCCTCCTACACAGTATTCCACTGATAACAATCTCCGCTTCCTTTAACTTCACCCTTGCTGCATTTACCAGATCCCACCACATCCCCAACTATACTGGTACTTATTCCTGCTTGTCTTTGCATTTCCCGATATACGCTAACAGCTGCACGGCCCAAACCGTGGATTATAATTGCTGTTATTATTAATGATAATAATGTGTTTGAAGATTGAAGAGAAATAGATAATTATACACTGCAGGCTAATATATTCTGCTCAGGTCTAGAATGCTAAAAAATAACGGGCGAGAGATTTCATCGTGCCGACCACGCGACACCTCGTGATCTGCAAGCCTTCGGGCTGAGCAAGGTACGTAGACTTGGGGCTCAGCAGCCCCTTCGTGGCTGTTACACCATGGGGTTTGGTTTATATGTCCATCTCAGGAAAGTTTTACAACATCGTACTTCTTTCGATTATTTCTCCCCCATTCTAGCGCAGTAATAAAAAAGCAGAGTTTAAGCCCTACTGTCGGCAGCCCTGAAGATAGTTTTCCGTGGTTTTCCATTTTCACACGAAGCAAATTCCGGGGCTATACCTTAATTACCGCAACGGCCGCTTCCTTCCCACTCCCAGCCCTTTCCTACCCATCGTCGCCAAAACAATTATCTGTGTCGATGCGACGTAAAGCAGCTTGTAAATAAAAGAGCTAGGGCAATTTTCCAACAAAACTCTACCATCAATTTTCATTCATTTACAATTAGAGAGTGGTAGAGGACACCAATGAATGATTTTTGGAATACCAAAAAAAGTAAGGAAATATATCATTATTCATCGACACTAATGGACTCCTGGGGAAAACTGATAGTTTTTTCAACACGAAATATGGTGATGTGTTTACGTTTTATCCTACAATATGTTCATATATGAAGCCGTGTTTCTATATCTGTGAGAAAGTACCAGACAGGTCATGTCAGTGCGTTATGGCTACTGTAGGCAACGGCTGGGTTCGAATTCCCCGTCGGCCATCCACGAAAATGTTCTGTTTTTTGGGGGGTTTACCATTTCTATCCCCAGCCAAATGCCGGGATGGTACCTTTATCTTGGCCATGACCACTTCCTTCCCATTCTTAGCCCGTACAATTACACCTACACCCACAGACAACACCCTCATACCTATAGCTCACTCCCATGGGGTTTACCGGGAAAAAGAGCTGTAGATCTGGCGAGCCGAACATGTATTCGGACACTCCCGGTACTAAAAGTCATGCGCAAAAAAAAAAAAAAAAAAAAAAAAAAAAAATTGAAAACGTTCAAGGTAACCATAAGAAGTGTTAGCATTTATTCAGATACTTCGAACTTTCGTGTGATCATGTTACATACTGTAATCAAAGCACATTCCAGTATAAACAGGATGGAAAGTAACTGATGTACCAAATTAACACAATAGATATTGGAGAGAGGATCACAATGCCATAATTTTCAGGCCTGTAGCTTGCACCGCTGCGCTAAAACTTCGGAGAAAGGAGACGAGCTGCTCGAATAAGCGGTATGTTCCTAGCTGTCAGTGGAAAGATTGCGTGAAATAATGAATGTAGACGAATAATTTTGAGTGGTGCTCTTAAAAGTAGGAAAGATCACAGTATGAACATGAAGTTGGAATTCAAGAGGGTAAAGGGCAAATATTTGTTTATAGGGAAAGGAATTAGGGATTGAATAATTTACCAAGGGAAATGTTCGATACATTTCCAAATTCTCTGAAATTATATAAAAAAAAGACTAGGTCAACAGCCGATAGGCAATCTGCCACTTCGGCGACGACCCTAAATACAGATCAGTGGTGACTGACTGATTGATTGGTTGACTGTTCGCATGCGGCACTATGCTTAATCCACTCGGTCGCTAGCGGCACGATTTTGGCGTGGTCGCTTCTGGCATGTAACCTTACGCACATTCCTGTCTAGTGACGACGTGGGAAGGAATATAACCTTCATCTTGGTGTGGAGAAAAGAAAGGAGAACCAACAAACTAGTCTGCTGCTTGTGCAGAATAAAATTCCATTTTAGCCCAATTGTCCCAGTAGAAGAAAAATTTTTGATATTTAGAAGTTGAGCTGGAAAATCCCGATAAATAATTTTACCAAGCGCCATCGGCTTTAGTTTACCTATACTTTCTTCTTACCCTTCTAAACCAAATTCTTGGCGCAACAGCCCCGGAGGGCCTTGGCCTACAAAGTGACCACTGCTCACCCCGAAAACCTACATATTAAGGCGTGTCGTGTCGTCGGCGCGGCGATTCCTCTTAGTTTTCCTTGGTTTTCTAGACCGGATCCTTCCCTTCTTCGTGGATGTGATAAGGTGCGGAAGAATCAAGATAAAACCGGTTATCTTTATTATAAAAATATTATACGTACTGAGCTGAAGCAGTGCTGTGTTATTCGTAGGGGGAAGTGAAGCTGTTACCTCAGTCGAATTAGAAACAATATCGTCTTGATTAGAAGACGATCTATACATTAAATCACTTTGTGAATACACGTGTTCTGGAATAGTACCTACAGTATAGCGTTCTATGGTGTGTTACCTGAAGGCTCTTCCAAAGCACGCTTGCTTGCCGACACAGCAAATGGACAACTCGATTGCATATTACAGTCATAGGTAGAAGTCGAATTTAGCACTGCCGTAGCACTCACAACAATCCGTTTTATACTGTTCGGCATAGGTAAATGAGTCGGTGATATTGAAGAGGTGGGGAGCACCCTCCCTTTATAGGGCCCCGTCCATGGCACAAACTGCTAAATATATAGAAAATTATGTTATTAAACTGCACTATATACAGCCTGTCATTAAAAACACAAACGAATAAACACTTAAACACACGAACACCAAGTTCGTACGCATTTAAAAGTCTAATGGGCACCGTGTGCTTGGTACTACCACTGAACTTTGAGATAATTGGCGTCGGCCGTTAATTGACATATGTCGGTCTGGTGTTACGGTGTTAACGGTGAATGAGTTGTTGGTTATATGGATCAGTTGCTGAACAACAATTTATCTCCAGAGATGACGGGGTAGCTTCACCATTCGATGAGAGGCTGCAAAGTCCATATATCAATGACTCAAATTTCTGCGTTGACGGCAGGTAATCTAGACTGACTTAATAAAATTGTTGAGTTAGTGCATTATTTAACATAACGGGAGAGACATCCCAATCATAGATCCATACAATTACATAATATACCAGGTGAATTAGCTGCCCTTTGATTGGAAGACCAATACCAATACTCCCATGGGGTTTACCGGGAAAAACAGCTGTAGATCTGGCGAGCCGAACATGTATTCGGACACTCCCGGCTCCGCAAGACATTTTAATGTATCACGGTATACAGAATAACCGAGCTTGTGCGTATATTATGGTCACATCCACCAAAACGACAAGTGAACACATTTATTATTACTATTCTTATAATTGTGTAATACATTAGATATTGTATTTGGGAAAATAGTTTTCTCCCTCATAAAACGCTAGAAGAACGCTCGAAAGAACTTCATCTTTTCTTCAAGTGTATCAGTTTCGAACTGACAACACCCAGAAAATTCCAACGACACGCCACTGGATAGTTAGCGGGGTGTGGTTGGGGGCGGGGTCATGGTAACCGGACTGCACTAAGGTTGGTTAATTACGTTAGCAAATGCTCGAAGTGATGACCTGCTTGATTTATGCACATGTGTGCACGCCGCTGAATGGATATTCTAGTGTGCTGTAGTGTGCGGTGTAACTGATCTGCAGGTTACGGCGATGACTTGCCGAAGGCGCTAGCGATTTTTCGGCTCCTCGGCGTAAACTGGTTGTTTCAAATTCTCTCACAGGAGGAAATCTAATGGCGTTAAATCGGGTAATCTGGTAAGCCAAGAGATTGGTCCTAATCTTCCTACCCTTGTTCCTGGATGTATGGCATTCAGATGCTTACGGTCGGCCAACGTACGACGTGGTGAAGCTCAATCCTTTTGAAACCATACGGCACATCCTCCATAACTGGGAGTTCATAGCATAGAATTGCAGGTAGCGTGTACTTGTTGAATGTCCCTCAAAGAATTTGTTTTTAAAATTTGCTTTGCCCCGCACTAACACAGATAGGTCTTACGGTGACGAAGGGATGGGGAAGGGCTGGGAGTGGGAAGGAAGCTACCGTGGCTTTAGTTAAGGTGCAGCCCCATCATTTGCCTGGTGTGAAAATGGGAAACCACGGAAAACCATTTTCAGGGCTGCCGACAGTGGGGTTCGAACCCACCCCCGGATGCGAGCTCACAGCTGCGGGCTCCTAACCGCACGGCCAACTCGCCCGGTGAATTTTTTTGGTAGTTGCTTTACGTCGCACCGACATAGATAGGTCTTATGGCGACGAGGGGACAGGATAGGGCTAGGAGTGGGAAGGAAGCGGCCGTGGCGTTAATTAAGGTACAGCCCCAGCATTTGCCTGGTGTGAAAATTGGAAACCACGGAAAATCATTTTCAGGGCTGCCGACAGTGGGGTTCGAACCTACTACCTCCCGAATGCTGGATACTGGCCGCACTTAAGCGACTGCAGCTATCGAGCTCGGTACGCAGGGATTGAAGCCTAAAAACTTTGTCATGGCAGTCGAGCTTTTTAACCAATAACTCGGCTGATCCTCCTACTGTATTATTCTCGTAGATGATGCGCCTTTCACAATTCAACTGAGGTTATCTCACCACTGAAGTGAATTATCATGCACTGATGCAACCTACGTATTTCTGGCATAATTTACATTTATCCCTTCATAGTAATACGTTCCTGTCGCTGTTTAATTGACTGTCTTCGTAGCGTAGTTGACTAGACCTCCGCCTCGTATACCCAATGTAGCTGGATCGAATTCCACACAGCTGACTGACATTTAATTATGCTTAAATGGGAGAAACAATACCAGCACATTTAATGGCACAATTATCAAACTAAAGACCAGTACTCATTATGAAATTAAAGTAACATTGTGTGTTTTATGCAGCGGTGGCCGGTCTAAATGAGGCAAAAGGGCTCCATGGCAGATGCTTGCAATACTACTGCACCGAAGAAGAACATTGGATTTGTTCGTACTATAGTAATATATGCCTTGAAGAAACACAAGTCGATTTATTTATTTTCAACGTTATTCTCCGTTACCCAGACTTGAGACCTCCAATTCCTTTTTTTTTTTTTTTTGCAAATAGTTTAATGTCGCGCTAATTACATCAAATGTTTTCGGTGACGCAAGGTTATTAAAGGGCTAGCAACGTGAAGGTAGCGGCCGTGGCCTTAATTAAGGAACAGTCCCAACATTTTCCTGGCGTGAAAATGGGAAATAATGGTAAACCATCTTCAAATCTACCATCTCCCGAATGTAAGCTTACAACTACGAGACTCTAACCCCACGGTCATCTCGCTCGGTCCCTCGTAGTCCAACGATGAAGACTGCCACTGGTTTTATAGTTATTTATCGAAGTTGTATGATTAGAAATATAAGGGAAACTTATCCATTGCAGGAGTCGGTGACTGACGGGGCCCTGCTGCAACGCGAACCCAGGTCAAAAATAACGTATGCAGGCTGCTCTGCCTTAGTCAGTTTTCTAGAAAAAATTTTCTTCCCATTAAAAAAAATAAATGACGTATGGGTTTTAGTGCCGGGAGTGTCCGAGGACATGTTCAGCTCGCCAGGTGCAGGTCTTTAGATTTGACACCCGTAGGCGACCTGCGCGTCATGATGAGGATGAAATGATGATGAAGACAAGACAACACATACACCCAGCCCTCGTGCCAGCGAAATTAACCAATGGTGGTTAAAATTCCCGACCCTGTCGGGAATCGAACCTGGGACCCCTGTGAACAAAGGCCAGCACGGTAACCAGTTAGTCACTGAGCCGGACTGGTTCCCCATTGTTAAACATTGCTGTTCCAAGATATGCCCTTCATTCCTAAATTGTATTCTGCTCTGCCCTTTTTGATGCGTGTTGGGAACCTTTAAACACATATTCCTTTATATTTTCCCCCTTTAAAGTAACTGTGTTACAGTATTTCCTAACAGTCCGAATTTCATGAGTTGGGTGAATAAGATGATTTTCCTTCATATCTTCCTATGCTCCTTTCTCCTTTCATCCTTTCCTTAAAATCCGTGCAATTCGTTGTCAGCCAAAGAAGAGCCTTTCTGAATGCTTGGACCTTTCTGAGGAGTTCCTTACCTCTCAAGTTAAAGTGATACTTTGGCGAAATACTTGCTAAAGTTCTCTTCTTATGTGTCGGTAAATATCTGTGAAACACATTCCTTCCCTGCACGTTGTCTTACCGGACTTTTATCACCTGTGGCTTAGAGACTATCGATGAATAGGGTCGTCTTTCTTTCCTGTTCGTAAGTAGGGTCTAAATTGAGATATGTCGCAGCAGTGCTACCTTCTGTATAAGAATTTTCCACTTTGCTTAGATCTACTGTCAGGTTGCATAAGCTTTTATCATCTGAAACTTCAACCAGCGACCGCTTCTGTATTGCATAGAAAATCTGAAACCATTTTGTACCATCAACAGCCAGACTTTACATTTCTATAAATCATTAACAAACTTGGGTGTTACGATGATGGACATACGTCAGCAGCCGTAATTGGCGTCTTCCGGATCATGTTAAAAACTCTGCGGTCACCCCTAATGAGCGCGATGGGTTTCCTTGAGAGGGTGTATTAAATTAATTTGAGCGGAACCAACAAGAGGGAGACTGTGTAACCCTAGCATACCGTGTCACTTATTAACGCTCGTACGCACATGTCTACCACTGCCTTTGTGGCATTTCATTGCATATATTAGAGGGTTGCTATAAAACATACAAAGGGGAATGCTATTTATTCCCAAGAATGATGAAAGTTCATTCCACAAATTAAGTGCCACACAATAATACTGTACGCCCTTAGTTATCTACATTGGCATTTCAAAGCAAGGTGACATTTATGTTGCAGTGAGGTGTAATATATAGTGAGCGTGGCCAGGTCAGGGATTTTTACCTGGACCCGTGGACTGGTTTGAGGTCCACTCAGCCTACGTGATTAGAACTGAGTAGCTGTCTGACGGTGAGATAGCGGCCGTGGTCTGGAAAGCCAAGAATAACGGCCAAGAGGATTCGTCGTGCTGACCGCATGACACCTCCTAATCTTCAGGCCTTCGGGTGAGCAGCGGTCGCTTGGTAGGCCAAGGCCCTTCAAGGGCTGTAGTGCCATGGAGTTTGGTTTGGTTTGGTTTGGTTTGGTTTGTTAGATACTGGATTCCTGCAGTGAAGTTGCAGAATCAATTCCCGGTATAGTCAGGTGGTATATAAAAATGCTTAATTACAAGAAATCCATGTATCTAAGACGTTACGGAATCACTATCAACGGCTAGATTCCATCATTCTAACGTCTTTTAAAATCTATAGCAAATGAAAGGGATACTAAACCACAACATTATTAGGTTAAAAATAATTCACGGGTTGTATATCAACCCCACACCATTGGAGGTTAGGATCCCATTCCGGCGGAATTATACATTTAAAGAAAACATGGAAAATACTCTGCCATTGCTTCCTAACACATGCCAAGAAAGGTAAGAAGATGATCATAGAATTAACTAAAACTATGGTATTCGGAAGTGAGGAAGAGATCAGTGTATTTCAACAATGCTGTCTGGAGTATGTATAGAAACACATGGACTACTTATATCGAACCATATATCACTGCTAGACAAGGCTGATAAAAAATACAACAACATATGTTTGGTCTGAAAGAGATTCCAAAGGCTAAAGTTCCTTCCGATCGACAAATCTCAAAACATGAGATCAAAATTTGAGTATTAGTAGAAAACTACGTGATTCCAATTTCGCTCGACTTGTAATCTGATTGAGAATCAGAAGAAAATGCTCAAAATTTGTTGTAGTAAAATGGAAGTTACGATTCTTGACCATTCACTTCAAGACATATTCAGAAATATAGATGTCAGAAGAATAAAGACGAAAAATAGAGTGTCTGAGGGGAAGCAACTGAAATGAAGCTTAAGTGGACGTGGTGCAAGACTCGACCAAAAGAGATGGACGCATTCACCAGCGATGTGTGATGTGGTGTCGGGATTAAAGAATAGATGACTCGGAAGCCATTGGTCAGACATCTTCAGTTAGGTATCAGGTGGCCAATGGACGAGACTAGCCTGTGAGGGGAATAAATAGAAGGATTTTGAGGAAATATTTTTGAATAAAAGTACAGTGGAAAAGTGTGTGATGGAAACAGCGTGAAGTACTTGTTGCCTAGGATGGTTTGTTCGTCATGAATTTTCTGTATAGAATACATTGGTTAACATCTCTTGCCTTTATTGCCTCAGCAGATAGTAATCACGGAGCCGTCCATGTTTTGCAGGAGAACCCTGCCCTGCAGAGATTATGGTCTTGCTCTTCACTGTGAATATCGCAGAAGATCTGTAAATTTTCGCGCCTTTCAAGGGGAACAGATGATTCCCAGAAAAGGAGAGAAACAACGTATTTATCACCTTAAATATCTACAAACGATTTGTTATTCTATTGATAGCTGGTACAACAAGTCATATCATTGTACGGACAGGGTATTATAACGTTGATTCAGGCAACAATGTGGACTTCTGTGTTTCAATTATCGACGGCTGCTCGGCTTTGGGTCACGTAGTTATCATCTTGCTTTCGGGAGATGGCGGGTTCGAATTCCGTTGTCGGCAACCCTGAAGATGGTTTTCCGTGGGTTCCCATGTTCACACCACCCAAATGGGGGTTGTAGTAAGGATGTAATGAAGAGGGCATATAAGTCTCTGGTAAGACCCCAACTAGAGTATGGTTCCAGTGTATGGGACCCTCACTAGGATTACTTGATTCAAGAATGGAAAAAATCCAAGGAAAAACAGATCGATTTGTTCTGGGTGATTTCAGACAAAAGAGTAGCGTTACAAAAATGTTGCAAAGTTTGTGTTGGGAAGACTTGGGAGAAAGGAGACGAGCTGCTCCACTGAGTGGTATGTTCCCAGCTGTCAGTCGAGAGATGGCGTGGAACGTCATTAATAGACGAATAAGTTTGAGTGGTGTATTTAAAAGTAAGAAATATCACAGTACAAAGTTGGAATTCAAGAGGACAATTGGGGCAAATATTCGTTTATAGGAAGGGGAGTTAGCGATTGATTGAATGCTGCGGCTGTAGAGCGCGGATGTTTAAGCACTAAGAGATTACAATACAAACTTCTTCGGCGTATAGTAAGTGGCGTCTGACCCGCTTGACATAATGTGACGTGTTAATTTTACGGGTTCTAATACTGGAGGCCGTATTCCTAATATTTATACAAACGTCATGGCAGAAGGGTCGTGCGTGCTCAAAGAAACTCGCTACTCGTTCAAATAAGTTTGCATTCTAACGTATTAGTGTTTGAAAGCTCGCGCTCTAATAATGCAGCAATAATAATAATCCTTTGACCTCACCAACCGAATGCAGGCATTTTGATTTGACACTATCTAGGCGGCCGTTTTACTCTGCCAGATGACAGATTAAACGGGAGCTCTCTTGGGCGATCTATGGGTCAGTTTTTCTTTAAGTTTGTCTGGTAAATACCAAATTTTCCACCAGTGGTCTTGTTAATGCCGACATCGTATGACATACCGCATCGAATGGAGTTATCCGCCCTTCAAATGTCTGACTACCTCCACTGAGACTGAACCGACGGTCTTGGGTTCCGGAGGCCGACACTCTACCACTGATTCACAGAGGGATAAACTGTTTTAGGGGTCGTAATGTTTTAGTCAGAGTGCCCTTGGTTAGTAAGCCATGACTGGGGAGTTGAGAGAATGAAGATTGCGAAAGTGGCACCTTCTCCATCCAGAAGGGCGTCTCAATTGACTGCAGGGCCCTGTTAGAGTGTATCGTTAGACTGGTACCAGATATAACCCACGCTATGTGAACCAGTGTCATAGGAACGCTTTAGTATGTCATGCTGGGGCTGGAGCCCTTGCGATGGGACTAGTGCTTTGGAGTGTATCCACAGCCGGCTAAACGCTCATAAATACTCCGGAATAAAGGTAGGACCGTGGTGTAGGACCTCCTCTCGCTCGACCAAGTGCATCAACTCGTCGTGGTACCGATCACACAAGTGTAAGAAACACCAGCACGTTCCAAAAATAATCGATAGGATTCATAATAGGTGAAAAAGGTGGCTACAGCAGTCGTTGAAACTCTCCAAAGCATTCCTCGAACCAGTTCTGAACCACTTGGGCCCCATGACACGGTGCATTATCCTGCTGGAATACCTAATCGTTGTAGATGTACATGAAGTCCTTGAAAGGCTGCAAGTGGTCATCAAGCAGTTCAACGTAGCAGTCACCGATCAGTGACCTTATCAGGTGGGCAATTGGATCAAGCCCATGCCACGTGAACACACCCCCACACCATTATGGAGCTACAACCAACCTGTATGGTGCCTTGTTGAGAACTGGATCCATGGCTTCGTGGGGCCTGTGCCATATCTCAACCCTACATTCAGTACGAAACAAGTGGAACAGTCAATCGTCGGACCAAGCTTCATTTCGCCAGTCCTCCAGGGTACAATTAGCATCGTAGCGCGTCCAGGTGAGACGCTGTGCCTGGTGTCGTGTTGTTAAGAAAGGGCACTCTAATAGGTCATCTGCTCCCGTATCCCACTGACGTTAAAGAACGCTGCACTCACCCATTGGATATGTAGCTGGTGCCTCCCGTGTTGAATGTAGATATGTTTTGAGCCAATGTGGCTTGTCTCTTATCAGAGAAAATTCTACCCAGACGCCGCTAATTGCCGTCAGTAAGCATTTGTAGTCAGCCACTGATGTGTTCATTGCGGATGGTAATAGCTGCCACGCGGTTTTCCCAGTGAAGACGTTACACCGTCGACCGTTCCATGTTTGCCTAACTTCGCCAATGGAATGTTCCATCCACACGGCCCCAACTATCATCATGCCCGTACGAAAGGTGATAATTTATATCGCCTTGCCACATGTATGCACTAACTCTCGAGACGTCATATCGCACCTGATACAGGTCTGCGCACTTCCATGACGTCACATTACGATGATGCCACCGAATACAGTCGAACCACGATATATCGAACCTCCATTACTCGAATTTTCAGTATATCGAAGTAACGTAAACTTCCCGGCCGTTCTTCCTATTGTTCACGTGTTTTTTTCTCTATTACTCGAAATTCTCGACTTCTCGAAGCAAACGTTTCCTCCCTTGAAAAAAAATACTCTTTAACTCGAATTTTGGGCAACATTAACTGTGCAATACGGCGTTTGTGGTTTGTAAGGAACAGTGAACAAGTAAAGAAAGGTTTAGAGTGAAGATGGGAGCTGTTATGACGGGAACCAAAAAAAATAAACTCCTAATGATCGGAAAATCTGCGAAGCCTCGCTGTCTCTTGCGTGTGAATTAATTAACAGTCACGTATGAAAGCAACTCCGGAAGACGTGGATGACAAGCTCCATTTACGAATCTCGGCTGCGTGGTATTGACGAAGAGTTTCAAAGTGAAGGGTGGAAAGGTTAACAGTGACAGCAGAAGAGACTTACGGATTTTTTTTCCAAAGGTGATAACGGAGGTATGTTTCTTGTTTCACTACTGTGTGTAAGGTAAAGTGACTATAACTAGGTTTATATTGAAAGTGATTCCGTAAAACGGAATTTGTTCGTATATTTTTAAATACTGTTAAAAATGATGTATTCAGTATAAGCCCGTAGATACATATGTTTCAATTACGTGATATACATGCTCAAAAACGATATTTTCTATAACTCGAAATAAAATTTAGCTACCGAGGTGATTCGATATATCGAGGTTCCACTGTATTTCATTTAAATAATGCTTTGGCATGTCAGTGTATATTGATATTTTGGAGAACGCGTTGCTTTCTTTCGTTCCTGAACGTTATCCTCTAAGGTTTGTTTTTCAGTGGGATGAGCATACTGCGCGCCGAGCCAAAGTCGTTTCGGCGTGGTTTCGAAGGAGGCCCGAGATCTCGGTTTTTGATTTACCTCCGAAATCACCGGACCCGAACTTCATAGAGAACATGTGGGTGAAGTTAAAACGAAATAGAATCGACGTCTGTACAGACAACCCACCGAGGAATACATAACTGCTGTGTGCTCAAGTCTCAGTGTCTGGGAAAATCTAGCTCAGGACGACAGCTTTTTCCACAACTTAGACGACTCCGTACTGTGGAGAATCCAAAGAACTCGGGAGGCCCAGGTCATGTGGACAATGTTTTAGGTAGGTATGCCTGTTTGTTACGCTTTGTTTTTCTCCTCTGTATTTTGTATAAGGAAGACAGGTTCGTCTTTTAAGTATTGATGTTCCTTCATGTTACTTTCCTCTATGCCATCGGCCAGGTGTGGAATAGAACTTGCCTAAGGTTTCTTAGGCAAATTAATTATCCACTTCTCTTATACGTTGTTATACGGATGGCGTAAGACGACAACAATATCGCCGGTAACTGTACTAAACTTATTAAAGGAGGGAATTTGGTTCTATCTCACGTCCTTCTTCGTGAAAAACGTACGTTCCAGACTCCTGAGCTGCGGATAAACGCTGGACGTAGAAGTGCATATTCCTCTCTTATATGCCAGGTCCACACTAATATTAGCCCGGACGGTTGGGTTGCACGTATTACACATTCTTCGTGTAATTTTATGGTGTGTAGACAGAAACTGCCTGTAGCGTTAGTCTGGAATCACGCCGCGAACTTCCACGGAACGCTATAATGCTTCGTTTAACATGCATTATGGGCTATGTGTGGGCTATTGTTTCTTTCCAGTACGGTACAAATATGGGCCCTAGCCTCAGTGTCCGTTCTTATTTCCTTATAAGCCACAACACCACACTTGCCTTGGCGGTGTTGTCGTAGCGCTGTGTATTTTAAGGTTAACCTAGATGTTGTAAAAACGCCATGAATTCGTTTGTTTCCGAATTTGGCCAACTATAGACCACATAGAACTTATGATTTCTTGGCTTTTCTTCTCATAAATTCCCAGAACCTCTTCATTCGTCTGCTTCTCGACTTTCTCTTCTCTTTGGATATGATCCGTTCGGGTCCCCTTTTAAATGATGTCCTTTCAAATGATCGTCAACTGTCGACACTCCTTCTGAATTATCTTCTATTGTGGATCTTCTCTATTGTAATTCAAACTTCTTCTGCATCCATCTTGACCTCTTCTACCCTCTTGGAAGTGGCCTTTATTCCCATGATGTATCTGAGGATAATTTTGGTCAATCATTTGTCAAGTAGCTATGTCGTTTGGGTCACGTAGCTATCAGCGTCACGGCAGCCCTGAAGATGGGTTTAATTGGTTTCACATTTTCACACCATGAAAATGCTGGGGATCCGCCTCTGTGGTACATTGCTTAGTGTGATTATCTGCCACCCCCGGAGGCCCGGGTTAGATTCCCGGCTCTGCCACAAAATTTGGAAAGTGGTACAAGGGCTGGAACGGGGTCAACTCAGCGCCGGGACGTCAACTGATTAGAGGTGGGTTCGATTCCCACCTCAGCCATCCTGGAAGTGGTTTTCTGTGGTTTCCCACTTCTCCTCCAAGCAAACGCCGGGATGGTACCTAACATAAGCCCATGGCCACTTCCTTCCCTGCTCGTTGTCTGTCACTTCCAATCTTCCCATCCCCCGCAAGGCCCCTGTTCAGCATAGCAGGTGGGGCCACCTGGGCCAGGAGGTTTTGTGTTCGGATCCCACTAGTGTTCTGTACTTAACATCTCTTCAACACGTACTAAATGTACGTAACACGATCCAATAGGTTGAAAGTCTGTTTCGATTACAATGTGGTCGTGAAAATTCAATATTCACAGAATATCTTTCATGATATATTGTAAGTACCGGCCAGTTCGGAAGGCATTGTGAAACCTACCACAGACCTTTGTCTCGACTAGAGATTATGAAACACAATGGCCAGCTAAATTAGTATTCTCAGAAATTATTGCCAAGATGAAGAGAGATGTGAATGGTTATTTCCGAGCCAGTGGAAAGTCCCCAGACTTAGGGCCAAGTAATGTTTGGAACAGGGAAAATACGACGCGCAAGATTCCTGGAAATGACGTCAGGGAAAGACCAGGGTGGCAGAGGGGGTGAAGCGAGCTGTTGGCACTTAAGGAAAAAAAAATAAGAAATTTCACACTCCAACGTAGCGATGGACCAATAGGAAAATTCGCCGGGGAGAAGCCGTCGAGCCATCTCATATTATAGGAGGCGCTATCAAATGTAACTCCACTGATTAAATTTATCAAAGAAAACGGATTATAGATTCGAGATAAGGAGAAATTTAGAAGCTCAACTAAATATTAAAAGTTATTAATTAATGAAGATTGACTGTCATAATGCTGAGAAATCAATGACGCTATTCGCTGATTGGTTGAAGGCAAGAGACGCCACAAATGGTGTGTATTTGCCCGCCCAGAATACAGAAGCTAAATTTACAATTATATTAATTACCAGCTATCGAATTTAGTTGACATTTGACATAGAAGCTAGAATAATACAATCACATCAATGGATCCCAAGTTTAAGCCACTGGCAGGTCCGCAAATAGTCATATGGGGAGATTGGAAATGCTCACTGTAAGGTGAACTCTCGTGAACTCGGAGTGGGATGAGATTCACATAAAAGCCAGGTCAGGGTGACGGAGCAGACACTTGGTAAAAGTTATTCGAGCTGTTACTACGCCAGTGCGCGTAGACACTTGTAAAAAGTTGTTCGAGCTGTTAATACGCTCGTCAGCACAGTGATCAAGTACTTGAAGTAGTACGCGGTACGAACTTGAACATTCAACCTTATCAGGAGTTCGAATACCGGAGAAAGTTACAAGTAGTTGCTTGCCGACAAATCAATAGATATGCATAAAATTTACGCCACTAATTAAATATAACCCTGCGGGTAGGAGTGATATATTCTATTTAGGGAACAGTGCATATTACGCGAGAACGGTCGTGGGTGTTCGGCATAATTTCATCAGTGAACACTTGATTACAAACAGATACCTGGTCAGCCATGCGAACGTAAGCCGGGAGAAACGCGAACAGTCACTGAAGTACCGGCTTCGAAAATCGAGTGCGCACCGGGCCGTTAAAGATGATACCGATATATCACGGTTCCTTAGTGCCGGGAAGGAATGAAGAATGTATGTTTACATTAAGAGGGCTAGATAAAAAGCCAGCAGTGCAAAAATTCCTTTGTTAAAATTAGAGTGTAAAATCTTCCAAGTGTTAGTTTTTATTTTTTTTTCTACAATTTAAAATGTGTTATATTGAAAAGTGTAAAGGATTACCTCTACTTGCTGACACGGAGACTAGCAGGATGGCGTGCTAAACTGGACGGGGCATGTGCTCCTTGTCCGGTTCAGCAGACTACAGGCTGAGATGAGTACCATATCAATGTAAATTTGTAGATTGCTACGTTAACGGAAGGGGATCATATTCTTTAATTATGGTAACTTGATCATTAAACGAGCCACTTACCGGCTCTTCAAATTCAGATATAGGTAGACAAATGGACAAATTAATAAGTAAATAATTATATCAAGCACTCATTATATTTTTGATTGTTTAGTAGAGTAGATTAGGGTTGATTTTGTTTGTTCAAGTGCTTGAAGTGTTCATGATTGTATAGGAGCACGTTTCACGTAAAGATAGATTGATATTCATTTTACAAGTGCTCCAATGTGTTTGTCTGACTTAGGTCATTTTTTCGTAAATTTTGTAGATATTAAGGCGTG
Source organism: Anabrus simplex (assembly GCF_040414725.1). Lineage (NCBI taxonomy): Eukaryota > Metazoa > Arthropoda > Insecta > Orthoptera > Tettigoniidae > Anabrus > Anabrus simplex. The sequence goes on from NC_090266.1 coordinate 719,318,045, forward strand.
TTGTAAGAGTATCCAGAGGTAGAGGGTCGCCAGTGAATTTAAAAGTTGTAGGTCTGGATTGAAGTCCGATTGTTTGTCTGTAAATATAAGTGATTATGTGAGCCGCGAAGTTTCGCCAGTGTACAGCAATAATACTAATCATTAGAAGTATTGGCGTGATAAATGAACACGGGTAATATCTGAATGAGTGTTTAATAGTAATGCTTTGTGAATAATGGCACGGGCCTAGTTTTATAGAATGATTGCAGTTAAAGTAATTTAAGTGTGGAGATAAAATGTGGCGTGGAAGACACTAATTCTGGCAGAAAATTTTATTTTAACGTTAATTGTTGATTTAACGTTTCTGGACTCCATAATAATAATAATAATAATAATAATAATAATAATAATAATAATAATAGTAATAATAATAACAATAATTCGTCGTTTAGAAGCGACAGAGGCACTAGTATATGATGGTCACGCTATGTTGAAGGCCCAGAGTGGTTTAAGCCCATGTTTTATTTTGGAACTCGAGTGGGACAAAAATCCGGCATGAGATAAAATTGAGTCGTACTGATGTTGATGAAGAAATAGGTGAATCCCAAGGCTTACGTCGATATTATATGCCGATTCCGGTGTTATGCGTGGCAAAAGAGTCCACACACCGAGTGTTAATAAATTAAATGGTTTGAAGAGTTCCAGTGGAATAAATGACTTCAAATGAGAAGGAAGGAGTAATTTAGCACTCGCAGGGACTGGAGGGAGATTCCCAGCCCCGAGGTGCCATGGGATTTGAGATTTGTCTTGGGAGGACATGGTGTTCCCATAAATTAACGACAGTACGGAAAGAAGTAAGGTTGCGGTTCGAATACCGTTATTGTGTCCCGACCGATGTGAAATCGGATCTTGGTGATTCGTATGGGTTATAACATATGTGACTAAATTCTAAAGATTGGAAATTAAGATTTTAATTTAATAATAATAATAATAATAATAATAATAATAATAATAATAATAATAATAATAATAATAATAATAATAATAATAATCCAAGTAAATCGGGTCTTAACGTATTGCTTAGTGCCAAACAAGACCGGAATCGTAAAGGATTATGCGTTAAAATAATATTAGTTAATTGCTATGAAAGAAGGGAAACTAATTTATCATATTATTAATTTGAAAAAGCATAAGAAGAAGAATTTATTTTATTAATTTTGAGAATAATAATAATGGCAAAAAATGAAACTGAAATATTAAATCGGTGATGATTAAGTGTTACAATAGTGATGATCTCCACTAATAATAATAATAATAATAATAATAATAATAATAATAATAATAATAATAATAATAATAGTAATTCATTTTTGAATTATTTCGGATGATGATGTTGACGGATACTAGGAAAGTCAGCTGGCGAAATAACGTAATAATTTCAAGTTGTTGTAAATAATAAATTACGGTTGTGATGTTTAATGTGTGGCAAATCTCTACATCTGGACCATTAGGTTAGAGTCGCTTTGTCGTTTCCTTCAGTTAACGATAGCATATGTTGGTTAGGAACCCGAGGACGGTATTGTACAATCCCGGGTTGGTCTCCTCTCAATGAAGGTGGGGGCGATGACATGATTCATGCGGTCGTGCCCACCTGGCCAAAAAGTAATTGGTCCATGACCAAAACTATGACCATAACTGGTCATGGTGTTGTCACGAGGGTCGTATTTCAACCATCAGCAATCAACGGTTCAACCACCCAAGTGGTCTACAGTGTCAAATTTTATTATGTGAAGTTTCACGAATTATTTGGCAAATTTGGGAAAAATAATGGTCAACGAATTTTTTGTGTGATCTACAGTAATTTATTTTTAAATTAAATGCTCTTTTAGCATTTGCAAGGATACCATTCCAGGTTCTTGTTCTTGTAGAATAGTAGTAAACCCTTGGTGACCGTTTAAAATATCCGTCCCCTTTCCACGAACGGAGCCTCCAATTTTTTTCCCTTTGATCTGATGTAAAGTATTTTCGTTTATTTTTATGATGAGCCTTAAAATTAATAATTTGAGTGCCCCGTTCAACCCTGTAGTACTGATTAGATGGCGCTCAGAGATTTAAGTGGAGACTCCGTATCTTTATATTTTTTGTTGTTGTTTATTAGTTGCGTTAGATTCGAAACGTAACACCCCTCTGAGAAAAATGCTGGTTGGGACTCAGGCTTTCAGCGGGTGCAATATATATAGTATACGATTTAAGTCTTGGTAGAAACTTCCTTTCCTGTTTCACTGCCAAATGCAATGGACTTCCTCCATCATTCACACCACAAACTCATCAAAACTAGGAAAATAACAAACAAAATGGGTTGCTTTCAAATCAGTGATTCAGCTGACAATGAGTATTGTAAGTCGAGTGCACGGAATAACTTATTGCTGATTTGGAATCAGTGGTTTGTCCGATTCATTGGCTGAATGGTCAGCGTTGAGGCCTTCGGTTCACAAGGTCTTGGGTTCGAAATCCGGCCGGGTCGGGGATTCTAATCACCTCTAATTAATTATTCTGGCCCGGTGACTGGGTGTTTTGTGTTTGTCCCAACACTTTGCTCTTCATATTCACACCACACACTACACTACCAACCATCAGAGAAACACGCAATTGTGATTACATCCCTCCATATAGGGTTGGCGTCGGGAAGGGCATCCGGCCGTAAAACAGGACCAAATCCACAGGTGTGGGAAAAGCGGCAGAAAAATAAGAAGAAGAATGGAATCAGTGCTTTGTGTTGTACTGAAATGTTACGCCTCTGCTCCAACCAGGGCCAGCTCATTATCTGGTTCTTGCATTTCCTTGTGTTGATTAGCAGGCCTTCCCTTACCCTCGGTTCGCACAGACTAACGAGGTCGAGATAGCTAAATATAACAGTTTGATAGGCTGCATGTCTTAAGAAATAGTCAGAATTAAATATTTCTTCGTTTATTTATTTTCCCAGTAGTCTGCTAGAAAATAAGTTGAAAGCGAATATTTCAATTCCTTCAATGTACGGGTAGTGCAGAATACCGTGTCTGAATGTCATTGCGATAAAACCGCATAAATATTAAGCTATAAAATTAAACATATAACTTACAGTAGCTTTGTTACTTTATCTCACAGTACTCTTATTGTAGTAGTTCTTGTTGCTGGATAATTATGTTTTTAAACTTTATTATCACTTATAATGTTAAGCTAGTACTAAGCTCAACCTACATTATTGTAAGCCGCAATGTTGTGTGAATTTGTATATGATGATGCTGTATTTTGAATGTTAAAGTAGTAGTATTTCTTTTAATATTTTCTTTCCATAGAATTGCTTGTTGTATTTGTTGTTGTTGTTGTTGTTGTTGTTGTGTAATTATGTTTTTACTTTATTATCACACTACTGTAAGTGACCATTGCCCCCGAGATGTTTCTCAATTGCGATGTATTTGTTAATAATAATAATAATAATAATAATAATAATAATAATAATAATAATAATAAATACAGGTAAATTTATTTTCATTAAACTTAGTTATATTGCAATTATAACTGTTTGTTAGAAACGGTTTGTTGTCTAAGAAATGGTAATAGAACGATTATAATAAAACTTATTTAAACTTATACATAAAATAGGGTGTCCGCTGTCTGTAATGTAAATTATTTTGCCAAATTTTTATATATTTTTCGGTTTTAGGTCAACTCGAGATCAAATCAGTAGTTTATATCTTTCGGGCCTGTCTGTTTGTTTGTTTGTCTGTTTGTTCCACCATCACGGGTAAACGGTTGAGTAGATCTCGACGAAACTCCATACTTAGAGTCTGCTCATCCAGGATTAGGTTTCGACAAGCGTATTAACTAAAAATCACTGAATACATTGGAGGTTTATAGGAAGACTAGAAGAGCTTTTTTCAGTTTTCTCTTACACTATTGATTATATCTTGACCAAGCTTCATGTTTAGAGAATACTCATCCAGGAGCAGGTTTCAATTTTCATATTGTTTAAAAATCACTGAACAGACTGGGGATCTATACGAATACCAGACGAGTATTTTTCAATTTTCTCTTGCACTATTGATTGCATCTCTATCAAACTTCATATTAAGAGTATAACCATTCAGGAGCAGGTATCAATATGCATATCATTTACAAATCACACAATAGACTGGGGGTTTGTGGGAATAAAAGAGGGGTTTTTCAATTTTTCTTTTTCATTATTGATTATATCTCTATCAAATTTCGTATTTAGAGTCTAATCGTCCAGGAGCACGTTTTGATATTCAGATCATTTAAAAATCACTAAATAGACTGGAGGTTTACCGGAAGACAAGAAGAGGATTTTTCCCAATTTCCTCTTACGCTATTGATTATATCTAAAATCTGTGGACTATATGTGAAACGCCCCTTCATTTTAAGTAATTTTCGTTATGAACATAATTTCGCTTACTCTTCAAATGGCGGGGATAAATACAATTTTGTACGGACTTCATGCTCTGCACCTAGTGACGGACCCCCTCGCACACCTACAGTTATTTGAAGGATCGATAACAGGAGGAAATCAGTAGATGCATGATATTTCTTTTGGCTTGAAAATTAACGCCTCGTAAGGTATTTGAACACCAAGGAAACATGAGGTAGAACCTTTCTTTTGGTGTTTTCTCTCTGCCTGTCTGTCTGTGTATTCCTAAAAGTAGAAAACTGGTGGACTTATTTCAAGCAAACTATTTATTTGGATTCTACTCACTCCGGATTGTGTTATCAGGTGTATATGATGTCACGGTAACCACACAAAATTGGTATTTATAGGAAGATTATTCTCAAATATTTTCGTTGAAATTAGGTCTATGAAAAGTCTGTATATAACAAACGTTTAAGAATATGTTATTCCCTTTCCCTTAAGCAATGTACGTGTTTATCGCATGACAGATAATAACGCAGATGGTTACGAAAAATTGGATTTTTATTTCAATGCCCTTGGGGCATGTCGTGCAAGTCACTTGAAGTTGGGCGACGAGAAAATCTAAAGAGCCATTTTACTCTTGTCGGTAGGGCAGATATTAAGAGAGGTATCATCAACTTCATAGTGCTGCACAAGTGGTCAGAGATACAATATGCAACCTGAGAACCACGGAGAATTTCGCACATCTTCAAACCAGGAGCTGTACCGTACAATAAATTCGGAAATCGTCCTCATTTCTTCTCGAATTTGTTCAGCTTCATCATATTTTCGTTACTGCCCCGGGGTGTCGTAGGAAGATATAATTTTAACATGTCGCATTAAACGTGTGAATAGAGCCATGTTACTTCATATAAATTCCTGAAGGAAACATATAAACCACTGTAAATTCCCGTGCGAAGAAGGGGTACAAATGCTAGTCTTACATAAAAATATATAATCAATTTGACTACAGGACCTACCACTTCTGCGGTCAACGTCGCTCCACCAAGACGGGCCTGTGCCTGAGATGCTGAAGGGTATAACTCTTTTCAGAGTTCTGCTTTATAGACCTGGTGTAGATACTCTTTACAACCACGCAGGTTCACTTTTACTTTACTCCTTCCTTTTCACTTCTGTTCCAGTGGATTCGAACCCCATTATCGGCAGCCCTGTAATAGTTTTCCGTGGTTTCCCATTTTCACACGAGGCAAATGCTCTTAGGTACCTTAATGAAGGCCACGACTGCTTCTTTCCCACTCCTATCCCTTTCTTGTCCATTATCGCCAAAGGACCTATCTGTGTCGATGTGACGTAAAGCAGTTAGTAAGAATAAAACTTCTCTCCTAGGACTGACGTAAGTGTTTGTGAGCCGGAGTTTAACTCAAACCAATAAAAGCCTAGTTTATCAAGGGGCTGGTGGGGATGACAAATGTTAAGGAGGTTATTGGATACGAGGAAATTCTGCTGGAAACTAGATGCATCAGCACGTTTCCATGCTGTGAACTGTACATAACACTTCCGAAACCCCCAAGCGGTCCGAACGTACACCAGAGCTATCACTCTGCGGCTTTTAGATCTAAAAGGGACATATTTGATACATAGATCCTTTAATTGTGAAATGGCGCTGGTAAATCGGATATATAGATGTAAAAATATTAGTTTTAACATTTTGGAACTTAACTCCTTTGACTTTGCAAGTCCTCCATTGATTAGTTGTGTAAGGGTGAATATTCTACCATTATAAGTTTCTGTGGCGAGGGACAGTGTGATGGTGCGTAAATGAAGTGATGTGTTGTGAGACAAGTACATACAGCCAGAGGAATTTACTGGACTGAGAACTCTATGAATTAAATGGCACTATGCTGATCGTAGCTCCAAGGAGTCGGCCAATGAGGCGTTTCGTATTATGATCTTAAAACTGTTGACTGTGTTCTTTCTTCTAGATTATGTTCTGTTTCTTATGTTTCTTTTAAGGATTTTTTCTTAGTCCTTCTCCAAAGGCATTTACTTCCATGGTTATATATATATATATACTTACGGGTACTTAATTAATTACCAGCATGTGTATTTAGGAACCAGACTAAAAGTTCTTATCGACCGAAAAAACTGAACAACACTTCAAAAAATAACTTATCCTTCTTCACAATCGTCCTTTCTGTGGAGCAAATGTTGTCTCTTAAAATGTATTTACCCTCATTCAATGAACTGAAATATTTGGACTGGTTTGTTATTTTTGAGACCTCAAGAACTTTAAGATTAGCTTTCATGCAATATTTTGAGTTTAACCCGCGTATTAACTAAATAATAATAAATACCATAATCGTGCCATTGTCGATCCGCAGTTGAAAATTTGTTAGACGCTTGCTTTACCAATTCACAATTCACCTAGGTAGGGTATTGTCTAAGCCTGAAGCTCATGATTTCTGTGTAAGAACTTAGATTTCCCTTCCACATTGAAATCGCAAGGTTTTTTGAAAGAAATAAACGAGAAAAAATAAAAACAAGAAAAATACCGATCGCGAGATTTCGAGAGGCCAAGGGCAACTGATGCAAGTGTAAATGGAAAAGCGAGCAGCTTCTGTGGGCTTTGCAGGCATGTTTGAATTCTGAATAGCGATGTCGCATTCCGAATTGAGCCGAGTCGATCAACTGGATGCTTTCATTCATATATGAAATTGAATTCATGGGGGAACTCCAGATAACCTGAAAGGAAAAAAATTCTTGGCACTGCTTCAGTCGGTGGAATAATGTGAGATTTCGTCCTTGTTCCTTCAATAGCTCTCACTAAATATATTCAACTGTTGGACACAAGAAGTTCGATGACGGAAGGAGATGTGGTCATTATACAGATGTATAAAGGATGAATTAATAATAATATTAATATTGTTTTTACATCCCACTAACTACTTTACGGTTTTCGGAGATGCCGGGGTGCCGGAATTTTGTTCCGCAGGAGTTCTTTTACGTGCCAGTAAATCTACCGACACGAGGCTGACGTATTTGAGCACCTCCAAATACCACCGGACTGAGTCAGGATCGAACCTGCCAAGTTGGGGTCAGAAGGCCAGCGCCTCAACCGTCTGAAACACTGAGCCCGGCGAAAGGTGAATTAAGACCTATATCGTTTTCAGTATAACAACCATATAAATGACCCACTTGAATCGACTATATTTGGGAAGGAAACTTATTCACTAAGACAAATTTGTTTTCGTTCGAAGTATTTGATTCTTTTTTTTTGTGCTGCTGGTTTAACGTCACACCAACACATCGAAGGTATTTGGCGATGCAAGAATAGCAAACGGCTGGGATTGGGAATGCAGCTGCCATGGCCTTGATTAAGGAAGAGCTCCACCATTTTCCTGTATTAAACTTGGAAAACCCCGGAAAACTATCTTCAGGGCTACCAGTAGAGGGATTTGAACCTATCATCTCTTGAATACAAACTCCAAGCTACATGACCCGAACAACGCAGCCAATCACTCGGTAAGTATCGGATTCCTTACCATTTTCTAAGAAAAAGACTGCGGCAACTCTCATGTAAGTTTCATTGCACTATCAGATACTGCTTTTCGGAATGGCACGGCAAGAGCTCTAAATATAATCCAAGTCCCTCAGTGCCAATACTAAGCCGGCTTATAGCACCTTTGAGTATTTATTGTTAAAGTGATTTGAGATCAGCAAAAAGAAAATACATATTTTACTGTTATTTGTCGCAGCATCTTAAACTCCGTAATATATTACACTAGTACAAACGTGGCAAGTAAATAGGAAATCAGAAAAATTTACGCACCGCTAGAATCCGAAGAAGGCTCACGACCACTGTGTGAACAGTTCCTAATATGACGTTTAGCGAAGGAAATCCTGAAGAGATTGTTATTTTCTGGAAAATAGGGTAGAAAAATTAGCATTACATTTTACATTTTGGCATTCATTTTCAGCGCAATACTTAGTTCCATCAGAGAGCCTTATAATTTTATCAGACTATTTACAGCTCTTGAGACTGAATCTTATGTGCTATATGATCATTTATAGCCATTGTTTATCTTATAGGAAGCGGGTTTATGAGAGAACGTTTCAATTTCTAGAAAGGAGTAATTCAGTTCTTGGTTTGCAAATTACGAGTTTAGTTCTCGCGGGTTCCGTGTTAGAAACTAGGAGGTCGCCTTGAAGGCGCCTGACTACCCATCATCCAGTATGCTAACACGTGAATGACTAAATACTGACATTTAGCGAAATCCAATTTGACGATTACAAATGTACAGAGGACCGCTCAATGTGCATCCAGGTTGCTTTACGTAAATTACAGAGAACAACGCTCATGAATAATGGATGCATCGAGGGTTAATGAATGCGATGGTCCTGTCTACCGCTGCTATAAACTGTGCTGGGTCTTCGTCCACATCTAGTCAATCCAAATATATTGACTGCTATCCGCATGCAGCAAAGAAACGTTCTGAGATTTCCTCGTGTTTGTTTCGTTCATAAAATCTGGGTAACTCCAACTTGGAATAAAATTTAGGTGGATACTTATTAGACTGGACAACAATTTTCAAGATAGTTTTAATAAATGTTAATACAATTCAAAGCAAATGTTTCTAATTTATCAAAGTCTATTAGATGTAACAGTTATTTTTATGATAGACATAATGGTTTTGTAACCAGACTCTGAACATGTTCTTCACATATAGTGTTTGAAAGAAAGAAAATTCATTCTCGTCTTGAAAAATGCACTAAACTCTTTGGATCTCCCACAGGCACGGATGGTACGTGCACGCCTCTTCCCACCACCATTCATCATAAAAGCAGGCTGTTCTGATGAACACACTAATTAATAGTGATATCCAACCAGAACAGTACGAAGGAGAGAGTAAACTCCTTATACTGTAGGTACCCTAATAAGAATAGATACTGGTTTCATAACATTCAGCGTGCATTTAGGAAAATAGAACAATAAAAAAACAGAAATGGCGTATGGCTTTTAGTGCCGGGAGTGTCCGAGGAGAAGTTCGGCTCGCCAGATGCAGGTCTTTTGATTTGACACCCGTTGGTGACCTGCGCGTCTTGATGAGGATGAAATGATGATTAAGACAACACATACACCCAGCCCCCGTGCCAGCGAAATTAACCAATTAAGGTTAAAATTCCCGACCCTGCCGGGAATCGAACCCGGGACCCCTGCGACCAAAGGCCAGCACGCTAACCATTTAGCCATGGAGCCGGACAATAGAACAATAATATATAGGAAAAGACATCGCAGAAGAGAACACACGCGAGGAGAAACCGACCAATCTAATGACAGCGACATTGCTCTGCATGGAAAACACGACAGAAAAGATTAGAAATATTTTAAGTAGGCCTAAAAATGACATCAATACCATTTAGAAGCCATGCGGTGAGTCAGTTCGTTATCTGCAGCCGGTCAAAGACACTAAAGAATTAGAGACTCCTGAAGTCTAGCGGTTGAATGTAGCCTACATGAACGAATCGAAGTCAGTCATTTCTACAAGACTCAAAAAACATTTTAACTCGGTATTTGGTCCTTGGAACAACAATTATCGCCATCATTATACAATCATCATGTGATTAACGAAAATTCACAACTCTCAGGACACGATCACTAATGTATCCATTGAAGAACACAGTAGTTTTTAATTAATAATGATAATGGGACGTAAAACAAATAACATTATTATTATTTTAATTAACTTTGATCTGGATTTTAGTGACCTTAATATGTGATCTGACAGGGCGAGTTGGCCGTGCGGTTAGGGGCGCGCAGCTGTGAGCTCGCATCCGGGAGATAGTGGGTTCGGACCCCACTGTCGGCAGCCCTGAAGATGGTTTTTCCGTGGTTTCCCACTTTCACACCAGGCAAATGCTGGGTCTGTACCTTAATTAAGGCTACGTCCGCTCCCTTCCCAACAATTACCGATTTCTTGGGCTCCTTTTCGATAGCAAATTCTCATGGGGGCCACACGTGCGGCAGTTAAATGTGCAATGCACTAAGAAGCTGAATATCATGAAGTTTCTTAGCAGCACTAATTGGGGTGCTGACCGCATGGTGCTCCTACGATTCTATAGAGCACATATTTTATCCCGTCTAGACGACGGCAGTGCAGAATATGGCTCAGCAAGACCAAGCGTTCTTGCGAAGCTGAACAGCATCCACCACAGCGGGGTTAGGTTGGCGACGGGAGCTTTTCGTACAAGCTCCGTTACCAGGCTGCTCGCTGAGTCTGGTGTACCGCCTTTACATCTGAGGTGCCAGCAGCTCCTACTTTCGTAAGCTGCAAATCTGCGACAGATGCCACTTCATCCAAGCTATCCTTGCGTGTTCAACAATGGCAACCGTTTGATCTACGCTGCTTGTCCTCTACTAACGCGGCCGGTTGGAGTACGCTTGGATAGCACTTACAGATTGTTTCACGTACCTTCGGTTCCTTGCCTTGTCACACAACTAAGTGGGGTACCTGCGTGGGTAGTACGACGACCTGAAATAATCCTGGATCTACACACGAAAGAAAACACGGACCCTTGGATTTATCGGAGGCTCTTCCTGTCCGTTGTTGGCCGATATCCAGGTTCAGTCGTCGTCTACACGGATGGTTCAAGGACAGAAACGAAGGTGGGCTGTGCGTTCGTTGTCGACAATGATAGGTTTCTTTTTGCTCTCCCGGAAACCTGTAGTGTGTAGAGCTATATGCTATCTGTGAAGCTCTGCGGTACGCATTGTCCAATGAGCGCCGACACTTTCTTCTGTGTACCGATTTCTTGAGCTCTATTGATACGTGTTTCCCTCGGCACCCTCTGGTGCAGCGGGTCCAGGACCTGCTGGCCATGTGTTCGGATGGCGGCACCAGAATCACGTTTATGCGGCTCCCAAGCCACATGGGTGTAGAGGGAAATGAATTAGCAGATAAGGCTGCGAAGGAGGCAGTTACACTGCCCCCGTTGCCTTACAAGGTTCCAGAAAAGTGATATTCTCACTCAGCTGAGACATCTGGTGATGTCCCTTTGGGAGATGGAGTGGCAGGCCATTCCACTTCCAAATAAGCTGAGAGCGATGAAAGGAACAACGAAGTTCCCTTCGGGCTTCGCGGAGGGAAGCCATGGTATTATGTCGTCTTCGGATCGGCCACGGTATCCTGACTCACTCCCATATTTTGAAAGGAGAACCCCCACAGGCGTGTACCTGCGGCGATCATCTTACCGTGGTACACATCCTTATGGAGTGTATGGACCTGGTCGATCTTCGCCGTAGTCTTAACCTCCCGAGTACAATCTCCCTTATCTTGGAAGATGATGGGCAGTCAGAAGACCTTGTCATCCGCTTTATGAGGGATAGTGGTCTGTTTTATCGTGTGTAATGATGTCCTTTGTCCTAGTGTATTTGTGTCAATTGCGCTTTTATCCCATTGACTTCATTTTAGTTTGTGTTGCGTATTTTAATGTGTTACTTTAACGTCTAACGTAAATTATGTATATATCTGTACTACCAGGCAACGCCTTATTCCTTTTTTCCTGTATTTTTCTCATTTTATTAGAAAAAAAGGCATAGAGAATTAGATCCACTGACTGTTTTAATCTCATACTCATTTTTTCATCACCATTTTTTAAACTCTAGTCAGTGGATACATTTTAAAATTTTAACTATCATATATTATGTCGTCCATCTCGTTCCATTAAGGGCCGATGACCTTCGATTTTAGGCCCCTTAAAACAAGCATCATCTTCATCATCATCATCAAGCTTCCTTCCCATCTCCAGGCCTTTCCTGTCCCATCGTCGCCATAAGACCTATCTGTGTTGGTGCGATGTAAAGCAATTAGGAAAATAAGTGTGATCTCCGCAAATTTTGTAACTATTCATGTAAAAAGTAAATATGCTTGCAGTTTTACATGACGACAAATGTCTTGATCATATCCATACGTGGATTCGGAGACATAAACAGGTGATTTATCTTTTAAAAGTACATCATGCGTTGCCAGGGTTGTGAATCATGGTCACCACGTTAAGGAACCCGTATCTGTAGTACGTTTACTCAGGAAAGGACAAGTAATTGCTGGTGTTAATGGTCAGTTTTGGTTCAAAGAACTCCACATATTTCATGGCTTTTGCAGTTCTGTGTCTGCAGTGATCTAGGGTTTCAAATAACTCTTATCCATTTGTCTAGTTCAAATCATTGGCTCCTACAGCCCTTCAGGCTTATGTGAAATTACGACAAATATAAATATTTCCCTCCGATGCCAGCATGCAAGATACGCAAGATGAGTTTATAAAATAAGAAACATTCAAGAGTATTCTAGTCCCAGCAAGCAACACCTTTGTTTGTTATCGGTATAATCATTTCTTCTTTACACATAAATTTCATAGTTGGCCTAACAGGCATATATTCATTTCAAGTCGTGCTCTGCGAATTTGTTGTTTTCTCAATTGGACTGCTGAATATGTATGGGTTTACGGCTGATACGTTTAAAACAAACGTGGCTAAACAAAGCTGTGCATAACGAATGTGAGGGGATGTTAGCTGAGGGGGTTTGTTGGGGAAGGGCTGAGATCCATGAGGTTAGAGCTGCAAAACTGTTTGATTTTCCAATAGATGTTTCCTGGGGTCCAGTACTAACTAGAATATATCTTCGATGCGTTGCTCTTGCTGTCATTTTATCTTCATTTAGGATATTATTACTGGACAGTTGCAAATGCCATAACAATTATAGATCTGACATGCTTACTCTAACTGCTGACTAAATAGGATAAGGTAATATATTAAGTGTATGATTTATCGATGATGATGATGATGATGCTTGTTGTTTAAAGGGCCTAACGTCTAAGGTCATCGGCCCCATATTATTTACCACGAACTGATTTCATTCACGACGGTATTAAAGGAACGTATTTTGATAATCAGATGAAGATTTGGGAGAGGTATAACCAGTTTTGAAAGGGGTCCATCACGAAGTTTTAAATCAGTGTACTGGGCGGTTTGGCTGCGAGGTACGGATCGTATAGCTATAATCTTGCATTTGTATTGGTGGTGGTGGTGGGGGGGGATAAGTTGAACAAAACCGCTGGCAGCTCAGAGGTTACTACATTCTCATACTAAACAGTATATTAACTAAGACCACGACCACGGCCGAAAACCCGTATGCATTTGTACGACATGAAATAAATAAATAAATAAATAAATAAATACATACATAAAAAATTAAAAAATAATAAATAAATGAAAATATTTCGTATAAATTCTTTGGAAGAATTGCTATGATTTATGTTAATGGTTACAGATTTAGTTTAGTGACAGTAAAATTAGAGACGGAAAATATTGGAATATCGTACTATTTTCTTTATCTCAGCAGTAAGTATAGTATTTAAATTCTCCTGTGTATGGTCGTTCTTCATTTATGAAAATATAAATTGTGTATAAGCAAGCAAATAAATTTAGAATTTGTGATTATTGATATTGTGATCATAGCCTAGAGATCTCCAAGTTTAGGTGGAATCCGAACCTCGGAGGTGTTACTATTTGAAAATACCGCATACTGATGCATTTTTGAATCGCGGCCACCATAGCTAGAAGATAGAAACTATGACTCTATTTCAGCTACCATATCATTAAATCGTATCTCTCGCTTTGGTTAACTCCTGTTTCCTAATTTGGGAACCAGTGGTAAACTGCTCGTCAGTTACGTGTTGAAGCTGGAGGTACTGACAACATTTTTCCGTCATATATTTTCCCGATTATTTGCATTACTTCATAGTTACGCTGCTTAGAGGAGCTATTTTCATATTTGCGAAACCGGAGTTTTCTCTCTCTCTCTCTCTCTCTCTCTCTCTCTCTTGCAGGATTTAATTTGATTTCATATACTTTGTAATCATAGTTAATTGTAGTTATTAAATAATTTCTCTTCTCCTTTGGACCAGCATTAAGTTATTTCTCTCAAGTTACGTTATGATATATCTACAGATGTAATCCTCTGTAGATCCATGAGAACAGGAGCACAACTCGGTGAACCGAAGAATTTTAGGTACTAACTACAAAAAACACGAATATTTTAAAGAATGTCAGAAAACTAATCCCTAAGTGAACATAAATCTACAATTAAAAGGAATTCCGAATAACTGCCATCCAAAGGAAGTCATACATTTTTCGCCTTTTCTTAAAAAATGTGTTTTGGTGTACTCGTTGAGTTTTGATTCTAGACGCCTCAATTGCTCTTAAACCGTGGAAATGTTGCTGTGAATACAGATAGCCTAAGCTTAAATACCGGGAGTACCGTCAACCACATACATATTTTTTTCCTTTAGAGAGATACGCTACCGAACGAACTCATACATCATGACCAAACGAAACACATTAGTACGTGATCCCATATTGCCTCAGTATAAATATACCGTTGAGTTCATACTCTAAATATAGATAAAAATTATTAGCACCAATATCATTTAAGTGGCATACTCTAATTAATGTTTTAAACGACCACAGCTGTGAATAACTCTATCCTTGGACATGAAGTGTCCAATAAAACTGCGAACAGATTCCATACGTGTCAGTCGTACACCACGGCTCTCCGTAGGTAAGATGGCTCTATCACGGATCGCTGCTGCTACGGATCCAAGCTGCCTGGAAACAGATTAAGTTCACAGATTGGTACACCTTATTTCATTTTATACCGTTTACAGTGGATGTGATATGGCCACATACGTAGCCTACTTGTTCCAATTAGTAAATTTTTATTTGGTGCTGGAAAGAACAGCTTCTACCGGTTATTAAGTAGTCAGGATTTACTACATCATTGTCTGTAGATAGGAAGTAAGATACCCTACATATTCAGGGCAGAAATTGCTCGATATGATGACCACATTTGTTTATACAGATACCGGCACGACGTGCTAAAGTCGTGCCTTTTTCACTGTAACGCAGGGCCTTTCAGGGTGCATGCGCCTGGTGCACGCACTGTGCACGGTGCATAAGACGACTTCGCTTGGTTGACCAGAGTGCAGACACCCACTGCTCGATTTGGAGCAATAGCGCTGTCTCTCTCTTTCCCCACGCCTGTCTCGCTCGCTGCCCCTGTCTCCCTCTTCCTCACTTGCTCCGTAGCGCTCGAAATCCGAGCTGAATTGAGCGGACTTGAGCCGAGCTTACCCGAGTAGCCCAGAGATGAAGCGTTGGTCCGACACGAGCCGAGCGGGTCCGATGCACTGCCACAGGAAATCTGCACCGCGGTTTGCACGCGTGAGATTTTGGGCGTTTGAGAGGCCCTGCTGTAACGTGTGAGGTATAACAGCTTGGCAGAACTTACGACTATTCGTCCCAAGAAATTAGTACCATGACTATTCATCCCAGACAATTGGTTACATTTAGCATCCACAATATTTGTTACCAATAAGGATGTCGTAACGTTTTAAAAGTACATTCGAAAAGTATTCGTTTCGAAATATTACATAACATTATGTTCAAAATTAATTTCTTCAACATTTTAGAGGTCACTGCCAGTAAAATTGTAACCCAGTGCTTTCAAATACTGAATAATTTCGTCATTAGTGTTATATACAAAATAACCATTTCCAACACGCTCAGTTCGTCGGTCCACTACAGCGTAATTTTTCTTCGTTTTGGAGAAGCGCCACTTTCAAGCTGAACAATCTTCGGTGAAATCTCAGTGTTTTCACTCTGTAAATTCATTAAAGAAAGGATGCGACTTCCTCGCTAGAAGATTTAGGGATTAGGTGAGTCCGACGAACTCTGTGGCGGCCGAATTCGTAGTTCTCCTCAGGATGTTGAAATATTGGCTGTAAATCATGTGAACTGTTCCATCTCAGCGGCCAGAAAGCTTCATTGATGTCTTTGCCATCATTATCTGCGTCATATGGTACAAACGTCAGTGCTACAGCAGTGTGGAGTTCGTCTCGTAACCCAACTTGGTCTTCTTGTATGTAAAGTGGTGCTAGACCTTCGCTTGACCTTACACCACAAACTCTGAATGAAATGAAATAGACAGCCAGCCAGCTTACACTACGGAAAACCTTTCTGATATCGTTCTTCGAGGCAGTTGCGTAAGCAGCGGAAATATGACTTGTGCCAAATCAATTCCGTAAATATTCAGCCTCGTCAAATAAGATTTGGACCATGCACTTGTACATGTTCTGGCTTTTATCTTTCATGAAACCTTTAACCAACGGACACAAATTCCACGCAAAATCCTGTAAATTGGAGCCTATATGTAACTGACACATTACACGTGATGCACTTTTGAAGGTGCCATCACAAATCCAATACATACACCGGCTCAAGATTTGATTATGTACTTTATACGAGCAAATGACTAAACTCGGTATCTCATCTAATTTTAATAGCCTCTGACGTCCATTCTTCTCTACGTTGAATCCGTCTGTTATATCAGTCGGGTTTCCTAATTTTTTCGGATGAGATGGTAAGCCCTGTAACCTCACTCGTTGAATAGTTTTACGATTTGAGTCTAAGGAAGCTTCAGATATGTCTCGCTTGTTGTACACTGGCGGAAAAATTGTCCAAACACCAAGAAGAAGTTGTGCTAGATTAACGAACGTTGGTAGGCGTGTGTTTATACATCTGAAACCTGACGTTGATTCAAATTTCCCGCAAATCGCATTAGTGCGGCGCTAGTAGAGGCCCAATGACGTTGTACATCAGGTTTACTTTAAATACGGGTTGTACTGTGCGAGAGCGTTAATTACCTGTGAGATTGGATTGATTGACTGTGAGTGGGTCAAGAATGCCTTTACGACGACGAAGAAGCCAGTATCAACAGCTCACTGCGCTTGGACAAGACCTGATAATAGGGATACGTAAAGGTGGATTATCCTTCCGTGCTGTTGCAGAACGACTTGGCAGGAATGTTTCCACTGTGCATTCGTGCTGGCAGCAGTGGTCACGAGAGGATACGCTCGCAAGAAGACCGGGCTCCGGACGTCCCCGTGGCACCACCGGGAGGGAGGACCGCCTTATTCGGCGTATGTCTGTGGCACAGCGGACTGCGTCTGCAGCGGCAATTCGGCCTTCAGTTGGCACCGTAATGACGCAACCAGCTGTTCGAAATCGGTTACTTGAAGGACAGCTCCGAGCCAGATACCCTGCGGTGTGCATTCTACCTAACCCCAACCACCGCCGTCTGCGACTTCATTGGTGTCAAGCGAGAGCTCATTGTAGAATCTAGTGGAGGTCCGTTGTGTTTTCTGATGAAAGCCGGTTCTGTCGTGGTACCCGTAATGGCCGTGTGTTGGTTAGATGGAGGCCAAGTGAGTGCCTGCATTCCACCTGTCTGCAGCGTCGACACACTGGACCTACGCCGGGAGTTCTTATCTGGAGGCAATTTCCTATGACAGCAGGAGCACTCTCGTGGTTATCCCATGCACTCTGACTGCAGATGTGTACGTCAGGTTGATGATTCGGATTAGACCTGTTGTGCTGCCATTCATGAACAGCATTCCCGGGGTATTTTTCAACAAGATAATGCGCTCCCCCACGCCTCTGTTGTAACCCATCGTGCTCTACTGGGTGTCGACATATTGTCTGATCTATTTTGAGATCCATAGCATCATTGGTATTCTAGAAAAATGGCTCCTGGTTACTCCTGATTACGGTTTTTATCTTTCACATACTCCCGAGTATCCTTCCATATTCCCTCCTGTTCTTCTCTCCTCGAATCTCTAAGTTCTTCTGGAGTTTTGTCCTGTCTTCTCCAAAAATCCTTGTTTTATAGGGGTTCCTATCTGGGTTGCGTAGACTTGGGAATCTTGGAAATCTATTCGGAGTGGATTGATTACCTCTATTTTCTACCCTCTGTCTGGGGTCATCGCTTTCTGGAATTTTCAATTCAGTAGAATATTAGCAACCGTTCCTTTGACTCGGCTGGTCTTAAACGTACAATGTGTGTTTGCCGTATCTAGTCTCCGCAAGGTAGCATCAAGATGTTCTAACGTCTTAATGTTTGCAGCGACTAATATCTCCTGTAAGTGCGACGGAAACTGTAAAGTTAAAATCTGGATTAATTCCATATCAGGCAATGGAGGATCTAAGAATTGCATCTTTTTAAGTTGCATTAAGAAGTAATCGGAGTATCGTGAAGTATTGATAGATGTGTTATACTTCCTAGAGTAGAGTTGCATTTTAACTAAATGCTCAGTTTCAGCATCCCAAAAACGTTTCAAATGAGCTTGTTTAAAATCATCATAAATCTTAAAGCTACTCTTGATTGCTATGAACTATCACAAAGCGCTACCCTCTAATAGTTTAGCTATAACACGAAGTCTCCTATCAGCTTCTACTCTGTTTTCCTGAAAATAATCTTCAATATTTACTATGAATTCTCGAGCCCTATATTCATCGTGTCCTGAAAATTTGACAGGTTTATCATCTTGGGCCCTAATGAGTGTTGCCGTAGCATGAACATCCCTCGAAGTACTAAGGTTCATTATATCTGCTGAAGTATTCCGTTGTTTGAGTTGAGTTACCTCTTCCGTAATATTTTCTATTCTATTTTAGATTGCACGGCAGCATCTAAGTTCTTAATTTCTGTTTTTAAGTTTACTTGAATATTCTGCACGTCCTTACAAAACGTTGCTATTTGCGTGTGTGTGCTGTCTAATTGTCCAGAAGCACGTTTTTCTAATTCTCCCTGGGTGCTTTTGACAAGTCCTTACTCACTCTTCAGTTTATTAACATCAGTCTTAAGGGAATCTAAGATTTTCTTGTACTTGTGCCAGTTTTTGTGTTTGAGAGATGTTACTGTGTGATTCCTGAAATTCAAATTTAAGTTCTTTCAAAATGGCAGCAAATGATTTTACGGACGGAAGAACTGCCCTTAGATCTTTCTCGAGAAACTCCATTACTAGAGTTTTAACTTCTTCCTTAAGTGAATTCAAGTTTTCAATAAATTGCTGGTTCATTTCTACGAGTTAGGCGTCTACTTTAGCACAGGAATCGACAAATCTCCTTTCCATGCGTACGCTTGCGTCTTTGAATCGTTGCTCCAGCGCAGCATTCGATTCAGCAAGCTTATTATTAATAGTTCGATCAGCCTCAGCGAACGTTTATTCTAAAGTTGATTGAGCTTCAGCAAACCTCGCTTCCATAATTTTACTAACGTTAACAGTTAATTCTTCAACTCTAGCTTCAATTTTAGCATTGGATTCAATCATCTGGTTGTTAATCCTATCCATTTGCGCGTTTAATTGAGCGTTTGATTCATTCATCTATGTTCGCAATTCAGTGCTTGATTCATTTATCTGTGTTCGCAATTGAGTGTTTGACTCATTCATCTGCGTGTTCAGTTGTGCAGTGGATTCATTCATTTGCCTACTCATATGCGCTACTTTACTATTCGTCCTGTCTATCTTGGCGTTCTGATCACTTATGCTGAGCCTAAGTGCTTCAATGGCGGCTATCAAGTTATCCATGATAATGAGGTAATTTTAAATTTTACCAGAGGAATTAATTACAGTTAAATGGAAGTCGTGTCGTCAGTTCAATCCTTAAATGTTTGGTGCATTTATTCTTATTGTGTAGCTCTATTTTAGGCCTTATACATATTTGCATTACCTATTACTATTCTGGTGGCTCCGATTTAAGCCCTTCTACGTCTGGGCGCCATCTATTACTACCACTCTTTCTCTGTACCAGGAAACGTTGCTTGAAAAGGAGCATGAGATGGTTCCTAGGTAGTGTTCGGTTCTTAGGAGCCGGTACAAAGAAAGGAACTTGCAGTGCGAAATAATACATGTTCTGTTTCTGAAACTAGCTTTATTCAATTGATATGATGCGTAGAAAACATTATTATTTCGCATGTGGAACCAAATTAATTGTACTTCCTTTTTGTAATAATTATTATTGCACTGTAGAAAATTCTCAATAAATGTTCGTAGCAAACGAAAGTCAAAGAGAATCGCTCTTTATGAAATAAATGTTGCTTCAAGGGAGTCTTTGAAAATTTAATATCAGATCAAACTCAAAGTTCTCTTCAAGAAGTTAACACTTGAAACCTAGAGTCTCCCTACGTAAATGCCTACAGACTTTTTAAGAAAAATACCCACAGTCTTTCCCAGATTATTATCGCTTGAAAAACATATCATTGGAAATTTCAGGAATACTTTGAAATTTCTGAGTTCTTTGAATTAACACTTGAATAAAAATAAATTTATTAGTTCATGGAGCCTATTATTACGAATTAGTGATTGAACTAGATTATTTATCACTTTGAAATGACTTCAAAATTTTATCACTGTCTCTGCAGTTTAAGAAGTCTTGAAATTAAAGGCACTCATATCACCTGAATTAGTATTTAAGCAGGAACTGGTGAAATGTAGTACAGCTAATAGCACTGATGAGCTCCATTGATGTCGTGATGTACCATCTCCCACGATGTACCATGTTCAGTCCCTCATTGTACCACATATGATCTCCCACGTCGAACCATGCACCATCTCCCACCTCGTATCATCTCCCACGTCGTACGTCGTATCTCATTCAGGTTGATAAGATAATGACAACACTCGGTCAAAATTTCCGTGTCATGTGTTAAATTGTATTGAAACTAGAAAGTTCCATTGACGGATTAACCTATAAGAGCGTTGAACTAGCACGATTTTACTTATTTGGAAGTCAGTGAAATAGCACTAAGTATTACAGTCCATGTCACAGTCTATAATTTGAAGTTGAAATTAGAAGTCTGGTTCTAAGTAAAGATACTTGATAAGCAAAGAATTCAGTTTGAAATGAAAGCACAGTTCGAAGTTTCGAAGCACTGTCCACGGTTCGAAATTCTGTCTTTATAACACAGTTCAAAGCATAGTTCATTCTATTTACACAGTACAACTCATTCTGTTCAAACGAAAAATAATGCCACAGTCTCTCTGGGTTTACGGTATTGGATTGAAAATGAATTTAAAGAGTGGAGTGAAATTTCCGTTCTCTAACCACACACGAACATACGTTCGAATGTTCCTAGTTGTTCACTGCACCAATATTAAGCAAATAATATTTGTCAATTTCCTTCAACTGAGTTGATATTTCCTTAATTATGGTAAAAATAACCTTAAGATTCATTGTATCGTTTTGTATTACTGTTCACAAATAAGACAACATCCAATAAATTTAATCACCGAAAATGTAAATCTCAAGAATTTATTTTAGTCCTGAGTATAACTGATACGAAATTTATAAATCTCGAGTAGCACTGGTCGAATGTTAAAATCACATGATCATATGCGGCAAAAGTTTATAAGTCCCGAGTTATCACTCTCGCAAGTTAAAGTTCACATTAATACAGGCTGAAAATTTTATAAGTTCAAAATTAATCTCGGAGATACCTCGTAAGCCTGATCTAACATTTTAAAAGAAAAAAGTGGGGTTTGTCTTGCTTTCAGGATCGTCTTCGATTCGGAAAAATACGGTAACTTATGAAAATCAGGAGTAATCAATAGGTGTGCCTACATTACTGAATGCTATTGAGAAAAAATAATCATGTTCAGTTTAGAATGCCTTAAAAGTTTGGGAAATGGACATGGAAATACAAATCCTTCGTTGTGACAAAACTGCATCCAACTCAGTTGTTACAGTGGAGCTGTCACTTTTCTGGAACAATTAGTAGGACGAGAGATGATGTTATTCCCTTGCCATCATTACATGTAAGAACTAGCAAAACAGATTGTGTTCGAAAATGAGTTATCCCAAGTGGCAGGGCCCAGTGTAATATTTTTGAAAAACGTTCAAGAAAAGTCACAGAAAAAATTCAAATTATGAAGACGGGTATGAAAATTTACATAAGGCTTTCAACGGTGTTGAAGTCAAGAAGCACTTATATTTTTCGAAAACTGCTGAAAGAAAAACACCTGAAAAATTATTACTGTGAATTCATTGAACTGCACATCATGATTTTTGGGCACAATGTGGACTTCAATCTAAAAGTAAGGCCGCCTGGAGCTTTGCATCATGCAGCAAAATGGATGGCCAAAGGAATTTATAAATTTAAGATGTTTCTCTTTCATTCTGAGATGTCTCTCAGAGTCAGTAAACTTGATGACTTACAGAACACTTATTTGTTTGTAGTACTAAGCGCATATGCAAAGTGGTGGTTTCCGAGTTCATCAGCAATTGGAACATCTTACAATGACTTGTGCTTTTTGAAAGAGTTAAAACAGTACAAAATAGTAAATGCAAAGGATGCTTCAAGTTCTACAAAGTAATTCAGTCAGCACTTATGTCGTTATCACTATTTGACGACAAGGCTAACAATGACGCAAAGCATGTATGGTTAGATATCTGAAGAAGTAAACCTTGGGAACGAAGAGGAGGTACACTGCTCTACCTGGTGCAGTGACAAAAGTTTTGGGGCAGTTGCTTTTACGTAGATAATTCTAATAAATTTAAATTTGCACTTACGGATTAGTTATTCAAAATATATAAAAATCTGTATTAACAGATTACAATTTAAATCTCCTGAATTATCATTTCAGGGAAGGGAACTGAAGAGTTCATTTCAATCAAGAGTTTGGACATATTGAAGAAGTTGAGCGTAGATTTAGATTTCTTAAATATGGATCCTGCTTCTTGGGATGAAAATATTTCCTACCGTAATACCAAGGAGACTATGAAAAATCTTAAGGTGGTAAATGATAAAGAAAAGAGAAGAGTGAAGGTAATGCAAGATTTCAATGGACCAACAGTCGAAGAAGAACAAAGAGTATTTATTTTATGATTTGTGCATGATCACTGGAGACAGCACATTGATTGTAGAAAATTTTATAAGTCCGGCGAATAGTACAACATTACCAACGATAAAGTTCCAGGTTCGCGACCCGCACAGTGTCAGCACGACACATCGTGGCGGTTGATTTGCGATGAATAATTGATTTTACCTCCCTGAACGCTCTCTTTTATATGCGCAGTCGAGGTCACTGCTGTTCGCTCACAGAAAATTGTGTTTTCTTTCCACTACAATATCTCCGTAACCTTTGGGTCTATTTGTTTGAAGTTTTAACACGGTGACATCGAAGTATTGGGCCGTATGGTGATATGCTCCATTTTTAAATATCTAAATGGGATTCCGAGATATAAAAAGGTTTCTGGAATGTTCCAGACGATAGCGAGTCAGCAACACGTGGCGATTACGTCACAGGTTTTGACGTACCCTCTCACTCACTCTGAGCTTCCATGCTGTCTCGTTAGCTTGCACGCTGTAATCAGCTGTTACTTGCCGTCCTGTCGTAAATATTTGGCGACATAATGAACTATGTTCCAGGAAAAGAAAAAAATACGCCCTTAGGCATTACTGGTACAGTATGAACGAAGTAATTTGAAAATGCTACGAGAGAAATAGACAGTTATGCTTGTTTCGTATATATAGATAAAGTACATGACAGAATACCGTGGGAAAACGTGCTAGCCGTTCTGAGGGATAATGCAATTAAAGATAGATTATCAAAAGTAACCAAAGGCATTTGTGTTGAGAATTGGACTACCTGTTGCGAGTTGGGCGTTAGATATTGTCTTCCGATCGTAGGGAACTGTGCCTTACTGATCGGTGATAAGTGACACCTATCATGTGATGTCCAGACATTAAATCACGAGTCTGCAGCGGGTCTGCCTTGCCCTCATGCGCCTCCTGCAGTGCAATAACATCTACTTCGTGTTCTCTAAGGATCTTGTGTAATATTTCACATTTTGATTTTCATGATGCCTCCGATGTTGAGATGGAAGACACGAAGAGATCCTCCAGGGAATCGAGCCTTTGGGCAAGTCTTTGTGCGGCTCTCATAAGAGCCTTTGAATGTGTGCGCGTATCGCTTCATCCGGGATGTCAAGAGATGGGTACGGGTAACCAATGCTGCAGAGTGTCTTTTTGAGCAGATGACAGAACATCCTTTGTGCCTGTAGTGACTATTCTTTATCACTACTCAGGAGACACGTGTAGCGTAAGGAATACTACGAACACAAATAGTCATTATCTTCCTTCCTGGAGGTGGAAGTGAGAAACCACTGATAGCCATTCTCAGGACAGCCGTCGGTGGGGTTCGAACTAACTCCTCTCCCGAATGCAAAGATTGGCTCCACAGCCGTAGTGCGCTAAACTGCAGGGTCACTCTCCTCGGTCCGGAGAAACGTTGTTGTGGGGTCATTTACGAAACCCGTAGAACTGGAAGCCCTGGCATTGCGTCATCCTGCTACACTGACTTTTAACACTCCTTGTACCTTATCAGCAGTGCAAGCTTGACTTGCAGCCGAAGTGGATGTGTAGTGGTGTGATTTGTTTTCCCAGAGTCTAAGTGGTACCATTATTGACACCACGACAGCGTGTTTCTATGTTACGTTTGATAAAGATGTCTACACATATGACACTTTTTGTAATTTTGAGTACTATTCTTTTTTTCAGTGGTATTATGGCTTCTACATCTCGTGCTTGATCCTAATTTTTCTGACTTTGTAAACAGTGTGTTAGAACAAGATGATGCAAGTGATGGAAGTGGTTGCGAAAACGAAAAGGATACGGATTATAATTCTGAACATAATACCGACTCCGAACAAGACTATGTTTCTGACGATGATAACCCGCGGTTACTCGCATGGTGAGCGCGGCGCTCACCTTCTTACTATATTGCTTCTTGTTGGAATGTTACAAGACCTCCAACTTTGAAACTCCCTGTACCTTTCTAACAGACTGTTATGAAGGGGATGTGCCAGTCACTTTCATTATCTTTGAAAACAAACACCCGCAATTCATTATTAGGCACAGTAGTGTATGTTTGGTGAGCGGTGCGCTCAGTAGCGAGTAACTGTGCTACTTACATTTCGCGCTTCGTAATAAGTCAGGGTTTGTTTCATGCTTGTGTTTAATGTGAAATTTTTATACTGTGACTGTTGTTAGACAATATATACAAGTTACAATGCCATCCACTAATCAGATACTTTCGTGGTTGGCTGAAACGGAGGAAAAAGTGCTCTTGAACAACGAAACTGAAAGTAATGATACAGATGAGGTTAACGAAAATGATCATAACTGTGTTTGAGAGTGTCTGCAAGTTTTGGGAAGGAGAGGAAATTTCGTTTATTGAATTCTGTGAGATCAGTTTAAATGGCTTGTTTTACGGCCAGATGCCCTTCCTGACGACAACTTTAGTTGAGGAGCTAATAAAGATGAAATAAATTATGGTGCATGAAGTTGGGTAAATAGGTGGAAGGAATCGGCTGTAGTTTATGAATAGAATCTGCCCCGGCATTTGCCTGGACGCGTTAACAGAAAACTATTCTCAGGACAGCTAACGGTGGGGATCGAACTCGCGCGTCTCCCAAATGTAGAGCTTGCCTCCATAGCCATTCCACTCGGCCGTGTTCCTAAATAAATAACTATCTCAAATTGACATATTAAAAATACCTCCAAATTTATATGGGCATATTATAGCCTTTAAACGTAAAGGTGAGCGCTGCGCTCACTAGCGAGTAACGACGCACGTAAAGACCTAGCGAGTAATGCCGGGATAATAGTGTTACCATTAACCAGCCCAATAGCGGCACAGCAAATTTCTTTGCTAAAAATAGATACAAATGGTTATCGAGTGAACCCATTAGGAGTGTGAGAACATCTGCCTACAACCTGATTATCAAACTTCCTGCTGTCAAAGGGCCTGTAAATGCTTTGGGGGATTCATCCAGTCCATTATAAGCATGGGAGTGTTTGTTTAGCACATATATATTAGAAGTAGTATTCCAGTGCACTAATGAGAAACTTTATTCCTGTCATACGCAGTTTCCTGCCCAAAACAGAACTGAACTAAGGGACACCAATGTCACAGAGCTTAAGGCTTTTTTGGGCTTCTATATTTCAGTGCTATATTTAAATCTAACCATAAAACTATGGAATAAATGTTCGCCACAGATGGTACTGGCAGGGATATTTTTCGTGCCATATTATCGAAACAGTGGACCTCACTTCTCATATATAGACAAAGATTTGACGACAGTACCACCCGAGATTAAAGGGAAAAAACTGATCCTGCTGCGCCAATATCATGTATATTTCAGAGGATGATTGAGAATGGGCAGAATTGTTACAACATGGGCTCCTATGCATGTATTAATGAGATGCTTTTTGGCTTTCATGGTAGGTGTAAATTTAGGCTGTACATGGCAATCAAACCAGAAAAATATGGTTTGAAGATCATGATTTCATCTGACACCCGCACAAATTACCTTCTAAACGCCTATTTATATACTGGAAAGGACAGTGATGGTGCTGGCTTGACAAATGAAGAAAAGTAGTTCACCAAACCAATTCAGTGTGTATTGAGTTTGGCAAAGCCACTTAATGGCTTGAATCGTAATATTACAGCCGATAATTATTTTGGATCCATGGAAGTGGTTACAGATTTGAAGAATCGGAACCTGACATGCGTAGGGACGCTGCGGAGAAACAAAAGAGAAATACCACCTGAATTCCAGCCATAAAGGAAACGAATTGTGGGTTCAACGGAGTATGGATTTACAAATGATCGTCCTCTATTTTCTCGTGTCCCTAAAAATGGGTAAGCTGTCATCTGAGTTTCCAGCGTGCATCACTCAAGAAGTACGGACCCTGAAACCGGCGAGGAGGAAGTCATTTCATTTTATAACAATACTAAATATGGAGTAGATTATTCCGACCAGAAATGTGTTACGTAATGCACAAGTAGACGAACAACTAGATGGCCCCTTGCTATTTTCTATGCCATGCTGAATATAATTGTAGTAAATTCATACATACTACACACATCATTCAAGAACTAAATACCTATTTCTCGATTCGACTTCATAAAAACACTGGCTACACAGCTTTCTCAAACGTATCTCAGTGAAAGATTAATCAATAACCGACTACCGAAGGAACCCCGTATGGTAATCTCCAGGATTTTGTAAAAGCCTTGCTCTTAAAGGAGAATAATTACTCAAGGATTAAAGAAGAAACGATGTGCATTGTGCCCCCGTTCTACTGAGAAGAAGAAAAACCTGTATTGTGTCACATGTGATTGCGCAGTCTGCCAAACATGTCGCTCGATAGTATGTAAAGAGTGTGGAGATGATGATATGTCATGAATATTGGACACTTGTGAAATCAAGCTAAAAGAGGTTTAAATTTAAATTTCATTATGTATAACGTAACTGCAGCTATTTAACATTACTATTAATGTAACACTTTAAAGTTTGGTGATAATTATCATATTCATAATATTTTTTAAAATATTCATGTTCCATCGATTAATTTTCACACGGAGTCATTTTCAAATAACCTATAATGTTACTTCTGTTATGAGAATTTGGTTTAAAATACACTGACTGACAGTGACCATGCAACACCAAGGAGGAGTGGTTCGAAAGGGACGAAAGTTGGGGAAAAAACAGAGACGGCACGGATGAATAATTGATGTTTATTTCAAACCGATATGCAGGTTACACAATGCGCACGGCATCGACTCAGTAGGATGTAGGACCACCGCGAGCGGCGATGCACGCAGAAACACGTCGAGGTACAGAGTCAATAAGAGTGCGGATGGTGTCCTGAGGGATGGTTTTCCATTCTCTGTCAACCATTTGCCACAGGTGGTCGTCCGTACGAGGCTGAGGCAGAGTTTGCAAACGGCGTCCAATGAGATCCCACACGTGTTCGATTGGTGAGAGATCCGGAGAGTACGCTGGCCACGGAAGCATCTGTACACCTCGTAGAGCCTGTTGGGAGATGCGAGCAGTGTGTGGGCGGGCATTATCCTGCTGAAACAGAGCATTGGGCAGCCCCTGAAGGTACGGGAGTGCCACCGGCTGCAGCACATGCTGCACGTAGCGGTGGGCATTTAACGTGCCTTGAATACGCACTAGAGGTGACGTGGAATCATACGCAATAGCGCCCCAAACCATGATGCCGCGTTGTCTAGCGGTAGGGCGCTCCACAGTTACTGCCGGATTTGACCTTTCTCCACGCCGACGCCACACTCGTCTGCGGTGACTATCACTGCAGAACAGAAGCGTGACTCATCGGAGAACACGACGTTCCGCCATTCCCTCATCCAAGTCGCTCTAGCCCGGCACCATGCCAGGCGTGCACGTCTATGCTGTGGAGTCAATGGTAGTCTTCTGAGCGGACGCCGGGAGTGCAGGCCTCCTTCAACCAATCGACGGGAAATTGTTCTGGTCGATATTGGAACATGTACATGCTGAAGAATGGCGGTTGACGTGGCGTGTGGGGCTGCCACCGCTTGGCGGCGGATGCGCCGATCCTCGCGTGCTGACGTCACTCGGGCTGCACCTGGACCCCTCGCACGTGCCACATGTCCCTGCGCCAACCATCTTCGCCACAGGCGCTGCACCGTGGACACATCCCTATGGGTATCGGCTGCGATTTGACGAAGCGACCAACCTGCCCTTCTCAGCCCGATCACCATACCCCTCGTAAAGTCGTCTGTCTGCTGGAAATGCCTCCGTTGACGGCGGCCTGGCATTCTTAGCTATACACGTGTCCTGTGGCACACGACAACACGTTCTACAATGACTGTCGGCTGAGAAATCACAGTACGAAGTGGGCCATTCGCCAACGCCGTGTCCCATTTATCGTTCGCTACGTGCGCAGCACAGCGGCGCATTTCACATCATGAGCATACCTCAGTGACGTCAGTCTACCCTCCAATTGGCATAAAGTTCTGACCACTCCTTCTTGGTGTTGCATTTGCTCTGTCAGTCAGTGTATTACAAATTATTCTGATTTACATTTATTACAACGTAACTGATTAATGCTTATGATATAAACAAAATAAAGCATGTTATAAACAAATAATATATGTGGTATTATTTTCTACCCAACTACAACGTATATATAACAGATCAGCCAAAACAACGTTCCAGGGTTGATAACAATAACATGAAAATGAAGACTTGTTGTGTTTGCTTGTGAAATGAACTTTATTCTCAACCAATTAGTTTGACAAAGTGAAAGAAAAGTTCATGTTAAAACACTTTTATATATATATTAACATTTGCTCGGTTGGAATACATTACCAGACAGCAGACTGCTTCCGAACCGAAGTGCGGCTATAATTGTGAAAAGTTATTGTCTGTTCCTACTTCCTATGCTGCACACACATTTATGTTCCTTTTTCTACCAATATTACAGATATTCCCACTAGTTGTACAATTTATTACCCCAGTTTATTTATTCTACCAAAACTAGAAACCTGGTTGAAATTAAGAGCGTAAATCTAGACGTTAGTGGTCCTAAAATTACCGAAACGGCCAAAAATGTTTAACCTGTACTGTTTGTACAGTAACTTGAGAACCGTCGGTCGCTAGTTCGATGTTCTTAAACAATGGTTATTACCAAGTATTGTAAACCAAATATTTAGACATTATGTTAGGGAATAATTCTCCGCAATGATTTCTGTATCTGAATATTTGCACTTTTGAAATATCTAAAATTAAAAGATTGAGAGCGAAATATTTCCTAGCTGTTTCCCCACATCAATATCCAAACATAAATTAAAATACACTGACTGACAGTGACAATGCAACACCAAGGAGGAGTGGTTCGAAAGGGATGAAAGTTGGGGAAAAAACAGAGACGGCACGGATGAGTAATTGATGTTTATTTCAAACCGATATGCAGGTTACACAATGCGCACGGCATCGACTCAGTAGGATGTAGGACCACCGCGAGCGGCGATGCACGCAGAAACACGTCGAGGTACAGAGTCAATAACAGTGCGGATGGTGTCCTGAGGGATGGTTCTCCATTCTCTGTCAACCATTTGCCACAGGTGGTCGTCCGTACGAGGCTGGGGCAGTGTTTGCAAACGGCGTCCAATGAGATCCCACACGTGTTCGATTGGTGAGAGATCCGAAGAGTACGCTGGCCACGGATGCATCTGTACACCTCGTAGAGCCTGTTGGGAGATGCGAGCAGTGTGTGGGCGGGCATTATCCTGCTGAAACAGAGCATTGGGCAGCCCCTGAAGGTACGGGAGTGCCACCGGCCGCAGCACATGCTGCACGTAGCGGTGGGCATTTAACGTGCCTTGAATACGCACTAGAGGTGACGTGGAATCATACGCAATAGCGCCCCAAACCATGATGCCGCGTTGTCTACCGGTAGGGCGCTCCACAGTTACTGCCGGATTTGACCTTTCTCCACGCCGACGCCACACTCGTCTGCGGTGACTATCACTGACAGAACAGAAGCGTGACTCATCGGAGAACACGACGTTCCGCCATTCCCTCATCCAAGTCGCTCTAGCCCGGCACCATGCCAGGCGTGCACGTCTATGCTGTGGAGTCAATGGTAGTCTTCTGAGCGGACGCCGGGAGTGCAGGCCTCCTTCAACCAATCGACGGGAAATTGTTCTGGTCGATATTGGAACAGCCAGGGTGTCTTGCACATGCTGAAGAGTGGCGGTTGACGTGGCGTGCGGGGCTGCCACCGCTTGGCGGCGGATGCGCCGATCCTCGCGTGCTGACGTCACTCGGGCTGCGCCTGGACCCCTCGCACGTGCCACATGTCCCTGCGCCAACCATCTTCGCCACAGGCGCTGCACCGTGGACACATCCCTATGGGTATCGGCTGCGATTTGACGAAGCGACCAACCTGCCCTTCTCAGCCCGATCACCATACCCCTCGTAAAGTCGCCTGTCTGCTGGAAATGCCTCCGTTGACGGCGGCCTGGCATTCTTAGCTATACACGTGTCCTGTGGCACACCACAACACGTTCTACAATGACTGTCGGCTGAGAAATCACGGTACGAAGTGGGCCATTCGCCAACGCCGTGTCCCATTTATCGTTCGCTACGTGCGCAGCACAGCGGCGTATTTCACATCATGAGCATACCTCAGTGACGTCAGTCTACCCTGCAATTGGCATAAAGTTCTGACCACTCCTTCTTGGTGTTGCATTTGCTCTGTCAGTCAGTGTACATATATTGCAATATTTTGAGCATAACACAGTCGGATAACAGTCGCCAAGTTAGTGAGCTTGATGCCGGTTGAGGCTGATGGTACTGAACAGAGCAAGCACCATGTCTTCGCTTGACCGACGATAAAGTACTCATGAGAGACGAAACTGTGACACCCAACGTCCCTTAAAATCTGTAAGAATTATAAGGCCGTCAGAAAAATTGCATTAAATACGTCGTACACAGTAGTGTTTATGTTCATATACATTTCTGAAATGGCTGCGAGTTCAACGGAAATGTTGCAATATTCCGTCTAATGGCAGGCATTTCTCGCAGGTTCGAAACTCGTTTCATTTCTGTTTTCGTTCTATCTATATTTTGCTGCCTATTTGCGATGATTACCTTATCAGTGTCATAATCGCCTATGAATTGACTCTACTTGAAAATGATATCAGTGCGGAACTCACGCTCAAGAAGGAGATAACATGCTCCTTCACATCCAGTGATTCAGCAAATCTTTATCAGATTACATTTACATTTTGGTATTACCGAAATCGAAATATTTTCATTTAAAATGAGATTAGGAATTGAGAACTCCGTGCAGTAATCACGTTTACCCTGATAGATTTGTTCGTGTTGATGCATTGAAGAGTCTATGGACTTTCGGTCGTTCAACCTGTGTCCTTTTCTGTGTCCAATAATTCTGAAAACGTATGTCATCATGATGTCTGCGATTGTGTATATAGTTGTATTTATGTGGTGTAAATGGCGCGTTAGGTGTCAAATATCTTCAGATAGGCACTGACATTACATTTCCCTATAATGTGTCTAAATCATAAACAAAAAACTCCGTGGAGTTTGAAACAAGGAAAATTTTATACATACCGTGCCCGAGCAACAGGTATACAGAAATAACAAAAGACAACTATTCAGTATATATTTGTACGTAAATGTTCAGTCGGTACACAGTCTCTCCGAGATTTGATTGTCAACTTTTTATATCATTGTGGAGTCGTATGTCATGTATACATGCCTTTGCTGGTGAGATGTAGTGCTTTGTCTTCTGGTATGGGCTAGAATTAATTTGTTCCTTTTATTGACCTGTCTCAGTCTCATCTTTGGTTTTGACGATATGAACGTGACCGAGGAATGAGCGATTCTAGTAATACCATTCCTTATGCAGCCAGCCCCTGTTATGAATGGTGTGAAAATATCACTCATAGGGTCGGTTGGTGTATGCATTTCAGTCGGCTTGACATACTGATATGTAATAGCAACTACTGGCTCAGTGAGGAAAGCAACGGGAAACTACCTTACTCCTCATTTCCCTAGTAAGCCTCCTCTGTGACACCTAGGCTATCTATGACTGCTGTTGGTGGAGCTGTAGAGGATCAAACCAGCCTTCGGGCTGAATACCCAACATGTCATGTATACGCGGAAGTGGCATGCGAAGAGCTTGCCCACAAATCTGACTATGAAAAGGACACACCTAAACTAAATGTTGGATTATTAGTGCATACACTTGGTTTGATCGGTCGGTTTTTTCATGGACACTACAGTTACAGCACACTCCTATTTCAACACATGGGGAAGTTTTGCCGAGCTGGAGGTACCTCCTGACTTCACATTCCAGCTGGGCGGTGCCTCGTTTTACTTCCATAGAGTTTTTGTCATATTTTTCAAACGAGATTTTGTATGAATAGGTATAAAGAGAGGGTCCTGCAACCTGGCCCCGTAGATCTCCGCATTTGACACCTTTAGACATTTTGCGTGGAGATTTATTGAGAACTGTGATGCCTCCGTGGCTCAGGCGGCAGCGCGCCGGCCTCTCACCGCTGGGTTCCGTGGTTCAAATCCCGGTCACTCCATGTGAGATTTGTGCTGGACAAAGCGGAGGCGGGACAGGTTTTTATACGGGTACTCCGGTTTTCCCTGTCATGTATCATTCCAGCAACACTCTCCAATATCATTTCATTTCATCTGTCAGTCATTAATCATTACCCCAGAGGAGTGCGACAGGCTTCGGCAGCCGGCACAATTCCTATCCTCGCCGCTAGATGGGGCTTCATTCATTCCATTCCTGACCCGGTCGAATGACTGGAAACAGGCTGTGGATTTTCGTTTTCATTTATTAAGAACTATATGTACGAAAGGAAAATTCAAGATATGACTAATCTGAGATTGCGTATCATTGATGCAGTTGAGCTTATAACGCCCAAAATTCTTACAAACACGCTGCAATAGCTTTGTTATTATTTAGATACCGGTTTATCTACAAATGGTGCCATCATCAAAGAGTAGTGACGTACATATACTTATCACTATTTGAGTAACTCAGTCAAATATTGGAAACATAAATATTATACACCTATTCGTCACTAGAATATGAGCATTTTTGTGTATCACTAGCCCGGGCACCAAGTTTGAGTGATGCTCTGAAAATGTTTCTGTGAAACCACACTGGGAAGAGCTGCTTATGAAATGGAGAACACGTGAGCAACATAACTTCACGTTCGTTATCTTTTTTGAAATTGAGAAATTTATACTTATTTTGAGGCATTATAAATTAAACTAACACTCGCATTTCTTTGCTACTAATTTACTTCACATTACTTATTTACAGGATTTGATGTGATATCTAAACAATGGAAACAGATTAGAAAGTGTAGACATTTTCTTGTGTCTTAGAGGAAAATTGATGATTGAAGGAAATATTTTCTGAACAAAAGCTTGTATGCTTTCAGCGCGTTTCGGGAGTGAGTTCCACAAAAGGCCTACATTAACAACAAGCTCGTTCCGTCTGGCATCAGTCATCCGCTGAAGGCTAAAAGCATTCTAAGGAGTCTGCTGTGTAGTGCACTATCGAAAGAAGCAGGTGAGTACGTACGTTTAGTTCATTTTCATCTAAGCAAACAGTAGTAAATAGAAAACACGATTTATTGTTAATATTATTTTCTAAGTAAACTCGCAGGTCTAAACGTTATTGGATGTTCTTTGGCAATTGATCATTGTACCCCACCGTTATGTAAATTGTCGACCGAGTAATCAATATCTTGTTCCCCATCCAGCAGACGAATCCCCATCAAGTGCGCAATAACCCTCACTCCACATGAACACTGCGGAGAGGATTAGTATTGAATCCAGGCTTTTGGTACCCAATCTAGTGATTAAAAATTGTACCACCACCTCTCCTACCCCGACGGTCATCATTCTGATGGGACACGAACCGCCTAACCACGGTGTCAGACCGTATACGGGGTGTATTCGAACTATACCCGCAGAAACAAAATCAGGGATGCTCTCCGCTGCCTGCTGCTGTACGTTAGTGCTGGGAGCGAAAGGCCTGCTCCGAGTGATTGAACCGGTACTAGTGATTACATCGCCCCTCCGGAGATAACCGGAGATGTCCGAGTTGCAGCAAAGTACTCGGAGTTGCGAGTGACACCGAAGTAACCGGAGGACGTTAGGAGGCAAGGAGCGCTTATTACGCAAGTGAGTCCTGTCCGATGCCTGCATTTTTCAACTAAATGCCCCGACGTCAATCTGTAGTTTGGTCGTTCTTCGAGTGAGACACATGCAAGAAGTGGGCCAAATGTAAAGTGTGTGGGCGTTCATTTGCAGCAGGAGGAGGAACATATAATCTGAAACGTTGAACCCTTGACTTACCATTCCATCGTTGGTCGGCCACAGCTGCTGCATTAGAGCAATATCGAACACTTAAATCTTGGGGTGGTAGCGGGAATATTTCGGTCACGATCTTAACCAAACGATGGGGTTCAGAAGAGAGCCTAACTACTTGAAATGAGCAGCAAATATGTGCTTACTAACTTTTATTGAATCAATGAAATGCAAAAAAAAAAAAATAGTTATATAAAATCATTGATCAAGAAAAAATTTAATTATTTAATGTTTCAAACGCAGTCACATTGCATGGCGTTAGTTTTATTAGTTACAGTGTCGAATAATTTTCTTCAGAGAAAAGTAGAAATATCACAGATTAGTGGACAGTGAAAACTAAAAAACTGAAAAGTAACCTGAAAATCGGGCACCTATTGATCCAAGCGATAATTGAGAATTAAGACGCAGCAAGTAGAATTCCATATTTACTCTTAATTAAGGCTATCCACCAGTCAAATACCCTGTCGAATATGGGAACACCCGCCGAATGGATCCTTAATCTAACCAAAATGACTATCAGTTGCTTTGGATAGGTTGCGAAATACGATTGGAAAGCATGCTGTTCACTACAAGTTAACAGCAACATTCGTAATTGAAAATAAATTTCCACCATGTGTTGCCATCTCGTCACACCCTTAAATTACAGAATAATCCCGATGGTGAAATGTGCATCACCCAAACAGCTGTTCAGAAGGAACCAACGACAACTCGATCCGAGAGGATCTTACGTTACGTCGTTCTGAAGGAACAAAACTGCGAAATGCAGGAAACACTTATTCATCACGCAGTTAGAGGAAATGCCAAACACTGAAGTGAAATAAACGGTGGTAAATCACTTGACAAATATTATTATAAAACCAACTTTCAGGTTATAAACGGTTACGTTAAGCTTAATAAAATTACATGTCCACATGGTAAAATAAAATCAAACATCTAGGAATTCTTTCCTTTACAAGAACGACTACCATCACAGATCCATCTACTTATTGTTTATCCCAACAAACTAACTACAAAGTTATTAATCGACCACACTCAACTATTTATATAAATGAAAGAACGAAAAATTGAAAATAAATTATAAATTCCCGGCTGACGAATCGAACCCGCATCCGTAAATCAAGTCTCACACAAATAAGCTGAGTGTCAACACGCACACTAGCAAAGCGATCGGACGTCAGAACGACAAAACAATTAAGTCCGTAACTAAAATAAAATACTGAAGTTCAATGAACTCAAACACGCGTGGCACACTGCAATGAATATTCAGTCACCGTTAGCTCAGTACCCAATATTGGACAACCCTCACGTTCATGCAAATAGTGGTTCCATAATCTTAGGTAAACACCTTCCAGCTAGTAAGGGCTGTGCCAAAACATGGCCTCAATATTACTTAGACCAGGCGAGTTGTCCGTGCGCGTAGAGGCGCGCGGCTGTGAGCTTGCATCCGGGAGATAGTAGGTTCGAATCCCACTATCGGCAGCCCTGAAAATGGTTTTCCGTGGTTTCCCATTTTCACACCAGGCAAATGCTGGGGCTGTACCTTAATTAAGGCCACGGCCGCTTCCTTCCAACTCCTAAGCCTTTCCTCTCCCATTGTCGCCATAAGACCTATCTGTGTCGGTGCGACGTAAAACCCCTAGCAAAAAAAAAATTACTTAGCTAACACTCTTCGCATTACATACACTACTGCAGATATTACCATCGCTCAAGTCACTTCGTAAAAACATCTAATCTACGACTTGAGTATATATAGCCGACACCCTAAACCTATCGTCCGGCCTACCTAATGTCTGCACACCCTAACACTAACCTCTATGTACATACACACACCTTCCTAAACCTATCGTTGAGCGTGAACTAGGACGTTTCATCATCAGTATACTCCTAGGATAACATGTGACGTCCTAAATCTATTGTCGAGCGGAAACTGGGTTGTCTACACTTCCCGTAGAATGTCAGGCAAAATCGTAACTTCAATCACACTCTTAGATATTTTAGCTGTAAACCAATGTCGAAACTAATAGCACACAATGAAACAAATCTTGCCACAGAATGAACACAAGTCGGGAAATGCAACTAAATCCCAATCTTGTTAATAAAACGTAAACTTGAAAATAAATAACGCGTGGCAAGCGATCCACAACTCAAACACGATCTTGACATACGCAATGAAGTTTGGAAGAATAATAATGACTTTCAGCACACATCTAACAATACGTGAATATCGCCAAAAGAGTAATCATCACAATCGAAAAAATCCACGCTGTAATTCTAGGGTGAGGCCCACAAATCGTCTACCATTTCACTATTCCAATCAAATCGTATCCATAACTATCCAGTGAAACGAAATTCAATGAATCTACACAGCCAAACCATCGTTTTAATAACGTCCAATATCTCATCCCACAATGTTTCCGATTTAATGATAAATTATCGTCTCGTAATTACGAAATTTACTGAGTGGTAATTTGTTATAACAGTCAAATCACACCAACCGTGTATTCAGAACGCTCTTTTACCCTTCAGGTCGCCTATAATGTTCATTATGCTGACTTTACATACATCGTCACTTGGACTTAACTGCCAAGAGCTACAATCTTCTACAGAAATTGTTTTTCACTGGGGAATTTTAACTTGAAATCATAATGTCCGTCAGAGAGCACTCATTTAGAACCAATCTTCACCCGGTCAGCTGTTCCGGATTGTTAGCGGAATATCACTACAGCTTGCCTCAGAAATATCACATTTAATATATAGCCTGTCTCAAAATTCTTCGCCATCAGCAAATATTGCCTGTCTCAAAAATTCATCTGCATCGCCTCTCACGGCGGCATTACACATGAAATACAGGCTTCCTCTGCCTTCAACATCTATACAACTCTTATCTCAACATATCATTCCGGTACAATCCATTTCTTCCTGTTTCAAGACTTTTCACCTCAGTCTTCCCGTGACAAACAACTTATATAAGAATCCTATTCATTTTTTTTTCTATAACTTTCGGACCTCAGAAATAAAACAACACACCGTGATTTCCTATATCACCGACATACACCGATGTCACAAAATTTAACTTCCCACGAATAAAAACATGACTTTATCAGACTTCACTGGATTTCGAAGTGAACGCAAATTTTACTGAACATATCTGTCAAATACACTTTTAATATACAAAAAATTTATTCCGCGGTAAATATTATTATTATTATTTATTTCGACAAAAAATTCTGAACTCATGCGATATTCGACATTAAGACATTCACCACGACTACGTGATAGTTATCACCTTCCTAACTTTACTCAATTTGAACAATATCTCAAAGAATATTAACACATTGTTTAAACTTCGCATTTGATAGTTTTTCGACGTGAATTTTACAGCGCTGAAGAGTTTCACACGACGACCAGAAATATAACATATTCGCCTGATCATTATTAAATATTAATTCGACACACGCAATGATAATTTATTGGGACAAACAAATTCTAACTACAACATTGATAAAAATATAGTCACAGAACTGTAATCGTAGCCGTAGCCGTAGCTGTAGCCGCTACATTTGACATCATCTTCTTATATATATATATAAAACTTAAGCTACACAGATTTTTACACTAGGTGTTGATTAACACCGCAAATACCGCACTTTCTTCGCGTTTAACATGCGACGAACACGCTTCTCAAATGGCGACTGCCACTATTTTCCCAGGACTCTGCTTTCGTTCACGCTACTGCTGGCCAGGTAAGAAAATCAGACCTCATGGCTAACCTCCAGACTTCCCTTTGACAAATATCAAACACACACAATTGTAATACAGGGAGAAACTCAGCTACGTATTTTAACCAAATATCTAAACCTTCAAAGTTTTCATCGGCGGCAGTTCAGGAAAATTTCTATCACCTTCCACTTAAAATTCTACTTGAACCATTGACACGAATATATAACGAGTTACTTTGAGAACAAAACCCCGCACTTTCTTGCAGACGAGTGACGTGGGTTCTACCGTTCAAACCATCAGGCAGAATGTGTAAAATAGGCGGAGGGGGATTTCTTTTATATCCCCTGGGAGGGACGCTACCCTCTCCAATAGGCTCGGTTAGGCAATCTGCTAATTCCACATCCACTGGACTAATTTTCTTGAAATTTATTCCATACATTCGGACAGATTTATAATTCACCATGGTGTTAATTTCATATTTTTCCCATACTCTGCAACGGGCGAAATGAATTATTTCTGCCCTGGAGTTTCGCGGCTTTTCTTCATGAAAATGACCTCGCCACGTGTCGCTGATCCGTGAGCAGGACGCAAACTTTCCTCCAGGCTTAACTGCATTTATATTTACCCTGGGGATTCTATCTTCACATACGGTTTATAAATAATTTAGATCCCTTATTCCTGGATTTACCATGTCGCCAAAATCTCTTCTTATGAAGGATTTTTCGAAATTGGTAGATTATTCATTGCTCGAGGTCCACCGAAGTGTCCCGGCATTTTGGCGAGCTTGCGGCTCGCTTTTCATGGAGAGCTCTCTTCCCACGAGAGAGCCAGACTCTTGAAATAAAAACATGGCTACTCTCAAAAAAGTTGTTTGTATTTGAAATAAATATTTGGGATTATTTTTCATCGCGGAATTATGGGTTCAACGTGTTCACCCCAACCAACTCAATTTGAACAAGAAAGAAGATGCGCCCGTCTACCCGCAGTTTTGCAACGTGAAATACGTTCCAGAATGGACATCCTGAAACCGGATCCCGTTAAGAACGTGATTTAAAAATGATAAAGACAACATCCTTCTACGATACATATGTTTCCAAAGGAGAAAGGGTAGCCGTTCGCGACTACAGGTCTCTCGATAAAAAGTGGGCCATAGTACAGTCCTAAGTAAGGATGGAGCGCTGAACTATACGATATCTGTCACTGACCAATTATGGCGAAGGCATATCGATCAGATGAAGTCATGCCGCCCTTCAGTTCAAGAGACAACCACTACAATCTTCGTGTCCTTACATTAACATCATCCAGAAAAGAAGACCAACCATAATGACGACTTAACTCTGCCAGCGTCCCAACAAGCCGATCGTGACGCCCACTTCAGCTGATCCGGGTTCTGCCATGAAGCCTGCGCCGCGGAGGTCCGGCACAGAACTTAGCAACGCGGATTCGCAGCCAACCGCGACACCTGAAGGAGAGCAAGTCTTGCGGCGCTCTACTAGGGCTAGGAAGGCAGTGGTGAGATTCAACTTGTAAGGCACTTCCTTCTCTCTCCTTCTTAACCCCGGAAGAGAATGGATGTCATATCTCTTTGGATTTTACTATCGATTTTATTGTAGCACTATTCGATATGTTACGTACGCGAGGTTCGTTTTGTAAAGACTTGGACCTAGGTAATAGGTTTTAATCCAATACAGTATTCCTTATTACTTGTTTATATTATTAAACGAAACACATAACAAAACCCGCACACGTTGTCGGGATTCGAACAGCGCCTGCATTGGTGAGAAACCAGATTGTTGTTTTAATTCCATGACAGGAGTGTCAACTATAATTATCTGGTAGTCTGGTGTTATTGCAGGGCTGAGAAATGCTTTACCATGAATGACATCTCATTAGGTATCACCTATAAACATGTATTCAGATCTCAGAACTTAGTTTTTTCTGTTTCGATGTATACTGTCGCCACCTAGAGTATTGGATACTTTCATTCTAATACCCTGTAAATTATATATAATATTTGGTTAAATTTCTGATGGAAATTTCATTTTTGTTATTATTAATATTATTTTTAATCACATGTTAATTTAATACGTAGGCCCTTTATACTTGGTGCACCTGCAGAATAGAGTTTGATTATTAAGTTTTTTTTATGTTCCTCAAACTGTAAAAAATGTGTTACAGGAACATATGGCGGGTGGGTGTGTAAAGTGCGTTAAGTCAGGAAATGGTGTGAACTGAGTTATTAGTGGCATCGAAGAAAGGAGAGCGAGCTGCTTGCTCGTGTATATTGCGTTATGTCATAATGTGAACGGCTACGAAGTTAGTGAGATGTGTATTATGTGTTAAATTGACTTCAGCCAGACTTCGGGTGTGCAAAAAGTGCGATATGTCCTGCCCTTCGTGACTTACAACACTGAGAACTATTCAACACTTTATTCTGTGCGTGAAAAAGTGCGTTATGTCGGTTTGATAGTGACTAATCGGGCGAGTTGACCGTGCGGTTATGGGCGCGCGGCTGTGAGCTTGCATCCGCGAGATAGTGGGTTCAAATCCCTCTGTCGGCAACCCTGAAGTTGGTTTTCCATGGTTTCCCATTTTCACACCAGGCAAATGCTGGGGGCTGTACGTTAATTAAGACCATGGCCGCTTCATTCCAACTGGACGTAAAGATACTAGCGAAAAAAGAAGATAGTGATTAAGCGCATTTCATTCGAGCTGTTTGTGAAGTTGCCCAACAA
The DNA here is from genome assembly GCF_040414725.1 of Anabrus simplex. Classification (NCBI taxonomy): domain Eukaryota; kingdom Metazoa; phylum Arthropoda; class Insecta; order Orthoptera; family Tettigoniidae; genus Anabrus; species Anabrus simplex. Next base: position 719,359,536 of record NC_090266.1, read on the forward strand.
TATAGAATGTCTCCTTACACTAAGCCCCACTCATTATTACCACTGAGTGAGTACTGAACTCAAGTCCCGCCAAATGGATGATTACGCAGTCCATTGTCAATCATCATTTCCCAGCTGTACTGCTTGTTGGCTGGTCACAGGTCTTGTTGCGATACCAATTTCTCAGTCACAAGCTCAGTCTTCACAGTGTACGTTATGCGAGCTTAATTAAAGAGCATTATATCTTCCAGAGCGGAAAATATTTATTAGCATTACAGCAAGGCAAGAATCAGTCTACGGAATGCAAGGGCGGAGAATCCGGTAAGAAAATGTGCTTCAATTATCATTCTTATTACTTAAGCCAGAATTAATATAAGTTGTGTTGTTATCAGAGAATGCTCTCGTGAGTTAGGTTACTGATTCATGATCAGTTCTGATAAATCAATTCTGTCTTGTAATAATAATAATAATTTCGTGTGGCTATTTCTAGCCGAGTGCAGCCATTGTAAGACAGACCCTCCGATGAGGGTGGGCGGCATCTGCCATATGTAGGTAACTGCGTGTTATTGTGGTGGAGGATAGCGTTATGTGTGGTGTGTGAGTTGCAGGGATGTTGGGGACAGCACAAACACTCAGCCCCCGGGCCATTGGAATTAACCAATTAAGATTAAAATCCCCGACCCGGCCGGGAATCGAACCCGGGACCCTCTGAACCGAAGACCAGTACGCTGACCATTCAGCCAACGAGTCGGACAATTCTGTCTTGTAACTAAAGAGGAGAAGCACAAAATTAGAAAGTGCAAACTTCGATATTTTAAAACTTATAATTATCAAAAATTAAAATTGTAGTGATTTTTATAGCATGCTGTAAAACTGATGATAATGCAGTTCTCTCTAATGTACAGATTCAAGTTCTGCACCTTCTATTCCTGAAGAACTTCGGTACATTCGATGATTCCCAGGAGGACCCAGACTTCACGATTATTGACTTTTCGTCTGATTCATCGTGTTCTGTGAAGATGATTTCACATAAGGAAGGTGTGAGTAGTTATTTTTTAAATCTTTCAGAGAGTGAACCTAGTACTGAAACTGAATCTGAAACTGAAAAATTACACACAGTTAGAGTCGGTGCATGAACCTTCCCATGATTTTGAAGAAACTATATCTGTCCGTAACACAAGTGGAAAAATGTCAGTGGGCAAAATAAAAACAGTTACGTCTCAGCGATGTGTATGATGGCTTTGCAAGATTCTGAAACGCTGAAGATAATTCATCATAAATTCCTAGTACCTCGATGGCCAGGAATGTGATTGTGATCACAGTATTACAGAAAAAGCAAAGAAGAAGTTCAATGGAAACACTGATCACCCTATCGGCTGGGCCCAACTGATTAGGTAGTCCACCAAGAATAAGCCTTTTATCGTAAAGGAAATTAACTGGGAAGAACGTTTAGATTTCTCAGCGCTTTTGCGGGGTCTTCTGCTACAGAGGAAAGTAAACAAACGCGGAGGTCTTCCCAGCTGGAGGGATGTATTATCGGCACACTTTATCTTTGTGCATTTACACCCTAGTGCTTAATCGGTCGACCTCGGCAATCTTCGAGATTCGTACTGGCAACCTTTGAAACACAAACTATGAATCCCTTAAGCATCGTTGTGCGACATCTGGCGTACACTTTACGTACTAGTACTGTTGTTGTTTACACAGCAAAGCCAAACTATAGAATTCATGCTAGGAACAAGATTCGCATCGAGAAATGTTGTATAATGTTATATAATGTGTATGTGATATAGTTGTTGGCTTAAGATAATAACGGTTTAGAAACTTCACATCGATCGATCATATTCTCGATTCAATTCAGATTTAATAATAATAATAATAATAATAATAATAATAATAATAATAATAATAATAATAATAATAGTAATAATAACGGATTCGATTCCCGACCGGGATTTTAATTTCCTCCGATTAATTCTTCTGGCTCGGGGACTGGGTGTTTGAGTTTGTCCTAAAACTTTTTCTTCGTATTCAGACAAAACACTACACTACCAACCAATAGAGATTACATCCCTCCATAGGGGTTGGCGTCAGGAAGGGCACCAGGCCGTAAAACATGGTTAAATCCACATGTGCGACACATTTTGCATCCGCGGACCTACAGATATGGAAAAAGCGGAGGAATAATAATAATAATAATAATAATAATAATAATAATAATAATAATAATAATGATTTATACATCCCACTGGCTACAATTATGGCTTTCGAAGACATATGTAGCCGGGATTTTGTCCCACAGGAGTTCTTTTAACAACGGATAAATTTACGCTTCACCGAACTCTGGCACGTTCGAATACACCAACTTGGACTAAGTATTCTAGCGCTCATACTGTTTGAGCTACTCAGCCCGACGGTCTAACACCAGAAACAAATCTGATTCTCGTGACGAAATGATAGCTGCAACATTCAAGGAATTAGTACTGAATATACTGCTGTTCAATAACATCAGAACATATCTTATTTTCCAGGGACAGTTGCACTTTTTACTCTTGTTTGCAGAACGTGTCTCTTAACTTGTGAACACATTACCACTTTTATATGCCTGTTGTTTCCATCTTACGATAACAATATCCTGATTTTACCCAACTTCCACCTCTGTACAATAACGTCGACCTGAATACTCGTTAAAATGAGTAGAATTTATTGTAGTTGTTGGGAGCTTCTGACTGTTAAAGAATCGGCTGCTACCGATAAAGCGTGTGTAGAAGTTGACGAACAGTTCATATATGAGACATGATTGAGTATCTTCCACTACGAAATGCAATCTCCATCTGTGGATCAATGGTAAACGCGAGCCTCCTGATGGGAGACCGCGGGGTTCAAATAAGGCAGAGTTAGTCCGTTCGACACTCTATATCGTACGATGGTGGTACGCAAAAGGTCACCGTGCATTATTAGTGTTTATCCAACAAAATTAATTGAACCTCAGTCATTGATCGCCCGAGAGAGTTCCACTTTACTCTGCCGTCTGGTAGAGTTTGAAGGAACATTAAAATGACGCACTGGCAACCTAGTTCTCGTCAAATTAAAATACCTGCACACTGTAGCTGAGATTTTTTGCTATCTGATTTACGTCGCACCAACACAGATAGGTCTTATGGCGACGATGGGACAGGAAAGGCCTAGGAATGGGAAGAAAGCGGCCGTGGCCTTAATTAAGGTACAGCCCCAGCATTGTAGCTGAGATCATACGATTATTATTGAAACTAAAAATGAAATGGAATTGCGTATGGCTTTTAGTGCCGGGAGTGTCCCAGGATAGGTTCGGCTCGCCAGGTGCAGGTCTTTTCATTTGACGGCCGTAGGCGACCTGCGCGTAGGGATGAGGAAGAAATGATGATGAAGACGATACATAAACCCAGCACCCGTGCCAATGAAATTAACCAATGGTGGTTAAAATTCCCGACTCTGCCGGGAATCGAATCCGGGACCTCTGTGACCAAAGGCCAGCACGCTAACAATTTAGCCATGGAGTATTGAAATTGAAAATCCTCAGCTTGTTTCCAGTCATTCGACCGGGTCAGGACTGGAGTGAATGAAGCTCCCGTCGAGCGGCATGTATAGGAACCGTACCGGCTGCCGAAACCTGTCGCACTCCTCTGCGGGCAATGATTAATTACTGACAGATGAAATGAAATGATGTTGGATAGTATTGCTGGAACGAAAGATGGCAAGGAATACAGTAGTACTCGGAGAAAAACCTGTCTCGCCTGTTTTTTGTCCAGCACCGATCCCAAATAGAGTGACCGAGATATAAACCACGGAACCCACCAGTGAGAGGCCGGCGCGCTGCCACCTGAGCAACAGAGGCTCACGATTATCATTACTATGATTCTTCTTCTTCTTACTTTTCTACCGCTTTTCCCACACCTGTGGGGTCGTGGGTGCGAACTGTATAGCACATATGGGGATTTGGCCCTGTTTTACGGCCGGATGCCCTTCCTGACGCCAACCTTCTATGAAGGGATGTAATCACTATTGCGTGTTTCTGTGATGGTTAGTAGTGTAGTGTGTTGTGTGAATATGAAGAGAAAAGTGTTGACACAAACACAAACACCCAGTCCCCGGGCCAGAAGAATTAATCAGAGGCGATTAAAATCCCCGACCCGGCCTGGAATCGAATCCGGACCCTCTGAACCGAAGGCCTCAACGCTGACCATGCAGCCAATGAGCGGACTATTATTACTATGATTATTATTAGAAATACATTTTACTTCACAATAAAAATATGAAGAACTGATATCAACTTCAGTTTGTTCCTTAGAAAAAGAGCCTATTTCTGAAATAACCTGTAGCTATTCATTGGAATGTCCTGGTAAACCACATTAAATTTTCGTGCTGTTTTAACTCAAAGTGAGCCAGCTAACTGCAGTCCATATACAGTAGAAAGCTCTATCAGGTATGCATAAGCGTTCCAACTGTCATCAGCGCTCCCCTTCCTGAATGGGACCTCGCAGTGTTAGTGCACGTTGCGTAGGCTCATTCGGACGTCTAGTTAAAAATTTATGGTATACGTTAAGCATGGACATAAACGGTGTATAGCACATCAGCTATGAAATATAGATCACGTTTATTTGTTTATATGGGTGTGAATTGCAAATATACGGAATAAACGCTGCAAGAATGAAGTATAGTTGGTGAGGTGGTGTGATAAAGATTCACCAGTAATGTAAAACACATGAATATTGAAACTGTTTTGTTTGTAATGTAGGAAAGTGTATGTTTAGTTACCTGTATGTAATTCACTGTTAATAAGAGGGGTTTAATAGAACTACAATTATAACTGACTTCAGTAATGTGCAGTTAAGAAAAAGACACGGTAAGCGGGTTACTATGAATACAGTACCACCTGGGTTGTCCTGGATTTAACGTAAGAAATGGAGCGAAGAATGAAAGAAAAATTACAGGTCTTCACGCAAAGGACCTACACAACACATAACTGTATGTATTTTTCGGTGAGACATATTGTTTACCTTTCCTTTAAATGGCTACAACAAATTTGTTAATTTCATAGATCTGTTTGTCTGATCGTTGACTTTGACAATAAGAAGCTGTCTGAGGTACGAGCAAAGCTAGTAGCACCATTCGTGATAAAGTCAGTCCCTCTGATGAATGGTGTGTCACTAGCATGTTCTGGTTCTCTGAGGAAATCAGCGGGAAACTACCACACTTCTTTTTCATTTGTGCATGTTGTCAAGCGATGTATCACAGTATCCATCTGGCCACGCACCGTACACCAAGGCGATTGTTCCAGATGTATTTTGTGGCGATGTTGTGCTGTTCGTACCTGATTGTTTAGGAAAAGGAATATTTGGGAACGTGCATGTGACAAGAGTTTCATGTGGCTAAAGTTTACGCACACCGTAGGCCAGTGAGTGTAGAGTGCCGTGGATTCAATCCGCGGGGTGAAGTTCACAGCTCCTCGTAACATATTGTAGATTACCTTGGTAGTGGCATTCGTTCCTGACGGTAGCTCATTAACGAACGTTTGGAGGTTCAGTTGGTGATCTCTAAATATATTCGGCAAAGAACTGTTGTCACCGTTATCTGTGCTCCAAATGTCTTTGTACAGTGACTTCGAGAAATTATCCGACTGTAATAATATAGAAATATAATTTTTAAGGAAGGAGAGTTTGGCATTTTGTTCCGTGTGCGATGAGTCCTAATCCACCAAGTTTAATGGGAGATACAGTTGTTCCCTTTGTACTCTAAATAGATGTACTTGCATATGAACCAGCCAATATATTTTGGGAACTGGCTTTTAAAGTTCTCAGGTGCGGGAACACTTGAGCTAAGTACCAAACCTTTCAGAGAACGTAGATGTTTTTCACCACAATCCTCTGAGTTATATTCAAATTTCTTTGACGAAAGTTCATCATTACACCCCTAACATTAGCAATAACTTTAGCCCAGTTGGTTTCTAAAGTACCGATCACTATTTTTTGCATTTAATACCAAGGATCTTCACCGCATCAACAATGTGAAACCAGTCTTTCTTTACGTAGTCTACCCCGTAGTTTAAGTTAAGTAATGTAGATTTCCAGGGATTGGCTATTGTCCCTGAACCGGCGCTGTATGTGCTGAGAGCTTGAGAGATATGTTGAATGTCCTGTTCACCTCTATTAATACCGATATGTCATCAGCGTAAACACACATTGAAAATGTATGTATAAGCTGTGGTTGAAGTGCCCTAATAAATGGTTCCAGTCCTATAACAAAGAGTAAAATGGAGAGGGGGCATCCCTGTCCGATCTTTCTATCGGTATTGGTGTCGAAAGGAATCTGTTAACGAGGATTCGAGATATAGAGTGGCAATTAATCATTCAAATGTAATCGATCACTGTTCAGGGAATTGGAAGTGCTGTAAAACGATGCATAGGTACTGATGGCTAATTATCAAGATCTGTGTTCAATAAGCTGAGGTAGTCACTCGGCTGGGACTCTATTTTAAAGTGGATATCACGTAGTGTATGTAGATTTGTCAAAACAGTATGTCCGGGAACACTTCTACACTGTTCGGTTCCAATAACATCTATCAGGATAGGCTTTAGACGACGGAATAACACTCTGGTTAATATTTTGTAATCACTGCATAAGAGTAACTGTCCTTAAGTCCTCTACCCGAAGGGTTCCTTTCTTTTTTGGAGGGGAGGGGATAAGAACTATAATACCTTCATGGTGGGTTTTACATAGGGCACGACCGAGTTCGATAGCTGTAGTCACTTAAGTGCGGCCAGTATCCAGTAATCGGGAGATAGTGGGTTCGAACCCCACTGTCGGCAGCCCAGAAGATGGTTTTCCGTGGTTTCCCATTTTCACACCAGGCAAATGCTGGGGATGTACCTTAATTAAGGCCACGGCCGCTCCCTTCCCATTCCTAGGCCTTTCCTATCCCATCGTCACCACAAGGGCCTTCTGTGTCGTTGCATCGTCACCACAAGGCCCATCTGTGTCGTTGCGACGTAAAGCAAATAGCAAAGAAAAACATAGGGCACGACGTTTCAAGGTAGTGCGGATAACGTAACAGAATTCCTCGCCGATAATTAACCAGTATTGTTTATAAAATTCATATGGGACCCCGTCGGTTCCTGAAGAGCGATTGGACGGAAGAGCTTTTATGATGGCTTGAATTTCATCATCAGTAATTTCCATGCTAAGCGGTTCTTTACCATCTGGAGTAAGTTGGAATCGTAGGACTGAAGCAAGGTGTTGACTTCGTTTATATCGATAGATTCCCTGGCGTATAACTGTTGGTAAAATGAGGAAAATTCGCTCCTTATATCTTCCTGTGATGTCATCTCACGTCCATCGGGCGATCTTATTTTTTGAACGTACCGGCGTCGTTGCTCTCGCTGCGTTCGAGCTATATAATAGATACTTGCAACTTCATCAGGTAGTGCCGTGTGATCCTTCAGTGTTACATTTAATAGTGTGAGCGTCCTCTGCTGTACCTTCAACAGTTTATCTTTCATATCTTTAATCTCATTGTAATTTTGTACATCGGCATTATTCCTCTCCTGGAGCTGTCGAGGAACACTGTAAGGAACGTCCGGAAGTTTACTGCGCATTAGGGAATTACTGCGGGTTTGTGTATGATATGGTTTAGCTACCTCTCGTGCACTATTTTTACTAGCAGCTTTTGTTGGTAGAGTGTACGAATATTTAGGAAGTATAGACGTGGGTGTTTTGCTATCCAGGCTTCCAGTAGGTAATGTCCGTTTTTTACGGCTACGAATTGCGTCCTCTGTTCAGGTGTTAGTGTAGACTCAAATTTCTGTACCATTAGATATAGGTAGATTCAACTTCAGTGTCCTTAGTGACATCTACAGACGCTAAGTGGTGTTGGTGCGACGGCATCATATAATTGGCAGGTTCAGGATGAATGTCCACTGTAATGAGTTTATGTAACTGGTGCCCATTTTCTTCTAGAGCGTCCATCTGCTCCGCCCATGAGGGGGGGGGTTAGCTATCTTGTCCCTGTTCAACATTCTGGCCTGTCATTGTGTTATGTTTGTGTCCCTCAGAGTAAGGTTCTAGTACTGCTTCCTCGATATCTTGTTTCCGTGGTTTCCCATTTTCACACCAGGCAAATGCTGGGGCTGTACCTTAATTAAGGCCACGGACGCTTCCTTCCAACTCCTAGGCCTTTCCTATCCCATCGTCGTCATAAGACCTATCCGTGTCGGTGCGACGTAAAGCCCCTAGCAAAAAAAAAAGAGATCTTGTTTATGTGAGGGTGGTTCAGCTGTGTTAATGTGCGGTACAGCTGATTCCATTGTGTTTTCGTTGTCTGTGAGATCTGCATTTGAAGTATTAATTTCTTCTAAGCTCGGAAGTGCTGGTGAAGTGACGTCTCAACCAGCCTAAGCAATGTTTTTTATGTTACCATTTCTGTCAGAAGCAGTCAACACAGTGCTGTATGTCTGCTGTCTGACTTTCAAAGCCGGTCGGCTTCTACGATGCGGACAGTCTACTTGTAAATTCTTTGTTTCTTTACAGTAAAAGCATGATTTCATTTGGCCCTCATAAGTTAGGAGAATTCCACAGTCATTACCAGTTAGTTGAGTGGGTATAAAGTACTTAAGTTCAATATTGACAACACGAATGCCGTTACACAGGTCAGAAAATTCATAGGGGTCACTCCACTTCTCGTCTCGAATGTCGTTGACCAGCCCGTAAGTTGACAGCACGAGGGCAAGCCGCTCGTTGTTTACTTCAGGTGGTAAGTTGAATACACGCACTCGCTTAGTCGAAGTGTCGCAGCAGTAATTGTCACTTTAGTTGAATGACCATTAGAAAGACGGAAAAATCCACAACTTCATGCCTGGATAACAAGTTTTCATAATATAGTACAACGGAGACTAATTTTATATACACTGCATTTTCCCCATTATAAAGTTGAATTGCTATAATTTGGTCCTTGTTATGTTTGAGTTCAACCGCTTTTTCCCGCGCTCCCTGGTGGAATAGTGTGTGTGAACTGTGTCGCACATGTGAATTTGGCTCTGTTTTACGGCCGAATATTCTTCCTGACGTACCGAGCTAGTTGGCAGTGCGGATAGGGTCACGCAGCTGTGAGCTTGCATTCGGGAGATAGTGCTTTCGATCCTCACTGCCGGCAGCCTTGAAGATGGTATTCCGTGGTTTCCGCATACTCACACCAGGCCAATGCTGGCGGCTGCACCTTAATTTTTTTTGCTATTGGCTTTACGTCGCAACGACACAGATATGTCTTATAGCGACGATGGGAGAGGAAAGGGCTAGGACTGGGAAGGAAACGGCCGTGGCCTTAATTAAAGTACAGCCCCAGCATTTGCCTGGTGTGTAAATGGGAAACCATGGAAAACCATCTTCAGGGCTGCCGACAGTGGGGTTCGAACCTACTATCTCCCGAATACTGGATATTGGCCGCACTTAAGCTACTGCAGCTATCGAGCTCGGTGTGTACCTTAATTAAGGCCATGGCCGCCTCCTTCCCACTCCTAGCCCTTTCCTATCCTACCGTTGCCGTAAGGCCTATTAGGTCCGGTCCCGCAGTGTAGGGGGCAACGTGTCCGCCTGTCACCCGGCGGCCCCGGGTTTGATTCTCAGCCGTGTCAGGGGTTTTTAATTGTAAATGATTAATATCCCTGGCCTGGGAACTGGGTGTTTGTGTCGTCCTTAACGTTTCCTTTCCTCACATTCAACACTTTACACTTCCGCCATTTATATAATACACGCAGGTCATTGGTGACATCAAGCTTATGTGGAAGGATCTATTCACTGTTGCATGTTTCTGTGGAAGTTGGTAGAATGGTGTGTTCTGCGTGTTTGAAGAGAAGTGTATCCGGTCAAACACAAACACCCAGTCGCGAAATTGGAGTATTTATCAATACTAAACTAAAATTCCCAAACCAGCCTGGAATCTAATCCAGGATCCTAAAATTTAAATGTAAACGTGATATTACACCTTATTCTCAACTTCGTATGAAAGAAGGATTGGAAGATGACTGGCCTTTCATTCATTTAAGATTTTGTTTTCTTTCTAGACATATACAAATCCAGCATAGTGATATTTAGTTAAGTGTATTTATAGTCAGCCACATAAATATTCTTCGAAATGAATGTAGAATAGATGCTTTGATACGACATTGTACTACTAATTGCCCTGAACATTTTGAAGGAAACTTTTACTGTTATATTATCTTAGAACCAACTATGACAGTATATGGTTTAGTAGGGGGAGTCTCTGTTCTATTATTTCCTCTCAGTGGATTTGCTAGTTTATGTTGACGTGTTAATTAATCACCAGCGTTAACTGCACTACGGTTTGTCGAAATGTATACCATTTTGAATAAATGAGTTGATCCATAAAGCTCGCTCGACGTTAATAAACAGTAAAACCATAACTCTGTTCTGCAATCGTACTGCGTTGTAGCAGCATGTTTCATGATTCCACAGCTCCTGAAAACTGAGTGGCTTCTTCATCGTTCGTATAGCGCATTTCGTCTACGATATCTTAATTCACAAGAAAAGCATGCATAATATTTCAAAAAGCTCTATGATCAAATTAGGTTCAATTTAGATGGCAGGTCATTTCACAGGTGGTATCTAATGATGTAGTTAACAGAGAAAAATGTACATGCAAACCTTAAGTTAACTGAACAACCGCTTGGGAGAAGAACGACCCTGGAGGAAAGTGCAGAAACATAGCCGTTAATCGTAACTGCTGAACAATATTAAGAACTACTCAAGGAGTCACATTTTAATAAATATCACCCCATCAATAATAATCGTAATAATAATAATATGATGTTTAGGGGAGTATCAGAATTTACCACTCGATCGAACATAGTGGCGCGTTCATCAGTTACAATTTATGTGAAAACTATGTGATTAAAGGTATCTGGATACTCCATTGAAAAGTAAATTGAAACCTAGTGGTCATTACGATCGTACTGACCGGTATAGTAAGATGCTGATTGTTACGTGTTGTTCATTAATAAGAAGTACCTGTAGAATGTATAGGGCAAAAAACTCGTTGTGTTCAGATATGGACTAGTCATTAGTTTCCACATCAGTATTGATTGTATTACGGTCATAATCATTCAAGTTATCATAGTCGATTTTTAATGATGTCTTTTAGAACTGGAAATTTGAAGTCACTGCTACAAAGGTACCATTAACGAGTTAGCTGCATTTAGCGACAAACTGAAACAGACGAGCATGGAAGAAAATTATTTTAAAAATCAATATGCATCAAGTGTAACGGTCACAAGTGTGCTCCCGAGTTCTACTAATTTTCCAACCAACAGCATGACTGTACACGAAACGTCAAGAGGAATAAGGTTTCGTGGCCCAGCAAGTGCCTATAAACCAAAAACATCTCGCCTAAACCGCCTAATCTGGTGTAAAAGAGTGGCACATCTGTGTTCCAGTAGAGTGTTGAAGCATACCATACCATGTTTCAGTAGAGTGGCAAGGATTTACTGCCTGTGGGACTGGTTTTTTTTAAGAAATGCATGGACATGTAATGTCAGAGGGGGATTTTTCCGATAACAAGTTCTATATCTTCTTCTTACTGGCCTTTCTCCAATTACCTGGAGTCGGTACTTTGAATTGATTTAGCCTAGTGTTACGACCAGGTGTTTTCCTGACACCAAACCTACCTGGAGAGATGTAATCACAATCGTGTGTTTCTATGGTGGTTTGACGTGTGATGTTCTGTGTGTTAAAGTTTGTATGCATATTAAGACGAACACAAACAGCTAGACCCTGAGCTAGAAGAAATAGTCAGACGAGATTAACATCCCTAGGCAGGTTGCGAATCGAACCCGACGCCCTCTGAATTGAAGGCCAGTACACTGACTATTCATCCAAAATGCCGGACGATGTTTGTTACATCTACTTAAAAAAAAGTATTGCTGAAATATTTGGAGGACAACTCGTAGGGACCCGGCTCAGAGTGCTTCCCTCTGCTTAGAAATATGGTAATAATATGTAACGTTCTTTCCATTCTAGTAAGCCTTCTGCTCGGTTACCAAAGTTCAGTGAATGAATGAATAGAATAGAATACTCTTCTCTCCCAGTCACGGATGACGCCCAGCTGGGAAGAGAGTATTCATCTATTGTATTCATAGTATAATACTTGCAGTTAGTTTTCTTTTACAATGTACAATGTTTAAAAGAGTTACAGCATTGCTAGAAGCCCCGCCTTCTGAGACATGTCCTAGACATTAACCATGTTATAGAGTCCAGGATATCTCCTCTTGCCTATTCCTACTACATGTGAATGGACGAAGACAGTGAGCAGAAGCCTCCCCCCCCCCCCCCAAGTCACGGATGACCGCTAACGGAGTGAGAGAACATCCGCCCCCAGAAATCATCGCAGTCGCACGAAAGAAGTTTTGTTGACAATTTCTTATTATTCTTACCACACATGAATGGACGAAGGCAACGAACAGATCCCCTCCCCCAAGTCACGGATGACCACCACCTGGGGGTGAGAACATCCGCCCATAGCAATCAACACAAGAATGAATGAATGAATGAATGAATGAATGAATGAATCAATCAATCAATCAATCAATCAATCAATCAATCAATTAACATTGATCTTCATTTAGAGCTGTCGCCCAGGTAGCAATAGTTTATAGTCTTTTCTTAAAATTTTCTAGGAACTTGGAATTTATCGAATATTTCCGTTTTTTTTGCTAGGGGCTTTACGTCGCGCCGACACAGATAGGTCTTATGGCGACGATGGGATAGGAAAGGCCTAGGAGTTGGAAGGAAGCGGCCGTGGCCTTAATTAAGGTACAGCCCCAGCATTTGCCTGGTGTGAAAATGGGAAACCACGGAAAACCATTTTCAGGGCTGCCGATAGTGGGATTCGAACCTACTATCTCCCGGATGCAAGCTCACAGCCGCGCGCCTCTACGCGCACGGCCAACTCGCCCGGTGAATATTTCCGTTGATATATTCCAGTTTATAATTCGTTTTCTTATACAATAACATTTGCCCCAATTTATCCTCTTGAATCACAATTTAATCTTCAAAGTATGAGCTTCCCTACCATGAAAAGCTCCATTCAAGCTTACTCGTTTTGTAATGTCATCTATCCATTTACAGTTTGGAGCATACCGCTTAGTTGAACAGCTTGTCACCTTACTTCAAAGTCTTCCCAGTCCGAAGTTTGTAACATGTTCGTAACACTACTCTTTTGCTGGAAATCGCCCTGAACAAAAAATGAAAATGTCGTATGGCTTTTAGTGCCGGGATATCCCAGGACGGGTTCGGCTCGCCAGGTGCAGGTCTTTCTATTTGACGCCAGTAGGCGACCTGCGCGTCGTGATGAGGATGAATTGATGATGAAGACAACACATACACCCAGCCCCCGTGCCATTGGAATTAACCAATTAAGGTTAAAATCCCCGACCCGGCTGGGAATCGAACCCGGGGCCCTCTGTACCGAAGGCCAGTACGCTGACTGTTCAGCCAACGAGTCGGACGCCCTGAACACTACTGGTTAATTTCCGGTTCTTGTATCAAGCAATCCTGGTGTGGTTTCCGTACACTGGAACCATACTCTGAGTTATTTCCAGAGACTTATACGCCCTGTCCTTTAAATCCTTACTGCAACCCCAAAGTAGCCTCATCACCAGATGAATGGAACTGTAAACTTTATTTACAACCTTGTTAGTGCGATTACCACATTGATTTCTTTAGTTAACACCTAAGTACACATCATAATTCTCTCAGTTTTAATTACTGTGTTGATGGGCTGAAAGTACCTCACAGAAATCACTGTACAGTAAGCACTTGGGTGATAATATAAGGAAAGATCCTCATTCAGGTTATCACATTAACAAAGGGGTAAATACCAGTTACAGGTCTTTTGAGAGGGTTATATACGAATGGCCGTAGCCGTGTTGAAACAGCGGATCCCGTGAGATCTCCGAAGTTAAGCAACATTGGGCGTGGTCAAGATTTGGATGGCTGACGTATAAACAGCAATGGAGTTTTAAAAGCAGGAAAGGTCGCAATATGACGGTAAAGTTGGATTTCAATAGGACAAATTGGTGCAAATATTCATTCATAGGAAGAGAAATTAGGGACTAGAACAATTTTCTATACATTTTCAAGTTCTTTGAAATCATTTTTAAAATAAAAAATAAAAAATAAAATAAACAAATTTAGTAAATAATTGCTAGGGATGATCTGAGTGTCAGCCCTGAATGCATATCAATGATGTCTTGATCGAGTTATTTATTTATTTATTTATTTATTTATTTATTTATTTATTTATTTATTTCTTCTAATATATTCAGTAAAATACGTGACCAGAGCATACATTCAACACATGTGGAGCAGGGTAGTCTGTAATTATCCGCTTTATGGTTATTAACAGCACTTTGTGCACTCGCACTGCGATAGCAACTCTCCAGTATTTTTTTACAGCTCCTTCATGCAAGTGGCAGGTAAGTATTACAGGTACGGCAATATATCCCCAGAAATCTTATCAATTCCAGCAGCTTTTCTAGCCTTCAAATGTTGTACATTTTTTGTTTTGTTTTGTTTTGTAAATGTCCTTTTTATCATATGTACATTTCAGTACTTTGCCCCTCTACCTGGACATTATCTTTATATCCGCCACCTTCACATACTGCTGACATAATACACGTACCTTCTGTAAGTCCTCACATACTGTAGTATACGCTCGCCTTTTTCATTAATGATCCCTTGAATGTCGTTCCTGGAATCTGCTTCCGCCAATTACCTATACATACCCTTTATTTTCCCCTAACATTTATAAGAGGTCCAGTTATGTTTACTTTTTCTGCCACTTGTTTAACGTCGCACTAAGACATCAAAGGTTTTCGGTGACGGAGAAATGGCAAAGGGCTAGGATTGGGACGGTAGCGGCCGTTGTTTTAATTAAGGTACAGCCCCAGCAGTTGCTTGATGTGAAAATGGTCAACCACGGAAAACCATCTTCAGGGCTGCCGACGGTGGGAATCGAACCCACTATCTCCCGAATACAAGGTCACAGCTGCGCGACCCTAAGCGCACGGCCAACTCGCTCGGTCCAGTTACATTTGCCAATATGTTATCCTCACCTGACTGTTTTGCTAAATTCTACATCCTAGTACGTTCCTTCAATCTCTGTTTACTTCCACTACCAATCCTAAACCTATTTTTTTCTAACCTGCACCTCCTTCACAATCTCTATATTTTTCTGTTGTAATATATTGGACTTCTGCTCTTCCTTATCACCTGTAAAGTTTCTACACTCAAGAATTACCGTAAACACATCCATAGGCTTTTCACATTCTTTTTCACCGTTTTCCACTGATCATAATTCTTAAAATGCCAGTCCCTCGAGGTGATTTGGGGTGGTACTTTCTCAAAGAGACTGATAACAACGAAAACGAAAATAGAATTGGTGTAGCTGTCACATTTCACAATTGATCAATCCGCGACAACCCACTGAATGCGCGGGTACCAGTTTCACTTTACTTGCTTCTTCGTAACCATTATAACCTATGTGTGTACTGCTTTCGCAGTGAACTGTATACTACGCCACATATTCTGTTAACTACAATATACACTGATAAAAAAAATTACAGGGACAGAATTCTAAACATTTACGCTCTTGTTCATATCAGGTGTAGAGTGATATATGTTATGTCAACGAATAGCTTGAATCTTCATCTAACAGGAATATATTGCTTTTTTGTCGCATTGTAGACTTGGATGCAGTAAACAGAAATTGAACCCTGGAATAATTATATAGTAATGTCACACACAGTAAGACAGAGACCCTTCTGTATCTGGAATGGCCTCCATTTGTCTATATGACTGCTGCGCATCTCAGAGGAATACTTCTGACCAGTCCATGCACCTCCACCTGGTTGATGTCTCCCATTCTTGGACCAGACCATCTCCAAGTATTTGTAGCGTCTAAAGAGGTCTGGATGCTGCCGGACATGTCGATCCAACTTCTCCACAAGTGCACCTTGGGACTTTGGTTGAGACTCATAGCGGGCCATTCTATGCTGTGTCTGACTTTTTGGATGAATGGTCAGCGTACTGGCCTTCCGTTCAGAGGGTCTCGGGTTCGATTCCCGGCCTGACCAGGTCGGGGATTTTAACCTTTATTGGTTAATTCCAGTGGCTCGGGGGCTGTCCCCAACATCCCTACAACTCACACACCACAATAACACTAAGTTACCTACACATGGCAGATGCCGCCCACTCTCATCGGAGGGTCTGCCTTACAAGGGCTGCACTCGGCTAGAAAAAGCCACCCGAAATTATTATTATTATTATTCTATGGTGTGGATCTGTAGTTCGTAAAAGGGCAGCCTGGTGGGCGTTGCTGTGTGCACACTTGCATTGTGTTGCTGCAACACAAACTGGGGACTCATGAACTACTGCCATGGACATAAAATAATCGAGCACAATATCCTTTGTGTACCTGGCAGCCGTAAGTTTGTATGTGATCACCGCAAGTTCCTTTCTGTCATCGAGAGTGATACCACCCCAAACCTTGACAAACCCAGCACCGAACTTGTCCACTTCCTGAATTGCTGCCTCCGTATATCGCTCTCATTGGTGACGATACTCCCGCAGACGTCCATCATTCTGCGTTAGAGCAAAGCGCGATTCATCAGTGAACTTCATAATGCACTAGTGTCGGAGCTCGCAGTCCCGATGTGCGTCCGCAAATCTCAGTCCATCTCCTGTGCCAAGTCGCTCATCGGAGGCCTTCATAAGGCCTTCGCGACCAAAAGCCTGCCTCCTGCAGTCTGTATTTCTTGTGTGTGGGGGTGTATTTATATTTATTTGCCTCTAGAATACAGTGCGATATTCTAGGTGGAACTAATTTAGAGAGAGAGACGATAAGTCTTCAGTATATGGAGAATATGACAGAGGAAATGTCGATGTTCTCAGATAAATGTACCAGGCAAGTGGCCGTGATGTTGGAGTCACGCAGCTGTGAGCTTGCATTCGGGAGATAGTAGGTTTGAACCTCACTGTCGGCAGCCCTGATGACTATTTACCGTAGTTTCCCATTTTCACATAAGCAAATGCTGGGGCTGTACCTTAATTAAGGCCTCGGCCGCTTCTTTCCCACTCCTATCCCATCATCGTCATAAGACCTATCTGTGTCGATGCTACGTAAGCAAACTGCAAATAAAAATACATATTCTCCGTTAAATCAGACTACTAAACTAACACGTTGAACTACATTTATACACCTGATATGGACACAAACTCATATTCCCCGAGTCTGGGGAAAAACTGGACCCGGTTAAAATCCCCAACACGGTCGGAAGTCGAACGCAGTGCCCTCTGACCACTTAGAAAAGGAGACGGACAGTTCTCTTGTTCCTCTGAAGAAATCTCATCAGATTTTCTCCCATTACAAGGTAATTGTTAATGAATGCGCTAAGTGATATTACGATGTCTTTACGATTAATTCCTTTGTCTACTCGCTTTGTGCATTGCTGGATCCGTTTCCTGCAAGAGCGGTTTACATTGCGAAGGAATATTGCTTCAGTAGATCCCATTACCTAACCTGAAGCTTTCTATTCGTTGCGTGTGGCTCACCAGTGCGATCGGAAAACAAACGGCGGAATTTCATTGTACAGCAGTTTGTAAGTCACAACGCAGCTTCAGTCTACAAAAGAATTACAAATTCACCAAGAAACGGTCCCCTTCTCTTTAATTTGCTTGCTTGACCTCACTCGTTCCTAACTTACGGGGTGTTTGACTCAGTGACTGAATGGTCCTAGTGCTGGCCATCCGACCTGGCGGTTCTAGGTTCGATTCCCGGATGAATCGTGAGATTTTAGTCGCGTAAGTTTAATTCCTGTGACTTGGAGGTGGGATGTTTGTTCCATCCCCAATATTCCTGCTGCTCTCACACTTCACTGATACGTAATTAATGTCCCCAACAAACGCCGCGCGGAGGGTCTGTCTCACGAGATTTGCATCAAATTGTCCCAACAAAAATATTATTTGGTCATCTCTTTTATTGCCTTTAATGGTGAGATGTAGTGTGTACAGTGCACTATGTCTTCTGGTATGGTGTATATAAAATTTGTTACTTTCATTGATCTGTCTCAGTCTCACCCTTGGCTTTGACAATATGAAAGTGACTGAGGTATGAGTGATGCTAGTAATACCATTCCTTATGCAGCCAGTCCCTGCTATGAATGGTGTGAAAATATTGCTCATAGAGTCGTTTGGTGCATGCATTTCAGTGGGCTTGGCAGACTGATATGCAATAGTAACGGCTGGCTCGGTGAGGAGAGCATCAGGAAACCACCTCACTCCTCATTTCCCTAGTACGCCTCTTCAGTGAGCCTAGGCTATTTATGACCGCTGATGGTGGAGCTGCAGAGGATGAAACCAGCCTTCGGGCTGAATACCCAACATACATACATACATACATACATACATACATACATACATACATACATACATACATACATACATCTCTTTTAATGTTCATACCTACTTGAATCGCATACATATTGAAATGAAAATGAAACCTTTTTGAAACAATTGAGAACTGTAATGAGCAGCGTTCTTTGGACACAATACACGATGCCATTGCGCAATAAAGAACGGGTCCCTGATCATACACTAAAATGGCTTCGTGGTAATTAAGCGTATTAATAAATAATATTGGCACCCCTCCCATGGTATCAGCTTCACAAACCTTATCATGCTTCTTGAAAGGCGCCACATGTTCAGTTGAGGCAGATTTCCCCACTTTACCAAAAGGTGCCTTCAAGGGCTTTCAATGTTTGGAGTGGTAGATTCCTCGCTCGGATGTGTTTTTCTCGTCGGCCCCAGAATGGCCACTCCATTCGTTGTTCGTGGTGCTCTTGCACGAATCTCCGAACGATGTTGTCACTATGCGCTCTAGCATTTTCATTCATGCATTTTACCCAAATTGCCCCACGTGGCATATCGCGTGTATTAGTATTATTTATTTACCTCTATTCAGAGCAAGATATGGAATGTCTATAGAAAGAGGGTGCGCCCCTCGTGCATATAACATGTTCTACAGACCTATCGTAAGAAGTGATACGGCTTACGGTTTGCAAAATAAATAAATAGTTTTGTGCAAGCTATATGCACGTGCATAATATCTCAGTGCTCATATAGTATCTCTATCGACAGTTAGCAGACAGTAGCGGTACGGGTGAAAGGCGGAAAAAGAGTTACTCCTTCACCTTTCTGAGCTGAGTGGCGAACAAGTGATATGAGTTGGAAGGGATTAATATTTATAGATTTCCGACACTAAAACATCAAGCAGTTACGGGCTCGTTCCGAATTATCAGAAGATCGATTCTCTTGTCAAGACATACTCCTGCCCTTACCATAATAGATCCATCTCCAATGTACATTGTACAGCTGTCGGAATAAATTGCTCCCCACGTCTTCTCCAGACTGCCAGACGACCTTCTGATCAATAACGCAAAACAGGATTTTTCCATGAATGGTACAGGACGTCAGTGTCTTAGCTACCGGTGCAAGAACGATCTATAGCAAACTGCAGTCTCTGCTCAAGATGTCGTCTGTGCAGTGCAGTACTTGAACGGGACGTTGGGATCTTAAATTCGCCACTCGAAGCCTGTTTCCAACTGTCTGGTCGCTGCATGTCCACTTACAGTGCTTGTGGTGTGACTTGTCGGTTTCAGATAGCTTGTGGACGTACAAAACGATTTTGCCCTGGGGTTGTTTTCCTTTGGTGCCACTTCCAGTCTCATGGAAACGTTTACACAGGTACCAAATCGTATACTGAGCAACACGTAGCATTCTTGCAACGTAGGGTATCTCTGCGAGTAGCCTTCTTGGTGCAGTTTTGAGAGCACGAGTGGATTCATTAGACTATGTTCTCCCCCGATTTCTATTTACGTCCGCGCTATTAGGCACGATTTGTAAACCCCACACTTCGCACACCCGAAATTTGCATACATTTTGAATTGAGGCATTCGTGCCTTTGAACTGACGCTGACCGGGCGGGTTGGCCATGCGCGTAGAGGCGCGCGGCTGTGAGCTTGCATCCGGGAGATAGTAGGTTCGAATCCCACTATCGGCAACCCTGAAGATGGTTTTCCGTGGTTTCCCATTTTCACACCAGGCAAATGCTGGGGCTGTACCTTAATTAAGGCCACGGCCGCTTCCTTCCTACTTCTAGGGCTTTCCTATCCCATCGTCGCCGTAAGACCTATCTGTGTCGGTGCGACGTACAGCCCCTAGCCAAAAAAAAATTAAGCTGACACCTCTTAAATTACTGGATGACAATTAAGTCCTCTGTCATGTAAACAGGACGTGTTATTGCCGCAATAGTGCAATCCCTATCCCACTATGCATTCTAACGATGTAGTTTGGAACACCTAAAAAGTGCCAAGTTCCTTTTTTTGAGCAGTGTATAATAAAATTGCGGAATAATAATAATAAAAATAATAATATTAATAATAATAATAAATAAAATAAATTATTATTATTATTATTATTATTATTATTATTATTATTACTGTACCGGGAGGTACACCTCAACGCCGCGCATTCAAAATTAGCGCCTAAACGAACTCCTCTATTCGTAAAACAGTGAAACTGAAACTACACCAACTTGGAACTTTAATCAGATGTCACCACTAAAATATTGAGTAATTTTGTTATTGTGAAGTTTCCTAAACTGACTGAATTTCTCCTAGATTTGTTTGCTATACATCAAGAAGTTTGCCATTTTTCCACAGATGACACTACCAAAAAACTGTGATTATGCACCCTGGTGCAAAGTGAAATAACTTATAATGTAATGAAGTTTTGTATTTCTAGGGCTTTCTAACTGATTGGTGTTCATTTATTTTTGGGTTGGCAATATTTCCTTTTCCTTTCCGCCAGTTTTGAATCTGGCCAATGAAAAATTTCTGTAATTAATTTTCAACCTATCACAGGCTTCTTGTTCGATTCTGAGTGTGACTTTGAAATTGACCAATTGAATTGAGAGGGTGTGGCTGGTTTAGTCTTGAATGATGTCGAACCTTCCCTGAGGGTTTATAAACTGCGGCTTTACACGTTCTTGATCGACGTCTATCTGAGTGTGTGTGTTAAGCAGGATGCCGGCGGCCTCTTTCGTCGGCAGCTAGAACATCTACAAGGTAATGGCCACATAACTTTATTCTTTCTTACTACCTCCGCAGTTTAACCCGAAGGAAAGGTCCGACTGTTTTTGATATTGTAGTTAGACCTATTCAAGCCCGCACCTTCTTTCACCTCTGCGTTCCACAGATACCCCGGAACAATTACTATTATTCTATTATTCTATCAATAATTGGTAATTATTATTATTATTATTATTATTATTATTATTATTATTATCCTACAGTACATGCGTTACTCCCTGAATCCAGGTTTCCCTAAGGGCCTATCACTTGCAGAGTTCAGAAAATCTTTGTTTCGTAAATTGAAATTATATTAGATGGTGCAAGTATTTTGAACATAAGAAACACAGGTCTGCTGTGATTAGTTTCTCCGCTACGCGCGCTTAAGGATTTCAGATCAGTTGCCCACCTCCCGGGCACTCGAGCGTAAACGTGACACAATGCTTGATTTTCGTTTACATTTTAGCTGAGGAATGTGAAAAGGGACAAATCGGCAGTACCTCAGACCAGCGGCACAATTCAAATTCCTTCGAATAATCCCGACGATTCTGGGACACGATATGCAGGAGTGACGATAGTCAGACGAAAGGAAGACAGAAGGAAGATCACGTGGACAGCGCCTCAGCAAATACAGTGTGGCTCATTAACGCTCGAACATCTGTGAGGTATGCAGCCAAAACTAATGACCGCAGACCTATGGTTCTATGTTCACAATACCTGAATGTATACCCACTAACACTCCTTTAATTTACGAAACAAAGTTTCTCTGTACCCTGTAGATGTTGGACCCCTTAATGCAAAAGTCATCGCTATCATCTTTCCACATTAGACGGGAGACTTTTCCCTTTTGAACCAATCTGTTCTTCATGTGATTAACATTTTTTGTCTACTGACTTTGTATGCGGTGGGAAACTTATTTGAAATACGAGGGTTGTAAAAGTAAAATAGAGGTAATATTGATAGAACGCAATATTTAAGGAACTGAGAAGTACAATTGCATTACATTCCTTCAGCATAGCCACCCGAAAAGTCTATTACCTTTGGCAAAAACCCGGGAAGCCGTTGGGGACCGTTGGCAAGGCGGTCCGTATTGACGACATCAACGTAGCGCCCTACTTCGCGGAGTACAGATGCCACGCCAGGAAATCGACGGCCTCGGTGGGGTTCCCTCAACATCGAAAACAGGTCCAAATCACAAGGACTCATGTCTCGTGAGTACGGAGGGTGTTCCAAGACCTCGCAATGCCACCGTTGCAATGAGAATTTGATAATGTTTGCGACATTCATCCAAACACGTCGGGCAATCGTCTCGCAATAAATGTGAACGTTTGTGCCGGATGCAGATGTCGCTCCAAAATTCGGCATTAGCAGTCACTGTTGACGGTTTATCCCTCATGCACAGCATGCGTAAAAATAACACCCTCATAGTCGTATGCAACAATTAGCACATAACTTCACCCGACTGAGTTCCTGTCGAAATTTCTGTGGACGTGGCGAACCTGACTGACGCTATTCATTCGATTGGCGATTTAATGCAGTCTGGTAGGCTCGTGCCTTTCGTTGCGATATCTGTCCAGGTGGATGCCAGCCAATGCCAACCAGTGCCATTCCTGTACGTCGGTTAGTTGATGTGGAACACAGCGGGACGCAATTTTTACACATGTTAACACATTTCGTCAATATGTGCCACACCGTTTGATGGCTGAGACCACCTTCCACAGATAACTTCCGAACAATCCATGGATGGTCTACGGAAACGAGACTAGTCACGATGTCCATCATAATATGAGGAATGGACGGCAGACCTGTGCGGTGCGAATCCGCGGTCTCATTCCGACCCGCACGAAACACCTTGACCCATCGTGCATCAGTCCTATGGACTCTCGCCACAGATTTCACGTAATCCTCGATAATATTCTGATGCACTTTTGCCACGAGCAACTTCGATTTTAATCCACGAACGCTAATCAACATTTAAGAACACGCTTTATAGCGGTGAAATCGGCACTCTTCACTTCAAGCCGCACAGGAACAACGCTCTCAACTGGATTCCTGTCATATGCAAGCTACACCCAGAAAACAGTGCCACTTGACCGTCCCCATATCCTATTTATGTATGCCCGATCTCCTGCGAGTGTCTGGACTATGTTGTCACTACTTTATTTACAACCCCAGTATATCTTAAATATATTGTAAATTGGGTGAGTGCTTGTAAATTATGCAGATATAAATGTCCAAAGTGATGGGGAGTAAAACTGAATGTGGCAATATATTATTTGCCTAATGCTCCTTCAATGGAAGCACATTTTAATAGACGTTGCGTTGTTTGAATTTTGTCTTACAGCGGTTCCTTACGTATAGCAGGGCCTTTCAAACGCATAAAATCTCACGGGTGCAAATAGCGCCGCAGAGTTCCTATGCACAGTGCATCGGTCCCGCTCGGCTCGACTCGGACCAACGTTTCGTCTCTGGGCGGAAGAGAAAGAGATAAATACCATTCACAGCCATTCTGAAAGCGAATTTCTGCGTCTCACTTCATCTCGATATATGTAGCTGAGCATATAGATTACGGCCTCAACCTTTCCATCACTAAAACCAGCTGAATGTACATATCATCTAAAAGAGTCATGAGTTATTAAGCACCATGGGGCAACAACTTCATCAACTAGCTTTAATGAGTGTCTCCCTTTGTCTCCACTATTAAAATTTTGTTAACTCAGTTTGTAGTGCCAGTACGTAGGAAGGTTTGTTGTACCGCACTTTAACGTGAAGTGCAGGATGTGCCATGTACGCAGTCACTTGCCTGTTTATATTTAATATCACTCAGTGGTTTCCATCACAATGTGATTGGCAACGGTGCGAGTTTCTTTTAACAATGCAGCTGTGGGAATGGAGTAACATGAACGAGGGATCTGCCACCGTAGATACCGGAATAAGTGATAGTGCTCTGAATACTGCATCCTGGCGTACGTGTCATACCTAAACTCACACTCACACTTTGAACATAATATCTGGTAGGGACTAAATGCTACAGCCTGTTGTCGCAGGCATATCTTAAATCACAAAGAATCTTTTACCATTGACACGCCAGATATCGAGATGAGATTCAGTGGACAAGTATAGTTTAATCATATGTTCAATAAAAAATTTCAGCTGCATATGACGAATGGTTTTGGAGCACCAATACGGAAAGACAACTTGTCAACAAGAAGTTAAATTTCAGGTACTCTCAGGGTGCATGCACTGTGCACGGTGCAAAGGACGACTTCGCATGGTTGCCAAGAGTGCAGACCCCACTCCTCGATTTGCAGAAATAGCGCTGTTTCTTTCTTTCCCCACGCCTGTCTCGCTCGCTCCCCCTGTCTCTCTCTTCCTCACTAGTTCCGTAGCGCTCCAAATCCGAGACGAGTTGAGCCAAGTTGAGCCGAGCTTAGCCGAGTAGCTCAGAGACGAAGCGTTGGTCTGAGCCGAGCCGAGTGGAACAGATGCAGAGTGCACGGAGCCCTTGCGCCTCGATTTGCACGCGTGAGATTTTGGGCGTTTGGGAGACCCTGAGTTAAACCATTGTCCTGTCAATCCTGACTGATTTCGTGAATTCTGTTTCCTTCGATTTTACTGTGGAAGGAATTCATCACTGTAAGAAGAGTGACTGTACCTACACTTCTTTCATATTCTGTTCGTAGTTAAATAAAGTGTCTTTTTGCTCATTTCTTAAATTCACTAAACTAACAGTTTGCTTAATGCAGGATCTATAGTACTAGAATGTAACGTTACCTGGGAGGGAACTTTGTTGATTGCATCTTCGTAACTAATTATACCATATGGATTTCTGAAATTCCACAGACTGTTTCCAGTCATTTGACCGGGTCAGGAATGGAATGAATGAAGGCCCCAACTAGCGGTGAGGACAGTAATTGTGCCGGCTGCCGAAGCCTATCGCACTCCTCTGGGGCAATGATTAACGAATTATAGATGAAATGAAATGATACTGGAGAGTGTTGCTGGAATGAAATATGACGGGAAAAACCGGAGTACCCGGAGGAAAACCTGTCCCACCTCCCCTGTATCCAGCACAAATCTCACATGGAACCACGAAACCCAGCGCTGAGAGGCCGGCGCGTTGCCGCCTGAGCCACAGGGGTTCCATCCACTAAATGGATTTCTGCTGTTGCAAAATTGTACTTACATAAAATAAAACTTTAAAAGAAATATAATATTGTACGTTGTTATTATCGCAATGACTACATTTTGCTAGTCAATATATGTTCAGTACGGTATGAAAATATTGTCGGATACCTGGCTAATGTCCAGGTGGAGAAGGTGCCTTATAGTAACGAAGTATTGAATTTTACCTGCAATAACAAAGAATTTTACAATAAGCTGGAATTCGTAAGATTTCTGGGGATGAACTAAAGGCAATGGTTTGGATTATAGCACCATCTTTCAAGTACTTATTTGATCATTGTTTACATGAAGGAGCTACACCACATGAATGGAGAGTTCGTGTAGCAGCCCCTGTGTACAAAGGAAAGAGTGGTAAAGCTGACAATTACAGGCCAGTCATTTTGAAATGTGTCGCATTTAAGATTTGGCAAAGCGTTATTTCAGATCATATTAAACATGTTTGCAAAATTACTAACTGGTTTGACAGATGGCAGTTCGGATTTAGGAAATGTTATTCCACTGAAGTTTACGCTGTAGGATTTCAGCAAGGTATAGCAGATAGTTTAGATTCAGGAGTTTAAAGAGACTGTATCCGGATTGACCTCTCTAATTCTTTTGATAGGGTAGACCATGGGATAATGATCGCAAAAATAAGTGCAATTGGACTAGACAAAACAAAGATTTAAAGGATGGCTACACACCTATATAATTTCAGTACGTGCATTAGTTGAACCTCTAAACATTAAGGTGGGAATTCATCAGGGAGTTATTATTGGACTTGCATGTTTTCTTATATATACAAACTATATGAATAGAAAACTGGTTTCGCAGACAAAGCTTTTTTGCGAATGATATTATACTGTGTAGAGTAATTATACAAGATTGTGAGCGAATGCAAAAAAGAGCTCGACAAAGTTATGTAATGGACAGCAGCCGATAGTATGGTGGTAAACGGGGTGGAATATCAGGTTCAGGGTTTCATGAAGAGGAAAAGTCCTCTCAGTCTTAATTACTGCGTTGATGGGGTGAAAGCTCCACATGGCGACCGCTGTAAGCACCTAGGTGTTAATATAAGGGAAGATCTTCTTTGGGGTAATCACATAAACGTTATTTTAGATAAATGCTACAGATTTCTTTGTATGGTTACGATAGTATTTTAGGATTGTAATAAGGTTGTGAAGGAGATGATATATAAGTCTCTGGTAACACGGCAATAAGACTTTGGTCCCGGTGTATGGAACGTTCACCAGGCTTGGTTGATTAGAATACGGTAAATAATCCAGGGAAAAGCTGCTCGATTTGTTCTGGGAGGTTTACGAAAATGTTGCAAAATTTTGGCTGGGAAGACTTGGGAGAAATTAGACGAGCTGCTCGACTAAGCGTTATGTTCCGAGCTGTTAGTGAAGAGATGGGGTAAAATTTTATTAGTAGACGAATAAGTTTAAGTAGTGTTTTTAAAATCAGTAAAGGTCACATTGTGAAAATAAAGTTGGAACAAGAAGACAAACTGGCTAATGTTTGTGTATATGAGTTAAGGATTGGATTAATTTACCAAGGCAGATGTTCGATAAATTTTCAAATTCATTTAAATTATTTAAGAAAAGTCTATGTAATCAACTGATAGGCCATCTCCACCTGCAAAACTACCGTAAATTCATATCAGTGGTGATTGATTGACACTGGGTTCGAATCCCGCTGTACCGAGCTCGATAGCTGCAGTCGCTTAAGTGCGGCCAGTATCCAGTAATCGGGAGATAGTGGGTTCGAGGCCCACTGTCGGCAGCTCTGAAGATGGTTTTCCGTGGTTTCGCATTTTCACACCAGGCAAATGCCGGGTCTATACTCTAATTAAGGCCTTTCCTATCCCATCGTCGCAAGAAGACCTTTCTGTGTCAGTGCGACGTTAAGCAAAGAGCAAAAGAATCCCGCTGTCAGCTGCCCTGAAGGTCGTTTTCCATTTTCACATCAGGCAAATGTGGGGGTTGTAACTTAATTAGGGCCATGGTCGTCTCCTTCAGAGCCCTGTCCCTGTCCTATCCTACAATCGCCATAAGTTCCGTCTGTGATTTATCTATGCGTCTCCAAAATCTTCTAGTTGCAGCCAACTGTGTGACTCTCTTGTCAGTAAATAATTAAAAGCTAAGTCTAACCATCTTCATCTTGCTCTCCCTATATTTCTTTTACCCTTCAGGGCTGAGTCCGTTACTCTCCTAGGTAACCTGCCCTTCTCCATTCGTTTCTAATGACCCCGCCACGGAAGCCAGTTTATGCGTACAGCCTCAACCATTGGGTTAGTTCCTAACTTAGCCATTTCAAGTGCCCTTCTGTCATTGTGTCCACTTATATGTACCAGCGGTAATTGTCACTAATTTTGTGTCCATTACTTTTGACTTATGAACAAGGTATCCAGAATCCACCCATCGTTCACTCCCGAACAATGAAGTCGGTACGAAAACAAACCGGTATAAAGATAGTTTCGTCCGAGACCTGATTTCTTTCTTACAGGTCACCGTTTGTGTATTAATTATATATGAGGAAGGTGACGGATATTTTAAGCCTAACGGCTAACAGAACATATTTGAAGTCAATTAATCAGGTAAATTCATTTGGGTTTTCACGTCAAATTGGTTATTTTTGTAATGTTTACGATATAGACTGTCGCGTAAAATTACAAAATATCTTGCTTCATATACGATACCAGCTTCACATTTATTTGAAGGTCCATCTGCATTTGAAACCATCATACAGAATTTCTAAGACTTCCGAGTTAAAGTATGATATATGAAAATCATCCATTCGTCTGTCCACACACCTGTCGGCTTATTCATTCCATTTGAATATACACGTCAATAAATTCGGTGACACCTGGTATATCTCATCTCTGTAGGAATCCATAACTTGCAGTAATGAAATGGACGTCATATTCAGTGATTATGTGAGCGTAATATCATTATACGCTATTACTCTCTCAGAATCCCGTTGGGCAATAAATTAATCACGCTCAATCCCGTGGTTGCAGAGATTACTCCCAGACCAAGATGCTTACAACACTATGGCGTGCAACATAACCCCTGCTATGTGCAGTCAGCCTGAGGGTGTGTTGTTCCAGCTTTTCACTCGTGGTGGTTCATTAGGTATGTCATGTGCAAAATCGCGTACTTTTCGACCTAATGAAATATCACTAACATGTCTGATCTTTGAAAGATTGAAATCTCTCAGTCCAATGTTATAATTTCAAGTTACAATCAAGGGTGAGAATTTGAAATTCTACCATGAGGAATGAAGGTTGTAAAATATTTGGATTGTTTAATGCACGGCATTATGATATCTGATATATCGTGTACAATTTCACATAAGTCCGGTATTTATTAGCAAGGAAAAAATGTCCTGAAGCAAATAGACGAGTCTGTCAGAAATACTACATGTTGTCATAGGGATAAGATTTCGTATGGATTTTCGTCAAGGAAAATATTGAAACCCATTTAGTGAACGATAACATTTTTCAACTCTATTTATTGAGAGACTCCACGGTACCACTGTATCTAACGTAGGCACTCTCCTCGCCTTTGGTGAGCTGTTCAAGCACGGTAATTTGACATTCTGTATTCGTGGACTGCGATGACCGGGATCACAGCCTGGATGGATACCACTTTTCATGTCTGAAGATCTTGTTATTTTACATTTATCACAATTCTGACAGTAAACACTATATAGGTTTAGTAATTATTTAAAAAAAGAATTTTCCAGATTTTACGGAAAATTATTTCGTTCACAACACCTGTAAGAATTTGTGTTTTTTAAAAGGAGGTGTAGGACAATGTCATTGTTTAAACTCCTGATTTAAATATAAAGTCTCACCCAAAATTGCGGCCACGCAATTAAGGATTTGGTTTAGAAATCAAGACTCTATCGCACATCGTATATAATGACTAAAGGGAGCAGCGTTCTGAGATTTCGTGGATTTTAGAGCTCTTATGTAGATTTCAAATTCCTGTTATTTATACTTTCTCATGATAAGAGTAATGGGGTCATTTTATTTTATTTTATTTTACATTCGCCTTAATCAGACTGAAATAATTGTAGTTCTTAATCCAAGTATGGCACTAAA
Source organism: Anabrus simplex (assembly GCF_040414725.1). NCBI lineage: Eukaryota > Metazoa > Arthropoda > Insecta > Orthoptera > Tettigoniidae > Anabrus > Anabrus simplex. The sequence goes on from NC_090266.1 coordinate 719,389,017, forward strand.
AGTAACACTACTAGGCAAAAAGTATATACAGTACCTTTAAAGTTTTCCATTCTGTCTAAACTAATGCCAGATTAATAAAACTATAAAACATAGTACCTGAAGAAGAAAACATTTAATTAACTCGTGTTCAAGTACTGTATATTGTCTTATTAATTATATATCTTATTTTCAGTTTTTTCCAATTTTATTAATCTTCCATTAGTTTCAGCACACTGCAACACTTCATTTTTATATATTAAACTAAAAAGAAAATGACTTGCAATTTTAACAAAGAAAATACAGTAAGAATGAACTCAGCAAGGTATGGAGGGCTGTAATCACCCTGTATACACACCATAACACTAGAAATAACAGCAGACATTCTGAGAATAAGTTCTAGAATTTTACTAAATAACCGTACCGTTATATCGACAGATTGGTTTTAAACTACAGATTTTAGAGAATAGAGCACAATGAATAGAATTGCTCAAAATGTTTTATTGAAATAATTATAACTGTTGTTGAGTTAAATTCGTTAAAAAGTGAAATTACGATGTTTTTGATTACCTCTTTGACAATGTGCTTGACCATGGACTACAATGCATCGGTTGGGGAACACAGGTTGCCATACAGAAGAGAGAATTTGCCTTTTATTTTCTGCAAAGCATCTGTATTTACCAATATACTTCATCGTGGAATTATTATGAAAAATGTCATTATACAATAATAGGCATTTGAACGTAAATTACCCATGAGAGCCTTATGCAGACATGCTCAGTGAAATTTCAATTGGTAAGTCGATATTTGAATATTTACTTTAAGACACTTAACTAACATATTTCAGTTTAGATTTAAAAAAAACCTACAACCTGTTTTCCAGTCATTGACCAGGTCAGGAATGTAATGAATGAAGCAGATATAGGCTATTAGTACGATGGGGTCGCCAATCCCAAAGTGATTTATTAATGAATGATAGATGCTATGAAATGAGAATGGAGAGTGTTGCTGGAATGAAAGATGACAGGGAAAACCGGAGTACCCGGAGAAACACCTGTCCCGCCTCCGCTTTGTCCAGCACAAATCTCACATGGAGTGACCGGGATTTGAACCACGGTATCCAGCGGTGAGAGGCCGACGCGCTGCCGTCTGAGCCACGGAGGCTCTTTCAGTTTAGATAAAATATCAAAAATTATGTATAATTTTGGGTTTAATATATCACAGACCATCACATACGTATTCCTTTCTTAATTATTAGGTCATTCGTGTCGTGGGTCTTTCTAAAGAAAATGTATCATTGCAAGTTTTAGATTACACCAATGATAGGCCAAGTTTACAGAGTCAGCTCAAACCTATAGCTCTACCATCAGCAGAAGTATTCCGCTTATAGTGAATTTCCTGTGAAGCAGTCATCATTCCTTCAACAAACTACAGGGTTCTGCTCTGAAACAAACCGGATCCCTTACGTTTTGCATTCTGCCTCACAAATAGGAAGCTTCCGAGGTTCATATAGATATCATAAAAGCTAGTGCTCATTGTCACTTTAAATGACTTCCATGGTCATTCGTCTTTTGTGCCCAGATGTGAGAATTTGTAAATATGTTTGCACCTTTCATAATTCTTTTCTTGAATTCATAACGTTATCGATCTAGCGTGGTGATGATCGATATCCAAGCAGGCAGTGTCTTTGAAATGGCTCATATGCATGTATCAGAGAATTTCTTTTATGTGTAAAGCATGTCAGGAAGAAGAGACTGAGCAAAATTATCAGAAAGATTGCAGTAAAGAAAGAAAGAAAGAAAGAAAGAAAGAAAGAAAGAAAGAAGGAAATGAAGAAGTGAAAGGAATGATGTGGTGGTTGATGGGTGTTTACAAAAATAAATGTCGAAGAGATTACTTGTTTGTTATGTGAAGAAACAATGCGAAGCACAGAAGCACTTAGAGCAAATCTTGATAATGAATCTAAAGTTAGAATACAATGAAAGGAATTCCATGCAATTTTTGTCAAACCATAAAAAATAGGATTGAAAGGCAACGTCAGTACTTCGTATGATGGGAAACATGCAGCAAAGAAAAACAAAAGCAAATAAAGTATGCAATAATGCAAATAATGAACAACAAGATACTAGTGTGTCTTAAAGTATATAATACTGTTTAACATCTAAGACTTAACAGATATGGTGATAACGTGTGAAGTGTGTATCAAACACTACTTAGATCTAATGTTAATGTACAATCTAGTAATAGGTACTTACAACAGTTGTAATGAGTGTTACTTACTATGCATGTACCTAAACAATTTGGTTTACAATAAACTAATACACGCTCCTTAGCTTCTGATGATCCAAACTAGGAACGGGAGTATTCCATTCTGTTCTTCTATACTAGCTTTGATTTAGTTTATTGTTTAGAACATCTTCGATTGTCGGTTGCATGTACCGTACTAGTGATGTTGAAAACTGTCCCGTATGCTCTTTTATTTCAGTCTCTGTGGAGTTGTGTACTGTCATTCTTAAAATCTAGTTCTGAGGTTGATAGTTTAAGACTTAAATACACCACTGTCTCAAAATTACCTTGTGTGGTAGAAAGCCTCGAGGATGATATACTCAAGTCTCTTGAGTCACCTTGACCTGGGATCAGACTAGGCTACTCACAGTGGAAATATCACACCCTTCAGGCATTACTCAGCCTTGAAACTTCGGCGAAACATTGGATGTGCTGCCGGAGGACTACGTGCGGATTCTCTGGTTCTCTCTCCCATCCCATGTTATCAGTGTAGTGTAAGTTAGGAACTGAAGTGACTGGTATCAATAGAATGAGAAAAATATAATTCTTGTTGTTACCATGCACAGCGAATAAGTACAGCCTTTTCACATTGCTCTACATTCTTCTTTTCTAATCGTTTCAAGATAAAATTTGACAGGCGCAAAAATTGAGGAGGTTTTTATGTTGTGTAATGTCTTCAAAACCAACAATACTTTATCATATACCAGAGTTCTGGAAATGAAAATTGAAAATAGATAAAGGGTCGCAGTTTTAGTATGGTGTTCCTGTCGAAAACATCAGCGTGAATATTCTCGTAAGACGATATTTTTCTGATAAGTGGCGATACAGAGTTTTCCACTGCTTGAAAAAGAACTTATCAAGTGGTTGGATTTTTGTCGTAGTAGAAGTAGGATTGGTAGTTGAAACGAATGTTCTACAAGGAGACCCCCTTAGATCAGTAATGTTCTACTTGTTGACCCACGATATTGTCCAAGAGGTACCTACGGAAGAATCACAGTGATGCTGTACAAGGAGACCCCCTTAGATCAGTAATGTTCTACTTGTTGACCCACGATATTGTCCAAGAGGTACCTTCGGAAGAATCACAGTGATGCTGTATGCGAAAGATATGCTACGACTGTCAAAAAGGAACCCGACTTTAGAGTCGGGATTTGCAAGCTTTATACGTGGTCCAAAGAAATGTTTCAAAGATGATCACGAGCACAACAAAAAGTATGAAATTCAGGCAAGGTTGGAGGAACATATCAAAATAAGACAACTTCACTTGAGATAACGACGGACTGGAGCTGTTAACACCTGTAAGTACTCGAGTATATTTATCCAAGTAACCGGAAAAACCTTCATCAGGCACATAAAAATATGAATTACATAGATTGAAGCCATCTATGACTTAAGGGACCTTCGGAAACTATTATTGAGAACAGCTATGCACCTTTCTTGCATCAAGATAGCATCAATCACATGCTGCAAGTGCTCTTAGATATGGATCTATATTACCCCTAAAAGTCTGAAGAGACTGGAACAAGTGAAAGCTACTTCTTCAAGAAGTGCCCTTCGCCTACTCAGAACCTCACGGATCGGACTTTTGTATCAATTGGCGGACTCCGACATAATTGTCAGGGAAATAGAAGACCCGTTTACAAGAATTGCAGCCCACGGCTTTCATTATAGGATCTGCAACCAAACTGGATACCTCCAGGCTTCGACTCACTGCTTCTGTACTCTCTGTGGATGCCTTTGCGAATGGTACCGTATTCTGGTCAGCTAAGAAAGAACTAATTCTATAAATCTTAATGAAAACAATGAGATCTTGCGAAGAACGTTGGATACTTTGTATGTTTACTCTGTGCACAATGTGCTTAATGAGTGTTAATAACTTTTAGGCCTAGCAGTGAGAACTGGAAGCTAGTTTTATGCATGTGATCGTCTCAGAGGACATCGGTTATGTCACCGAAGTTTCGAGTTAAGTTCCGACATAAAAGACGTGACATTTCCCTTGGCAGCTCTGATTTGATTTGATTACAGATTAGAGTGCCTCAGCAGTAGAGTACTGTTTGAAAGTGTTGCTGTTTATCGGGAAGATCCATACACCCTACTGCCGTGATGATACCATCGAAATTGGTCCCGATTCGTTAAACGTCACCACTGATTTCACAGTCTGTGGAAAGATAAATTGTGGTTGTCGTTGTTGTTGTTGTTTGAGTCATCAGTACATACACTGGTTTGATGCAGCACTTCATGCCAGCCTATTTGATGCTAACCGTTTCATTTCTGCGTAACTACTGCATCCTACATCTGCTGTAATATGCTTGTCATATTGATAGCTTGGTCTACCCTTACCGATCTTACTGCCTACCCTTCCCTCAAAAACCAACTTAACAAGTCCTGGGTGTCTTAATATATGTCCTATCATTGTATCTCTTCTTCTCGTCAAATTTAGCCAAATCGATCTCCTCTCACCAATTCGATTCAGTATCTCTTCATACGTGATTCGAACAATCCATCTCACCTTCAGCATTCTTCTGTCACACCACATTTCAAAGGCTTCTATTATCTTTCTTTCTGAGCTAGGTATAGTCCACGTTTCACATCCATACAAAGCAACGCTCCAAACGAAAGTCTTAAGAAATATCTTTCTAATTCCTATATCAGTGTTCGAATTAAACAAATTTATTTTCTTAAGAAAGCTCTTCTTACTTGTTCTAGTTTGTATTTTATATCCTCCTTACTTCTGTCATCGTTTGTTACTTTACTCCCCAAGTAACAAAATTAATGTACTTCCTTTAAGAATTCGTTTCGTAATCTAATATTTCCTGCATCACCTGCCTTCGTTCGACTGCACTCCATATTTTTTTTGGACTTTCTTATTTTCATCTTGTACTCCTTATTATATACTCCGTCCATACTATTCAGCAACTTCTCGAGTTCTTCTGCAGTCTCAGATAAAATAACAATAGCATCGGGAAATGTCAGGGTTTTGATTTCCTGTCCTTAGATTGTGATTTCGTTTCTAAATTCCTTTTTGATTTCCTTTACTGCCTGTTGTATGTAAACAATGAAAAGGAGCGGGGGACATACTGCAGTCTTGCCATACTCCTTTCTGGATTGCTGCCACTTTTTCAAATCCCTTGATTCTTATCACTGCAGACTGATTTTTATACAGACTCTTGATAATTCTTCGTTCTCGGTATCTGATCCCAATCACCTTCAGAATCTCAAATGGCTTGGTCCAATCAGCATTGTCGAATGCCCTTTCTAGATCTATGAATGCAATGTATGTAGGCTTGTCCTTCTTAATTCTATACCCTAAGATAAGACGTAAAGTCAGGATTGCTTCACGTGTTCCTACATTTCTTCTGAAGTCTAATTGATCTTCTCCCAACTCAGCTTCAACTTGTCTTTCCAATCTTCTGTAAATAATACGTATTAAAATGTGCAGGCATGAGATATTAAACTAATATTTCGGTAGTTGTCACACTTGTCAGCACCGGTTTTTTTGTGAATGGGTATAATAACATTCTGCCTGCCGAAAATCGGATGGCACTTCTCTTGTCTCATACATCATACACACTAGATGGAATAACCTTGCAATGCTTGTTTCTCCTAAGGGAGTCAGTAATTCACAGGGAATATCATCAATTCTAGGTGCTCTGTTGCTCTTTAGGCCTCTCACAGTTCTGTCGAACTCTAACCTCAAAACTGGGTCTCCCATTTCATCAGCATCAACAGCCTCTTCCTGCTTCAGAACTAAACCATCTATGTTCTTAACTTGATACAACTGTTGTATATATTCCTGCAACCTTCCTGCTTTGTCTTCTTTCCCTGAAAGTGGTTTTCCATTTGAGCTTTTAATATTCATACTCCTAGATTTCCTTTCTCCGAAGATTTCCTTTATTTTCCTGCATGCAGCATCTACCTTTCCTAGGACCACACAACTTTCAACATCCTTGCACTTTTCCTTTAGCCGTTCTTCCTTAGCGGGTGGTACTTCCTATAAAAACATACAGTAAGTCAAATAAAATTTAAAATATTGTCGTAAATGAGATTTGGTTTTCCATAAGTCGGTATACTCTGATTTCTATTCTGCAGAGGAAGGATCCAATTGAGAGGTTGGATGCAAGAACCAGGCAGCTCCATTTTTGCTAATTTTTCAGGAGCTAAAGAAAACTATATGAAATAATTATGAATGATAATGTAAATACTTATTTCTGTCTGTACATTAATTATGACCTCCTTGATACATTCACTATGTACTGTAGCAAAATTTTCAATTTTCTTCTCTTTTATAGCAATAAATTAATTTTGGAGCTACCTGGTTCTTGCATAGAAAATGTTAAATTCAACGACTTCTGTGTTTTTAATTACCAAAAACTGTATTTTCTACAAAATGAAAGGCAGTATTTCAATATGCAAACACTTCATAATAAGTCACAGAAATTTTAAGAACCTTGAATATTAAGTGTATCCACTATTACAGAATGATAGTTGATGTTATTCACTTTCAGATGAGGTGTTCACATTATTTTCTCTTGATTGGCTGGTTATGTTGTAATAGCACTTGTCAGTGGGAGGTACATAGCCCGTGCCATTACATCCCGAAATTTTGCTTCCTTGATGTGCAGGTCTTCTGGATACAGTTTCTGACTTGCGTGAGGAAACCTTGGAGTACTGCTCTTTTTCAAGAGAGGAAACTCTTGTAGAGGAAAACCTGATGCATTCATTGAACATGCAACAGTTCCACGAATGTCTTCACTATGAATAAACAACCGATATTTTGAAATGGAGAACTTCTCTTTACCTACACCACTAACATTCTTCTTGAAGGATTCTTTAAAATTACCTTTATAGTCTAGAAAGATGTCTCTCTCAATTTGTTTGACAACAAATTTTGAGCTTGACCCTCTTATGAGGTTCACATAGTCATTAGAAACATGCAGTCTTCCTCTCTTCAATTTTTCTTTTTCTACTATTCCGAAGCTTCGGTCACACGGAAGAAAGCTGTGAACAGGCTCTGGAAAGCGTTGTATTATTCTAATGAAGCCTACATGTCCATGGTACACTAGTGTAGAGCAGAAATGAATGAATATATGATTCTTGTTTTGAACAGTAGCGGCGCCAATGAAGATGCACTGAACTAAAATCGATAGAAGAACCAGGTGGCTCCTGGAGCTGCCTTGTTCTTGCATTAAAATTGTGATGAATGCTAACTCCATGTGGCTCCTTTTCCTTTGTATCGCCAATGGAAGTCATTGGAACTGCATGGTTCTTGCATAGAAATGTGCGCCTATTATTTTATATTCAATATATACGAAAATGTCCATTTTGATGAAAGAGCTGTCTGGTTCTTGCATCCAGCCCTTCAATTTCTCTTCCCACTACTCACTGTTCAGATCGTTTATAGCTTCGGAATGGTCATGCACAGAAACATCGTTTGAACTGCAGTAACATACATCTTTCAGAATTTCTTTGTTTCATTTGATGTTGTTATTGAATTCTCGTACATTTTCCGGAAGACCATAACAGGTCGTGAGAAACAAGTATTACGATATACCTCAAATTTTTGAAACTTTTAGAACGTGCCTAATTGATTGGCAGGTGTGCTACATGAAGGCCTATGGAGGGGTGTAATAACTGTTGCTCTGGTAATATGATCCATTGTATGGGCATGTATTCACCCAACGCATATTGCGTGAGGAATCAACGTGTTGTGGGATTATAAATATATCACTCTATGACGTATAACCTATGCGTATATGACTTACGGAGGTGCCAGTACATTATGTGGCAGAACATTGCCCTGAGTACGAGATGGTTTTAACGTACATCAACAGATAAAGAGTTGGACAGAGTTGAAACAGTACTGTATATTGGTAAATGGAAATGTACACCAACAGTCTTCGAAGTGAATGAGTATGTAGTAGCATGTCTGTGACACTGTAAATAACTCATTGAAAACTGGTGAAGCAGCTATCAAAGGCACAGGCTAAAACGGGAAACATGTGTCAAATGAAGAAACCCTTTGAAAAGGATGCCACTAAAATGTCAGAAAGAATGAGCACATTTATCAGTACACGTATAGAAATTCAAGAGGCGTGTAATAAGAGGCTGTGTTGAAATATGAGAACATGAAGGGGAAAGAAGCTGTGTCCATAAGCACATGAAATTGTATATAACTCAGCGTTTTGTCTGCATCAATTAAAATGGGACTGTAAATTATCACTGATGGTCGTGAGGTATATTGTAGGGTCATATTACTGTGCATATACATTGAAAACAGACTGTAGGTTTATTTCAATCTCTGAACTGTTACATTGGCAGGTACCGGCTCCGCGATCTGGTGGTAGCGATCTTGTCCCTTGTTGGGAGGTCCCAAGTTCAATTCTCAGCCAAGCCAGGAATTTTTACCTGGTTATGAAGGCATGTTCGAGTTCCACTCGGCCTACGCGAGGACAATATTGATGACCGATGAGAGGAATATTTTTAATTCTGCTCTAGTGGGTAAGACTGCATGTTGTACAGATGTCCAGGTCCCATTAGGCACTGAACCATAAACCTTGTTCATTTCAAACTCACTGACATTTTTCTACCTTTCTTCTCGAAAACATCTCAACGACGTATCACGCAGTTATTAACATATTTTTATCTCAACTTGGTTCCATCGCTAATGTATTTTATTTTAACCCTTCGTTACTATTATTTATTCAGATATTGGCCTTTACTCTGCCATTAGCATTTGCTGTAATCTCGTTATTCGCTGAAGTTATCAGTACATTAGGGCTGGCTTTTAAGTAATTTATATTATCAGCCATACGTAGATTATAATGTACATTGAAGGGTACTGAGAAATGTATTCTAAGAGAAGAATAATGCTTCCAGCGCTGATGATGTATGTCTTCGACATTGTATTGAATACCGTGGTTGACAAAGGCAGTGCGATGTTTTATCCATTCTCAGCGTGTTTTGGTTTATTAACGTGGTTTTACTGAATTAGTTACATCTCGAGTACCCAATGAGACGATCAGGAAGCGAACGTTATGTTATCCAGTGTGAGACTTTCTATCAAATATAATTTAGGGTTTGGGAGAGTGTTTTTCAGCCCAGTTAATAGGGGTTTGATTCCCCACTCGTCCACAATTGAAAATTGAATTAAGGGTTGCTTAGCCCAATATAACACCATTTCAGCCCTTAAAACCACTCTCGGATGTTTCCCACCAGCAATGAGGGTCATTGTAGGCAAATACAGATATAACAGACACCCTAAAAACTGTTATGTAAGAAACAAAATCCATAGTAAAATCATTAATACAAATTCAGAAATTTATCATAAAAGGAAACTTTGCCATCGTGTCCCCACTGAATTGATCCATTTCCAATAAAGGCGAGAACGTCCACCGGTTCAAAGTGCAAAACGCTACTCCCAGAATAATCCGAGAAAATGGAGTGCTGGACACGCTGGTGAGTAGCCGGCTGTGAAAGTGCTCTATCTTATCGTAGTAATAAATTAGTGGTTACCTATTCAAATGTGGTTAATTATGTGTGTTCTTGTGTGCGTGATAAATATAGTGCAATAAATTTTAGTGTTCAGTGCTTTTTTGTTATAATCAATGTTACATTGAGTTCTTCCGTTAGTCTACGTTATGTAGGGCATGGTAACTTTTGTTTGGATTTCGGTTTGTGGCAAAAGTTATTCCCTTTTTAAATATATCTGTTAATTTGTTTGTAGAAGTAAAGCCAGGCTATTGTACGAAGTTGTACCTTCCGCAGCCTTTACATTGGTGCAGGCAAAAGACACGGTATTTCGTATAGCAAATCAAGATCCATGCCACATATTACGAAGATGATAATTTAAATAAATAACACGATACCCTTGTAAAATTTGTTTTTTAACAGGAAGTTCAGAAGAAGAATAGGTAACGTTCTTTGCACTGCTGGTGATTATTGTCGTACTACGTATTCAGATATTGCACTGTTATAATACGGTCAGTGAAACAAAATTAATAATTAATCGGTCGATTCCTGCATTCCAATATTTGTAGCTGTGTTTAGTTCAAGTCTCTGGCATAATTTGTACTTTTCATCTTCGAGCTGTCTGTGTTTAACTGCGGTTTTAATCTCAGCTAGCTTGTAGAAGGAAATATGTCTGATAACAATTTCGTTTTAACTTCTCTTCTGTTGTTTCATTTAACCTACTGCAGTTAAGGCAGACTTGAGTGCAGTTTAGAATTATACCGTAGTTAATGTATTAGACAGTATCTTACTTGCCTTTTTGTCGTGGAATCCTTGTATTCTATGCATTATTACTTTCCTCTCACAGGTATGATTTTATTCGCAGAATACGCTATTTTATTTCTGTCCATACTTTCAATACTGTTTTATAATTTCTGTGAAAAGGTTATGGGGAAGTGTGAGGGAGACAGGTAGAGGGACTGCGGATGAGAGTGGGCCTGAAGGAGATTGAGGGAAGAGATAGCGAGTTTGAGGTGTATAATTAGGCTTTAAACGGAGGACTAGAATGAAGTCAGGTGTCCCTCGAACGATGGGTAGAATTTGTGTAAGACAGGTGGGCTAACGTTTTAAGGGAAAGTAATGTGGGGACTACGGGGTACACCAGGTAGTGAGTTCAGGAGAGGAATCGGTGAGAAATATGTAGGCCTAGTGATCACTGCAGGTAGTACAGCAGAGGGAATAAGAACAGCAGAGATGTGCCAGAAAAGTTAGGGAGACCAGGAGAGGAGGAATTTTAATGAGGTGGGTGGGTTGAGGCTCTAGTCATGTTCATATCTACTGTGAGGCATGTGAGAAAAATATATAAAGAAATGGAAGTAGGGTACTTGGTTATCTAGGAATTAGGTTAAGGTAGATATTGAGGAAAGTAGAAGGGAAAGAGGAGGATAAGGAGAATGTGGTAACTTTCCACGTTGACACTGCAACGTAAAGCGAGCAGGAATAGGTACTAATGTAGTTAGGGATACGTAGGATCTGGTTATGACCGCGCGGTAGAAGATTAAAGGGCCGGAAACTATTATCAGTGGAATACTGTGTAGGAGGGATACTGACTGGAGGGTGATCGCGTATTTTAATGGTACTATAGAGTGGCTTTCATTTGAACCGTTAGACCAAGCTCGATAGCTGCAGTCGCTTAAGTGCGGCCAGTATCCAGTATTCGGGAGATAGTAGGTTCGAACCCCACTGTCGGCAGCCCTGAAAATGGTTTTCCGTGGTTTCCCATTTTCACACCAGGCAAATGCTGGGGCTGTACCTTAATTAAGGCCACGGTCGCTTCCTTCCCGCTCCTAGCCCTCCCTTGTCCTGTCGTCGCCATAAGATGTATCTGTGTCGGTGCGACGTAAAGCAACTAGCAAAAAAAGAAATGAACCGTCAGAAGAGTTACAGGGAGGTACATTCAGGGAAACAGGGTAAACAAGGGAGTGGTGATGAGGGTATAGCAGCTAGAATGCAAGTAAGAATATTAGTGTTAACCTATAGAAGTATTGTAAAGAAAGGCATAGAATTAAGTAATTTACTATTTGTATATTTAACAGAAATTGTAATGGGAGTTGAATCATGGCTGAGAAGTGATATTTTTTTGGCTAGATGCTTTACGTCGCACCGACACAGATAGGTCTTATGGTGACGATGGGTTAGGGAAGGGCTAGGACTGGGAAGGAAGCGGCCGTGGCCTTAATTAAGGTACTGACCCAGCATTTGCCTTGTGTGACAATGGGAAACCACGGAAAACTATCTTCAGGGCTGCCAACAGTGGGGTTGGAACCCACTATCTCCCGGATGCAAACTCACAGCTATGCACCCCTAACCGCACGGCCAACTCTCCCGGTAGAAGTGATATTTTGGATGCGGAAGTTTTCTCACGGAACTCGAGTGTTTACTGTAGAGGCAGGGTAGGAACGAAAGGAAGGGGGTAATCATAATGGTAAAAGAAGAATTTGTAGGCTACGAAAATATTAAGGATGAGAGACATGAAATTCTAGGTGTAACGCTAATCTCTAACCATAATAGAAAACTTGAAGTAGATAAGATAATCAGCTATGTGTAGAACTACACAAAATGGAATGTCATTGTGGCGGGAGAATTCCAATTCCCAAATGTTGACTAGGAAGATAATTCGAATGGCAAAACCCATAACCAGCAAGTGGTAAGTAAGTTAATCTTGGAAGGACAGCTGAATCAGAGAGTAATGGAACCAGCTAGGGGCAAAAATTTACTAGCATGGTGCTGATAGAACCAGCTGAGCTCTGTAAGTGAATGGTTTAAGTGATCACGAAGCGGTTTTTGTTGTAATTATAAATGGGCGAGAAAGGAATGTTGTAAAAATAATACTATATGAAAGCACCATACGGTTGATAATGTACCCTTGTGAATGATGCTTTCAATAAGAAGGATATGGGCGATATTTTGAAAAGCAGTTATGATCAATGAATAATTGTAAATAAGCACATTAACAGCCTATTGGATGAGTTTAAATCAAATGCTCAGGAGTGTGTGAAAACAGGTACGTACCTTTAAATGTGGTAGGGAATCGTAAAGGAACAATATATTATAATAGAGAAATGAAGAGATTAAAAAGCAGGTGCAAGTTAGGGGGAAATATTTTGAAATGGTTGTGGTAATAAGGAGGACATAATAACTTACTATGACATAGGATTTAGTAAAGAGTCAACTCAGGATAGCATGATGGCAAACGTAATAGAGAATCAAATGAATTGTAGGAGAAATTGAAGGATGTGTATATGACCAGGTACTTAAGGCATAACAATTTTCCAAGAAGCAAATTCCACAAATCATTAATGGACAAGGGAATGCATACTATATGAGGACTCAGTCAGCAGTTGCAAAGGTAGTTGGATATAAGGATAATGTCCAGGCACAGGAGATGACTAATACTAGCGTAGAACTGAAATGCACGTATGATAATAAAAACGTTCAAAAAATATGTAAAATTTGAAATATAGAAGAGTAGATGAAATTGATAAGATTCCTGCGGATATACCAAAGTCAAATCACAAGTTGCTTGTAAGCTCTGGGAAGGCATTCTTTCTGTCTATAATGGGCACGTTTGCGAAATTACTGCAGGTTTGGTAGAAGGCAGTTCGAACTGACGTCAATTTATAGGATTTCAGTAAAATATAGAAGATATTTTAGGAGCTGGAGGCCAAATGGACTACATCGCTACTGACCTATCCAAGGGTTTTGTTAGGTTAGATCTCTGGGAAATACTGACGAAAATGAGGGCTGTTTTTTTTGCTAGTTGCTTTACGTCGCACCGACACAGATAGGTCTTATGGCGACGATGGGACAGGGAAGGGCTAGGAGTGGGAAGGAAGCGGCCGTGGCCTTAATTAAGGTACAGCCCCAGCATTTGCCTGGTGTGAAAATGGGAAACCACGGAAAACCATTTTCAGGGCTGCCGACAGTGGAGTTCGAACCTACTATCTCCCGAATACCGGATACTGGCCGCACTTAAGCGACTGCAGCTATCGAGGGCTGTTTAACTAAACAAATCATTAGTTGAATGGTTTACTAAGTGTGTAGAAAATAGAACCCTGAGAATTAGTAAGTGAAGCATTACGTTATCCCGTAAGAAACATGAGTGGGTTCTGCTGGGAATTATTATTGGGCTTTCTTATTACCTTATGTATAGCCTATGGTTCACATGTGTAAGGAACTGGAATCAGATAAGGCTTTCTTGGATTGTGTTTTACTGTACAGAGTAATAAGTAAGTTATCGAATTGTGAGCGATTACAAGAAGTCCTCGACAATGTTGTGAGATATCCAGCTGGCAATAGTGAGGAAAACGGGTTGAAGAGTCAGGTTGTAAATTTCACTAAGTTTCAGCTTTAATTGCTGTGTTGATGGGGTGACATAACCTCACAGGCATTACCGTAAGTAGGTAGGTGGTAATAAAAGGAAGGACAGTAATTGGGGTGATCACTTTAACGAGGTTGTAAGTAAAGGTTACGAATCTCTTCATATGGCTGTGAGGGTATTTAGGGGTTGTAGTAAAGATGTATTGGAGGGGGCGTGTAAAACCCCAATTGGAATAGGATGCACGCAAGAATACTTGATACCTGAACTGGAAAAGATACAATTCAGTACGTTTCTTTCTGGGTGATTTCCGCTAAAAGAGTAGTGTTGCGAAAATGTTGCGAGAATTGGTCTGGAAAGACTTAAGAGAAAATAGTCAACTAAGCCGTATGTTCCGAGCTGTCAGTTGAGAGATGGCATGGCATCGGTAGATGAATAAGCCTGAATGGATTTTTTAAGATAGGAAAGATCACGGTGTTAAGATATAGGCATATTTGGAAATTAAGGAGGGAAAACTGGAACAAATTTTCATTTTTCGGAAGAGGAATGAGGGGCTGGAATAATTTATGAAGGGAAATTTTCGATAAATGTCCAAGTTCTTGGAATTCATTTAAGAAAAGACTTGTTAAAAAGTTGATTGGGAATCTGCTTCATGGATGACAGCCATAAATGCAGATGATTGATTGATTGATTGATTGATTGATTGATTGATTGATTGATTGATTGATTGATTGATTGATTGATTGGGATTTAAATATGTCGATAGTTCTTCACTACACCAGACCACGACACATTCACACAACAGACGTTTAAGGCCGCCACGAGTAAGCTCTCCACTTCACGAGTTCGTGTATTGCTATTGTAAATACGTACATATTACGGCGCATATCTTTAATGTGTTTGTGTTGCAAATAGCACACACACTGAAGCTTAAAACAAACCCATGGAAACATTATGGAGGTGAGATTTCATCCATGGATGATGAGCTTGTAAAAACGGAGAGATTACGCGTTGTGCTAAATGTTAATATTGCGAGAATGTGTTGCGTAATAATATAGTAAAGCCGTTTTGAAATATCCCAATTTCGTTTTCTCCCAATTAATTGATAGGGCATGGATCAAACTGCTAACAAATACAGTATGTAATTCTAAATCGATTAAATATGCTGTGAGCTTGCATCCGGGAGGTTGTGGGCTCGAATCCCACTGTCGGCAGCCCTGATAATGGTTTTCCGTGGTTTCCTAATTTCACACCAGGCAAATGCTGGTGCTGTATCTTAATTAACGCCATGGCCGCTTCCTTCCAACTCCTAGCCCTTTTCTATCCCATCGTCGCCATAAGACCTATCTGTGGCGGTGCGACGTAAAGCCACTAGCAAAAAACAAATGCTTTTAAAATGAGTGGCAGTGGACCCCGTTAAGTAAGTCAAGCAATACGACTTTCGATTTATTTGGATTCGGGTTAATTCCGCCAATAATTCGGGATTTTATTTGCACAACAACAGTTGTGATATCCTCCCTAAACGAGAAAGTACGGACGTGAAGAGTAGATATATTCTTACTTTAGAAAATGTGAACTGCAACGACAGACATAGCACAACATCGCACTCTAGTAGCTACATGTTATCTCACTGAGCAGCAGTCGTCTTGGCAGGCCAAGACCCTGTTAGACTGCTGAGCCACCCGTTTGATTGATTGATTGATTTTTGATTTATTATTAATGTAGACTTCACAGATTCGTGTGGCCGCACGTGTTAATGCGCTACGGCTACGGAGCCAAGCTCTGCATTTGGGAGATGAGTAGGCTCGACACTAAACGTCGGCTGTCCTGAGAATGTTTTCCTGTAATTTCCCTTTTTCACTTCCAGGCAAATTTCTGGACAGTTCCTGTCACAGTCTATTCCTTCCACTTGCTTAACAAAGTGTATTCACTACCATTAATTTAATCTTCATTAGGTCCTCAACTATGGTCGGTGACAGGAAGGGAAAACGGCCGTAAAAATATGCCACATAATTTCATCTCACCTCATCCTCGACTCCGTATCAGGAAACGGGACTAAGAAGTAGACGTACATACAAACGGACATGCAAGATTGCCAGCTTTCGACCCCGCCGTCCGAGGTTTAAATCACGATGAAAGCGGGGGTGGAATGTGGCATCAAGATGGACATCTGTGCCATAAATTTCCAGCAGGAGGCTAAATTGAGCCAGAATGGCTCCAGTGACCAGACAAGGAAATGGGATCAGCTGAAGACCATTGCTATGCACGTAGAAGATTTGTGCAGTGTGCTATTGAAGCTTTGGAGCCCAGAAGAAGGTTACCTCCCATGCTCTGATGATGCTGAATGTTAACTGCGTATGCGTTGTGGGTCCTTAACCTGAGAGTTGGTTAGATTATCAGTAGATCCACTATCAGAAATACCGAGCGCGATAGCTGCAGTCGCTTAAGTGCGGCCAGTATCCAGTAATCGGGAGATCGTGGGTTCGAGCCCCACTGTCGGCAGCCCTGAAGATGGTTTTCCGTGGTTTCCCATTTTTACACCAGGCAAATGCCGGGGCTGTACCTTAATTAAGGCCGCAGCCGCTTCCTTAAACTTCCTAGGCCTTTCCAATCCCATCGTCGCCATAAGACATATCGGTGTCGGTGCGACGTAAAACAAATAGCAAAAAAAAAAAAAAAAACTATCAGAAATCCCAGACGTAGCTGGGTTGCATTACGGACAAAGGGAAAAAGTAGTTTTATTTTATTTTTCTCACTCATCCAACAGGTATTCTTACGTTTTAGTCTACCGAACCCACAGCGTATTCACCCGCGACCCTACAACGTATACTTCCACATCATTCATCACAGGGATTGGCTTCGAATTGATTGGTGATACTAGCTTAGCGTATACATCCGTTTCTTTCACATCAGTCTGTGGCGGATGGGTGAAAGTAAAACGTTTTTCCAATCCATTGTAGGGGTCAGTCAACTTTGAACCCTCAACCTTAGCACATAATTATAACTATGTTGTTAAATATACTTATCGTAAATAATAATGCATATCTGTTTGAAATCTGAAACACCATATAGGCCTAGATCTAGTTCCTAAATGGTAGTATAACGAAATGAAATGGCGTATGACTTTTAGTCCCGGAAGCGCCCGAGGACGGTAGTATAATGTAGTTTGTTGTAACGTGTTTGATATCCTACTGTGTGCCAGGTATTTTGTTTCTTTACCAAACCACTCTCTCAGAGGTAAAACAACAGTTCTACTGTTGTAGTTTACCGATACCTGGCGTCTCAGGTGAGTGACCTAGAGAATGTACATATTTACGGCGTGACGGACATGACCAATATTGACGTTATTGTGGAGAACTTTGAACACATACATGCAAATTATCAATATTTGGGTTACCGGCTCCATTTTCGATTTATTGGGGTTCGGGTTAATTCCGCCAATAACCTGGGATTTTATTTGTATTACAACAGTTGTGATATTCTCCCTAAACCGGAAAGTACGGACGTGAAGAGTAGATATATGTTTACTTTAGAAAATGTGAACACCAACGACAGACATAGCACTCAAGACCGAATAAGGTCGATGGGCTAAAAAGTTCATGCATTGACTCTTACGGCACAATGCAACGAACATGAGGATAACATGGCTGTGCTCCGTCGTTATTCACAATTTAGAACAAATTTGAAAATATTCTTCTTTCAAGAATCCACAAATAAGCCAGATGAGTGATGGATTCGTAAGATGGCTGTCGCCTACCTGAGGACCTAATGACTGTAGCGGTCGGTCTACCATTGCGACGAGTCCGTCTGTCATACACCTTGACTTTTGAGTCACGCGTGCCACTTCTCGTAACAAATAGCTTCCCAGTTTTCCCCTTCGTTGTTAGTTAAACCCGTTGCATTATATCTGCGAATGTCAAATACACTGACTGACAGAGCAAATGCAACACCAAGAAGGAGTGGTTCGAAAGGGATGAAAGTTGGGGAAAAAACAGAGACGGCACGGACGAATAATTGATGTTTATTTCAAACCGATATGCAGGGTACACAATGCGCACGGCATCGACTCAGTAGGATGTAGGACCACCGCGAGCGGCGATGCACGCAGAAACACGTCGAGGTACAGAGTCAATAAGAGTGCGGATGGTGTCCTGAGGAATGGTTCTCCATTCTCTGTCAACCATTTGCCACAGTTGGTCGTCCGTACGAGGCTGGGGCAGAGTTTGCAAACGGCGTCCAATGAGATCCCACACGTGTTCGATTGGTGAGAGATCCGGAGAGTACGCTGGCCACGGAAGCATCTGTACACCTCGTAGAGCCTGTTGGGAGATGCGAGCAGTGTGTGGGCGGGCATTATCCTGCTGAAACAGAGCATTGGGCAGCCCCTGAAGGTACGGGAGTGCCACCGGCCGCAGCACATGCTGCACGTAGCGGTGGGCATTTAACGTGCCTTGAATACGCACTAGAGGTGACGTGGAATCATACGCAATAGCGCCCCAAACCATGATGCCGCGTTGTCTAGCGGTAGGGCGCTCCACAGTTACTGCCGGATTTGACCTTTCTCCACGCCGACGCCACACTCGTCTGCGGTGACTATCACTGACAGAACAGAAGCGTGACTCATCGGAGAACACGACGTTCCGCCATTCCCTCATCCAAGTCGCTCTAGCCCGGCACCATGCCAGGCGTGCACGTCTATGCTGTGGAGTCAATGGTAGTCTTCTGAGCGGACGCCGGGAGTGCAGGCCTCCTTCAACCAATCGACGGGAAATTGTTCTGGTCGATATTAGAACAGTCTTGCACATGCTGAAGAATGGCGGTTGACGTGGCGTGCGGGGCTGCCACCGCTTGGCGGCGGATGCGCCGATCCTCGCGTGCTGACGTCACTCGGGCTGCGCCTGGACCCCTCGCACGTGCCACATGTCCCTGCGCCAACCATCTTCGCTACAGGCGCTGCACCGTGGATACATCCCTATGGGTATCGGCTGCGATTTGACGAAGCGACCAACCTGCCCTTCTCAGCCCGATTACCATACCCCTCGTAAAGTCGTCTGTCTGCTGGAAATGCCTCCGTTGACGGCGGCCTGGCATTCTTAGCTATACACGTGTCCTGTGGCACACGACAACACGTTCTACAATGACTGTCGGCTGAGAAATCACGGTACGAAGTGGGCCATTCGCCAACGCCGTGTCCCATTTATCGTTCGCTACGTGCGCAGCACAGCAGCGCATTTCACATCATGAGCATACCTCAGTGACGTCAGTCTACCCTGCAATTAGCATAAAGTTCTGACCACTCCTTCTTGGTGTTGCATTTGCTCTGTCAGTCAGTGTATATGCGTTGTGTGAAAATTTAACTCGACAACACTAAAAATAATTCAAAGGTGGCGGGTTATGAATATAGTACTGTTTCAGCTAACAACTCCCAGTGTTCAGCGGAAAATATGACTTGGTAGGTAACTTTTCATTGGCCATTCATCCACTCCATATTACAAATACAGTGAAGATGGCTACAACGGGCGGTATCTAAAGATGCATTTCCCCTGGAGTCTCACTGATAATATCGACACCAGTGTATTGGTCATAATTACTTGAACCGCGATGGTACTCTTACGTTAGGAAGTTTTTGTTTGTTTGTTTGCTTGTTTGTTTATTTGTTTCTTTGTTTAGAAGTGTTTTTGGGAGGAACATTCAGGGATACCGCGTGAGCTAGAGAGTGGTGATAAAGAAGTATTGTAAATAGTAGAATGGAATAGAATTATGTAATTTAGTATGTATGTACTTACCAGATATTGTAATAGGAGTTGAATCATGGCTGAAAATGATTTATAATAAATGCAGAAATTTTCTCCCGGAACTGGAGTGTTTATCGTAGAGACAGAATAGGAATGGTAGGAGGGGGAGTATTCATTCTGGTGAAAGAGAAATTTCTTAGCTACCAAGAATGTAAAGATGACAAAAGTGAAATTCTAGGTAGAATGCTCGTCTATAAAATTTATTAGCAACTTGATGTTTTGGAGTGAACAGACCTGGAAAGGATGAATGAGACGCTGATTCAGAATTTTTTGTGAAGAGAATCGGTTATCTGGGAAACGATACCGAAAGGACCGTGATTATAACAGGTGATCTCATTTTACCAAATATCAATTGGGAAAGTAATGCGAGCGATATGATGCATGACCTACAAATGGCAAATAAACAATTTGCGAAGGACGGCTGATTCGGAAAGTGATGGATTCAACTAGAGGGAAGATCATTCTGGACATGGTGCTGGTAAAACCAGATGAGCTCTATAGGGAAATTGAAGTAATAATTTACATGGTATCACGAAGCTGTTTTTCTCGTAGTTAAAAATAAACCAGAGAGTTCTTTTTTACAATTGGCTTAACTTCGCACCAACACAGATAGGTTTATTTCGACGATGGGGTAGGAAATGTGTAGGAGTGGGAAGGAATAGGCCGTGGCCTTAATTACGATAGAGCCCCACCGTTTGCCTCGTGTGAAAATGGAAACCAGGGAATACCATGTTCAGGGCTGCAGAAATTGGGGCTCGAACCCACTATCTCCCAGATGCCAGCTCACAGCTGCGCTCCCCTAAACGCATGGACAAATCGTCCAGTAAATGTGACAGAAATGAATGTCGTAAAAATAGGACTACTATGAAGTAACATATGCTGAGAAGACAGGCGTGAGGGACTTTTTAGAAAGTAATTATGATCGGTGGAAAACAGTAAATATAAATATAAATGTAAACAAATTACGGGATGTGTTTAAAGCGATTGTTGAGGATTTTGAAAACTGGTTTGTACCTTGAAAGCTGGTAAGTAATGTTAAAAACCCGCTATATTAGGCTATAACAAAGAAGTAAGGAGACTAAACAGAAGGTAATGGTCGTAAAGAAGGGAATGTACTCCTTCCAAAAAGTTCCTGCCTTAATGTATTATACTAGGAATGCCTATGGCCTGGCACATCATTTTTACAAGTCATTGTTTATTTAAGAACTGCTCAGCTTTAGTATCTGAAACAGCCGTACCGACGAAAGTTCTCGACTCCGCTGCTTCCTGTAGGAGTGAGAGAGACAGCGCGAGCGGGGAACAGGCTGAGTGACGTAATCGCCACATGTTCTGGACCCTCCCCTATGGAATAGTCTGGATATATTTTCATAACATTTGAATGGCTTAAGTTACTGAAATAAGAGCTACACCACAGTGAAGCCCGCATTTTGAAATGATATTAGCCGAAATTTGAAGTCAATCTATTCTGTAACTTCGAAGATATTAAGATAGAAAGTTCGCCGTTCGAGACCACTTTTCCATCGCTTGGAGCAGTGAGCCAGCCCACAACGGGTATATTAGGTCAACGACTCCCGTGTACGCTCAGTTGAAATCTACAACTCAACTATGGAAGGCGATAATGCTGTCGGATCGCGCTACGCGAAGACGAAGTGGAAACCGTGTTGAAATACTTGGAAGTTCGCCGTACGAGACTGCGATACTTAGAAATTTCAACCGCGTCGTGGACTTGTGAAATATTTCAAAGTGCCTCTAAGTTGAACCCCGTGTTATAAAACTTAGGAATTTTCTACCGAGCTGTGGACCTGTGAATTTGAAGGTGCAGATAGGTTGAATTTAATACAAGTGCTAGGCTTGTCAATTTCTATCGCATTGTGTACTTGACTGTTTTCAATGTGCATTCAAACTCTGTCACTATGAAGTACAGCGTTACGGACATTGAAAGGACTGTGTGTGATAATTTAAACATGATTGTTGACTTTTCGACGTGTGTTTCATCTTTGAATAAGACATTAAACTGGTCAGTGTGGTATGATAGTCAAATACTCAGTGGTTTGTAAGATCGAATGTGGACGATTTTTCACGTATTTAATGAATGTTTGAACAGTCTTATTAGAAAAGAGACTGAACTTTAAGGAAATTTTATGTCGGTTGTAGGAAGTATGGACTCTTGTTAGGCTAACTTACACAGAAAATCTACTTAATAAAAGCGTTCTAGAATTTTAGAGACTGTTGAATACGTCGTGTAAATAACAATATGCTTCTTGACAAATACCAGTCTGGTTTTAGAATCAATCATAGCACAACTACTGCACTGCTTAAAGTTACAAACGACATAGGAGTAGCTATGGATAAGGGAGAAGTTACTGTTTTAACTCTTCTAGACCTTAGTAAGGCCTTCGACTGCGTTGACACGGACATACTAATAGCAAAATTACGTGCTCTTAATTTCTCACAAAGCACATTATCCTGGATGTATTCCTATCTCTCTGATCGCCGGCAATCATGGCAATCTGTAGAGACTGGAATACAACAGGGGTCAGTGCTAGCGCCACTCCTATTTTCGATCTTCATTTTAGGACTAACACAAGTAATTAAACATTGTCAATATCATGTGTACGCAGACGACATACAGATATATACACATGCACATCATCGTGACTTACCGACTGCAATAAATAATATGAATGACGACCTAAGAAGAATATGTAAGTGGACCGATGACCTCGCACTAAAAATCAATGCCCAAAAATCGCAGAGTATTCTTTTAGCTACCCAAAAAGCCCACACATGACTTACAGACGTCCATACCCACTCAGGAACATTAAGAGGCACTCAGTTACAATTCAAAGACACAGTTAAAAACTTAGGGATGATAATGGATAAATACCTTAGTTGGAACGATCATGTAACAGGTATATGACAGCGAGTGTTTTATTCCTTACATTCCCTTAAAGAACTCAGAGATTTATTCCCCCAAAATGTAAGAAAACTGCTTATCCAAAGTATGGTAATGCAAATATTTGACTACTGTGACGTAGTATACAGTAACCTGAACGCCCCACTTTCCATCAAGCTCCAAAGGCACATAACGCATGCGTTCGATTTATTTCAGATATATCAAGGTTTAGCCATATTTCTCCCGCATTTGGTAGGCTTTCATGGCTACGTTTAAGAAAGCGACGAAATTTACACACTCTTTCCCTGTTACATCGTATACTGAACCTTAACACACCTGAATACCTTGCCACACAATTCCATTACCTAGCATCACCTTCTAGTATTCCTACCAGATCATCATCCACCGCAGTACTAAGCATTCCCATTCACCGCTCAACTGGCTATAGCAGATCATTTATAGTCGCCGCCAGCCGAATTTGGAATTCCCTACCTGCTGAAATTAGGAGCGTGTCAAGCCACCTCCGCTTTAAGAAACTCTGTCAAACCTGGTTAATAAATAATAATAATAATAATAATAATAATAATAATAATAATGATAATAATAATAATAATTTCTTATAACATAGTAGGATTAGATCATAGTTAAGTTATTAGATTAATTAAAACATTTAATTGATACCTTAAGATATTAAACTGTAGATAATTTAGTGTATATTTAACTCTTCATGTAGGTGTATGTATGGTCGGACAGAATAGCAGGCTTCATAGCCTGAGTCCCGCCATATAAAACAAGACAATAAATAAATAAATAAATAAATAAATAAATAAATAAATAAATAAATAAATAAATAAATAAATAAATAAATAAATAAATAAATAAATAAATAAATAAACTAAATTTACGCGTGGTTTTCCATTAACTGTGACCTTAACCTTCATTCTGAACTTATTACGTATTTCAAATGTCATGAACTGTGCCCAGTGTTAAAATCTCACGCTACATGAACTGTGCATTTAAAACTCCGGTGACTTAAGAACTGAAAACATTTTACTTTGAATGTTTTAAACAGAGACCTGTGTTTCAGACTGTGCTAAAAGACTGTGTTATTTTGAGTGTTACGTTAACTACTGCATTGCGAAGTGCAAGTAGGAACTGTTCTTTCAAACTCATATCATTTCAAAGTGCAATACTAGTAACTCTTAACAGGCAGTGCTACGGTTTGTATTACTGTGTCAATTGAACTTTCCCGTGTGTCCATTATCTCTGACAACACCGGAAATCTTGACAAGGTGTTGAAACCTCGTATTTATTCAAACATCAAATTCAATGTGGGACAAGCTACATCTCTCGAGATGTGTGGTGCATCGAGGGATGATACGTGGTACATCGAGGGATAATACTTGGTACGTTGAGGGATTTGAAACGTGGTACGCAGCTGTTGGTGTTGAGTTCGACCTCATGCTGATCATCGTGGGAATTCCAGTCGCCGATCTGCAGAGCCGCATTTCATGTGTTCCTGTTTGATGAACTAGGGGCTGCCTGACCGAGGCGGAAAAGGAGTGCTTGGTTCGCCCGGAAGGACATGGGTTCGAATTTCCGTCAGGAAGTCGTAGAATTTAAGAAACGAGATTTCCACTTCCGGAGGTGCACATGGCCCTGAGCTTCACTCAGCCTACACCAAAAATGAGTCCCAGATTAATTCCTGGCGGAAAAAGCGGCCGGGCGTATTGCTAACCACTCTACCCCATCAAGTGCCGAGGTTACGGATAGTGGAAGACTTTACCTTCGACCCCTCCAAGGGCCTTCATTACCTGTACGGAGATGACCTTGCTTTACTTAGCTCTGCTTGTTTGCTGAACTCAGGTGACATGAGTGCACTTTACAATTTTTCTCTGGTGAATAATCTCAACATAATGTATTAGACAATCACTGACTTATTACAAAGGCACTTTATCAACCACAATTCTTGAGTGCTACGTTAGTCAAGTGCAAGTGTCATGAACTGTGAATCGTGTGAATTTCAATATTACAACCTAGATAGATTGTAGGCAGTAAATTAAATGAACTGTAGGTCTATTTACGACAATAAGTCTATTTAAAAAGACTTTAGGATTTTCTGAATCAAGTGTGTACTTTGAAATCATATTGAATCTAGTTCAATTTAAATAGACTTTGGGATTTCACAGGAGTGATTTACAAGACTCAATGTGTAATTTTAACTTTTTGGAACCATAGTCCATTGACGAATTGATTTAAACTTCAGGTTTTCATAAGAATAGTTCATGGTATAAGCATTTATTTTGAATCACATTTAATTTTGAATTTATGAGTGCAGACTTAATTGGACTTTTAGGATCAACCTATACGAACTGTAGGGTTTATTTAAGAGAAGTATTAAGAATAATAATTTATTTTGGACATTTTCAAACGTCAAGAGAACGTATGTGACGAAAGATTATATTTTGTTCAACTTTACCAGCGTTTAAGAATTCTGGAATTTAATTTTAATTTGAACATGTTCATAGAAGAATATATTTTCAAGACTGTCTCTAGTATTTGAATGAATAATAGACGCTGGGTGATTTTTATTCAAATCTTGAATAAATTTATCAGAAAAAAATTATACAATCTATTATTCGCCCTGCGAAGCTTCCTTCTCTGTGCTGGCTCCAAAAGTGCCGCACACTACCTGAGATCCTTCCCATGCTCAAGAGCCCAACAACTTTTCCTGGTACAGTATCCATACATACCCTTCTTTTTTCCACTAAAATGTTTATGACTCTCAATTATCCTTGCCATCATGTTATATTTAGCTGACTTCTTCGCTAGATTCTTTTTTTTTGGTAGCTGCTTTACGTCGCACCGACACAGATAGGTCTTATGGCAACGATGGGACAGGAAAGGGCTGGGAGTAGGAAGGAAGTGGTCGTAGCCTTAATTAAGGTACAGCCCCAGCATCTGCCTGGTGTGAAAATGGGAAACCACGGAAAACCATCTTCAGGGCTGCCGATAGTGGGGTTCGAACCTACTATCTCCAGAATACTGGATACTGGCCGCACTTAAGCGACTCCAGCTATCGAGCTCGGTTTCGCTAGATTCAATTTCCTAGTACGTTCCGCCAGTTTCCCCTTACTTCCACAATCATTTCCGATCCTATAATCATTAAGAGGGGTGGAATTTCATGTTTACATTTAAATACAGGGTTATTAATTTAAGACGTTACACGGAAATAACTTCTAAACCGTTAAAGATATCGGCATTCTGTTTTCATATTCGTAAATGGGACCCAGGGGCTTGTAAAATAATGTGCTACCTATTCTCATGGGATGTTTAATATCCGAGATATTGATACTAATTCCATATTTTTAAATAGAATGCACAAATTCATGCAGCTGGTCCAAAAGTTCAACTGCGTACAAGTTCAAATATGTAAGTATTTTCAAAATCGAACACTTAGTTTTTGAGATATCAATAAGAAGAATATACGCTGTTTTGCATGCCGCATCAGACAGCGTAAAGTCTGGCAAGGACATATTGACTCCCAAGAAGGTTCTTGGGTATGATTCCAGCCACAGAATGGATACCAGGAATGTAAGCATACGATGTGATTGTTTTGCAAAGTGTGTATGACAGGCGAACTCATGACAGGGCAGGGAGGTGTGATGTTTTTAAAAGGAATAAAATAATTACTTTGACTTCAAAGGAACATAACGAAAGCTATAATTTTCACTGGTTTGAGTGTTCAGTACATACTACTGTATGAATTGAGAAGTAAATATTATACTTCGGGCGAGTTGGCCGTGCGGTCAGGGGCACGCGGCTCTGAACTTGCATCCGGGAGATAGTGGGTTCGAATCACACTGTCGGCAGCCCTGAAGATGGTTTTCCGTGGTTTCCCATTTTCACACCAGGCAAATTCTGTGGCTGTACCTTAATTAAGGCCACGACCGATTCCTTCCAACTCCTAGGCATTTCCTCTCCATCGTCGCCATAAGACCTATCTATGTCGGTGCGACGTAAAACAACTTGCAAAAAAAGCATAACACAGGACACCGGAAGAGCTCCTTATAGAAAAAAAATGAATAATGTCCGAATAATCTTCCTTCTCCGTTGTGTGTTCGCCTGTCATACAATGACGCTAGAAAGCCAGGGTATGTTACGGTACATCGTGTGTACGATAGTTTGCAGTACATGCCTGGTAACGGCTCTGCGGCTGGAATCAATGCCAGGAAACAGCTTGCGTGCCAATACGTCCTTGGTCGACCGTACGCTGTCTGATGCAGCACGCAAAAGCTCAAATGCGTTCTTATTGATATCTCAAAGTGTAACTCTCCGATTTTGAAAATACTTCGATATTTGAACGTGTACGCAGTTGAACGTTTAGGCCAGCTGTAGGCATTCCTGCCATTCCATTTAAGGATATGGAGTTAGTAGCAATATCTATGTTATTAATCACCCCATGAGACTAAGTAGCACGTTATTTTACAAGAACCTGGGTACCATTTACGAATATGAAAACAGAATGCCGATATCTTTAATGGTTTAGAAGTTATTTCCGTGTAACACCTTAGGTGAATAACCCTGTATACCGGTTGGTCCACCAGCCCCTTGCGATCCAGTTTTATGCATCCCTTCGCATTTACAACAATTCTGAAAATCATCAGTCCATCTCCCTAAAGCGGGGTAATAATAACGAGATGTGTGTTTACGGGCTAGAAGACAGCAGGAATCGTGAGCGCCACTATTAATTCATTATGGGTACCGCGAATGAACCCATAAAATGTGTACAGATACGCAGAACACTTACTTTAAAACAGGAGGTGGACGCACAGACCGGGTGCACGGTACTGTATAGGCTGGGAAGTGGGCGCCGTAGGCCAAGTGTCACAGTAGCTCACATGGCTAGGGTGCGGTAGGATGTGTGATAGTTGACAGTGTTCGAGGGGTATAAGGTTAAAGTTCCAAGCAGGTATATTTTTAAGCCAGTTGCCTGGGATGTGGCAAGATAGTATACTTAATACCGGTATTTTTCACAGACTCATTTGTTTATTTGGCCCTGAAAAGGGCCGCTGGTATGGAGCCGGGTTGATAGAAGCTAGGAAACATGTGACAGGTTTTCAGTTATTCACGTCGTTTAACGCAGTACCTGCTCGAACTGACGACTGCCGTGTTCGATACAGAGCTGCGCGCGCTGTTGTAAGGACCGTCTGCCGCGTTGCAACATCTCTGGCGAAACGGATCGGCATGCCTCGGTGATGAGCTGTCTAAGGTGACAAGGACTAGCTGGCTCCTTGCATACACCAGTTGTTTTACATGGCCCAACAGAAAAAATCCAGGGGCGTAAGTTCGGTCGCTCTGGCGGGCCAGGGGACTGGTCCTCCCCTTCCTATCCATTTATCAAGGTACGTCACATGGAAATGGTTCCGGACGACCACCGCCGCGTGCAGTGGAGGTCCGTCATGGTGAATCCACGTACTTCAGCGGTCAAGTAAGGGCACGTGTTCTAGAAACGGCGGTAGTTGATCTTGGAGAAACAGCAGATAGCATTGGCTGGTCGGATGGCCTTCAGAGAAATGGGGACGGATGAGGTGATCACTCACGATTCCACTCCATACTTCACGCCCCACTGTACCTGAAAAGCTGTCTGTCGCACCCAGTAGGGATTATCCACACTCCAGTAATGCATATTATGGCGATTAACGGTTCCATTGTTGTGGAATCGCGCTTCGTCGTAAATAAAGAGTCCCTAGAAAAGCAGGATCAGTGTCCACATGCTGTAGGATTCATTGACAGAACGCCACCCGGGCTTCGAAATCTCCTGTTGTAAATGCAGATGGTATGGTTGAAGCAATATCCGCATAACACATACTCGGCTGATGTTCCTCTCCTGCGCAATGGCCCATGTGCTAGTATGACGTTTACGCCGCATAGCTGCAAACATGACTTCTTCATTGTCAGCAGATGTTACGTTGTGATCTCGAACAGGCCGTGTCTTTTCCAGGGATGCAGTAACCTGCAGGCATCTTTCCACACTCCGAAATATCATGCCCGTCGGTTGTCGTCTATCCGGATAGCGTCCTTGGTACAAGCGTTGTGCCTGGTATCCATTCTGTCTAGTTTCTCCGTACATAAGTAGCATATCCACATACTCGTCGCTCGAATACATCTCGAGGCAGTGAATAAACTTTGTGTTCTGAATTACTTCGAAGGGGAGGGGGAGTTCGTGCAGCTACATATTTACCTGCCATCATATGTTGTTATCGTTCCAATGGGGCATACTTTGCCCTACCTGTGATCTACGAAGCATGGAACATGTACGACGTAGCTAAATGGGCGCAGACCATCATCCCCTCATCATGGTCCAACCCAGAACCATACTCAATGCAACGATACGTACGGTCGTTTACAGGGTGAAATAAACAAATCAGTCCTTGGAGGCTATCAAGTTTTCAACTATACCACATCCCAGTCAACTGGCCGATAAAAAATTCTAATGTGGGACTCGAACCTCCTACTTCAAGCACTGTCCACTATCACATATCTCGCCGCCCACTTGCCAAGTGAGCTACCGCGACACTGGACTTCCGACGGTTACATCCTAGCCTACACAGTACGGTGCTCCCGGTCTCTACGTCCACCTCCTGTTTTAAAGTACGTGTTCTGCGTATCTGTACTCGTTTTACGGGTTCATTCGAGAAACCCATAATGAATTAATAATGGCGCTCACGATTCCTGCTGTCTTCTAGCCCGCACACACACACACACACACACACACACACATCTCGTTATATTGCCCCGGTTTAGGGAGAAGAACCGATGTCTTTCAGAATTGCAGTCAATGTGAAGGGATGCATAAAACTGGATCAAAAGGAGCTGGTGGACCACCCGGTTTATATGAGTATCTAACAAGTTCACCGTACCGGGCGAGTTGGCCGTGCGGTTAGGAGCGCGCACCTATGAGCTTTCATACGGGAGATTGTGGGTTCGAATCCCACTGTCGGCAGCACTGAAGATGGCTTTCCGTGGTTTCCCGTTTTCACACCTGGCAAATGCTGGGGCTGTACATTTATTAAGACGACGTCCGCTTCCTTCCCATTACTAGGCCTTTCATATCCCATCGTCGCCATAAGACCTATCTGTGTCGGTGCGACGTAAAAAAAAAAAAAAGACAATCATGCTTCGCTATGGTCTTAAACTGAAAGTTATTATTCAACGTTTTACATTGTGGAGAGTTCACTGTCAGTCTAGCCTGTAGAATACGCCCTCAGTTCGTACGTCAAACGGTTTTGGGTGAATGATTATTTATTTTCTGATCTACACTCATTTGAACACCGTACGGAAGAATTTGAATGTTCTAAACCCTATATTATTTAACATCTAGGATTCAAAAGCGACCAACCCGTGAAATTTTGATTTTGTACGTCGAACAATAATGGTGGAATGAATACTTTTTTAAGGAGTGAATATTTTTAAATATTTATTAACATCTAGGATATAGCTGACCACCCTTTATAAAATTAAAATAAGTTCGTTCCCGAAACGGGTTCGAGAGGATGGATATTGTGCTTCCGAGTGTCAACCACCATCCAAACCCCTTAGAAGAGAAATATTTTGAAGTATACGATATTTTACATCTAGAACATTAAATAAGACTTTTCTCGTAAAATTACAACATTGTACGTACTGTTTATGTGGGATGAATAATTTCGGTTACGGAGCTAACCTCATTTAACTCTTAGGGGTGGAACGTTAAAAAGTATTTCCTATTTCACACTTAGGATTTAAAATATTTCCGCTATTTGGAATTTTGTCTTCGTACGTTAAACCGTTTTGGAGGAAGGAATGAATATATACTTTTTTAGGATCATACCACCCATTTAACTATCTGAGCGGTTAAATTTGTTTCAAACCTTCTCCTGTTTAACAGCTAGGATATAATTTGAAATTTCAACTTCATAATTCAAACGTTTTCATATAAATGGATATTTTTGTCATCGTCTCTCACTCCCTATCAAAATCCCGGCTCCATGGCTAAATGGTTAGCGTGCTGCTCTTTGGTCACGGGGTCCCGGGTTCGATTCCCGGCAGAGTCGGGAATTTTAACCACCATTGGTTAATTTCGCTGGCACGGTGGCTGGGTGTGCGTGTCGTCTTCATCATCATTTCATCCTCATCACGACGCACAGGTCGCCTACCCGAGTCAAATCAAAAGACCTGCACCTGGCGAGCCGAACATGTCCTCGGACACTCCCGGCACTAAAAGCCATTCGCCATTTCATTCCCTGTCAAAACACCCTTAGGGTTGTATTGGCTTAAGTCAACTTTTTATTTTTATCCTCATAAAAAGATTTCAACCCTTTCTACACCCCCCCCCCCGACCGCCTGTTAAGTGGATTCCAACACCTCCCCCGCCACAAAACACGCTTGTCTTCAGTTTTGAAGCAGATCCCAGATACTAATTTTCCCGTCCGTAACATCCTTCGTTTACGAGATATAACATTAAACAAGAAATTCAACTCATTCTTCAATTCATTTATTGCCACCTTAATTGTTATTTTTTTTCGAAAACAAATACGTGCATCTTTCTTTTTAAGGGAGGTTCCAAATACAAATTTTCATGTCCGTAATATATTAAGTTTTTGGGATATAAGTATCCTCATCAAAACAATTCATCGCTTTCTTCACTTCTTTTCATCCGCCCGACGCCCCTAAGTGGATTTTCCGAAAAAAACGTTTGTCTTTATTCTTAAAGAATATTCCAAATACAAATTGTCATGTCTGTAATATCTTCAATTTTTGAGATATATGTATCCTCATAAAAATAATTTCACCCCATATTCAGTCCTTTTTGCAATCCCTTAAGTGAATTTTCCGAAAACAAAAAATAAGTGTTCCATTATTTTTAAAGAATATTCTAAATACCATCTCCGTGGCTCAGACAGCAGTGCTTCAGCCTCTCACCGCTGGATACCGTGGTTCAAACCCCGGTCATTCCATATGAGAACTGTGATGGACAAAGCGGAGGCGGGACAGGTTTTACCCCGGGTACTCCGGTTTTCCCTGTCATCATTCATTCCAGCAACACTCTCCATTATCATTTCATCGCATTTATAAGTCAATAATGAATCACTTTGGGAGTGGCGATCACATTGTAATAATAGCCTATATATGGTTCATTCATTACATCCCTGTCCCGATCAAAGACTGGAAAACAGGTTGTAGGTTTTCATTCGTTCTAAATACCAATATTCACGTCTGTAATATCTTCAGTTTTGGAAATACCAGTATCCAAATAAAAATAATTCAACCCCGTATTTCGGTCATTTTTACACCCCTCAGGTGTTTTTTCCGAGAACCAAGTAATGCGCGTTATATTATTTTTAAAAGAGATTAAAAATACCAATTTTGACGTCTGTAATATGTCAAGTTTTTGAGATACACAGTAGATATGCTCATTTTAAAAATGAACCCCGTTTAACACTTTATTAAGTGGATTTTCAGAAAACAAACTATGCGTGTTGGAATGGAATGGCGTATGGCTTTTAGTGCCGGAATCTGTCCAAGGACTTTGGCTCGCCAGTTTCAAGTCTTTTGATTTGACTCCCGTAGGCGACCTGCGCGTCGTGATGAGGATGAAGTGATGATGAAGACGACACATACATCCAGTCCCCGTGCCAGGAGAATTAACTAATTATAATTAAAATTCCCGACCCTGCCGGGAATCGAACCCGGGACCCCTGTGGCCAAAGGCCAGCATGCTAACCATTTAGCAATGTAGCCGGACACTATGCGTATTCACTTACATTTACAGGAGATTCCAAACACCATTATTCATGTCTGTAACATTTTACGTTTTTGAGATACCGTATGTTGTAGATACATTTATTTTAAAAATTCACCACCTTTGTCACCCCTGTTTACCCTCCCTTAAGTAGAGTTTCCAAAACCAAAAAATACGTGTTTCTTTATTTTTAAAGGAGATTCCAAATACCAATTTGTATGACTGTAACGTTTTCAGTTTTCGAGATATAAATATCCTCATTAAAGGTATTCAACCGCTTTTTCATATTTTTCCACCCCCTTAAGATGACTTTCTGAAAATAAAAAAATGCGTGTTACCTTATTTTTAAAAATGATTCCAAATACCACTTTTCACGTTTACAAACTGTTAAATTTTTGAGATATAGATACACTCATTTTAAACATTCACTCTCATCTTCACACCCCTATGACGGAATACACAAAAATGTTGCCTTAATGAGCACCTGTATTGTAATATAAATTTATCCTCAAAATTTTATTTCTGTATGTCCAGTAGTTTTGGCTCTGCGATGATGAATCAGTCAGTCAGTCAGTCAGTCAGTCAGTCAGGAGAATTTTTATATTATATATATAATAAGTGTAAAGAACTGGAATCAGAGAAGAGGCTTTTTGTAGATGGTGCTGTACTGCATAGAGTAATGAATAGTTGTCAGATTGTGAGCAACTGCAAAAAGATCTCGAGAATATTCTGAGATGGACATTTGGCAATGGTATGATAATAAACCGGGTTAAAAGTCAGGTTGTGACATTCAGTAATAGGAAAAGTCCTCTCCGTTTTAATCACTGTGTTAATGGGGTTAAAGTGTCTTATGGGGATCACTGTAATTACCATATAATGCGGGCCTACCTGCTAAAATAAAAATTCGGCCCACACAAATAAAATATAATATCTGTGAATAAATGAATATAAATTTGTGTCCATAAAGTATAAATAATACAATATATAGTCAAAATATATGAAGAAAGGGATTATTCGTTACTCTAAAAATATTAACAAGTGATATGTAATAGGTTTTATTTGACGGATAAGCTGCTGACCTGCCAACTGTGAACAACTTAGGGCCTATACTACGACAGCCAGATAAAAGTGCGGTATAAATTTATTTGGCAGTTTGGACATTTATCTGGAAGTTCGGTTGAAAACGCGTACTACGTCTTTCGTCTATGTGCAATCTGGGAAAATTTTCTCTAGCATAGCTATGCCGAAGTTGGAGTTTAACGTTCTTATCTGGGACTTTGCTCCTATCGGGGACGCTACTGTAAAGAATCAAGATGGCTACACATCAAGATGAATCTACATCTGCATGATGCTGTGCGAAATTAAGTTGTTACAATGTAATATTTACAATGTAATATTTTTAAAGTATATCATGCTTCCTGTACAGCTATCACAGAATTCTTAAAAATTTCCCAAGCTATCAAGTTGTTGCTACTGACTATATCAGTACCACACAAGCAGTCAACCGGAATCTTCGTCGTTTTCTGTTATGCAGTTTTCGTGGATTCGAGTGTTAGTAGTCTAGCATTTTTTACCTTCTAAATGCTAGTCGGTAGGGTACTAGAGGTGATAGCACACATTTCCTAATCATTAAAATGCGTGTCAAGAGCGTGGATTCTATTCCAAATCTATCCGCGACGCACATATGGAGTAAAGGTATACGACGTTCATGGCGATTCGTCCGTCGAATGAGGATGTTAAGGAGGTTACATTTCCTTTACTTCATAACAACTTGCTACAAAAGTAGTTACGCTAAAGTGAGATAAATGCTTGCCAGTTACTATTCTCACATTGTATTGAAAAGAAAGAAACTAACTACTTATTTAATGAACAAACAATAAATTGAATTAATAACAAAATTAATGATCCTACGCTGGATCAGTGGCATTAATCACGAATATAAACTTTACTTTCACCGAGCGCGCATCCGCGTAAATAGTACTAGACAAAAAAGATACATAAACTGAATCTTATATTTTGCGTCCAGGTTACATTTTCAGTGTTTTTATTTTCTATAACTGTTTCAGTTTCGTTATACAGTTAACTAATTTTAACATTTCTTCGTATGTGTAAATTTCAGTCCTAATTCTGTTTTTGACCTGAACTTCCAAATTATAGCTTAATAAGAGTCTGATATTGGATTCTAGCAATACAATTTCAAAAGAATAGAGTATGGGAACCTCACAAGGATTACGTGATTCAAGAAATAGAAGAAATGGAAAGAAAAGCAGCTCGATGTGTTCTCGGTGATTTCGGACAAAAGAGTAGCGTTATGAAAATGTTTCGAAGATTGGACTGAGAATATTTGGGAGAAAGGAGAAGAGCTGTTCGACTAAGTGGTATGTTCCGAGCTATCAATGGAGAGATATCGTGGAATAAAATTAGTAGACGAATAAGTATTAGTGGTGTTTTTGAAGGTAGGAAGAATCAAACTTAGAATTCAAGAGGACGAACTGAGGCAAATATTCGTTTATAGCAAGAGGAGTTAGGGATTGGAATAATTTATCGAGGATGATGTTCCATACATCTCCGAACCCTTTGCAATTATTTAAGAAGAACCAGGTAAACAACAGATAGAGAATTTGCCACCTGGGCGACTGCTCTAAATGCAGATCATTGATTGATTGATTGATTGATTGATTGATTGATTGATTGAAGCTTGGGAATTTAATACTTTCTGACCACTTTTCCGCTCCCAAAATCTTCTTCTATTTACTCAGGAAAAGTAATTAAGTAAGTAGGTAAGTAAGTAAATAAGTGTTTTTAATTTTCCCTGGCAAGATTATGCCCCGCAGGCCTTTCTTCCATCAATGAGACACAATATTGTATTACACTAAAATAATGAAATTCAATACAAATTAAAACAAATGTAAGTACATAAAACATAAGAGAAATGTATTAAAACTAATATCCTATATGTAAAAATTAGGTAGGCCTAATATTTAATAATGTTCGATAAAGGCGATTAAGAATTTTAAATTAATCTTCTACCAGGGAATCCGTGGTAATAGAATGGTTGTGAATAGCAACATCAAGTTTACATATGATCCTTATTGGTGCATACAATGTTTCCAAGTGCTTCTTTGAAAATGCGAATAGCACTTATTCCTTTGATACATTCAGGAAGGAGGTTCCACTCACGACAGGCAAGTACTGTAAAGGACTGATCGTTAATGGCAGTTCTATGAGTAGTTAAATGAAGGATGGAAATTTAGACTAGTGTTATGACTGTAGTAGGATGAGAGGTATTTGATTGATGAAGTAAGGTAAAATGGCTCTGAAGGATGAAATACTTTATGGAGATGACATAGGGTATGCACAGTGCGACGGATTTCTAGTCAGGGCCAGAACAGGTGGTTGCATGAAGGATTTACGTGGTCATAGTACCATACGTTACGGACGTATCTCACGCATGCATTTTGACCCTGTTGTGATCTGCACAGTAACTTGCACCGAGCGTTCGCATCTCAATAGTCGAAATGATGAGAAATCTAGAGCTTCTACCAGCATTTTTTAAAGTTTATTAGGAAATAAGTATTTATTCCAGCACAGCATGTGAAATGCGGGAAATGTTTTCTAGGTGATGTTTGTAACATGCGTTGTCCATGACATGTTATCATCGAACGTAACGCCTGGGAATTTTATTGATGTCATGGACTGTATGTTAGTATTACGTAACATTGATGATGAAAATAGTTGTTGTTTAAATGGGACTAACATCTAAGGTTATCGGCCCTAACATAACATTACAGATGGAATCTCGGGTCTGTTGATCCTCACAAGTAACTTCGTATATCCAAGGGTGATGATTTTCGGTTTTGCTGGGCTTAACGTAAGACCTCATCTCAAATGCCAGGAAGAAAACGATGTTAGATCCAGATTGATTTTGTATGGTCGAAAATATTTGATCTGCAGGTGTGTAGGGGTAAATGTTTACACCGTCAGCATAAGTGTAGTATTTACAGTGCGTTACGTTTTGGGAGACGACATTAGTGTAAATAGAAAAAGAATGGTTCTTAACACCGAACCTGGAGCACACCACAATACACGGACCGTCAAGGTGATTTGTATATCCTTTGTGAAACACACTGCCGACGGCTATACAGGTGGGTATGCAATCAAAGGAGGGTACTGTCTAAGAAATAGAGAGTATACATTTAGATAACAAAATGTTAATGTCAGTCAAATGATCTCAAATCTTGAAGTATTAAAACTGTCACTTCCTTGTTGTGAATTGCTTCTCGAATATCTTCTGCGACCTTCAGCGGTGCCGTTGTAGTACTGTGTGCTTTACGCAATCCAAATTTTAGTGGGTCGAGTAAGTTATAAATCAATGTAGTCTATCATTTGTCTAAAAGCGGTGAACTCTAGCGCTTTAGATAGTGAAGAAATTGTGCAAATGTCTCTGTAGTCAGATAGTTCAGAAGGGGAAGCTACTCTTCTTAGAGGACGTAAAATGCCAGTTTTTCATTTTTCGGAAAATATGCTGTTTACAAGGATAGCGTTAATTATGTTAATTAGTGCAGCTAATATTAAGTTCAGAATAAATTTTATCGCCTCTATTATTATACTGTCATTTCCTTCCGCCGTTAATTTTATCCAATTGATTGCAACCTTAATTGTGAGTGCGATGCTGTCAGAGGTAGAAGTTTTCTCTGTCTGTTCGCGTCCTTTAGTAATTCCCGTCTAGAACTTCCTGTTCAAGTGTTGCGTTTAATTTTGTGGAGTTTGATGCAAAATAATGGTTAAGTTTCACAAGGCTATATTTACTTCGATATCGTCTGGTCCTTTGGTAATGCCAGAGTTCTGCATGGTTTCTCACAACACAGCTTTTGAAACGTTTGGTTGAATTAAACTGTGAGCGTATCGCAGTTAAGCGTTTCTAATCTCTTGGGTCGTAGCGTTTCTCAGTCTCTTATAGTTACGTAGATTATCAGAAGTGCATTGTTTTTGTAAGTCGTCCATGAGCAGCGTCGCGTTCAGCCATTAGTCCTCTAATCTCATCTGAGAGCCAGGGAGCTGGCTTTCGCGATACCCGAGCCTTCTTTTCAGGGTTATGTCTATTGTACATCTCAGTTATATGTTCGTTGAAAAGATTCACTTTGTCGTTTACATCTTTAAGTTTAAGTATATCCTGCTATGACACTGCAGCTGCGTCTTTTAAATGTTTATTCTTGTCAATTCCTTGTAGATCTTGATTTGAGATTACTTTTGTTTCAAATTTGAGATTGTTAATTCAACCGTCCATAAATATAGCATTATGACGTTATGTACCAGGGGTACTGAAATGACCATGGTGAAGAACTAATTCAGGTTGATTACAGAAACTAGGTCAATTAAGGTGTGTGTTGTGTCCATATGCAGCGATTACCCCCGGAGCTCTTACTTAATCTGTTCGATCTAAGCCATGTATAATCCACCAACTGCAATATTTCGGTTGCATGGTGTGGTTTTACCTAGGATACGGAAACTAATATTGTGTGGAAACTGCGAAGCATAAATAAGGTTTTAATTTCTTCCATTCACGCCTTCGCAAAGAGGCTTTGAGCTTTCATATGGCAAATCTTTTAAGGATTATTGTA
The DNA here is from genome assembly GCF_040414725.1 of Anabrus simplex. NCBI lineage: Eukaryota > Metazoa > Arthropoda > Insecta > Orthoptera > Tettigoniidae > Anabrus > Anabrus simplex. Next base: position 719,427,199 of record NC_090266.1, read on the forward strand.
GGTAGAAAGCTGGTGGTTAATAATGTCCCTTGTCCACAGAGAATGTTCGGAATGCTGAGATAACAATTGGTGTGGATTGCCTGCACAGATGGTTCCTGGGTCATTGTAGGAGGGTAGAGTAAGGGAAGGGTTTTGTGGAATGTTGTGCAGGAAGAAGGGGGCCTGCTCGTTTATCTCATCAAGTTCAATATCAGAGAGATTAAGTGCAGTTAAATCCACTTTTTCCACTTTCAGTTTATATATTCTATATAGGTTGTCCAAAGTTATATTGGAGATGATTATTACAATTATAATGGAAATAATAATTATATACGATAATTATTATTTGGCAATGATGGCAATAAGATAAGTGGAAATAAATACGACAAAGGAGAACAGAAAATGCACCTCCTTCTGTTTTGTAATAAATTAGCACTGATGTCCACTGACTGTTAGATACTCAAACTGGCTCTACTTACATAGGCAGTTTATTACCCGCTACGCCATCTTCATTCATTTATACAATGTAACACCATCACTTCTTTCACGCGAGATATTTTTTACATGATGTATGATTCCTGCAGCTGAATACTTCTCACTTGCGAACTTGAAGCTTTGACTAACACCAGCTGAGTTAATCTCAAAATTATCTTTATTATCTATCTTATCGACATCAGGCAAATTTCATACTTCCAAGAAGACCAAAAACTTGTTAACATGTCCTTAAATTCAATAAACATATCCTTCAATTCAATAAATATATCCTTTTCATCATCTAAGAAAAATGACGGTATTAACTGAGTCCTGGGGTGATCTCAGCTGTCCGCGTTTTGAGGTAAATATTTATGTTCATGGCCTATAATAAATTGCGTTGTACAATACCCATATCTAATCTAAAATATTAGGTTTATTTCAAACACTAGCAGTTGTAATAATCAGATATTACATTCTTGTGTTAAAGTAAATTAATTGGTTCAAGCATTCTTTAATCCTCAATAAACCTAATTTCAGTTCTCTGAATTTATATCTCGAATAAGTTAAAGCCAATACTAAGCTAATATTCCCAGAATCCTTCGAGCCATGCCATGTCATATTGTCTTACGCTACACAAAAGTAATAGCTTAATGCCCTGATCCAATAAAGGTGTTGAAAGTTATAATGATTTTTCTTACGCTCATCAAAACTCGATTCACTACGGAAGGGGTAACACTACAAATACACCATCATCATAATGATGGCCAGAATTTTGAACAAAGAATTTCATTGCTTACACTACTGACGAAAGTTTAATTATAAAGTGCATACTTGCACGCGCGTTTTTATTTCATTTGCATTACATGATAACGGTATTATATCCGCCGAGTTCATTTTTATTAACACGTTTGTTCTGTGAGCACTGATAATTTTGAGCACTTTTTAAAAATTCTTCACTGTCCCTTTTAATTTCATATGAATCCCTCTTTGTCCTCTACTTCCCCAATCGAGAGAGAAGCTTATCAAGGGTGATCCGCTCTATGAGTACTTTCAGTCCCTCCTCCCTTATGAAATTGAAATTGAAGTTTGGGATGGATACGGGCTCGTCGGTAGATGAGTACTAATGGTCTTAAAAAACTGGGATTGATGTGGGCAAACAACCTGTCTATGAAGACCATAGTGTGTGAAAATATGAAATGTACTCTTTTATTTCATATTTTCATGTGTGACTTTGTGTCTACATTTTGTTGATCATTCTGTATTATCTGTCCACATGCGATTCTCCTTACGCATGTTTCAATTCTTATTCATAGAACCCTGACTTGAATTATTACAATAAGTTACTGTATTTGTTATCCATGAAGGCGTATGTAGCTGTATGCTTTAGAATGTGGAAAAGGTAAATATCATTGACTCAAATATGAGCTGCCTGTCACACGAAGTCATTAGCAGTTTACACAGCTAGTCGAGCAGTGCCTGTAGGTTGTAATGTACAGCGAGCAGGAGCGGTAATGTGGCGAGGCTTGACAGATGCCAGCAACATTAAACAGCTTTATTATTCAGAATGTGGACAATGATTAAACGAAGCACAGAGCAGATGGATGCACATAGGACAACCATTCCTTCAGCATGGACAGATTCTTATTATTTCCCTCGGTATCGTTCGCTTTCCACTCCTACCATCATTGCTATGAGAGGATTAGGAAACCATAGAAGTGTGATTCTATATTCGGTCACGCCAGGCTTTATAGTTATACATCAAAGTGATAAATAGTCACCTTTGGAGTATGCTAGGATTACACGTTATTTGATTTGCTCTGGTAAATATCTCATTCCTATTAAAAAGTAATTCACTTTACACACTGTAGTAGACGTCTAAAGCATGCAAATCCATCACTACACAGGTCATTATATAGAGGAGTAGTAGATAAAATCTCCACTAACCATCACCTTCGAACAACTGAGAGAAACTGATAAGTTCTTCCTACGCCGGCTTCTTTTGTCATCAGGAAGTAACACGACACTCATTTCCTTCGTAGACTGAATGAAATCAAGGCCATGAGATTTATCAGATGGGGAAATTTCATTCCAAAATTTCAACTCTCAGATAGACAATGAAACATAAATCTTTCTAAGCGAACCGATACACACATTTGTCACTTCATTGAGTTGGCATTCCATCACTGAACAAACTACTCTGATAATATGTTTAGAGAATATTTAGACACAAGTGAGCATGATATTGACGAGATTACTAGTTTAGAAACTAAACAATGATTTATTTTCATTTTACTGTTCGTGAATTATTGTGATGATTAAGCGTGACATCTGTAGTATTGCGTGGAGAGATGTGACTTCTGAGATATTTCACATCCCTTTACCACCTAAGCAGCACTATTGTGCAGGTTAACATCTAAAAAGGTATGTCGCGCTAAAGAGTTGATTTTGCCACGCCAACCCGAACTTCAGCGATCGTGTGGGTATCGCTCAACGTGTTTCTATCGATTTGTTGCTGTGGTAGTCCAGTGGGTGCAGGAGCTGTTCATAAACACAGCCATTTTACGGCAGTATGTTACGTGTCCAAGGTGTTTTATAATTATGGTTTTACTACACATTCTAATGTGGAATATCACGCTTAATTTTTCAGGTAGTAATTTTTTGAAATTAATTAAGTCACCGAATTTTATAATTATCTACCCTCTTCGCTAGATCACTATAAATATAGGGTGCACGATCATACGGGTTAGTGCTTAATTGATACGATTCACGTCCCGCAGATTTACGTTGCGCTCTCTGCAATATGCATGAATCACGTTTTAACCAGCGAGAATACGTTTTGCACTTATTCACAATATACTTTAAAGCGTGGAAGAGTTAGAAACGTTTTCAGTAAATCACGAGGCTATTTTATGGATCCTAGAAAACTCTGATATCGATGGCGTATCAAGTGAAGATGACGAATTCGAGGCAACGTTGTCGTATAATACCGTTATTCCTTATTCTTCTTATTTCGAACGTGAGGAATAAGTCTATATAGAACTGCCACCTAGGCCTGTAGAAGAAAGTTCCCCCACTACGCGAATTAATTTGGATGAAAAGGATTTTTCAGAAAATCAACACCCTACCCCAATTCGGTACGAAAATATGCAAGTAAGGCATTTTTTTACATTATTTAAGCTGTTATTGTTTTTCAATTCGTAAGTAGTAATCTTATTCGTTTTTTAACCCTGGAGCGGTCGCGATGGGTCTACGAGACTCGGGCGGACAAACTTATTGGTGTTCCTCCTGTTGGAATGCACCGAACGCTTCCGCCTCCCTGGTAGCTTCTTGGCTTCCGACCTTCAACCGAACACAGTAGCCCGCTCTCAGTTGAATTGGAAACTTAGAGCGTACAGGCTGTACAGGGTCTCGCAGACCCGGTGCGACTGTTAACGTTAGTCTTTGTTGTCAAACTTCTCATTGTTAGTTCAGTACACTTTTTCTTCTGTTTAACAATGGATGAAGCTAATTCTTGATATAACTACCCTGTGCAAGCACCTGCCACAGAAGTTCCCAGGAAAAGAAAGAGATGTTATTTCTGCACAATAAACAAAGACAGGAAGACATCCTTCATCTGCCCCAAGTGCCAAAATTTAATTTGCGGAGAACTTGGACAACTAGGCTGCAGTGAAATAGGTGAAAGTGTTGCTTTGTGCAAGTAAATGCAGGAAAAAGTGAAAAAATATTTAAATTACATTTTATTCTTACCATGATTTACCTTTCACAAGTTAACAGAAAACAATCAGTTTTTCAGTGTAATTATAAAAATACTCTTTTTGGTTAAAACAGGATAGTTAAATATTGTAGTCATGTAAACTGCATTAAAATAAACTAAACAATGTCCTATAATACTGTAATTGGAAATAAAGTATAAAAATGTAATAGTAAAACACTGAGAAAAAATGGGTCTGAGAGACCCGGTGCGACCATTGATATTGAGAAAACACATGCGACCACTCCAGGGTTAAATATTTGTAGAATCCTCCACTCGTCAAGTCACCTCTTCAGTACCACGAGGATTAATTTGATGTTGACTTCTTCGAAAATGCTTTACGGATATACACTGACTGACAGAGCAAATGCAACACCAAGAAGGAGTGGTCAGAACTTTATGCCAATTGCAGGGTAGACTGACGTCACTGAGGTATGCTCCTGATGTGAAATGCGCCGCTGTGCTGCGCACGTAGCGAACGATAAATGGGACACGGCGTTGGCGAATGGCCCACTTCGTACCGTGATTTCTCAGCCGACAGTCATTGTAGAACGTGTTGTCGTGTGCCACAGGACACGTGTATAGCTAAGAATGCCAGGCCGCCGTCAACGGAGGCATTTCCAGCAGACAGACGACTTTACGAGGGGTATGGTGATCGGGCTGAGAAGGGCAGGTTGGTCGCTTCGTCAAATCGCAGCCGATACCCATAGGGATGTGTCCACGGTGCAGCGCCTGTAGCGAAGATGGTTGGCGCAGGGACATGTGGCACGTGCGAGGGATCCAGGCGCAGCCCGAGTGACGTCAGCACGCGAGGATCGGCGCATCCGCCGCCAAGCGGTGGCAGCCCCGCACGCCACGTCAACCGCCATTCTTCAGCATGTGCAAGACTGTTCTAATATCGACCAGAACAATTTCCCGTCGATTGGTTGAAGGAGGCCTGCACTCCCGGCGTCCGCTCAGAAGACTACCATTGACTCCACAGCATAGACGTGCACGCCTGGCATGGTGCCGGGCTAGAGCGACTTGGATGAGGGAATGGCGGAACGTCGTGTTCTCCGATGAGTCACGCTTCTGTTCTGTCAGTGATAGTCACCGCAGACGAGTGTGGCGTCGGCGTGGAGAAAGGTCAAATCCGGCAGTAACTGTGGAGCGCCCTACCGCTAGACAACGCGGCATCATGGTTTGGGGCGCTATTACGTATGATTCCACGTCACCTCTATACGTATTCAAGGCACGTTAAATGCCCACCGCTACGTGCAGCATGTGCTGCGGCCGGTGGCACTCCCGTACCTTCAGGGGCTGCCCAGTGCTCTGTTTCAGCAGGATAATGCCCGCCCACACACTGCTCGCATCTACCAACAGGCTCTACGAGGTGTACAGATGCTTCCGTGGCCAGCGTACTCTCCGGATCTCTCACCAATCGAACACGTGTGGGATCTCATTGGACGCCGTTTGCAAACTCTGCCCCAGCCTCGTACGGACGACCAACTGTGGCAAATGGTTGACAGAGAATGGAAAACCATCCCTCAGGACACCATCCGCACTCTTATTGACTCTGTACCTCGACGTGTTTCTGCGTGCATCGCTGCTCGCGGTGGTCCTACATCCTACTGAGTCGATGCCGTGCGCATTGTGTAACATGCATATCGGTTTGAAATAAACATCAATTATTCGTCCGTGCCGTCTCTGTTTTTTCCCCAACTTTCATCCCTTTCGAACCACTCCTTCTTGGTGTTGCATTTGCTCTGTCACTCAGTGTACTTCAGACAAATGTAGTAGAAATCAAAGAATTTTTGCACTTAATTTGTGTATAGGTGTATCATTTTATCCTCGACTGCCAATGTACTGCAGAAGTGTATCAAGTTAAAACTCGTCAGCTTCCAAATGTCAAGAAACAGGTTTCCCGCCATTAGGAAGGCACATTTATTGGATACTGTAAGAAAGCCATCTGATTCGGAAACAAATGCTTTGTGGAAAATTCAACCTATTATTGATTCCATAAGGAATGTGTGCTTGAGGTTTCCAAGGAAAAATGGGTGTACTCAATTGTCGAGCAGATGATACCGTTCACTGGAAGATGCAAGTTAAAAACAAGCCACGCCCAGTAGGCTTGTAGAACTGCGTGCTCTTCTGGCATGCTCCTTGACTTTGAGGTGTATCAGGGGAAAGCAACACAACTCCCTCAAAGGGAACTAGGTCTAGGCTGTGGTGCTTTTAAAGCAGTCCTTGCCAGCCGCTTTTTTTGCCTACTTTGATCGCTACTTCACCACCATTCCCCTGCTGCAGAACGGTATCGAAGGTAGTGATAGGACACAGAGAAGGTATTTATGGCTTCTACATGGTCTGGTATAAGACCTGAAAATAAAATAAAGCGATGGTCCAAGACTGATAGCACGTACATTGAAGTTGACTGCCCATCTGTCATCTGCACGGGCGGAGTTGATGTCTGCTACCAACAAACGGAGTATTATCGAATTAGGTTCTTGACCAAAGAGTGGGCATTAAAGAGCATTCTGTACTACCGCAATCTCGCCTTTTTTAACAGTTGGATGTCATATAGAGAATACTGTTTGGAAAACAGGGAGACATGAAGAGAGATCAATGATGATCTACAGCTCCGCATGGCAGTAGCTAAAACTCGTCTTGCGCCACCAGAGAAGAAGGGGCCATCTGCTGATCTAGCCTGTCTTGACGAAAATGATAATTCAAAGGAATCCTCCTACTATCCTTCAGCAATATGCTGCCGGGGTGTGACAAAAGATTTGATGGATTCGACCACTGGGCGAAACAGATAACACCAGTTCTCCCAAAATTTGTCAAATTGTAGGATGCAAAAGCACAACGAAAACTCGCTGTGAAAAGTGTGGTATCTACGTAGGAAGGGAACTGGTTTAAAATGATACACACACATGTGTAATGGTGAGAAAGGAACTGGTTCAAAAAGAGGATATGGGACATCTGACAGGACATCTTTAGACACATTGTATATATTATCATAAAGTGTTTAGCAGTATGTCGTTGTTGCGCCTGCGAATTTATCACGCTTGGTGATATTTATGTGCTGCGGGTCAGTATTTCTCACATAAAATGACCACAGAGCAGATTTCGCAGGCGCAACGACGATATACACTGGCGGAGAAAGAATTATCCAAACACCAAGAAGGGGTTGTGCTAGATTAACGAAAGATAGTAGGCGACGTCGACTCAAATTTCCCGTGAATCGCATTAGCGTGGCGCTAGTAGCTACTCCATGACGATGCACGTCAGGTTTGCTTTAAATACGGGCTTTACTGTGCGAGAGCGTTAGTTACCTGTAAGATTGGATAGAGTGACTGTGAGTGGGTCAAACATGCCTTCACGGCGGCGAAGAGGCCAGTATCAACAGCTTACTGCGGTTGAACGAGGCCGAATAATAGGTCCTTGGTTTGAGATAACTTTACGTCGTACAGGTTCACCTGGACTAAGAATCTATAGCTCGAAAAATTATTCTTTCATATCGATTACTAGCGAATGTACCCGTGCTTCGCTACGGTATTCTACATTGTATTCGGTTATCGAAGTAAATAGTGTACATGCAGTAAATAAGATTGTTTTAAAATTGCATGTCTCTTAGCGTTATCCGAGAAAGAGCATGGAGAGTTCCCCGTGCGTTGTTTCCAATGTAAAGTGTTTGTTACGGATTTGTGATATAACGGCAGGCTTACTTGCCTACTGCCATTCACAATCGAGTTGGGATGATTACGTTATAATTGCAGGCCCCATTGCCTACTACGCGGACAGTATCGATTTGGGGAGTTTTCGTTAATATGGCAGCCCCCTTTCCTACTTCCAGACAGATTACAGTTGAGGAGTTTCTATTATAATGGCAGGCAATTACCCTACTATCACTCGAAATTGAGTTGTGCAGTTATCATTATAATGCCAGGCCCATTTTCCTACTGCCAGCCAGCATACTGCCAGTCACACCACGTTGGTGACTTTCCATCAAAATAGCAGGCCACTATGCCTAATGCCAGTCACATTTTAGATGAGGACATTTCTTTATAATGATAGGCACCCTTGCCTACTGCCAAACACAATCGGGTAGGGGAGTTTTAAACAAAACTGCATGCTCACTTGCCTTCTGCAAGTCAAATCGAGAAGGGAACTATTCATTACAATTGTAGGCTTTCCTTACTAATGACAGTTACACAGGAGTTGGAGAAGGAACCCTTTCCTACTGCCAGTCAAAGTCAGTGTGGGGAGTACTGATTACAATAGCAGACCCACCCTTTCTCGATCGCTAAAAATCGACATCAGTGAATATATATAGATCGACATACGAAAGTATATGCGTGTTTACAATATTGAAGACCTTCATTTACAGATTAACTGCTACTAAACGTACGTCATATCGACAAAGGATTATACCATAAGACACGCCGGATTTAGTGTCCTAAATGGCTGGTCCTATGATATGTCATCTATTCTTGGGTCGGATAGAGTTAGAAACGTGGAAACGGGGTAAAGGTTTTGTATGATTATCTCATATTACATTACTTTTCGGATACATACATAGCATTTGGCTCACATATGGCTACTGGGTGGGCCAATTTTCGTGAAGAGTTTAATGATTCTGTATTTCATATAAGTAATTGAAAGTATGAATTATGCATGTGAAAATTCCAAATTGACTTAACATCGATTAAAGAGAAAAATCAAACGTAAAAGGGATACAGATACGGCAAAAAGTCATAAGACCACGGTTGTAGATCATTCCAAATTGAACGGAGATTGTGCAATCCGTTATGTGATAGGAATTTCCGAAGGTGTGCACCATCATTAAAATTGCCTGCATATTTCGATATTCTTCGGGGATAAAAAGTGAAAAATTTAATGATCTAGGATGTTTTCCGTTCGTTACAGGCTAAAACGTATAATTTTGTCAAATTTCAATTATCTTCTTTTTCTTCTACCAGATTATGGCGCAATTTGGATTTTGGGCGAGGCGGGTAAAAATTAGTACTTTCAGGAAACTAAACCAAAAATTATGGAGATGGTCATTATTACCCCTTAAACGGAAAGCTGTACGAAAATTTCGCCAAAATAGTCAGTGTAGAGGCACACAGTCGTTACGATTTGATTTATATAGATCAGGAATCTGCTCCATGTAAAACACCTTTTGGGCTATGTCCGCTGAACTTAACCTGCAAAAGTGACCATTCATGATATCTCCCTTAGTAATCCTCCTGACGAAAGAATGCACATGAAAAAAGGTTAAGAGGTGGAATTCCATCACGTTTGGTCGATTTCCAGTCAGGTTGGTCTTGTTCTGTATATATTGTGGAAGAGTAAAATCACCATTTCGGTTCCCTATAAACCGCCAGTCCATTCCGGAACATGAAATGTTATTTACGTTTAAAACCTACCTTTGGACAGGTGGATGCTGAATATAAATTTTGGTTCGAATGTCTTCAGTAGTTTTCAAATTGTAAGGAGTACGCTTTACACGCACCCGCTCGGGAGTTAAGTCCGATGGGACTTGCACAGAAAAACGGTCCGTTAATGATATCTCCCTTATTAATCCTCGTATCGAAATGATGCACATGAGAAAAAAGGTTTAGAAATTATTATCTACCAAGGCAGGTAGATTTTAATTAACGTTGGTTGTGTATATTTTGTGAAAGTGCAAAATCACTGTTTCGGTTTCGTATAAACCCCCAGTCAATTCAGGGATTTAGAAACATTATTTGCCCTAAAACCTATCAAGGACAGGTGTATTCTAAATATGAGTCTTGGTGGAAATACATCCAGTGGTTTGTAGCACTCGCGTACATACGGCGTAATTAAGGAAGAAATAATACAGTTAAGAAAGTTGAAAGTAATAGAAAATGGATTATAACTGAGGACAGCCGGATAACGACAAATATGTAAATGCCAAGTTAATGTATTGGAAAATCAAATGCCCCTCAATAAATTATGCTAGTGTGAGTAATGGATATAATAAAGCGTAACAGAGGAGAAATTTAGGTCAGTGATTCTTAGGTAAACAAATAATAAGAAGATGACTAATGGTGTTATTACTTAATCTATTCGAGGGCGGTTATAATATCCAACGATATTCCGCCAATATCCCGCAGATAGGCCGATTGACGCCTCTCTTGCCTTCTACCCAAGGAACAACCACGAATTTAAAAGCATGATGAGGAAAATGGCAATACGTTACTTCCCTGCTGGCATGCAGTCAGAGACGTTGCCATGCTAACCTGTAGGTTCGTTGTCGGTCTGTCGGTCACTCAATGCAGAGCATGATACCAGCGGAAAATTGTAAATTTCTCCGTCATGTGAAGAGTAAGGTAAATTATGAACATAACAAAAGTTGTTTATAATGAAGAGACGTTTCACGTACGGTAAACGAAGTTTACAGAAAATCAATAGTATAAGAGAAAATGGAGGAAAACCATTCTGGTTTTCCTATAAACTACCCGTCTATTCAAAGTTTTTAAAATAATATGCATATAGAAACCTTCCCCAAGATGAGTATACTCAAAATATGAAGTTTGGTTGAGATCTATCCAGCCGTTTCGAAGTGATGGTGGAAAAACCATTCAGGTTTTTCTATAAACCCCCCGTCTATTCAAAGATTTTAAAATATTATGCATATGGAAGCCTTCCCCGGGATGAGTATACTCTAAGTATGAAGTTTGGTTGAGATCTATCCAGCCGTTTCGAAGTGATGGTGGAAAAACCATTCTGGTTTTCCTATAAACCCCCGGTCTGTTCAAAGATTTTAAAATAATATGCATATCGAAACCTTCCCCGAGATGAGTATACTCTAGATGTGAAGTTTAGTTGAGATCTATCCAGTCGTTTCAACGTGATGGTGGAAAAACCATTCTGGTTTTCCTATAAACCCCCCGAGTATTGAAGGATTTTAAAATGATATGCATATCGAAACCATCCCCGGGATGAGTTTACTCTAAATATGAAGTTTGGTTGAGATCTATCCAGCCGTTTCGACGTGATGGTGGAACAGACAAACAAACAGACAGACAAACAGACAAACAGACAAACAAACAGACACGAAACGTAAAAACCACCGTTTCGGTCTTGAGTTGACCTAAAACGGATAAATATCTGAAAAATTGGCAAAACAAAAGAAATTACAGACAGCGGACCCCCTACAATTTTATTTATATAGATAAATATCTGAAAAATTGGCAAAACAAAAGAAATTACAGACAGCGGACCCCCTACAATTTTATTTATATAGATTACTTTCATTGTTACTATTACTTTCGCGGATATGGTTTACTACGTCATAATTAATTTAATTAATTTAATATTTATTATCCAAATGGAAGCATAACCTCTAATCCCATTCCGTACCAAATCCGTTATTTTAGTTTTGCTCGTGCGTTGTATCTGCTATCATTTCCATTACATGAAATTAAGTGGCGGGTTTTGCAGTATCCTGATTAAAATTCAGTTTCCTTCTGAAACGAAAGATAGCAAAACTAATTTTTTGCTGATCTGGTAGATTTTATTCTCTTTATTTTAAGTAGGGTTACGGGTATATTCATTGAAATTTTCTATTAAGGAATTACATCGGCTGAAAATTTAGTTTGTTGGATGTTCGTTTCCATGGCAATTTAGAGCTTACTACCTTCATCAGACCTATACCCAAGCTGAAACCAAAATTATAAGGAACACAAGAATGTGGTAGAGAGAATCACCGTACAGAAATTGAAGGCCCGATTCATTACGTGGCCATTATGCATGGGTGTATGGTATGGCTTTAATTAGCCGCCTGAAATTCAAACCATAGTGCTCCGAAGGTACTAAGTCGACTGTCATTCAGTAGTGAGTAATGTACCCTCATCTTCAAAACTGCGTCAATTAACCCCATTTTACTTTAATTTCCTAACAAAAAAGTCGTCTTCAAACGAAGCGATTCATAAATAATTGCCCTCGAGAGCTTGCTTCCTTCTTAAAGAATGCCATTAGTCGCAGCTTTCAGCTTACTTTGCTATATTTTGACTCGATATCGCATACTGTATAGTATTCTCGGAGAATGCACAACGTCTATGGTACACTTGTTCTAGTTGTGTATTCCGTACTTCAGATTCATCCCCGCACATTTCTTCCCAGCTATAATCATTTTAGTCTTGGAAATGTTAATTTCATATGTTTCATGCTGCACGACTTTTCAGGCCCCTAGATATGAGGTAGTGGCTACTCAACACAATCTCATTTAGACCAAGTTGTTTACTTAGGACAAAGAGATTGCTACATTTCCACCCAATTGAATCCTTCCATGCTATTTTATACCTTTCCAAAAATGATCCATTCTTCTACAATATGTTCTTCAGGTGCTTATTAATGGATACATTTAAGATAAACTGCTATTCTAGCGCTCGTATGACCGTACCTGCCATGTGCAAGTATTTTGTTCTGACGCCATTTAGGGTGCTTGTCTGCCAATTTTGATCGTCTATTTGACTCCAGGAGAATGCTAAACAATCGAGACTCCTAGCTTTGCTGATAGATATGGTAGGGCCATCTAGAAGGTGACGCCTTCACTCTGGCCAGGAGATCCGTATTGTTGGGGTGTTGTGAAGAAGTAAGCTGAGGGGAAATGTGGCGTGAAATGGTGAAGGAGAAAGAGGGGGGGGATTCTTGAACTCTTGGCTAAATACTTTATTTATCTTTCAACGTTTTACAATGTTTGTACAAATTTGTTGCATATTGAGGATTTGCTGTGGTTACATATAGTGATATTTTACAAGTATATTATTGGTTACTGAATCTTGATTATTGCCCCTATTTCTATTCAAATCGTTGTCCAGATCTACTATTGTGCATTTACCTCAAATTCATGAACGATTTGCTTGAAGAAGTTGGGACATACGCAAACAGAGGTCACCTCTGGTGCTGTTCTAGCGCTGCCTCTTATGCAGAGATTTCCAACGTTAAGTGTTGTAAAGGAAATGCCTTTGTGAGTGTATTGACACCCTTGCTAACAATGTGACATTATAATATTATGTTGCCCCTCTCCTGGCATCCTGTTTACCAATCATCGTCTTGGCTTTCTTTTCTCCCTGAAATGCTCGTCCCGGTTATTATCTAAGGGGTGTGTTCTGCTCTTGTCCTGGTCTTGCCGTGCGGCAGTATTACTTGAGTGATGCTACGGAGAGGAAAGTTCCCCTTAGAGGGAGACTGACGAGGTGGGGATACGGCAAGCCTGGAAATGGACTGAGAAGTTAGCGGATAATACCAACAATATAATCGTCTTTGAAATGAAATTAGGGAAGATTTCACTGACAAGTGATCTGACAAAATTGCGTGACTACTACCCAAATAAATCTGAGGTTACTGCATTCCATCTAAATGAAAAGGAAGCCCATAGGAAACTATATGTGACTTTCGACGGAACCGAATTACCGCATAACTGCATAACTGCAATCCAAAATATCATATTTCAAATCCTCATTTACTTATTTTCAACCCCACACCCCTTACGTCGATTTTCCGAAAAAAGAAATGCGTGTTTATTTATTTTTGAAGTGGATTCGAAATACTAATTTTCACGTCTGTAACATCTTCAGATTTTGAGATATAAGTATTATAAAAGTAATTCAACTCCTTTCCACCCCCCACCCCCCAATTTCGTACCTGTTAAATAGTTTCCCCCTCCCTAAAAGTGCGTGTTTCTTTATTTTTAAAGGAGAATCCAAATACCAGTTTTCACGTCTTTAACGTCTTTAGCTTTTGAGATATAAGTATCCTCATACAACGAATTCAACTAATTTTTCAATTCATTCACCCCCCTTAAGTGGATTTTCCAAAGACAAAAGATTACGTGTTTCTTTACTTTGAAAGAAGATTCCAAATACAAATTTTCATGTCTGTAACGTCTTCAGTTTTGAGATATAAGTATCCATATGAAAAGGATTCAACTCCTTTTTCACTCCACCCCCGCCCGTTAAGTTGGTTTCCCCCACCCAAAAAATTCATGTTTATTTATTTTTAAAGAGATTCCAAATATCGATTTCCACGTCTGTACCCTTCAGTTCTGAGATATAAATTTCTCCACACAAAGAATTCAATTTTTTACTTCCTTTCACACTCCTCACTCATGTGAATTTTCCACAAACAAACAGTACCCGTTTCTTTAAAAGAGCTTCCAAATACCAATTGTCATGACTGTAACATCTTCAGTTCTTGAGATATACAGTTATGTATCCTCGTAAAAGGAATTCATCTCCGTTTTCAAACCTCCCCTCACCCCTAAGTTCATTCCATCGCCAAATGCGTGTTTCTTTTTTTAAAGGAGATTCCAAATACCAGTTTTTACGTTTGTAACATCTTTAGATTATTGGTATAAATATACATTCTCATACAAAAAATTCAACTAATTTTTCAATTCTTTCACCCCCCACCCCCGTTAAGGGGTTTTCCCGAAAACCAAAGAATACGTGTTCCCTTATTCTTAAAGGAGATTCCAGATACCAATTTTCACGTCTGCAACATGTTAAGCTTTTAAGATATACTGTAGATACGCTAATTTTAAAATTTCACCCCACCCCTTTTCAGTTCCCTTACGTGGATATTCCGAAAAATAATATTTATGTTACTTTACTTTTACTCGAAATTCCAAATACCAGTTTTCAAATGTGTAATATGTTACGTGTTTGAGATAATTTGCAGATATAGTCTTTTTAAAAATTCACCCCGTTTGTCAATCCTGTTCTCCCCCCATTCGTCGAATTATCCAAAAACAAAAAACGTGCTTCTTTATTTTCAAAGGAGATTCCAAATTTCAATTTTCATGTCTGTGGCATCTTCAGTTTCTGAAATATAAGTCTCCTGATAAAAGGTGTTCAACCAATTTTCCCCTGTTTTTCACACCCCTTCATGGGATTTTCCGAAAACAAAAAATACGTGTTTCTTTATTTTTAAAGGGGCTTCCTAATACAAATTTCTTACATCTGTAAACGTTTACGTTTTTGAGATATAGATATCGTCATTTTAAAAATTCACCCCACTTTTCACCCCCTTAGCGAACGAATATCCAAAAATCCTCCCTTAGCGAGCGCCTACGTGTTAATATGAATGTATCCCCTAAATTTCATTTCTTTATGTCCAGTAGTTTTGGCTCGGCAATGATGAATCAGTCAGTCAGTCAGTCAGTCAGTCAGTCAGGACAAGTTATTTTATATATATAGATGTTAATCATTCAATTATAAATTTCAGTATAATACCGTGTAGCGGAGCACGGGTATCTTGTTAGTCCTCTATATAATACTAATCAGAGAGAAAAATGGAACAGACCCGACACTTCGAAGGTATCGGCCAAAGGAAAACTATGGCCACGAAGGGCGTGGAAATGAAAGCCTCCCTAGGCCTCGGTACATAATACCATCGGGGTCTGAAAAGAACAAGAGTTACCACAAGAGGTCGGATAGGAGTAAGTGGAACCAATATCATGACTCAGCCCCATTGTCGCCAGCCCACGCTCCAACTTCAGAGCCCCTGGGACGCCTTTTAGTCGCCTGTTACAACAGGAGATACCATGGGTATTATTCTACCGCCCCCACCCCTTTATTGTGATACGGCGTCTCCGAAAACCGTAAGAGTAGTTAGTGGGACGTAAAACAAAGAACATTATTATTATTATTATTATTATTATTATTATTATTATTATTATTATTATTATTATTATTATTATTATTATTGTTACCGTGTTTTAGTGGTAGGTAGAGGTGAAAGAAGGTGCGGGCGTGAACGGGTCTCAAACTACGGAATCAAAGTTAATGTAAAATTTAGCAAGGTTATATTTTCTTTTCAAAAACAAAGAAATAACAAGCATGGCAGGTACAAAGTAGCAAGTCCAAAGGGTAGTTACAATATTTACAGGATTTAGGCTTCGCGCCCTGACTTCACAATGCTTGGGCAATCAGCTCAGTTTTACCCCAAACACAAGTTTCAACAGAGGGGCAGAAAACCCCATTCATGCCTAGGAGTCCTTGCTCCAAATTACACTGAAAAGCCTCCACGAGGCATACAACACTCAATTTTCAAAAGAGCCACACGCTCTCAACTTTAAGCCTCTCAAAGGCCACACCAAACTCCACCTTCGAGTTGTCCTCACTGGACATAGACACAGGGGTAAAATACCCAACCTACTGAGGTCTATTAAATGAAAAGGGGCAATTACATAACCTCTAAAATAACAATTTGAGAGGAGGCGATCTGCACTCCTAATACACTTGTTTTTAAAACCTAATCTGGCTCTAGGCCACTAATGCAAGGGCTAATCCCATACTACAGAGGTGACTTTAGAAAAGAGCAATTTGTTTTACGTTAACGAAGAATAGGTTGAGAAAATAAGTTCACCTCAAAACAATGTGAGTGGGAGCTCGAGAGGGTTAGCACTCTCTAACCCAATATGCAGCTTTAAAAGAGAATAGATGAAAAGATTGGTTACATTTTAGGAAAAGGTTACATGGTGGAAACGCTTCGAACCCGCTCCGAGAGTTAAACTGCCAACCTAGCAAGAAAAGAAGTTATTAAGAGGCCATTACCTGGTGTTGAACAGCTGGAGAAGAAAGAGGCGCTTCCCGCCCCCTGCTATGTACTTTACGCACTGAAAGATGGAACAGAAGTGGCCCGGAGACCCAAAAATCAGCAGTTTAAATACTCTCGCGGAAGGTTCTAGGCGTTTTAGGGAAGAGAACACCCGCCCACAATCACTTTATTGGCTAGGGTACAGAAACATATCCAAGTTGGGGGAAGATACATCGGATTGGTCGGAAATTACTAAAAGAAATTCGGGATTGGATAAATCTAAAACAAGGGGGAAAAGAGGGGTATACAGCCAACTTAAACAATAACAGAAAGAAATTTAACAAGAAACAAACTTTTGAAATAAGAACTTCTCCAAAAAAAATAGTTCTTTCACTCCGCACTAGGGTGCACTATTGTTGATCTTCAGTAGTGTCCTCTAGAAGAGAAAGTTCACACTTCTTACTACAAGCAAAACAAAAATACGTCGAAAATGACACAGTTCAAAAACTCCAAAATTTCCAGGTAGAGACATCTTCTGAGAAACTTGAAAATTAATACTGTCCATAAAGTTCAGACTTCCTCCAGCA
Source organism: Anabrus simplex (assembly GCF_040414725.1). NCBI lineage: Eukaryota > Metazoa > Arthropoda > Insecta > Orthoptera > Tettigoniidae > Anabrus > Anabrus simplex. The sequence goes on from NC_090266.1 coordinate 719,444,539, forward strand.
GAGGAGTTTCAACAGGCGCACATTTTAAATTAGCGGTGTGGAGGTGTACCGCCCGGTACAATTATTATTATTATTGTGATACGACTTTCTAGGTCTTTGCAATATATTAATTGGCCAGATGGACAACTAAAACTGAATCCGAATATAATGTGAGGACCGGGCGAGTTGGCCGTGCGGTTAGGATCGCGCAGCTGTGAGCTTGCATCCAGGAGATAGTGGTCTCGAATCCCACTGTCGGCAACTATGAAGATGGTTTTCCATGGTTTCCCATTTTCGCACCAGGCAAATGCTGTGGCTGTACCTTAATTACGGCCACGGCCGCTTCCTTCCCACTCCTAGGCCTTTCCTGTCCCATCGTCACCATAAGACCTATCTGTGACAGTGCGACGTAAAGGAAATAGCAATGATAATAATAATGTGAGGAGCTACGGCATCTTGGTTTCTAGAATTGTTTGGTAAACTGTACGGGCCGACCTAAAGGTAAATATGTATTATCTTGTAAAGGTCAAGACGAGCTGTCAGCTTGTATTTGCCTTCTTGTTTTCATTATTATGACTTTTACGAGTTAATAATAATCAGCTGTTCCTTGACAGTAAAAGTTACGTATATCCCATAAAATGGAATCTTCTTTGAGGAAGTACCTGGAGTCGTTGAGTTGTACTTTAGCAAGTGAAATGTTAACTTAACGTTCCCATGTTTATTGTTATATTCTAAAATCCTTATTTTAAATTATTATTCATTAAAACCATATTTTTATTTCTTTAATCTATAAAAATAGATTTACTGTTTAATTTTCATATGTATGAACTTGACTCTATCCCATGTCCTGATCACTGAGTAAACAGTTCATCTTTTCAACTGCACGTTGCCATTCACCTTGGTTGGATGTCAAATATAAATAATCGATTCGCCCTCATTATACCAAGATCGCCTCACATCTTCGATTATACCATCCTAATCGATATTAAAGGTCACAGTATAAACCTACATGAAGAAAGCAGTGTTTATTCAATTAAGGTGATTAATTATTATGATCCTTCTACTACTTTGAATTTTACGATATCTTCTGTCAGTAGTTGACATTCCGTTTACTAGTTCGTGAGTGCGGTAAGACACCCCACGTTACTTGAGTTATGGTCTTTCCATTTAATTTACGGTTTGCTTCATGTCGCAACGACACAGATAGACTTATGGCGACGATTGCATAGAAAGGAGTGCGATGGCAGCGGCTGTGACCTTATTAAAGTACAGTCCGAGCTTTTGCGTAATTTCAAAATAGGAAACCACGGATAACAATAGTGGGGTCCGAACCCAATATCTGTCGAATGCAAGTTGATAGTTACGTGACCAAACCGCGCAGCCAATCGCTCGAGCATTCATTTAATGAAGAGAGGATCTTAACAGTGGCGAGTGAGAATCGGCGTAAGGAATGTACGACATAAATTAGATATTTCTCAGATTATTAGGAGGGTCGTCGTACCTGAGTAATGTAGATAAGTGAATCATTAGTATGAAGTTTGAGAACCTGAGTGGATTAGTTCCCTTGTAACATCATGTCATGTAAGATTTATTGTTCAGTGCGTAAATTTAATTATGTACCTCTTTATGTATTTTTCAGTATATACCGCATGCTGATCGAAATCATTGTGTGTTTTGTTATTGGGAGATGTGTGATCTTGCCGTGACATCCCACCTCACTTATATTTCAGCTTGTTCTCGGTTAAGATCAAGAAGTCTGGCTATCGTCAGGTCATGATCCCCTTGTAGATGTATTTTGTTATCTTCATATTAATTATGTAACTTTGTTGCATTGGCGTCCAACTAGGTTTTCCTTTTAAAATTGTATTATCTGTAAATTTGTAAATAATTTGTAAATGACCCAGTTGGTGGGTGAGATCATGTATATTAATAGTCGAATACTGTATTCCACAACAGTGTAAATGTCTTGGGGAGTCCAGAGGCCTGTGGATGATCATCCATATGGTCATTACGGTAAAATATTTTCCGAATTAATAACACTAGTAATAACAAATTTTGTTAAAATTATGTTGATTTTAATTAGCGTTTTATAGTAAATATTATAGTTGGCTTCTGAGTAATGAGAGAAATTGGATTTAGGGGCAATTACATAGTTCGCTCAGTTACTTGGATAATTATTTTAGTTTCGAAAAAAATATTTCTTTAGAATTTTAGAGGCTAATTACAATGCGTAATCGATTAGGCGCCCACCAAATTGCTCATTGTCGATGCCATGGGATCGTGTCCTAGCGTGATAATGTTGTCGTTTTATTATCCCACTAGTCGCGTTACGTTTTACGGAGACGCTGTGTAGCCGGAATTCTATTTACCGCAGGAGTTCTTTTACGGGTCAACAAATCAACCTTAAGAACGGTTAATTTGTGAATCACCGGGCAAGTTGGCCGTCCGGTTAGGGGCGCGCAGCTGTGAACTTGCATCCGGGAGATAGTGCGTTCGAACTCCACTGTCGGCAGCCCTGAAAATTATTTTTCGTTGTTTCCCATTTTCACACCAGGAAAATTCTGGGGCTGTACCTTAATTAAGGCCACGACCGCTTCCGTCCCACTCCTAGTCCTTTCTTATTCCTTCGGCGGTGCGACGTAAGGCAGCTTAAAAAAATTGCGAATCGGTGTTTACTGGAGCATTTTATCTTCTTTTAGGTTGTATTTTTAGCTTTAAATAATTAACCATCTCTTTTCAAACACTTTGAATGGTATGTATGAATGCACCTACAGAATCAATTTAGTTCACAAATCCAAAAAACATAGTACCCTTGAAGTTAATATAAAAACAAAAATGTCTCCCCTGTATAGGGTCCCTCGGTAATCGTAAATTCAATATATTTAAATATAGTTGACAGTGAAAAATCAGTACTCATTGTAGTTTCCTCCCATATCAGTGCGTAGCTATGATCGCAGGCATATCGTTCCAAGATCCCAGATTTTGCTACGTCACTGACGGTGGCTCGCCTATATGAATTTTCCCTAGATACTTTCTAGAATGGAACAATGTTTCCTTTATATCATCGCTTGATGCTCACTGAGGCTGCATCAACGAGGTTTAGAATGGAATGTCATGTTCTTGCCCTTTTCATACACCATTCAACTATAGAATCCCTGTTTCGCTATTTCGCAAAAATCAAGAATACTTAAACGACAAACTTTTCCGTACTTCCTTGCTTGCTAGCAAGTTATTAGAAAGATCCTACACTCAAAGGAATACCAGCCTGATATCCCGTTTTTATCTAGCCCTTAAAAGTAAACAACTGCAGTTCCGCTTTTCGTTAGTCGATGTTAGGTTTTGTTTCTGTGGGGAAGGATGTCTCAACTCTAAATAGGATTGGGCACTAAATTGCTGTAAATCCTCCCCATGCAGAGGAGCTTCAACCTGTGACGTGGATTGTGGAGTAATACTGTGGTAACAAGGAGTTAAAGCTTCCCTTGTCTCACCACGGTTCTTGTTCTGTGCTCCAATACAAGGAGGAGGCGAGCAACCCTCCGTGGCATCACTAGCTTAGCGATTTTTCCCTTCAAATTGTACAAAACCTCACAAAACATTTTGTGTTTGCCTTAATTAATGTGTGATTTGCTATACAACATTTCGAAAATTAATTTTAAAGAGGGTGTTGCACCAAGTTATATTAAGTTTTGAGTGAATGTATCATCAATTGGTTAATTATATATTTACCAAATGCTGGGGAATTTATTCATCCTCACTACAATACTCATTTACAGCTTTCAGAACTTTGTATTAACATACAAACTCAGTTTTATTTAACGTCAAGTATAGCTTTGTTATCCTCTGCAAATTCTTCTCATTGCATCATTCAGCAATTTACATATTAGGACATATAATACATTTTTTGCTATTTGTTTTACGTCGCACCGACACAGATAGGTCGTATGGCGAAGATGGGATAGGAAAGGCCTAGGAATGGGAAGGAAGCGGCCGTAGCCTTAATTAAGGTACACCCGTAGCATTTGCCTGGTGTGAAAATGGGAAACCACGGGAAACCGTCTTCAGGGCTGCCGACCGTGAGGTTTGAACCCACTATCTCCCGAATGCAAGCTCACAACTGCGCGCTCCTAACCGCACGGCCAACTCGCCCGGTACATATAATACTAAGGCACATTCCTTTTTGATATTGATATTTACTCTCAGTCAATGCATCTACCAAATTTGAAATGGAAAATCACACTCTAGTGCTCTGAATTCACCGTACACGTATAGAATCCTTTGCTTCTGTTCTTGAAGTTGGAACTAAAGTGAAGTGCAAACTTTCCTAGTTTGCCTGAGTGCTTGCTTGATTACTTACTTGAGCGACACTTCGAGGTATATTTCAGCGATATACAACGATGTCCTGAATCCTCATCACATCCATCACTTACCTAAATGTTCCATTATCTTTATAAGGTTACTCTCATTAACCCTCTACTGCATGAAATTTTGTAGTTTCCGTTTGGTGAAGAAAATTTCAAGCTTTAAAGTTCATATTGCTTTAATCCTTAATCGTCGTTAATGGTACATTTCGGGCAAGTATACAGTATTTTACAACTTCATACATCCCATTAAATTTCATGATGAGTTGCTTCGGATGTTATGTTCATTGTTACATACAAGAACACACTTTCAATCATTTATTTCATGTAGTTCAGTGTCTACATCAATTTGGAGAATGGAGTGACCGTGGTCGACGGTCTCGTCCACATACTACATTACATGAAGTTTATAGGATATTGTGCAGCAGGACCCTAGTGCCATATCTGGTGTGCGTATTTCATGAATAGATGTAGAGCACGTTAGGTTTGCAAAAGCAGTATATAAGTGAGCACTGTCCTATTCGAATAGCATGTCACGCTGCACAAAAGGAAGAACAATAGGTAGAACATTATTCTGAAGATACCGTGAACTATTGAATTGTCCCTATAAAAAACACGATAGTTGAACAGACTTGTAGGCTGTGACTCCCTATCTATGATTGCTGGTGGTGGTCCGTTTTGTGACCGACGTGTACGCTCTGGATAATGGTGGGTCCCCGGTCGACATTCCACAGCAAGCGAACATTGTTCGTGTGTAGACATTTTTTTCTTTCATCACTAAACACAGATCTTCCGTAATATTCCCTTCAGATGGTCCTTTCCTGTCACCTCCATAGGCAAATTCCTCGTTAGTTGGGCGTGTGGTAGGCGGCATACGGCTTGATCGATCTTAGCCCAGCTTTAAGTAAACAGTTGTAAATTATGATGGTCGATATCACATGTGGTCTGCTATAGCTTCTCCTAAGATGTGAAGGTCTTGACCTGAATTCTATGTATATATGGACGCTATCTGGTGTCGAGCATCCTGACGTTCGCACCTTACACAGACGAACGTCCCCAATATCAACACACTTGTGACAGTTCTCGTCCAATGATCTGTATAATTTCCAGCTTTTCACCGAGCTCGATAGCTGCAGTCGCTTAAGCGCGGCCAGTATCCAGTATTCGGGAGATAGTAGGTTCGAACCCCACTGTCGGCAGCTCTGAAAATGGTTTTCCGTGGTTTCCCATTTTCACACCAGGAAAATGCTGGGGCTGTACCTTAATTAAGGCCACGGCCGCTTCCTTCCCACTCCTAGCCCTTTCCTGTCCCATCGTCACCATAAGACCTGTCTGTGTCGGTGCGACGTAAAGCAACTAGCAAAAAAAAAAAAATTTCCAGCTTCGATCTTGTGACTAGGTTACAGGTCTGTTAATTGCGCGAACAGTATGTGTCTTCGCCATCCTGACATGCCAAAAATTCTCGACATACTTCACAGCAAAGTACTGCTCTGGAAGCAAGAGGATTCTTCCTCTGTGGCTTCTTCGTAAGCTTCGGGTATTCGACGCATATACTCGATTCACTATTCTTCCTGCACTGCTCACTGATCATAGTATGTACATCCTTATAGTACTGCCTTCAATTATGGTATTTTTCAATCCTTTACTTCACGGTGTTATTTGCTCATTTTAAGTTCATGCACTTACATAATGACGGTCAAAACTCTATTTATGTATATTGCAAGAAAATATTCAATCGCATTTGTAAAATAACGTTCCATGTTCAAGTCGGTATGTTCTCAACACCGACTAAACTACAAATTAACTTTCACCCGGAATTATAAATACTAAAGTAAGTAAACTTCAAATGCAAATAAAACTAATTTTATGCAGGAATCCGTTTGGAGATCCATAAGACGATGAACTATAATAGGAATTATTAACATTTCAGGTTAATTTACAATATTAACGCGCTTGATGGCATTCACTGCCATAAAGCGTTGCAATTCCGATTATACCTCATTGAATCCATAGACAGAAGTCTGAGTGTTTCACAGTCCATCATATTTTGAATGGCCATTTGTAGTTTCTGACTTACATGTGGAATATAAACGCCAGAGAATATTGCCTTGAGCATTAACTACGCGGGTTATGACCGCGATATATCAGAATGAAATTAATTTACTGATTTAATTAATATCAATTCATACTAGGTACTTGGCGCTAGTAGCATGTAAAACCGATGTTTGTGGGTGTGGTCCTCGCGGAGGTCGGTGCCTTTTAAAGACAAAGAAATACGTACAGCGCAGTATCGTTCATATCGGTGTCTAAGATAATTTTATGAACACAAACACACAAGACGTCTATTTGACAAAACTTTTGACATTCTAATACGTCTGCGTAATCCCGATTTCGTACTAGAAGCATAGACACAGACAGTGATTATCTATGGTGGTGATGTGTTACACAGAACGGAGCATCGAAATTTTCACACATGTTACTCAGATAGGAGTACTCAAACGTATCACTCTTTATGTTCTTCCAATTCTTATTGTTATTATTACATATCTCGAATATCATTGATCATCGGCCCAATGTGTAAATCTAATAACCTGTGTAATTGTGTGGTCTGAATTGCTGTGTGTAACTGTACTGTAATTATTATAACGTTGGACTCAAATAGTTTTTCCATTAATTAGAAACATAAGTGACTGCCTGGAGTCAATTGAAAATCCTGGATAAGTGAATATTGAGATTAATCACTACCAGTCCTAAACCGTGAAACTATCATCAGTGTACCATCCCAATCCCATCACGAGGAATAATGTAATGTACACGGCTATGGAGGTTTACATAGATGCACCTTCTGCATTCTTACACTTTTGATGTATGACGAGAGAGCCAATTTCATCTTCAGTCTTTCGCATTTGTTTGTATTTGAGTGTGATATCAGTTTTGCCTAGCACTGTTTCTCCGTGAATAAATAACACGTGCTCGTTACTGATTTTCCATGTCTAATGATAAGGTACTTTCGTATTTGAGAAACATTTTAGTTTCTTGTTTGCATGGAAGTAATTCAGCTTATGTTTAAATGGTAAAGACCATTAGACGAATGTTTACTATCACTGGAGTATAGCATGCTTCTTTGAGTAGAGATGCCACAGCGTTTTCAATGTACATTAAGAAGATCATATCCTTCTCTTCGCCTCGTTGGTTATGGGTAGATTTGTCTCCACAAAGTACTTCCATATACAGATCTCCCTTTAATCTCGTCGTTTAAAGGAATATGCAAAAAATGAATATTTTCCTTTCATTCGTTCCAACTGAAGAACCCAGTCTTTCGTGACGGAATCTTCTTATTTCATTGCATCCCACTTATGACGTAGTCGTCTAAACATTTTCTCGTAAATTTCAAATGAATATTTTATACAATATTTTATACAGATGCCTTTGCTGGCAAGATGTAGTGTTTACAGTGCACTATGTCTTCTGGTATGAGCTAGAATAAAATTGTTACTTTCATTGACCTGGCTCAGTCTTATACTTGGCTTTGACAATATGAAAGTGGCTGAGGCATGAGTGACGCTAGTAATGCCATTCCTTATGCAGCCAGTCCCTGCTATGAATGGTGTGAAAATGTCGCTCATAGGGTCGGTTCGTGCAGGCATTTCAGTGGGCTTGGCAGACTGATGTGCAATAGCAACTTCTCGCTCAGTGAGGAAAGCAACGGGAAACTACCTCACTTCTCATTTCCCTAGTACGCCTCTTCAGTGACACCTAGGCCATCTATGACAGCTAATGTTGAACCTGTTGAGGATCCAACCAGCCTTCGGGCCGAATACCCAACACATTTTATACAGCGTTCTAACTTCGTCGACATTATCTAAGAGACCATTATTCTGCTGCATGGGTGGATGCATTATTGATATATCTTTCTTTGGTATTACATACCTAAACAAGGGATAGTAATTATTGCCGCAGATTTGTACCCGTTAGAGTAAGGACGATACCTAGGACTGTGTAAATGTAATGTGATTGTTTGGATATATCAGTGAATCAGCACAAGCTCAAGATCATCTTCTAGCCATTGCATACAAAGGAACCCTGTGACATTCCAGCTGCTGATTTTTATGAGCCTTGTAGTAATAATGCATATATTTGAGGTAAAAGCAACATCCGTGAAGTTGCTAGTTTTTAAACTCCTTCTATCTGGAGTTATTGAACGGAATACTTTGAACTCCCTCTAATAACTGGGTAAATTGAAAGCGCCTTCTGGTAACATGTGAGACGTTCGAACGTTATTTCATCTCAGATCTTGTCGGACCATGCATGTCATTTGAACAAAATGATAATGATATACTCATTTTAACGTAATAATGATCAGAATAAATTACCTGTGAAATGGAAATGTAATATAGTAGGGGCACCCAGTCGTCGATGCACAGTTTACTATTGCACCTACCGGGCGAGTTGGCCGAGCGCGTAGAGGCGCGCGGCTATGAGCTTGCATCCGGGAGATAGTAGGTTCGAATCCCACTATCGGCAGCCCTGAAAATGGGTTTCCGTGGTTTCCCATTTTCACACCAGGCAAATGCTGGGGCTGTACCTTAATTAAGGCCACGGCCGCTTCCTTCCAACTCCTAGGCCTTTCCCATCCCATCGTCGCCATAAGACCTATCTGTGTCGGTGCGACGTAAAACCCCTAGCAAATAAACTATTGCACCTGGTACTCGCTATAAAAGCATTTTCATCACATTTGTCCACACTGCAGCTTCATGATACATAGAAATTAATGTCTAGATTATTGGAACTAGAATCAATTGGAAGAATATCTGCTGCTTCCAGCTACAGTGAAACGTTGGTTGATATTTGGAAGAAACCAGCTTTTTTAATAAATAAGAGAGTACATTTTCATGATGAGAGGTCTGTCATGACCATTCTTATCACATCGAATACTATCTTGGGGTCTACTTGCAAATACCTTATAACTTATTGACAGAGAAATTATCGGATTATAGTTATTGTTTTTTGTGGCAATATTCTTTGTCGAAATGTGCCATCGTTTACAGGGAATGTTTTTGTTAGTATTTCAAAACTTGCCTTTTCCGGTCAAGGAACCTAAAACGATAAAGAAGGAATGCGCCTCGTAACTCCCAAATATCCGACGTTTTGTGGAGGTTCGGAAATCTGGTACTTTACTTCTGTTTATTTCAAGCTTCTTCCATGTCTCAGTCGCAATATTCCTGCAGTCTGAAGCGGGAAAGTAGCGTGGTTCCCTCGTCACTATTGATTAAATCATCTATTGTTCTCCACCCTAGTTACCTCATGGAGAAGTAGACATTTATAGCAAAGATATTACTTAGTATAGCTGACTGTCAGCTTACATATCCCTGCAGCCAGCGAAGCATTGTGCCCCTTTTTGTCCACGAAATTGAGTGATGCCTATACACGGTGAGGAGATCGTGCGTTTCCCGTACGCGTGGTGGCTCTACATAGGCCGCGTGCCTGTACTCATGGCCGGGTGACAACATGAATCTGCGCTTTACCAAACTACTGCTACAATCATTAGGTAAAAATATTATGCAAAAGAAATCACATAAACACGTACCGTATTTGGCCATGCCACGCAACTGCTGTCCTTCATTTTTCTGAGCATTTTTGATATCGACTAATAAAACTTTCCATTACTCTTCTTAACTCCCTCTTAGCCGTTCGTGCAGAGCAGAAGGAAACTCCCCATTTCTGACAAAGACGCTGATGAGATTTTCTCCGCGGGGCTGAGTGACTCAGACGGTTGAGGCGCTGGCCTTCTGACACCAAATTGGCAGGTTCGATCCTGGCGCAGTCTGGTGGTATTTGAAGGTGCTCAAATACGGCAGCCTCGTGTACGCAGATTTACTGGAACGTAAAAGAACTCCTGCGGGACTAAATTCCGGTACCTCGGCGTCTCCAAAAACCGTAAAAGTAGTTAGTGGTACGTAAATCCAATAACATTATTATTATTATTATTAGATTTTCTAGGGGAATATTCGAGGCTATGCCTGATATCATCGAGAACTTTCCCTGTGACACTGTGCATCTCCTGAACCACAGATACAGTAGATCATCGGGGAAATTTGTTTGATCTCCTTACGGTGCGAACCGATTTTCTACGCGCACGCGAATTGTATTTAAACACTCGTGGAATAGGATATTAGCTATCGTTCTTCAAGGACACTACTGAACACGTGCAGTTTAGCAGCTGTTAAGACAAGTACCAAGCAAGTAGGCTGCGCAGATGTAATCAGGTAGTTTTGAGCTATCGTTGAGAAGCTGGTCGGCCACTCTGCATATGGTTTACCGTGATTTCGTTTACCGTGCAAGCTGTACCTACATTAAGGCTACGGTCGCTTCTTCCGCAACCCTGCCCTTTCCTATGCTTAAATCACCGAAAACATTCTGTGTGTTAGTGCTACATTTAACCATTAACAAAATAAAAAGGAAGAAATATTTGTGTAGCTCAGACTGATGACGTTCACAGTTCCCACGAATCTCGGGGTTCCTATGCGACAGGCAGACGAAACAATCACTCAGTTCCACGGACAGTACACTCACAGAGACTGACACACAATGCTCGCCGCGGACTTGGCCAACGTCGCAAGTATACTGGACGCACTGCACAAAATATCAGCGCACAGTCCACACGCCCAGTTTAAGGGCTGAGAAATACGTAAGACGTAACCATCGTCCGACTGTTCTGTCGTTGACGGCTGAAGCATACGGCTAGTACACGATACAACAGATCAGATTTCAAGTATGCGTACATGTACAACTAAACAGTCGTTCTCTTGTTCCCTGTTGTTTCACATCGCGTTTTCTGTGCTTGCCTAATACAGAAGTCAGCAAAGTTGCGAGGGTAGAATACAGAACAAGTAACTGAAGAGGCTGAAACACGGCCTATACTTAATGACAAAAATTCAAAAGATTATTCAAACACCAATGTTAAAGAGAATTTTGTGCAGCTGTGGTGCCAGGTTGGAGTGAATTGTCACCTGAAGATAAAACCGAAGCAGGATCATATGATTTTACATTTTTCTTTCCGAAATTAGTATATTTTTAAACAATTCAATCATTAATTTACACTGTGACAGTTTTTCCTAATAATTATGAAGAGTTCAATAACTGCCTTTCTAATAATTATTATTATGTGTTTCCAAATTAGGTGTTGTATCATCTTATATAGCACTAAATATATCATTTCTGGTAAAATGTTTGTTTCCACGCGACCTGCCTATTATAGTGTAACGTGTTGTCGCGGTGGTAAATAAATACACAATTGGTAGCGTTTACTCCGAGATTTATCGACTAACACTAATTACTTTCACAACATCACAAGGACACCCGTTCGCGCTCTTTCTTTACTCTCACTGTTCAGTTACACTAATTGTTTACTCTATCGCTTATAAACTAGAACAGTCACATTACACACTCTTCCACAACTGACCCACACTAAATCAGTTCTATAGCTATTCTCGCTGTCCGCATCACAGCCACTCAGTTCACAGCCCAAGCACAGCAGTCTCACAATCCTGTATGACGCACTTTGTCCGTTCACTCCGATCCTACGTCGAACTCACCCACGTCGCACCAGACACAATGCTCACACACAATACCCGGAATCGAAAGACACCAAGCCTCGGTGACAGGCAGACGGAACAATCACTTCGTTCCACCGACAGTACACTCACAGAGACTGACACACAGACTGCCATCTCAAGTCAGGCTAAATCTCAACTCGAACTGTTAGTGCCCACAGCGGGACTTCTCGACAGCACTCACTCTCAGACTGAACTTTTTTCTTTTTTGTTATTTGCTTTACGTCGCACCGACACAGAGAGGTCTTATGGCGACGGTGGCACAGGAATGGCCTAGAACTGGAAAGGAAGCGGCCTTTGCCTTAATTAAGGTACAGCCCCAGAATTTACCTGGTGTGAAAATGGGAAACCACAGTAAACCATCTTCAGGGCTGCCGAGAGTGGGGTTCGAACCCACTATCTCCCAGATGCGAGATCACAGCTGCGTTCCCCTAACCGTACGGTCAACTCGCCCGGTTCAGACTGAACTGAATGCACTCCACTGCACTCTCATCTCGATCGCTAGCGGAACTCAGCCGAAACTCAACCGCTGAAGCCCGTCCGGCCTGCCTTAAATAGGAAGGCCAGCCTTCCCAGATACTTCAAGAAAGGAGTCGCTTACGGAGTCTTCTCCAAAGAGAATGCTCTGGGATTGCCTTCTAGACCTTTCTCACACCTCCGCGAAGCCTACACTCAGCTAACAAGGTGACGACAGTAGTGAAGGCAGTGGGGCTGGACTTGAGCGCCTTTGATTGGTTCGTTGTGTGGCGAGTGGTGGGGCTATGATTCGGTGACGTTACTTTCGGCTAGGTCCAGACTAAGTTGCTTCTTCCAGGGCCTTACGATGAGATGGCATAATCACTACAATAGGTTTCTGTACTTGATATTTATCCTATATGCGAAAGTAGAAAACGCCGACAGTACATTTCCGTCATCATTTCTACAATCACGTACGCTAATAGGAACATTTCTTTCCAGAGGACACTCATATATAGAGTTGCAAGAAAACGTATTCCATCCTTACAGCGAACAAAACTCCGTAGTACACAACTTGCCTTGATTATACAATAGCAGAAGCAAATGCTGACATCTAATTATCTGTGAATAATAATAATAATAATAATAATACTAATAATAATAATAATAATAATAATAATAATAATAATAATAATAATAATAATAATTTTTACATTCCACTAACTACTATTACTTATTTAGTTACTTATTGATGACTTTATGATAGTAAACTTTACGGTTTCTGGAGACGCCAGGGAGCCGTAATTTTGTCCTGCAGGAGTTCTTATACATGCCAGTGTATCTGCGACACGAGGCTGATGTATATAAGCACCTTCAAGTACCATCGGACTAAGCCAGTATCGAACCTGCTGAGTTGGGCTCTGAAGGCCAGCGCTCTGCTGTCCGAGCTACTCAGCCTGGTGTGCACTACACCATTTTTTGTGTCGATAATTATCTATTCCTTCGAGCAATGCCAACTTTTTTTCGAATATGCCATCATGGCGTGTTTTGATAATCCAATAGCTTCGTCCGCCGCAATAGAGAACGGCAACTGTTGGTCGTCTTTATAACCAGGCAAAGGCCTTTCAGTCTTCTTCTTCTACCACTTGTGGGGTCACGGGTGCGAACTGTGTTGCGCATGTTCATTTTGCCCTGTTTTTACGGTCGGATGCCCTCTCTGACGCCAACCCTATGTGGAGGGATGTAAGCACTATTTCATGTTTCTGTGGTGGTTTCTAGTGTGGTGTGTTGTGTGAATATGAGGGGGAGAGTGTTGGGTCAAACACAAACAACCAGTCCCCGAGCAAGAAAATATAATCACATGCGATTAAAATCTCCGACCCGGCGGGGAATCGAATAGGGACCCTCTGAACCGAAGACCTCAACGCTGACCATTCAGCCGAGGAGTCGGCCTAGGCAAAAGTCTTTCAGTATATTCAGTCAATTCAGTTCCAACACTCTTTCCTGTTTGGAATTCTCAAAACTGGTGGAGTCGCTTGGAGATCCGTATGACCCGACATCTGTAAATATAAATGTGCAATCTGCATAAGTCCGAGCCATTATCACCTGTGGAAAATATTTGTGTTTTACGACCGGATGCCCTTATTGACGCGGACCCTGTGCGAAAGATGGTGTTCAATATTGCATGTTCCTGTGCTGGTTGGTAGTATGGTGTAGGGCTCTCTAAAGACTAGGTATGCTCGCCCGCCTTTATGGTTCATTCCTGCACTACGTTGGTGAGGCAGTTGACCGCCCCAGTCTTATATATCCCTTTTTTTTCCTGTTCTCCACGTTAGAAAATAATGCTAAACTAAAACACTGTAAAAATACTCATTCTCAGTACTACTCAAACGGTTACTCTACATAAATATTAGTATATTTCGTTAATTGTGTAATTTTTACTCGAAACGGTGATTGTAAAAGCAAGGTCATTGATAATTTGCCTTTTAATAAACAAACAAACTAGGCACGTACGCTCACTGGAGAAATATTAGAAAATATAGCTTACTAATAAATCAGTTTAATATTATTATAATTATATTTTTGATAAGTTAAATAGGTTGTTCGTAAGCTATGAGCCGCGGTACCGTCAAATGAAAGGAGGGACACCGCGGTATTGATATAGGACACCGTAATATTATTCTTAAATCGTGGAATTTGACGTGGTAATCGGTCAGTGTCGAAGATACACTTAAGAAAATGGAAATTGCAACACCATGAAGGCATTGGTCGTTTGTGTTGATTTTCAAGATATGGAGCGATGCCATGTAGGTATGTAAACGAACAAAGTTTCAGAGCCATTGGATTGTTGCTACAGGTCTCCCCACGTGATTGGTCGCGGAGGAATCAACTCCAGTATACGGACTCTGGTGTAGCATATTTGACTTGCAGTCTGTGCAGTGAAGTGTTCCCCGTCAAACATGCCTCGACGACAGAGAAGAGCACGCTATCAATAACTGTCGCCGTTTGAGAGGGCTCGGATAATTGGGCCATGTGAGGCTGGATTATCGTTAAGGACTGTCGCTGCACGTGTTGGCAGACAGGCATCTACGGTACAACGTGTATGGCAGCAGTGGTCAAATGACGGTACCCACACTCGTAGAACTGGCACAGGCCCAGCGCGACAGACAACTGTGAGAGAGTATCGCCGCATCATTCGGATGGCTGGCATGGAACCCCATGCTGCAGCAGCGCAAATTCGAGTAGCTGTGGCACCCCACGTTACACAACAAACAGTTGGTAATCGCCTGCGTGCCCCGTGTCCCTGCAGAAGGTGTTCCATTGACCCCAAAACAGCGACGTGTAAGGCTGGCCTGGTGTCGAGAAAGATCGACGTGGGTCGACGAATGGCATAGGGTCGTCTTTAGTGATGAATCGCGGATCTGTCTTGCCCGCAGTGATCGCCGGAATCGTGTGCGCCGACGTACCGGGGAGAGGGGCCGCCCAGATCTTATTGTCGAGAGGCACACTAGGCCAACACCAAGCATTATGTTCTGGGGAGCTATTGGCTTTAGTGTGAAATCACAATTAGTGCTTGTTGAGGGCACTATGACTGCTCGACTGTACGTTGATAGGATACTCAATCCAGTGGTTGTCCCTATGATGGCGAACATTGCTAATGGGATGTTTCAGTAGACAATGCCCGGGTTCACACTGCACGGATCTCCATAGAAGCTCTCCACGGCATCACAACCTTAGAATGGCCCGCCAGATCCCCGGACCTCAGTCCTATTGAGCATGTGTGGGACATGATGGGTCGACAACTGGTCAACCGTCCTCAGCCACCCACAACTCTGGAACAACTGACCCGTACAGTGCAGCAAGCATGGGCCACAATTCCTCGGGAAGCTATCCAGGGCCTTATTGACTCCATGCCTCGACGAATTCATCAATGCATTGCAGCTCGTGGTGGGCACATCCTGTATTGATTGTTGTCCAAACGTGCTGTCAGAAGGACCTGAAAGTATAATCATCGAATCACAACCGAACACTCGTCCTGCATGTTCAATTGCAGCAATGTAGCGCCACTCCTTCTGGGTGTTGTAATTTCCATTTTCTTCAGTGTATATAAATTGTGATAGAAGATTATGATACCGTATGATCTCAGTCGGTATTTTATACTTGCGTGAAATTGATTCACTGTTGTCGAAACAATAAGAAAAATATTCTTGGAAGAAAATAACGCTGAAATGTGATGTACGAAGACGAACACACACAAGTAACTGGGATTCTTTAAGTTTATTTCTTTCTTCTAAAATGTAGTCTCTTTTCTTATTTGCCAGTATTTAAATAAAGACATTCTATGTGCAAAATAAACTTAATTTTTGCTGAGTGTTATGAATCTCATCTGCTTATGCAGATGTAATGAACAGAGGATTTTTGTTTATTCAACCGAATATTCATAAAACTAATTTTATGTTATTATACATTACATTCGGAAAAATGTAGGAATAGTGTAACTACTTCTATAGCCGAAACTTCTCTCCCAACCTGATACTGAGTTACCAGTGACTTGTAAGGGGAGTGGCCCACGAGCTGTGGAGAATATTGAAAAATTTTGACTTCGGCAAAGTTAACAGTACTTTTTTTAACAGAGATTCCTCTGGTTTGAGGAGAAGTAGTATTAACTTATCTCTCAACACGACTCATCTTATTAAACTTCAAAAGGTTGCATCACTTTTTAACTTGCTCAGGCACCACATTAAAAAATGATATTTAAGTAATATTTTACAAATTTAGTGTCTCCTTTTATTACAGTACTTACAAAACAGTACCATTACATTCCTTGTTTATATTTTTCTCTTCGCTTCCGAAGGAGTCCCATACATTTTACCTCGTTTCGGTACATTCTTGTTAAAGTCCGCCGGGCTGAGTGGCTCAGACGGTTAAGGCGCTGGCCTTCTATCCCCAACTTGGCAGGTTCGATCCTGGCTCAGTCCGGTGGTATTTGAAGGTGCTCAAATACGACAGTCTCGTGTCGGTAGATTTACTGGCACGTAAAAGAACTCCTGCGGGACTAAATTCCGGCACCTCGGCGTCTCCGACGACCATAAAAGTAGTTAGTGGGACGTAAAACAAATAACATTATTATTATTATTATTATTATTATTATTATTATTATTATTATTATTATTATTATTATTATTATTATTGTTGTTGTTGTTAAAATCCACAACAGTATAGGATCGAATTTTGAAGAAGTGTCTGCCAACTTTTTCTTTTAAATTACAACACGTTGGAGAACATGTACTGATACATTTATCATTCAAAGTTTTCTACATTACAAGATTTGCACCATTTTGCATTATATAATGCTTATAGTTCCTATAGAAGTCCTCGCAGTTACAAATTGATTTCTTAACTTCACAATTTAGCTTCTTTAGACTACCCAATTTTTTAAAAAAAATACGAATGTTTCAGAGCTTGAGTCAGAAAGCTGAAAGTTTAAAACGTGCCTGCATATAGGCCTAGCACACATTTTGGTTTTCAAGAATGCATTTGTTGTACTATCACCAACGTTAATAAAATTATTTCTGTCATATGATGTTAGTTTCGACAAATATTGTAACTGTGGTGTTCGGAAGTTGAACTCCTGTTGCCGGACTTTGGGGGCAGAACTGAATATTGAATGATCACTGTGACTGAATTAACGGGTGTAGTAATGTCAGTGGGAGCTGGATGCATGTTTAAGTCAGCAGTTGAAGTAGAAGGTGTAGCAGAGGCAGTGGAGGCATAATGCAGATCAGAAAGGAATCTAAACAACCTGTATCCCGCAATATAGACATTACCGGTACTAAAATTAGGTGCAGAACAACCCACCATTATGCAATAAATATTCACACAAATGTAGCACTATTCTGTCCATGCAAGCGGTGATTAAAGCTATACGTTCAGTGTGACGAAGCGAGCGCTGATAGGAAACACTAGTGTTTGATCACATGGCCATTGCTCATGTATGAACCAAAATGGCGGCTAAGCATACCCATCTTATAGAGCCTTAGTATGGTGTGTTACGTATACATGGAGAGAAGTGTGATGGGACAAACCCAAACCACAGCCCCCGAGTCAGAAGAATTAACCAGATGTTGGTAAAATTATCGACCCCATCGGAATGGAAACTGTGACACTCTGAATCGAAGACCACGCCACTGATCATTCAAGCAAAGTAATAACGATAGTAAACTTGGATGAAAAAAATAACAAACTTAACAGACTTGTAACAATTCAGGTACACATAAATATCCGCTGTCAAAATGGGAACAATTAGAATGTCAGTATCCATAGTCTAGTCCTAACTGGTGGCCGATGACCTAGATGTTAGGCCCCTCTAAACAACAATCATCATCATCATCATCATCATCAGTCCTCACTGGTGAAGATAGCGGAAAGCCATCTCACAGAAACCTACTATTAAGTGTTCATTTACCTTATCCTGGAGATGTAATGACAAGGCAGTAGAAGTAGTTCCTGGCATTGCTACATGTCCAAGACTGACCAATATGTGACAAGCTTTTATGACAGAGAGGAGTTTACAAGAGTTACTCTACCCTTTGCCCTACTTCTTGACAAACCCTCCATCTCTCTGTAAGTGTGAGACATGGTAGCCGAGTGATATAATCACTGGCTTATCACTAAGGCAAGCATGGTTCAAATTCTCACCACCGGGCGAGTTGGCCATGCGGTTAGTGTCGCGCAGCTGTGAACTTGCATCCGCGAGGTAGTGGGTTCGAATCCCACTGTCGACAGCCCTGAAGATGGTTTTCCGTGGTTTCCCATTTTCATACCAGGAAAATACATTAATTAAGACCACGGCCGCTTCCTTCCCACTCCTAGGCCTTCCCTATCCCATCGTCGCCATAAGACCTATCTGTGTCGGTGCGACGTAAAGGAAAAGCAAATTCTTGCCAGTGCCTGTGGGATTTTTGAAACAGATTGCCACGTCTCTGTGGTTCAGATTCTGCGTAACGCTGGAGGTCCCATTGCTACGATTACAGTATCAACAGTGGTATAAAATAACAAACTTATTTGTTTCATTTAGCATTGATAAAAGTTGGCTGCTGACCATCGTATCTGCAGTTTTTATTTTACAATTCTTCTACCACTGTGGGTTAATTACTTGCTTTAACTTGCCTTAACGTGACATGAATATCCTGCAAACCATGTCGTGGCTCAGTGATTCGACCCTGATTTGGCCATACTTATTTAACCTCTACCAAAGTCATTCAAGACCGTATTCTAGTCCGGAGCCATGGCTGAATGGTCAGCGTGGTCAGTTTCCTTCGGTTTAGGGGGCCCCGAATCGGAGATTTTAATGTTAAATGGTTAATTCCACTAGCTCAGGGACTGAGTGTTTGTACTATTGTAAACATTCCTTCCACTAATAAACGACACCCCACACTATCCTCCACTACAATGACAAGCCGTTTTTCATACACGGCAGATGCCACCCACCCGCCCTCGTCGGAGGATCTGCCTAACGAGGGTTGCACCAGGCTGGTAAGAGCCACACGAAATTTTTTAATTACTATTATTACCTCCTTTCTGCCCATAAAATGTACATTACGTACAGCATGATTATGTTACTGTAAATATCATTAATCGACAATTTGATAAACCAAGGTGTTACTAAGCTTACCGGACAAAAAATTAGTCAACCTAGTGTGCACGCACAGATGGATCGTTAAACCTGTATCGATGGCGCAGCGAATGAGACTCGTGCTCAACCGCACGCAGACTGCCTCTACGTGAGCACAAGGCCTTAGCGATCAGTGAGACATTGATATTTCAAGTGGACAGTGTATGTCGACATGGGTAGATGTAAGAATTTGACAGAGTGGCAAAAAGGTACAATCGTGTGTGGCCATGCCCATAACAATACGATGCTTGAAGTTGCTGGATTTGTTGGTGTTTCGCAGCGGGCTGTTCAACGTGTCTACAAGCAGTGGTGTACTACACGTGGCCACGAAACATGACGTCAGAATTGTGGACGGGAAAAGATCCCGACGGAGAGGGACCGCAGACGCGGTTTACGGCTTGTGAAACAAAATCGCTTCCATAACCGACAGGAATTGCTGCAGTGAGTGAATGAAGGTCCATCCTAACCAGGTAGAGAAAAAACTCTGCGACGGGAACTGCATGCAGTTGGTCACCTCACAAGAAGTCATTTCTTACAGAGGGACATAAAGCTGCGGGTTTTCAATGGGCTAGAAATTATCGACCGTGGAGAATAGCTGACCAGCGCAACGTAATGTGGTCTGACGAACCACATGCTTGCCTGTATTCCAATGACGCACTTCATCAAGTGCACCAGAGGCTAAATGAAGCATTTCATACTGGATGACCGGGCGAGTTGGCCGTGCGGTTAGGGGCACACAGCTGTGAGCTCGCATCCGGGAGATAGTGGGTTCGAACCCCACTGTTGGCAGTCCTGAAGATGGTTTTCCGTGGTTTCCCCTTTTCACACCAGGTAAATGCTGGGGCCGTACCTTAAATAAGGCCACGGCCGCTTCCTTCCCATTCCTAGGCCTTTCCATTTCCATCGTCGCTGTAAGACCTATCTGTGTCAGTGCGTCGTAAAGCAAATAGCATACTGGATGTGTGCAAGGTCAGTTTCAAGCCGGACAAGGGTCTGTGATGTTTTGGGGTGTTTTCCGTATCATGGATTGGGCCCGTTCACTGACCTGACCACTAAAATCACCTGACTTGAACCCCATTGAAAATCTCTGGCACATGTTGGAACAGCGGGTAAAACGCCGACATGAACATCCCCGCGATTTCGTGGAATTACGCGATCAAATCCTCAGCGACTGGCTTAACGTGGATGCGACGTACCTGTCCAGCCTTGTGGACTCACTTCCTAACAGAATCCAGGCGATTATCAAGTCCTGAGACGGCGTTACACGATATTAAACGATCCTTGTAATGATTTCCCCGCGGGTGACTAATTTTTGTTCGATGAGCTTATGTATGATCGGTATGTATAGATTTCATAACTATTCATTTTCACCGATGACTTTTACCTATCTCTTAAGAAAGATTCATTTATATACTTAATGGTTTATTGAAAATTAAGAATGGAAGTACAGGCTACATCGAACTATAATAATTATAGTTGTGAACTCGACTTTCAATTTAAATGGATCTTGTTAAATACGTGAAAATATGCTTAAAACATAGAGAATAAATTAATGTAAAGTTTTATCAATGTAACTCTCGAACCAAATGAAGTATGCTTGGTATATCATAAAGTACGTTTAAATTTCGAATATTGTCCAAAATTTAATGAAAGTTTGCAATATTTATAAACATTATTAAGCCGTATAGAGCTAACAATAATTTGGATTGTGAAAATATGCTTTTAAATTTAATCATCTTGCCATTCAATTAGCAAAATATGTTCATATGTTCACACAAATCTAAGTTGAACACTACAAAATATCATGGTACATTGATTTACATGATTTGTCAGTACACATCCACTTACATTTGGTCGACCTGTATTTTCCTTGCATTTTATGATTCACTGATAACCCTAATCTCCTGAAATGGAAGATTTTTTCCACACTTCCTGGGGGTACGCTGTTTCATTGTGTACGTCATCTGATGAAATTAAATGTTGAGTACAGAGCGGGAACTGGTGTTAATAGTCGACATCGTGAGTCGTACCTTAATTAAGGCCACGGACGCTTCCTTCCCACTCCTAGGTCATTCCTGTCCCATCGTCGCCATAAGACCTATCTGTGTCGGTGTGACGTAAAGCAACTTGCATAATATTAGGCAGATATGATTAAATGTAATACATTCAAATACGTTCATCACTTAACCATTTTAATTGGTAATTATGGATTAAGCCCATCTGTTGCTGTGTATAATGGCCATATTTGTTAAGTTTACCTTAACATTTACAATTCAAGCCCATAATATGTACTTGTGTTTCAGATATGTGAAGTATGTCCAAGTGTTACGAGGTAATTACGTGCCACGCCCCACACGTTATGATATTTTGATTCAATATGCTTCTTTAATAGAATGCATGAGAATTCAAATATACAATTTCAGAACTATTTTGTTTTCGGTTTATTTTATCGATATAATACATGCTACCAATATTTACACATATATATATAGAATGTTAGGGGTATACCTGCAGATATTTCTTCTAGCAATAGAGAACGACGTGATGAACCACTATATATCAAACTTTTAGTAATCCTCGGAAATTATTTTCGAGAGCAAAGAGATACGACATTTTTAGAATAGGTAGTATGCCTTGTTCTTGTGAATGAATAGCTTCCCTTTGTTAACAGGCGAGTCACGCGCCATCCGTGCCAAACTGGTTTCTATTTCTGTTTACGAGCAAATGTACTACTGTAACAGCTGAACGCTACCTATGCAATGCACGAGATGTTACGTAACATACTTGTCAAACTGGTTTTATGTTTAAGACCAACTGAACTACGATAACAGCTGAAGGCGGTTACTACAGTAGTGTTACGTTACATTCTCGCCAGAGTGGTTTTGTTGTTGTTAGTGTTTAGTTTCCGTCTTAGGGGCTTCAGACAACCCTAGTCATCGGTTTCGGACCCTGGAGATGTATCGAATTCTCAGCGTTAATACTGGTTCATTTGCTGTTACGTCCTTTAGG
Organism: Anabrus simplex; assembly: GCF_040414725.1. NCBI lineage: Eukaryota > Metazoa > Arthropoda > Insecta > Orthoptera > Tettigoniidae > Anabrus > Anabrus simplex. The sequence goes on from NC_090266.1 coordinate 719,467,128, forward strand.
GGATTGGGATATTTGGGATCATCAGCCCCGTGGTCTAGTAAGTATGGAAATAACCTGAAAACCTGTATCGGTGCGGGACCTGTACGAGCGTGTGATATAATTATTGGTTGGGATAGGCACGCCGGGACGTGAAATACGGTACTATCCCCTTTGTGGATTGCGTAAAGGTAGCAGAAAGATGGCAGTTCCTGACGCCAACGAAAGCAGTCATGGGAACGGATGTCAAATGTGTAGCATCGCAACTGAATTACCGAAACACATCGAACGTTTAGTTTCAAAGGAATAATAGACATGTTATACAACTAAATAAATTAAACGTACCTACATTTCGTGCCTCCTTCCGGGCTGAGTGGCTAAGACGGTTGAGGTGCTGGTCTTTTGATTCCAAATTCACAGATTCGAACCTGGCCCAGTCCGATGGTATTTGAAGGTGCTCAAATACTGTACGTCAGCCTCGTGTCGGTAGATTTGCTGGTACATAAAAGGTACTCCTGCGAGACTAAATTCTGGCACCTCAGCGTCTCAGAAAACCGTAGAAGTAGTTAGTGGGGCGTAAAGCACTTAACGTTATTATTATTGTTACTATTATTATTGTTATTATTATTATCGGGTCATTAAAAGCTGAAATACGTGGAAGAAAATTGTAAAATATGCGTCGTTTAAGGGGAAAGAAGATGAAATATACGTCGTGGTTTAAGGGGAAAGAAGATGAAATGTACGTCGTGTGAGGCAACATCGGTCGCAGTAGTTAACTACGGATTACTATGCGTAAGACGAGAACCAGGTCAAGCTCGTGGGGATGAGTCAGCTGTAATCTCGTACTGTGTATAAACATCAAACATACACATGAACAAATCTAAGAAAAATAAACTAGGTTACACGTTAGAGACATGTAGCTATTAACTTGAAAGCCAGGCCGACGGTCGCTTTCATGAGTACAGATGAGTTTTCAAATTATACACAATTCACAGATATCGAACGTATCTAAGAAGATTCCGCCACAACTACACCCCACAGTTTACTATGATGGTGCTAATAACAAATCGCAGCAGATTACGCTACTGTGTGTTAAGATGATGTCGGTAGAATACAGTATGCCCGTTAAGACAAGGCTGCGGTACAAGAAGAGGAAGGAGAAGGTAACGAGAGTCACATAGTCAAGCAGGACAGAGCCGAACAATGCGCACATTAGTGACACAGACATAAGAGTGGAGTGGTCGTAGGATCTGCAGGCGCATTAGTAACACTCTGTTGTAGAAAATAAGGAACTAACAGTAGGGGCTCCGTAATTCCAGGTGGACGGTAACTAGACTATCTCAAATAGAAAAGCACGGATTTACGAACGTACACGAAAACGCCTGTGTACAAAAATGGTACCTATGTTAAACATTACAGTACAACAGTTTAGAAAACCAAAACATACAGACTGCCTTACACTAAAAGACATTTTAAACTTTCTTTTGTGAATTAACAAAACACTCTGGGCAACCTTCTTAAGTTAAATGTGAACTTCTAGTTCCTATTTCAGTACTGATGAATATAAAACAATCATTTTATTGAATTATTTATACGTGATAATGATGATGATGCTTAAACAATACGTTCACGGAAGTCATCCGAAGTGGTTACTTCAGTTCGATATATTTTGTGTTTCATATTCCCCCAGACATAGAAATCCATTGGAATAAGGTCTGGAGATCTGGCTGGCCAATTGATAGTTCCACATCGACCTGTCCACCGTTGAGGAAATGTCTGCTCCATCGTGTAAAATCCAGGGGCGGTAAAGGCGTGCTCGGTTCGCCCGAAAGGACGTGGGTTCGAATCCCCGTCGGGAAGTCGTAAAATTTAGGCAGCGTGATTTTCCCTTCCGGAGGTGCATATGGCCCTGAGGTTCACTCAGCCTACACCAAAAATTAGTATCAGGTTAATACCTGGGGCAAAAGCGGCCAGGCGTAGACCTAACCACTCTACCCCATCACGTGCCGTGATTACGAATGGTGGAATTCTTTACCTTCCACCCCTCCCAGGGCCTTCATGGCCTGTGCGGAGATAACTTTGCTTTGCTTTTTTATCGTGTAGAATTCACGTGGTTCTGCGTAGTCGAAGCGAAACGTCCTCTGAAAGCTCCAGTAATGTACTGTATCTACAGGAGCAAGGTAACATTTATAAAAGGATGATTAGTCCACGTAACCGACCTCCTACTACATCCATGAAGGTATTAATTCAGAACTGGTGCTGGAATGGTGATGTTCCACAGCCCAAGAGTGGGATATAGTGAGTTCAAACCCCTCTGTCGGTAGCCCTAAATATGGTTTTCCGTGGTTTGCCATGTTCAAACCAGGCAAATGCTGGGGCTGTTCCTTAATTAAGGCCACGGTTGTTTCTTCACGATCCTAGCCTTTTCCTATCCCGTCGTCGCCGTAAGATCTATCTGTGTCGTGGCGACGTATATCAACTCATAAAAAATGGTAATCAGCTGTGAAAGACACTGCACCCCTTGAATGTGGTCACGATGAACTCACTCTTCATGCAGTGTCCTACGTATGGTCCAAGTTGGTACACCAACGGCACGTGTTATACCACGCGTACGGCGCCCGGGAGCATAGTTTATTGTCAGGATGTCTTCTTCCGCGTCTAGGATTACACGTGGCCGTTCAGCCCTCGCTTTTCTAAGCGTGATGTAACACAACCTGTATCGCGAATACGCTGCAGTACAGCAAGTATCGTTGCTGGATTCGGCACCCGTCTGTAGGGAAGCGTGTCCACTGTCAGTAGCCCTGAAGACAATTTTTACCATGATTTCCATTTTCGCACCTGGCGAATGCTGAAGCTGTACCATAATAAGGGCCATGGTCGCTTCCTTCGGAGTTCTAGCCCATTCCTATCCCATCACCACCACAATATTTGTCTGTGTCGGTGCGACGTAAAACAAATGATATAAAGTAGTAAATTGTACTGTACCTAGACGGAATCTTAAATCTGCCAAATGTTGGTCTAAATTAAAGAAGGAGTTGAAAGATACTTCGATCCTACGAATTTTGTGGAAAGTGTATTAATAAATTAGGACACATTCCTCTATCCTTTGAACCTTTGGGGTCAAGGAGGATCGGGACAATAATCTAGGTATTTAGTTGATCATTATGCTACCAGGCGAGTTGGTGGTGCGGTTAGGGACACGCAACTGTGAGCTCGCGTCCGGGAGATAGTGGGTTAGAACCCCACTGTCGGCAAACCTGAAGATGGTTTTCCGTGGTTTCCCATTTTCACACCAGGCAAATGCTGGTGCTGTACCTTAATTAAGTTCACGGCCGCTTCCTTCCCATTCCTAGGCCTTTCCTCTCCCATCGTCGCCATAAGTCTATCTGTGTCTGTGTGACGTAAAGCAAATAGAAAAAATACACTAGAAAAATGTTTCTGTTCTGTTCTGTCATGGAGTGAAGTGGAGTGCCGCCAGTGAAGCCAGTAGTGTCTCGTGTCATTGCGTCCTGCGAACTACGATAGTCTCCGATAGGCTGTTGGTGCGTTCGACCGGCGAGCGAGGAGCCGTGACTTGATGGTGTGTGACAGACAGTACACGACGTGCAATATTGGAGACTGTGTGCTGCATAACTGGGACCTCTGTGATTGTGCCAGTCTGTAAATGATAGTTCACAAACTGCAAACCGGTTTGACTGTGTTTATGTGGGATGATAGAGTGCAAACTATGGATTGGTGTGTTTCTGTAGTGTGTAAGAATTCGCAGAACAAATCTTAGTCTCAGAATTTAAATCCTACCAGTAGTTTTTATTTTACCACCCCTGCTTCGTTACAATAACTTTCTCTGTCATGAACGTAGACCTGAACGCCAAATGCAGCAAACTTTACCACAATATATCAAGTGATAATGGAATATTATTTGGTCATTCAGACACAAAACGTTACTATAAACCTCAGAAACTCACAAATCTTCGTACAATCGTGGCCATGTAATGATCATTAGATAGCTACCAAGTAAAACAAAGTGCAGTATAATATGACGTATCATTAGAATGATACCACTTTTCATTTCAAGTGCAATGAATTTATAATGCCTTAATGTTTGAAACCCCATACAACTAGATCTTGCGAAGCAACCATTACAGTATAGATACCGAATAGGCTATACCTAATTTACAGTTAATTTTACCCCCAGATAGTAATATACAGGGTGAATAAAAAATGCCGCACTTGGAGGTCGGCATGCGATTCCTCATTCCATTGCAAGACAAAAGTTTCTATAGCCAAATCGGATCTGGTGCTGTTGGAAAACAAGTCGAAAACAAGAAGCTGGCAACACTGTCACATCCTGCAGCGCCTCGGAATGTAATAGCGAAACGTGCATCATCCCGCTCTACCGTACCCGCCGTCGCAGCTCACTGAGTAGACGGCTGGGTTATCAAACCCAAATGCACCGTGGAGCTACGGCTCGAATCTACGTCAGTTTTTTTCTCTTTTGTGTGTATGACATGAGGTCCCTAGTTCCCGTCGTGTAACTGCGTTTGTAAGCATGACATCCTGTTGTCACATGGCAATAGTCAAACACATGGCAGTGTGATCCATTCAACTGAATGCATGAGTCGACTAACCACGCAGTGCACAACCATAACTGGTCCTGTCAAGTGAATATAGGGCGGCTTTCTGATGGAGTACGCAAACAGCTAATACGTCGATATGCTTTTAGTGTTGGGTGCATCCGATAACCAAGCTTCTACTGCTGCTCCTGAGTATGCAGCACGGTACCCTCAAAGGCGCCATCCCGATAAGAATGTTTTTCGTCGCATTGAGCAACGCCTGCGGGAAACCGGTAATCTTCGTCCACAGGTAGTGGAGAGAGGTCGTCCAACGACTAGACGTATTCCACAAACAGAGGACGACATTCTTGAAACCGTTCACCAATCACCTCGGCGAAGTACCCGTGATATCGCAAGGCAGTTCCAGTTATCTCAAACACTGCTAGTTGACGTGTTGCACGACGAAAAACTGCATCCATATCATTACACATTAACTCAACATCAGCGGCCAGAAGACCACATTCAACGAGATACAGTTCTATGAATGGCTCTTGCAACAAGTTGAAGATAACCAACATTTTGTAAAGAATGTGATATGGAGTGACGAATGTAGCTTCACTTGGGAAGGTATTTTCAACCATCACAACAGCCATTATTGGCCTGACCACAACCCACATGTCACCCGTGAACGTGGCTTTCAGGCACACTTTTGCAAAATTCTGTGGGCTGGAGTCGTCGGAGGAGTGCATTTAGGCCCTTAACTATTGCCGGACAAGTTGAATCCGCCCCGCTGTCGTACGTTTCTAGGCAATACTTTGCCTGACGCTTTAGAAAACGTTCCACTTGGTGTTCGGCGACAGCTATGGTTTCAGCATGATGGTGCACTGCCACACTTTGGAATGACTGTGCGTAACTGCTTAAATGAAGCGTTTCCAGGGAAATGGATTGGTCATGGAGGTCCAATGTTCTGACCTCCACGTTTTCCGCACCTTAATCCACTAGATTTTTATTTGTGGGGACATTTAACGGAACAAATTTATAGTATTCCACCCATGGATGTACAATATGTAATAGCACGCGTGCATGCTGCATCGGCAATGGTGGATGCAGGTGTGTTACGTAGGGTCCGGCAAAGTATGCTCCAGCAGTGGCGAAGTGTTTGCAAATGCAAGGTGGTCGCTTTGAACAGCTGCTGTGAAGTGAACGTTGCCCGTAAGTGCACGTAATGGCTCTGTGAAGATAAGACTAGACGTCACACGTTCACTATGGGATTATTGTGCGTAGCATAATGGGCAATCCAGTGTAGCCTACCTACTGTACTATATTGTGTTTCCTTGTACCGCTATGGATAGAGACGAAGTTACTGCATCCACTATTATGTTCTACGTATTGGCTTTATTTGTGCCATGGAAAAAACAAAGTGGTCGTTTACGTCTGTAAGAAGTTCAGGTTATGTTTGAATGTTTAAATTATGGTAATTGTAACGGTAACGCAGAACATTGTGTATTGCATAGTGGAGGTGTACATTGGATACAATTTGATACATAAACTGAAAAATTCATTGGCGCGAACGCGACTCGAACATCCGTGCGTCCGCACAAACGGCATTTATGGCATTACCTCGTCTCACTGAGCTAATGAGACAACTCCGGCTGAGCGCCGAGTTCATACGACCTGTGCCTGGCCACGCTGCACGCCGTTACAGCGTTGCCAAAGCCTCGTTTCTTAACTCGCATTCCTATTAAACCTATTAGTGGGACTAGGTTTTGCAAGATAAACTTTGGTCGTGAATTTCGACGAGGAACAGCATGTCGACCTCCACGTGCGGCATTTTTTCTCATCCTGTATATTGTCCGCACACTTTATCTTGGTGCATTTGTGTACGGTGGTGAGGAGTAAGGAGGGAGCTGTCCCGGTATCGATAGTGCTGCCTAGTGCTGCCAACTGAATGAAAATGAAATCTGAATTGAATCGAGAATATGATCGATCGATATGAAATTTCTAAACCGTTATCATCTTAAGCCAACAACTATGTCACATACACATCATATAACATTATAAAACATTTCTCGATGCGAATCTTGTTCTTAGCATGAATTCTATACTTTGGCTTTGTTGTGTAAACAACAAAAGTACTAGTACGTAAAGTGTACGCCAGATGTCGCACAACGATGCTTAAGCGATTCATAGTTTGTGTTTCAAAGGTTGCCAGTACGAATCTCGAAGATCGCCGAGGTCGACCGATTCAGCACTAGGGTGTAAATGCACCAAGATAAAGTGTGCGGATAATACCTGAAAAGAAACCATTCTGCAGACGGGGGTGCGAGAGAAGGGTATTTGTATTAAGATTATGTTATCACAAAGTGTATCTAGGCATCCGATGTTGTTACATATAGTGTAACCTGCATTTAAATTTCACAAACAAGCTATGATAATTATAAATGTGGTATCAGGTGATGGAATCGTTTGAAATACTTTGCACTTGAGTAGCCGTGTAGGTGAAATAGTCGCTCTTGATCCATTTTAAAAATGAAAATCTGAAAACAAAATTTGTTTAAGTGAACAATAATTTGTGCAATTTTTCCAAGCAACTGTGCATTACACCCTCAAACCTGCGGTGATTGATGTAATTGGAGTACTGTCACTATACATTTGTTAAATCATGTACCCTGTATGTGGTTACAAAAATCAGTAAGAGAAACGATACTTTTTACAGTTTCATATCGAACTATTTTCGAGTTTCATACTGCAGAAACTTCTTTTATTAAATACAAACGCCATCATCTTGCACTTCCTGATTTTGCTTGGACAGTAAAATACTCGACTTGTGAAATGGTGTGACAACAGCTCTGAATTTCGATTTTGACAGTTACAGCAGCCAACTTGAGCACATTATTGTCCAAAATTTATCCAAGCTCATTTATGGAGAAGGTGAAATGTTATCTTCCTTTCAATTTCAGAAGTCTGTCTCTTAATCCACATAATCCAGATAATTTTGCATTCACGATATAAATGCATGTATGATAACGATGTTGTCGGACGAAATTCGTTCCTTATAAGTACCAGAGATTGAACGCTATATAATCCAGGTCCCATAGGCTCTACAGTTGAGGTTGAAACTAAATAATCATCAACTTTCTCAGACTTAGTTACTCCAAACTACGTAAACAACTGGATCCTTCTGACAAAAATTGACTGTTGAAATTAAACATTCCTTTTAATCGTCATGATAAGGAAAATTCACGGTGATGGGAGGAGTGGATGATACGGTATAGAACTGTCGTTCTGTGCCCAAGTTGCCGGGCTCGATTCCGGCTAAGCCCAGTGGTACTTAAAGGTGCCCTTATATGCCTACCTAGATTAACTGGCACTTAAACCATTGATATACTAATTTTCTATCTCTTCGCCTGATTACGATTAGTATTTGATTTACATAAGTTACAGTTCATGAGAACTATTATTAATTAGTTAACAGCTATCTCATGCAAACTTTAATTAACGAAATGAAATGAAAAAAATTATAAATCTTACCTTTGTATATTTTGGCATTTCTCTGGCTTTTCATGGTGTGGGAAATTTTGAAACAACCAGAAATGTGTAAATCTACGAGACACTTGCCGCGTTCGTAACGGCCGTCACTTCATTTCTTCCGTGCTCTGCACACCACGCACTGTCTGGATGTGGTCTTATTTATGGAGTTGGGTGGAATAAATCTAACAAAATGTGCCCACTTAGCAGCCTGCAATTTCATCGGGAAAACACCCTCTTTTGGTCAACCTTGCCTAGGGTACGCGGGTAAAGTTATAGTTTCTATTACTTGTTCGCCAGTTTGAATCGGAGTTCAGTGAGAAGTATTTCTCTACCATTGATTTTAATTAGGAGGACATAACTATTGTGTAATGACACATCCATGAGATAGAAAAAAGCTCCTTGTACCTCCTGGCGTACCTCCTCATAATCGGAAAACCTGAAAGTTTTGATCGTGTCTGTCTACCTATTCCATTCATGGAGTAGTTGTAGTCAATTACTGTCTTAGGATTGACAACAGCTTTGGTTTTCTTGTTCATTTTGTCTGATTTAGTTATTTTTACGTCCTCATGGTAATTTGATAACATGGTTTCAGCTTTCCTATCCATTCACTGAAGAGCCATCAGATTGTGTGAATGCCTAACGAGAGATTCGCCTTTCGTTAGTTTGCATTTTTTGAAATCATCTGGCATGTTTGTCCGAGTAACTCTAACAGTACCTACAGCATTCCTTTTATTTTCTGCTAGCCTCATAAAAATAAAAGGTGAGGTATACCAATTATCTACAAAAACGGCACGTCCCTTGTCTAGAAAAATGTGTGGCCCAGAAATTTTGTTCGAGGCGACTGATGACTGGCTGTAGTTTAGATAATCTGTTAGCAGGATCAAGTTTTTCATTATCTGTAAAGTGGAGGAGTTTTCAAAGGAGTAAAATCTGCTGAATGGCATAACGTTGGAAAAGGAAGGGGAAAACTGATTTGCGAACTGACCAGTAAGATTGAATGGTGGGTTTTCTCACTTCCCCGTCAGAATTCAGAGAGCAAAATACCCCTGAATTTCCTGTGAAATTGTAAGAAACCATTTACTTACTGGTTTTGGTATTTGCATAGCTATTGTAATACTTGGTGGCATACCTGTTTTATTGCTTCAGTCACAACCTCCTCCCAGAAATTTATATTTGCGAGGGGGTTCTGTATATCAAGAGGTGTAAGTCCCGGAGGGAGTTGCCTTAGTAACATTGGAGCTACACCAATAGCCACGGAAAATGGATTTCTTTATTTCTTGCTGTCCTTTTCCTCCCATTTCCACTGTTCATTTTTGTCTTTTTAGCGTTACAACATTACAGTCATCACTAATCACTTTCAGAATTTTCTGATTCATTGCCACTTTTCTCGGATCCACCAGTGTCACTATCATCACTGACACTAAATAATTCTTCACAATCTGAAGTCTCTGACTCAATTTCGTTATCTATTCTGTTCATAATCCCCTATATATCACTGCTAGCTAAGAACTGCCTACTGCGCGCCATGCTACTCATCTGCTCACCTTCGATGGAGACATACACGATGGGGAATAACATTTCAAGGTCAATTATAATGAGAAGTCTTAAAGACATCCGAAAGCAATTACCACTGCAAGAGATCGCAAATCTTCCTCTTTCCAGCGGTATGTAATATGTTAGTGCCATTTGTTGGCAAATGTCTGAAATACGTGCTCAAAGAAACTCGTGCTCGGCTCCATGGCTGCAAGCTGTCAAGCTACGTATATTCAAGGTCGATTATAATGTGACGTTTTCAGGGTAATCGAACGCAATCACAACTGTGATAAAGAGCAACTCTTCCTCCTTCCGACGGTACATAATACGTTAGTGCCATCTCTTCGTGAACATCAGAAATATGAGCATAAAATTTACTCGTGCTCGACTCCATGGCTGCGAGCCGTCAAGCTATGTTACGTCTGCGAACCATCGCATGTTTGGAAGCCGCCAGTATATGCCAATGAGTTAAGGGAATCCTTGTGGAAGAAAAATCCAGCACTTCGCCGTTTCCAGAAATCCACCACAGTAGTTAGTGAGACATAAAACTAAAAACATTATTACTTTTCACTCACCATATTATCGACTTATTACTGAGTGGACATTACGTAACATGGGCTGATTTATTCAAGTTACTGTCGAATGACCTTTTCGTATGTTTATTCAACAAATTCGTGGCAAAACATGAAACGGTACGATGAATTGGAGAAGACTTGTGGTAATGAATTCGCAAATCAATCACATAAACTGCCTTTCTCGAAGATAAATAATGAGTTCGGTTGGGAGGAATTTAATTGCAGGGCTAATAACAATCTGTTCCATGAACCAAATGTACCAACCCTCCAAGTATGCGGGACTAGGGGAGTCGCCGCTTTATGTAACCATTAATTCATTTTGAGTTTTAGTCGACCGCAACAAATATGACACAAGTACAATGGTCCTGTGGGTAATAACAAATGAAGCCAAGCGTTCAACCCACTGGAATGAATCATCATATTCATACTTGACGCGCAGTTCCCGGCCTGAAATTAGCAATAGGGCGCAGTGACGGCCGGAGTGGGAATACATGCTAGAAGGGGACACGTTCGCTACTAGATCATTTGAAGTAAAACCTATAATTATTAAAGGCACTTAATACCTGCACTTGCAGTTCTAAAGCAATAATTCTCGCACACTTGTCATAAAGGTTTTTTTTTACGCGCAGTGATGACGTGATACCATTCATATTGTAGAAGTATTGATGTCATTACTTTCACCCAATCCTTTGTCTTCCCATTTGCGATCACTCAGACAGAATGCAAAATTAATTTATTTTTGACGTGTTAAGCATTGTCCCATTCGCGATCACTCTTATCTGTGTGATCACTCTGAGAATATAACAATTTACAAACAGTCAGGTTGCTGTGATGGAATTCCCTGCTGAAGGACTGGCACAGGGAGACAGTCTTCAAGTAACTGAGGACAACTACGTGCTAGGATTCTTATGCTCAAACTTATTAAATTATTTATATTTGCCGTTAGTGTCTGATGCGCTAATATCGGGACAGACAAACAGAGACTAAATAGGATCCGTACGTGCCTGAATTTAGGGTTTCCAGATGATCGTGGGTGTAAAGGTGGTCAAATGAGTTTTAAAAAGCAGGACAAACCCAGGGCGTATTAAAACCGTTGAATTTTACACCTCTCAAATTCAAAACAATGATTTGTTTTGTAACACTCCGTTTCCTCAACAGTGCGACCGTTTCTGAAGCAATTGAGCTAATCTCCAACTTAGCAGTAAACTTACACTACCTTTTCTTCATTATATAATAGGGGACGCGTTTAATGAATACGTAAATAATGCTCAAACTGTTCAAGTATTCAAACTGACACGTTAAGTAAGCAACTGGTCAAAATATATTTAGCCTGCTTTCATCTATCTGTAATCCGGCTCCTTGGCTAAATGGTTAGCGTGATGACCGTTGATCCACGACGTCCTGAGTTCTATTCCCGAGCGGGTAAGAGATTTTAACCTTCATTGGTTATTTCCGATGGCTCGGGTGCTGTGTGCGTGTGTATGTGTAGCAGTCCTCATCATTAGAATTTATGGTAAGTAGGGCCCCACTTCACAGCCTATACAGCGTCAAATCGAAAGACCTGCACCAGTCCTCCCCGGAGGCCACACGCCATTATTATTATTATCTGTATGTATGTATGTCTACTCCTTAGCCCAGTTGCTTGATACGGGGTCGGGAATGAGGTGAGATGAATTTATATGGCATGATTTTACGGTCGGTTGCCCTTCCTGATATGAATCACATTTGAGGAGCTAATGAAGTTGAAATGAATTATGCTGAATGAAATTGAGTTTGGTGGTGGAAGAAATCGGTTCTGGCATACGAATATGAACTGTCCCGACATTCGCCTAGAAGTGAAAATCTGAAACTACAGAAAACCATTTTCAGGAGAGTCAACGATGGTGTTCAAACCCACGCGCCTCCAGAATGCAGAGTTTGGTTCCATAGCCGCAGCGCGTAACATTCGCGTCCACTCAGCCTAGTTTCACCTATGTATACTGTATATATATAAACATTTTTGCATTACGTATTATTATCGCACTAACCAAGTGTGATGCTATACTGAAGAAGAACATGAAAATCAATCCATAGTAAATAGAATACTGATGTATTGCTGATATACAAGTGGAAATCTAATCGTGTAGCCAACTTCATCACGACAGTGACATTTGGGAGAAAATGAAGAATGGAATAATTGAGGCAGCTAAAGGAGTGCTGGGAATTAGACACTTTGAACCCGGGGAGCGTGTACATTGGGGAGTGGAGGAAGACTCATAAAATCATGAACTTCATTCATGAAAATACACATAAAAATGCAATATAACATAAAGAAGCAACACTTCCACTCCCCTCTCCATTGAGCAGAGTCAGTGCCTACTACATTCACCACAAGCCTACTCCTCTTCCCCTCTAAACGGAACAAAGTTCTTGCCTACAGAACGTAATTTCACACTTTTTGCATTAACGCTTATTGAAAAGCGCACGAAGATATTCTGACTTCCATTTATGGAATGTGGAATAACATATTCTTATCGGTAGTAAATTATCTGAATTCTCGCAGCGTCTTCACCAATCGAGATTTCTTGTAGCTTATTACTTAAAGCAATATGTGACAAGATAATTAAACGTCTTCCTTTTATTTCATCAAAATCATTAACTTACATTTACCACCCAATACATTTAATAAGTACAAGCAGTACTCCCCTTCCACTCCGCAATGTACAGAGCCAATGCCCACAACTTTACCCTCACACCATATTTCCCTTCCCCTTTACACGAAACAGAGTTTCTCTCACCCCCTACCACGTCCAAGAAACTATGACTACGAAGAGTAATAAGACTTAAGAAACTGACTTCAGTCCAAACTCATTTGTTGATGGTAACGGACGTTAGTACATAAATATTTCGAAAAGTTACTAAAATGACGGTGGGGGACTACTAAATGAATTATTTGTTCTTAACATCACTTCATAATCATTTACCAGTTTACGTAACGCAAACAATATTTTACATTATATGCCCATGATTTAAAGTGACGTGATGGAATCTGAAGATGTTTTTGTGGAACGGAACATGTCATTGTTCGTTTAATAGTGTGTATTTTTACAGGTTTGCCATACTATTATATATGTTTTAATTGAAAAGTGTTTACTTTACACGAATTAAGTCGACTTTGAAAAGTATGGTTTCCTTCTTAACAAAATTAATAAAGCTTTGATAAGAAAGAGGCAATACTTCATTAATCGTGTACGCAAATAATGTTTAAATTATTACGCAGCATATTTAACTATGTGATTTCGTCTACTAAGTGATGTATCTGCATAAAATCTGTTAAAATAAGTTTATGTTCACTTTCCAATAAACATAATTCTTAAATTAATCATATAAACTGAGTGGCCAAAAGTCATGGGAAGACACTAAATATGATGTTAACAATGAGTTGCTCCTCCGCGAGCCTTCCCAATGACAGCAATACGGCGAGGCATCGACTCTACAAGGTGTTAGAATCGTTCTGGAGGGATCTGGGCCCACGCATTTTGGACTGCTACCCACAAATGGTCATGTGTACTTGCTGCGGGGTTCATGGAGCGTACACCAACATCGACAGCAGCCCATAAATGATCGGTTTGATTAAGATCGGGGGATTTTGAGGGCCAATCCATGGTCGTAAATTCACTGGAGTGCTCCTCCAACCATTTGCGTGCCTCCACGGAGCGGTGATATGGCGCATTGTCCTGTTGAAGCATGGCATCTGAATCACGGTACTCTAGGGCCAGAAAGGGATGCAGATGGTCTGGAAAAATGTCCACATAACGTGCACCTGTCAGCGCTCCCTGCAACGGGACAATGGGGCCTGATTGTGTCAAAGAGAACGCCGTCCCGGCCAGAATTGAGCCACCTCTCGCTTGGACACAATCTTGTTGACACGCAGGATCCATAGATTCACAGGGCATACGCCACACTCTCACGTGCCCATCAGTTCGATACAACTGGAACCGGGGTTCATCGGACCATGCCACACGCCGCCACTGCTCCATGGTTCATTGCCGATGTTCGCGGGCCCATTCGTGTCATTGAGCTCTGTGTCGAGGTGTCAGCAAAGGGAGACGATTTCATTGTCGGCTGATGAAGCCTATGCGGTGCAGTTGCCTCCTTAGAAATGGGTTCCTGACTCCTAACATTCACCTGGGCTGTGATCTGACTCACAGTAGCCCGTCGAACGCCCACTATGGTTCTGTTTAGGCGACGTGATGTCTGTTCATTAAACACCTGTGGTCTTCCCGTGCGGTGGTTTACGCGGCTGGTAACATTCTCTCTGCGATACTGAAGATTCATCATCGACCCTGTTGACCTCACAAAGCAAAATTCGCGTCTAACCTCCGCAACGCTATGAACCATGCGCCATGCGCCGATGATTATCCCACGTTCAGAGTCGGACCGGGGACACATTTTTTTCGGTAAATGGATGAAATTGTCGAAATTTGAATTCTGGCATAAATAAATTGTATTAACCTTCCTCTACGTAACAAAAGTGGTTTTGTGTCGCTGTGACTATTTTTGGCGTAGTTACGGCCGTTTTAAATGGCTCTGCACGGTCATTTAATTCTCCACAACGCCCCCATTCCTCTGTATGCTCGGCTATCCGTGTCCCTTCTGTTACCATTAATTCCCTATTTACAGTAGCATTGAGATGAAACAATTTTTGAATATTGGAATATATACTACCGTCTGTTGGCTATGTTATGAACTTCTTCAACCTATAATTTAGTCAACATAAAACTTTATATTTCAAAACATGTTATCCATTCTAGTGACATGTTTGACTTGAAAAAATTCTATGTGTTTTTAGAAGTAGTATTTTAATATGTTTGAGAGTTGTAATCAAATGATATATTTAATAAGTTAGTGGACAGCCTGACATCAGCCTATACACTTCCTTGTTTACTATTGGGTTTGTTTTGGTCAGTTTCGTGAATTGCAAGCAAGGTTGTGGGAAATTTTTAGTGAATATTATATCAAATCATGAGGAAGTAGATCCATCCAATGTAGGTAAACAAGTGCTTGACATTGCTGTATCAGTTGATGGAACATGGCACAAGCGTGGCCATACAACTCTCTATGGCATTGGCATAGTGATTCACATTCTGAGTGGATTAGTTATAGATTACCATGTGTTATCTAAATATTGTCACATGTGTGTTGTAACTGCTCAGGAACTGGGTGATGATTCTCCAGAACATAATATATGGCTGGAAGGTCATAAAGCATGTGGGGAATGCTCGAGGAATTATGAGGGATCATTTGTAGCAATGGAAGTATTTGCAGCTGATATTTTATGAAAAAGATCAGTGGAAGAATGTGGCATGCGCTACACAACTGTGCTTTCTGATAAGGATGCCAAAACATTTCTCCATCTTTTAAATAAAGCAATATATTGACCAGATGTACAATTGAAGAAAGAAGAGTGCATTAACCATGTTGCAAAAAGGATGGGGACTGGTTTGAGGAATTTGGTGAAAGAGTGGAAAGTAAAAGGAACTACACTTGGTGGAAGGGGGCCTGGAAGTTTGAAAAAAGCAACTATTGTGAAGCTCACAAATTATTACAGGCAGGCAATATGTCCAAATATTCCCTCAACAGATAATATGAACTCTGCAATATATGCCTCACTATACCATTACTCCTCCACAGATGAAGATCCTAAGCATAAGAAATGCCTTTTAGGACCTGAATCATGGTGCTTCTACAACAAGAGTATCGCAACTGGACAAACCCCTCAAAACCCACAAAAAATGTCAGTTAAGTTCACAACTGCAATGCTGCTGAAAATTGTGCCTGTATACCAAAGGCTGGCATCAACAGAACTTCTGTCTAGATGTTGCAGAGGGGCTACTCAAAATGCAATGAAAGTCATCATGCATGTAAATGGAAAATGTGCCCAAAAGAGACCTCTTTGTTCTCAAAAAGACTTGGAATAGCTGTTTCTAATGCAGTTGCAGAATACATGTGATGTAGTGCAACACAAGAAAAGAAAATGGTTATAAGGAATTATAAACTTTCACCAGTATCCAACAAACTTGCCACACAAGGAGATGGAAGAAGAAAATTTTACAGTCAGCGGTCAGTCACACAACAAAAGAAAACAGCCAGGAAAGAACTGACAATCCTCAAGGTACACAGGGAGGAAGCCAAGAAGAAACAGGAGGGTAGGAGTTATAGTGTTGGTGAATTTTAAGAGATTTGGAAAGGCCATTATGAAAATTTTTAATGGTTTTAGAACTAAAACTCATTTAACTGAAAACACCATTTTTTGTAACCTGCAGTGTACCATGCGGGTCAAATCTAAATCTATATTTACCAAAGTCGGTATGTAGCTTCTATGTGACCTAACAAAGAAATTGTAGGATGGATTTTGCATTATTCTTCAAGATACTCATTTTATGAGGCAAAATGTACAGAAAATTAGTGGAAAATTACATGAAATAAAATTAAAAAATTGAAACAGGAGTTAATTGAGAAACATAGGGTGAATCAAAAATTCCATCCTAGAGTTGTTTTGTATTATAAGGAAGAATCATTTCACAAGTTTTCAAACTCTCAGGTAAAAGTCCATCCCGCAGGGAACTTTTTGAAAGTTGCCTGTTTTGCGAGTGTCATAAACACAAAGTACATCATATCTCATGAACTAATAAGGATATTAAGTTGAAATTAAGATATATTCTTTTCATAATACTCCTACATATTCCATATCAATTTCATTGTGATTGCTCAAAAATTGTGGAAAATTAGAAAATGTGTCCCTGGTTCCCTTAGTCGCGCCGTTTCGCCCATCTGTCTGGGACAGACTGCTCACCTTCGCCGCAGCTAGCCGCAACGCTCAGGGGTCACATACGGCACATTTCCTAATTGGGCGCCCCCTCCCGTGACTTTCGGCCACTCAGTGTATTACAATAATGTTTATTTTTATAATAATTCATATATTTTATAATAGACTGTGTTTCCGTAGAACTTGGAGATGTCTTGTAATGTCAGTATAAGAAACTCGCGAGGTCATGATCAAACTGTCACTATTTACAACTAATAAGTTGACTGGCAGTCGAAACGATGCGATTGTGAGACTTGTGATGATCAGATACGATTTTAGACTAATTTGCAATTTCTTCATTTATTTACTGCAAAAATCTACCTGTAGGCGGGGAGATAAAAAGGAAATAAAATGATTGTGCCAGGAAACGTTCGCCCTACAGCTGTTGGGTTTTCCCTAAGATTTTTACACTTGTGAATCTGTACTATATTTGATGGGCTTTCTTCGGGATAGATGCTCCCTCTGCTTTTTGTCGTGCTTCTGAGTTAGGGAATAATCTTTCCTTAATCGGCTGACTCATATAAGGGTTTCAGAAATGCAATAACTGTAAGGGATATTCGAAATTGTGAAATAATCTGCTTTAGAGATCAGCAAAAACCATTTAGAAATAATGTTTCATTTATAAATGTGAATGTGCGAAAGCTATACTGGATGATGTTTAGTGGGAAATTGAACGACTAGAGACTAAAATATGTTTTTAGAGAAACCAATCGGCTATTTGTATTCTTTACTACAGGCCATGGATAATGATCCGCGAAATTCATATTTCAGATCTTTCAGTGCATCTCGATGGCCTAGAATGAATACCTCGTATCTCACAAAGATCTTCCTATCCATTATTTCTCTTAAAATTGGTCACGCCTTCCAGCCACATTTGGGTATGCAGTCCATGTTCATCGAGTTGATTTTCCTATGCTTCTTAGTAAAGGAAAATGAACCTTATAAAAGTTATACTCTAGGAGTTAGTAAATACG
This sequence comes from Anabrus simplex, assembly GCF_040414725.1. Lineage (NCBI taxonomy): Eukaryota > Metazoa > Arthropoda > Insecta > Orthoptera > Tettigoniidae > Anabrus > Anabrus simplex. The sequence continues at coordinate 719,485,117 of NC_090266.1, forward strand.
TCATGCAAACATACTTCGTATAATGCGGTACGGTAAGGTTCATTTTCCTTCACACATCGGCATAGGAAAAATGAACACAACGAACATTGTTCTGATGGACTGCATATCCATGTGTGGCTGGGAGGCGAAACCAGTCATAAGGGAAATATGGATAGCAAGACGTTTGGGAGATACGAGGTATTCATTCTAGGCCATCGATCTGAAAATTATCCACATTAACTGATAACAAATGTATCAAGAAACTGAAGACAAAAATTGTCACACATTTAGGCAGATAACCAGGGCCCGGATTTTGATGACATATCATATTTAAACTGGTGCAACGTACACACATAAATCCTCATCATAGACCCATGATTACATATATGCATATTTATTAAGTAATTCTTACGTCATTTTTGCCATTTTTACTTGTAGATCTTTTTTTCCTCGCTTTTTTCATTCGCAGCACTTTTTACATGATGTTTTTGTTTCTAACTCATTTTTCTTAAATGCGCATTATATTTAGCCCTTGGTTAATTACCCAACATGTAAGTCGTGACAAATAAGCGGTATCCAGAATATGAGTGGATTGCGTAATGTCCTAATAATGACTATAGAGAGGATGAATCACCAAAAGCTTTCTCTCCAAATATTTCTGAAATAGAAGGTACTAATGATGCGCTGTTATTCACATAAAAGAAGTGTAACCAAGCGCTCCTAATTTTGTACTCCATACACAGATTTTAATATTTACTATAATGTGTATTGTTTTAGAAAGCTACACATTCCAAGTAGAAAAATACCTTTTGGCATTGTGCTGTTGCTGTTTGGGTCATATTGCTAAATAGAAACTATTTTATTTGCTATGCCTAGCCATAGCCATCAGTCTATAAACTGGTTTGATGCAGTGTCCCATACCAGCCTATCCTTTTGAAATGGACAACATTTAAGAAAAAGGCATTTAGATTCTCAGTGGTGTTATTTCACGATTTTAGTACAAACAGTTTAGGAACTACCGTGGTTTGAAAAATTGTAAATACCGACAGTTGTCTGCTCTATTCAACTGCTGGGTAACGGCGCTGTATATTTCTTATGTTTGTTTCTTTTAAAGTACACTAATTTAATTGCGACACCAATGTCAGTTACCTTTTGAGTTCAAGAGTGTGATGTGGTGGAAAATGGTATTTACCAATTCTGAAAATACCGAAATGTTAATGGTGTATGGAGAATGCTGGTCATGCTTGTGGTCTGTACGTGGAACGATATACCAATAGAGATCACCAATGTCGACAAATCTTTGTGAACCTCTTCAATCAATTAGGTGAAACTGGAAATGTAACGCCTAGAGAACATAACCGAAACAAACTAGTGAATTGAGAAGAAGGTAAATTAACGTTCTAGCTTCTTTAACATAGCAGACACATACTAATAACCGGAGAAGGAGGTAAATTAATGTTCTAGCTGCACATTAGTTCCCCTACAATCGCACGAGGAAATAGCATGAGTCAGGCAGGTACACTACGCGTTCTCCACCGTCATAAGTTCCATCCGTATCATGTCTCACTCATTGAAGAGCTGCATGGAAACTATTTCGAGAATCGTGTTAAGTTTTGTACAGTGGCATTAAGACAAGATACACCAGATTTATCATGTATCTTGTTTAGTGATGAAGCAACATTTACTAATCCTGGTAACTAAACCTCCGGAACATACACTATTGGTCCATAAACATTGTCCCATTGGTCTTCGTCGGGTGGAATTTAAATATGTGATGTAGAATAGAGGGCTATCAGCTCATAGGCTCTTTTTCATAGAAGAAACAGTAGGTTCTGTAAAGTATCTCAAACTCCTTTGCGACCAACTTCCACAGATGTTAGAATACAGTCCACTGCAGATTAGGAGAAACATGCGGTATCAGGATGATGGCTGTCCAGCGCATTGTGCATCACACATTACAGCTTGTTCTCACCGATTGTTTCTAAATGGTTAGATTGAACGAAGGGGACCTGAACCTGTATCTTGGCTGTACCATTTACGAGATTTGTTCCCTTTAGATATTTTCTCTGAGGAAAGCTAAAAGACACGATTTACAAGAACATACGGACTACACCAGATGATATGAAATGACGAATTACTGCCACCTGCGCTGACATTTCTGATGAAATGCTAGAACGTGTGTATCTTTACATGACTGACTGGAAGCATGTATTGAAGCTGGTGGTCATCATTTTGAACACAACCTTACAAGGCCAATTACCTTTCTTTTTCAGAATCCAAAGAATTCGTTAATTTTTTATTTTTATGAAGACAGTGCTGACACATGGAGCAGAGAACTAGCGTTGTTTAATCTTTTCAAACTATGATAGATTGTAAACTACTTGAACTCGAATCCTGATAAAAACACCATTGACATTTTAAGTTACTCTAGTCTATAGGCATTCGATTTGAAAAATAAATCTATCTACAGTAGTATACATTCTAATACTTATTAAAACATGTGTATTAGCTGCAACTATGAGGCCTTGGTTAAACTTAATTTCTCTGAAAACAGAGCATCAATAGCGCCTTCCATTTCATAAATACACTCATATTAATAAAAACTAGAACACCTCGAAAGACTAGAGATAGGAAGTTCATATTCACAGGACATGTGCATCAGTACGCTCGGAAGAAATCATTGGCATTTTAACAATGTCAACCGTCAGGTTCAAGGTCCACACTGATATCTCGGCGCAACACCAATGACTGGTAAAATGTGCCTGCGGCTCTCGTTGTCGCTATAAACCGAAGGTAATGTATCAGTGTGACTTGAGCAGATGTGCAGGATGCCTTGCAGACGTATGCGAGAACCGTGCCGTCAAATGAGTGAGTTTGAAAGAGGGCGCATTATTGGCACGAGAGAACGTGATGCATCCTTCCGGGAAAGTGTTGCTCGTATGGGACCAAATGTGTGTCGGCAGTTATGGTTGAAAGAGGATCAGAAGAATGCCTTATTTGAAGCTGCGAGTAACAGTAAATTAGAGTAAGTCCAGAAGGACGACTTGTTGATAGTGTTATGTGAACATGCAGAGAATTTGTCTGTGAAACCCGGTGAAACACATATGTATGAACTTACTTTTTCAGTGCTGGATGACAGTCCTTTCAGCAAGCAACAGTATGATATACCACCCAAATATGCCAAAGCAGTTGACGATCGGATGCAAGCCATGTTGGACGATGGGATGATTGAAGTGTCAAATAGCCCTTATTTAAATTCTTTAATTGTGGTCCCTATGAGTGATGGAAGTGTTTTACTGTGTATCGATGCAAGAGAGATGTATCAACGTATTTGTGCTGACCTGTTAAAATCGCAGATAATTGAAAAGTTGATTCAGGGTTTTCAGGGAAAATATTGGTTTAGATCTGTTGATTTAAGACGTAGCTTTTGGCAGATCCCTTTGAGAGTAGAAGACAGGCATCTTACAGCATTTAATCATAAGTACAGATTGTGTCATTTTCATCGCATTTCTTACGGGACTGAAGACGCTCTTCAGCAGCTTTAATTAGCTGGCGGTGTCCGACTCGATGGCTGAACGGTCAGCGTACTGGCCTTCGGTTCAGAGGGTCCCGGGTTCGATTACCGGCCAGGTCGGGGATTTTAACCTTAATTGGTTAATTCCAATGACACGGGGGCTGTGTGTATGTGCTGTCTTCATCCTCACTTCATTCTCATCACGACGCGCAGGTCGCCCACGGGAGTCAAATACAAAGACCTGCATCTGGCGAGCCGAACCCCACCTGGGATATCCCGGCACTAAAAGCCATACGACATTTCATTTTTCATTAGCTGACGGTGATAACAAGGGCTTCCTGGCCGAGGCGGTAAAGGCGTGCTCGGTTTGCCCGGAAGGACGTGGGTTCGAATCCCCGTCAGGAAGTCGTAAAATTTAAGAAACGAGATTTCCACTTCCGGAGGTGCATATGGCCCTGAGGTTCACTCAGCCTACACCAAAAATGAGTACCAGGTTAATTCCTGGGGGCAAAGGCGGCCGGGCGTAGAGCTAACCACTCTACCCCAACACGTGCCGCGGTTAACAATGGTGGAAGCCTTTACCTTCCACTCCTCCAAGGGCCTGCATGGCCTGTACGGAGGTGACTTTGTCTTTGTCTTTGACGGGGATAGCATTCTCCTTGCGTCCTGCAGCATTATAAGTCTGCGTAAGTGTATTAATAGTCAGGCGGATTTTCCATAGATATGTGATGTGGGTCAGTAGGCAAGGCTACTTTTATCACTCACATAACGGACCTCTCGTGGGGAGGAGTGACTGCTCTCTGGAAGGTGGATTTTCCGAGATTTGTTTTGTTGTCATGACGATGTGTGTGTGAGGTATACGGTACTGTGTAGAGATGAGAAGAATGCAATAATGTGGAATGTAGCCTGCAAGCACGAACTTCCTGTTCTGCCCAGACAGATCGGCTCTTATCTGCTCTTATCTGTTACAAGAAAACATTGACTCTCACTTTGCAGTTTGCTGGATTACAATTGACACGAGCGAAGAGCTGCCAGTAGAAGATAATATAAAGTCGCCTGGGTAGTAGCGGAGTTGCTATGGTAACCATTGCGTCACTGGTTCTGCTGGTGAAAACCCCTTCGCCCCCTGTCTCACCGGGCATGTGCATTCTTCTGATCTCCCAACAATAGACACGAGTTCATTAACCAAGTTTACGTCTGTTTTCCAGATGTAATGCCCTGTATGATGCAACCTAGAATTTTATCTGCTATGACAAGAATGATTAATATTGGAGATTAAGTTTTGTAGATTCCCCGTAGACTATATGAAGTCATCCTAAAGACTTGCAATAATTTTACCATACTTTATAACTACGTGAATGTTAGGGTGTGTGAAGTGGTAGTTATACAGTGAGAACTAACAAACACTTGAAAAGACTGAAAGTGCAGGATGATTAAGTAATATGTTTGTGTTATTTATGCACAAGTGTGAATTGAATTATCACTGGATTCATGAAATCAGCAATATGCAATGAACACTTCGAAGAGTGAGATACCAGAAGCTCCCCGTAACAGTTCACTTTATAAAATTTTATTTCATTACATTTTTCTTTGGTTTTCGTTAAGTCCAGTTTTCGTAAAGAAGCCGTCACGTTTATCATACTAATAAATAGCTATTTTAAATGGTGCTATCATAAATTCTTATTAATAAACCTTCCTTTCCTAATTAGGGTGTACTTAATAGTTAGTGTTCTGTCACCCCACCTCTGGGAGTATTTAGTCTCACTACTTATTACTATTAATTATCAACAATTGTCTTCAAGCAATAAGTTTGACGGCTGGCGCCCAAGAGATATTGTTAATGGAGAGGGAAATAAGCGAGTATGTATTTATATTAAAGCTAAGGTGACCCGGCACGTCACACTGTAGGAGTGCAAAAATGTCATGCAAACATACATTCCTAGAGTACGGAACGATAATGTTCATTCTCCTTTACACGTAAGCATAGTGCACCCTTCCCCAACCTTTTTTTAAATGCTATTTGTTCGGGGCGTCGACCCATATGGATCGTTTGCCCCTACTGGCAACATATTGTATAAACCTGCGTGTAATTGGAATGGCGGTAATGTGGAATGTTGTGTGTGAGGAAAGGAAGATTAAGGACGTCACAAACACCCAGTTCCCAGGCCAGGTATATTAATCATGACAATTAAATACCCCTGACCAGGCCAGGAATAGAACCTGGGGCCGCCGGTGACAGGCGGACTCGTTGCCCCCTACACCGCGGGGCCAGACTTCCCCACTTTAATATGCCTGGCTATCCCCTCAGTGGTATACGGTCCTCAATGAAATACCTGAACGAATGCCTAAGATATAAGACGCCTGGGAGAAGGTACGCAGTTATTCTACTAGAATGAGAACTCAACAAGTGGGGTAAATTCACATTTATTAAACGAAGGCAAAAATGGGAACAGCTAAAATATAACAACACTTTACAATTGTAGTGAATGTTGGGATGCCGTGCCCTGTTTGTGAGTGAGTATGAGCTTACTTGAAGCTTTGGGTTCCGTTATCATCAGTATCGCTGTTAGTTTGAGAAACATTCCTGTTGTATAGCTCTGATCAGTCTTTGATCTTTCGAAATGAATATTAGGTCTGACAATGTAAATCAAAATACGCCGCATATATTTAAAGTTATTACCTAAGATTCTGTGTTCCATTAAACACACAAAATAATATGAAAAACTTGGATGGCCTTATTATTTGAAATAACTTATTACTTCCTTCCAGACAACAAGGGTAACATCTGATAATGATCGCGAAAAAATTAATACATTAAATTCCTTTGAAGGAACTGCTTTGTGGCTTTGACACATATTTACCAATCCCGGACAATAACACACTCATTGACCCGGCAGGGATACATTCATCGACCCGGCTACCTGGTCTCACCATACATTCACTCTGTGGTCCGTTTGGTATATATCACCTTCACTTTCAGCACACCTGCTTGTCCCTCGTTGCCCTTAGCTCATTACTAACTCGGAAATATCATCGCCATCCCAGATACAACAGGCTAATAATATTCATAAAAATATTCAATATCTCTCTGGTCTGTCACATTTCCTGAAATGCCAAGTCACCTTGATTCCCAATATTCATTCTTATCTCTCTCATAAACGCCCACCGGGTTATAGGGCTTCAGAACCAAATGCCACATAAAATTTTATTGATTATGAAAACAGACCGGGAGCAAAATGCCCTCCAGGAGGAAGAATTACAACCACGCAATTTACATTAAGCAAAACCGAAATGGGCTACGTCTCTAAATAAAAGTCCGATCTAAGATCATTGGTTCGATGAATGGGTTATCATGAAATATCATGCAAATATTGCTTCAATTTACGTTATTAACTGAGTGCCTTCTGTATCCCCGAAGATACCTGGTTCGAGCCTTAGCTAGACCTTCATGGTCCTATAAGCGCAGATGAATGCTTTAACTACCGTCACTACAATGTACACTAGAAATCAAACGCTGAACTTCGAGTGATGTTTGTTTTTACACACTGCTGACTAACAATTTACCCAATAAGGGACTCCTAATGAAACAAACAGCATGCAAATTTAACACCCGCGGTCTCACTCAAAACTAATTAGAACGCTCTCTTATTAGACAGCATTTACATTAAACTAATTATACAAGCATCTACATTCCTGATCGCGGCATTTTCTCCTTACACTTTTAAAGAATCTCATAACAGGTATTATCCAATTCCCATCTCTGGCTATTGCGGACCGATCTGAACGCTGTGGACTCTCCATACTGCAGCCGGTGATATATTCCATGATGACGAAATATTCCGTACTAATCAAGAATTCTTTCTTCAGTCGGCGCTGGCATAGTAACTTCGGTAAAACAAGAAGTATGCACTAGCCAGTCACTGTTCTGGTGACCACGATGTCGACACTCCCACATTCATTCAATGTACTGTTCTGGTGAACGAGATGGGTCTCGAGCAGAAAACGTATGATTCTCGCCTTTTACATTTACGCCGTTATACTGTACTCTTAATATTGCTGCACCCTTTGGAGATAATTCATGACTATCGGGTGAGTCACATTCGGACACTGTTTACTACAATTTATCTCATTATAATGTCCAGCTCCATGGCTAAATGGTTAGCGTGCTGGCCTTTGGTCACAGGGGTCCCGGGTTCGATTCCCGGCAGGGTCGGGAATTTTAACCATAATTGGTTAATTTCCTGTGGCATGGGGACTGGGTGTATGAGTCGTCTCCATCATCATTTCATCCTCATTACGACGCGCAGGTCGCCTACGGGAGTCAAATCAAAAGACCTGCATCTGGCGAGCCGAACATGTCCTCGGACACTCCCGGCACTAAAAGCCATACGCCATTTCATTTCATCTCATTTTAATAAGTTGACATCTACGATCATCGGCTAAAATTTCCATTAACACACTGGAATGTTCTACAGCTTTTATACACATTCATTCAGTAAAAGATGCGACATCATATACTGTTGCGAGACTGGCTTAGAATGTACACCATGCGCGTATCCCGCAATGCTCTTCCTATCCATTATTTTCCTTAAGACTGATCACGCCTCCCAGTCACACATGGATATGAATTCCATGAGAACAATGTTCGTAGCGTTCATTTTCCTATGCCAATATGTAAATAAAATGAACCTCATTGTACCGTATTATAGGAATGCAAATGTTCATGAAGTACTTACGCATTCCTACTATATAATGAATTTAAGGTTCATTTTCCTTCATACATTACAACAGGAAAATGAACACAACGAACGCTGTTCTGAAGGCTGCATATCTATGTGTGGCTGGGAGGCGTGACCAGTCTTAAGGATGATAAGAGATCGGAAGAGCATTGTGGGATACGAGGTACTGCTCGCGCACCGTCGATATAGCAAATGGTTTTCACAATTAAAATTGCAACTTGGTCACCTGGAGCTCCGCTCCACTGTTGAATGTTATAAAATTATGTGGTAGCGCGCAGGGTATGCCTTATGCTCAATCATGACTTTTGACACCTGCGTGTTCGAGATCCGATCGTAGAATTTTATGATATGGATTAAATGAGTTAAGCTCAGTAAGGCCTGACGAACGAGATCTGGAAATATCCAGCCAACATCAGCTATCTATTGTCCTGGCATGAACTTAATATTATCCAGTGGATGTAACCGCCACCGTGGCTTTATAAAAATGAATAATTAAAGCGAATTTAGGTGGTGCTTTCCTTAATTAATTTTGTCCTTGCAGGTATGATTTTTCTTTCCTCTCAATTTTCCTTAATTTGGCAGACCTCGTAAATCTCAGCCAAAAACTCTGTCGTGGCATGGCTGTTTGACTGCCTCTGTGTTGGCAAATGGAAAAGGGAAGGTTTCGTGACTCGTTTCTCTGCTTCTTTAAATTTTCAAATGTATCTCTTTTCCTTGTTTAAGGCTAGCCTCCCTGTTCTTCACTCTACGGCACGGCTCTCCTCCTTTGAGTGGTTGTTGGTGAAACTATCTCGGTGTTCGATGCCTAGCGTAGCCTATATGAACTGGATCTGCTCACTAACTCGGAATCCTGGGAGCAAAACCGATAGCGTACAAAAGGAAAATGAACAAAATGAAAAATCATTATAGTGGAAGCCACTTCTTTTCAGTTTGGTTCTTCAGTCTGCAAAAACTAATCTATGAACAAGTACAGTTCAGAAAATAGAATTCTATTTTAATGAAGTTGTTTCGTTTTCAGGTATAATCTGTTGTTATATGTTTTCTTTTCCAGGTAGTTCCTAAATCTTATTTGTTCATAAATTAGTTTGACCGACTGAAGAATCTAACGGTTATGAAAAAGGGAAAGAAAATCGTTGTGATGGACTGCAGGGAGGCAGGGAGCGGTGGCTGGGAGGGCGTAACTAGTCCTAATGTAAATGATAGATAGAGCATTGTCAGGTAAGCGGTATTGTTTCTTAAGCGATGATGTAGTGTTTAAATTTCTTTGGTGGGTTATATGAACCCCCATGACTCTACGTCTGGGTGGGGTTTGAAGTCGTACATTCTATGGGCATTCATGACACTCATAGGTTACATCTTAACAATTACCGCTCATATCACACAATACACTTTCTTCGAAAAACTGTTCATGAAAGCTGAGCGACTGAAGCGCCTTCCAGCGATGTATGTGGATGCGCCATAGCATGAAATTTAGTGGTTGCATATCTTCCAACGATGAAGCTATTCATCAGCTTTGGCGGTTACCGAATAGTTTCAAATATTGCGCAATTTTTCATGCCGGTCGGTATTCACCCCTCAGATTCTCATAAGACTTGTCTGCCTCATCCTCGTATTTTCTTTCATACAATATATACACCGAGAAAAGCCATTCCACTCGTTCATTTTACTAACTTACAGAAGATATGTTTTGGGCCATGGCGTTCCTGCTCAACAATCATACTGCACGCACTGACCTTACCCGTTTCATACGTGCGATGGACGACTTATGACCACTACCCCATTCTTCTATCTCCCTTCACCCTCAACGTTGTTAATTCTGAAGGTGTCCAGATGCACCGTGTTTGCTGATTTAACCACTTCCTCTTTGTATCCATATCTCCCATTGATATTGTTGGAAATGAGGTTCCGTCATTTATTTAGGCCTACGGCTTATATATGATTATATGAGTATTGTTAGAAAAGGTTTGTGAAGAATAGCGTTAGCTTTCCGAACATTTTACACCAGTGAGATTTATTTGGCCTTAACGGGAAAGCTCGTTAGTCACTGCCACCTGAGAACCAGGATGGCCACGGACGCATTGCCTTTAGCAGTCTTAGAGTATTTTCAGAGAAATGTAAGATGGTTCAAGAAGAGTGTCCATTATCCTGAAAAGGTAATGTAAATTTCTATGTGATAATGTTGTATGTTAAGCTAGTACTGTGAAAGTAACTGTACCCTCAGTCTACTTTAAATCATAGTGTTCACGTGATTCTTGATCATTTCTTCAGTGCAACTGCGTTGTAATTATTATGATATACCACTTGTAATATAATATTTGTTAAACATTTCCTTTATGTCGCACCGGCACAGATAGGTCTTATGGCGATGATAAGATAGAAAGGATTGGAGAGGGAATGAAGAGGCCGTGGCCTTAATTAAGGTACAGCCCCCAGTATTTTCCTGGTGTGAAAATGGGAAACCGCGGAAAACCATCTTCAGGGCTGCCGACAGTGGAGATCGAACCCACTGTCTCCCGGATGCAAGCTCACAGCTGCTCACCCATAATCGCACGGCCAACTCGCCCGGTAATATAATATTTTCAGCTGCATTTTGTAAATTGTGAGTTCCTTGATAACTGCGTTGTAACTGAGTTATGCTACATGGAATAAAACGTTTCAATGGATTTTCTGTAAATTTCATAAGAATTCCTATGCATTTGATTGTAATTTAGGTGCTGAGATCAAAGTATTTTTGGGATATATCTATTGTTGTATGGAGCCTCCGTGGCTCAGACGGCAGCGCGTCGGCCTCTCACCGCTGGATACCGTGGTTCAAATCCCGGTCATTCCATGTGAGATTTGTGCTGGACAAAGCGGAGGCGGGACAGGTTTTTCTCCGGGTACTCCGGTTTTCCCTGTCATCTTTCATTCCAGCAACACTCTCCATTCTCATTTCATAGCATCCATCAGTCATTAATATATCACTTTGGGAGTGGCGACCCCATCGTAATAACAGCCTATATATGCTTCATTCATTACATCCATGACCCGGTCAATGACTGGAAAGCAGGTTGTAGGTTTTCATTTTCATCTATTGTTGTATATAATTCTGTATAGTAATATTCCTACACCTTTATAATTAACCCTACATGCTCATTATGAAGATTGAAGTCATATACCAAAATATGTAGTCATATAATAAAAACACATACTAAGTAATTGATATAAAAGTGAAATGGTGTATGTCCTTTAGTGCCGGGAGTGTCCGAGGGCAAGTTCGGTTCGCCAGATGCAGGTCTTTGGATTTGACACCCGTAGGCAACCTGCACGTCGTGATGAGGATTAAATGATGATTGAGACGACACATACACCCCTTGCCAGTGGAATTAACCAATTATGGTTAAAATTCCCGACCCTGACGGACATCGAACCCGGGACCCCTGTGACCATAAGCCAGCACGCTAACCATTTAGCCATGGAGCCGGACAGTAATTGATATAGAAAATGACTGACAAGTCCCGTTTTTTGATTTAAACAACACTCATTTTACCAAAAATAATGTTTAACTACACAATTCGTACAACTTCATAGGAAATGCTTTTTTAGTCATTTAACTATATTAATACTCTTTCCAAATAAGTGTATAAACATACATCATGTAACAAAACATACATATCACATTCAAGGCTCTGATGGAAATATAAGTCAATAACGTATTAGTATCTTGGCTTTTAACCTGGAAGTGTTAATACAAACGAATTTTCTTGCCAAAGAACCCAGGTGATTTATTCAGACAACCATGTTCATATTTGATTTCGACGTCAGACATTACTCCTGATCACTGACCCAAACTTCACTTTCGCACGACACAAGATTCCAACACGGGTTTAGACAGGGAAAGTGTTACTGAACAAGACCCGTTTTAGCATTATCAGATGCGGAACTTATATGAAGATTAAAATCACAGTATTGACTCACATACCACAAAAATGATGACTAGTAACATATTTTATGTTATCGCCTGAATTATTATATTCCACTAGCAGTAAGTAAATTTTAGTTGTCCTATATGTTCTGTTTTCCTGGGTTCGAAATTTACATTTACTTATTTCGTCATCTGGACATTTTTTGTTTTTATATAATTTATTGTAGCATTTCTTTTCATTTGACTGTTCGTCTTCGTTATATAATTTAGGTTTCAATTTAATTTCTTTGCTACACTAATGGCAGAAGACATTGACAACGCGTTATTCCCCACTAGCAATGTTATTACTTCATAGAGTGTGTGCCACAAATTTTGATTGCTTTCGATCATTGCCTATCCGTCTCAGAAAATGTGAGAGGTACCCAATCAAAATCCGTAATTGTTCCTATTAATGCTCTCACGACCATGTAATATGCCAGTGAGCCGTTGTTGATGGTCTACGAAATTGAATGTGATTACAAGAACCTACACAATTTAAATATTAAACCTACCTCTCGTCTGGATTCATATCTAAGTGAACGGCACACAATCACTGTTCATTGAACGACATTGTGCTGCACAGCACCATTATTGGTTGTAAGGTACGTTGGGACTCAAATGGTGTTCCTGCCTTTGGAAATATAATGAGCTCGAAAGACCTTGTCCTTATTATAACATCCGGAGCTGAACCCTACTCCCAGATGTAGTGAGAGGTAAAAACGAACCAATGGTTTATTTATTTTTAATGAAGCACTTGAAATTCGCTCTCTAATTCAAGGAATAAGATTTTTCACGTGACGCCTCACATCCCTTTGAGCTTTGAAAGCCTCTTGTGGAGTAACAGAGGTCCTGTTAAGGATTTAACTCTCAGTAATGCTACCTCTTTTAATTATTAACTGAGCATGCTTACAGAGGTGATCACATTAGGCCCCACAATCTCTTGTTGTACGCTCTCAGTTACCTGGGTGCAACTACAATAGCATTTATCCGATGTTCAAATAATGCCAGCAAGCCGGTTACCGGAAAACACACGAGGGAATTTCGTTCAGCGTGCTTGACAAACGACGTCTACTGCAATGAACCAGAAATTAATCACAGAGCCATACATCAAAGGAAGACTGATGAACAAAAATAACCATAAAGAGGTAAGCTTTGCTTCAACGAAGTTGGGACTGACAGACACCTATTGAATTCATGAACAAGTAACATGACAACGTCTAAGCCTATTAAATTTGCACTAGTCCACAGCAAAACATGATATGATCACAATCGACGGGATAATAAGTTAATATAAGCAGCTATGCCCTATCTTACTTTATTCACCGAACAATTGGCTGCGCGGTTTCCATCACACAGCTATCACCTTGCATTCGGGAGATAGTGGGTTTGAACCCCACTGTCGGCAGCCTTAAGGAAAATTTTCCATGGAGTACCAATTTCAAACTAGGTAAATGCCGGAGCTGTACCTTAATATTAAGACCACACTGGCTTCCTTCCAACTCCTAGACCCTTCCTATCACATCGTCGCCGTAATTCCTATCTGTATCGGTGCGACGTAAAGCAAATTGTAAGGAATAAGAAAAAGAAAAAGAAAAAGAAAAAGAAAAGAAAAAGAAAAAGAAAAGAATAAGAAGGCTTTATTTAGGGGCTCGAGAAAATGTGGTTATCGAACTTGTATAATTCGTGCATAAGAATGTTACGTTTGCCATTATATTTCTGTAGTGCACTCTAGTGTTAGCCAGCCCCCGTGGTGTAGGGGTAGCGTGCCCGCCTCTCGCCCGGAGGCCGCGGGTTCGATTCCCGGCCAGGTCAAGGATATTTCTCTCGACCTGAGGGCTGGGTCGAGGGCCACTCAGCCTACGTGATAAGAATTGAGGAGCTATCTGACGGTGAGATGGTGGCCCCGGTCTCGAAAGCTCGAAGAATAATGGCCGAGAGGATGCGTCGTGCTGACCATATGACCCCTTGTAATCTGCAGGCCTACGGGCTGAGAAGCGGTCGCTGGGCAGGCCAAGGCCCTTTCAAGGGCGTTAGGTACCGTTAGTTACTGTAGTGTTGGCGACCGTGTGGATAGAGTGCGGGCTTTTTCTCTGCAGGCAGGTTTGATCCTGGCAAAGTGCGGCGTGGATTTGAAGACAGAAAAGCTGAACGCTTGGGATTCATCTACCTAAGGGTTCTCAGTTTCTCATACTGTCTTGTAACCTACCGTGGTGCAACATGGTGGTGAGAAATTACATCTAATCATTGCAATGCAAGTTCTTCGGTGGGTGTTCAAGCCATTGATGTGGATTTGTCACATTCAAACACCCTCAAATGCCATCTCAGCCGGTATTGTTCCCGATAATTTTGCAAACAGAATGGCGACTAATAAGTGACTTATTTTCTTTTCCTACCGCTTTTCCCACACCTGTGGGGTCACGGGTGCAAACTGCGTCGCACATGTGGATTTGGCCCTATTTCACGGCCGGCTGCCCGTCTTGACGCCAACCCTATATGGAAGGATGTAATCATATTGCGTGTTTCTGTGGTGGTTGGTAGTATGATATGTTGTCTGAATATCAAGAGGGGAGTATTGGGACGGACACAAATACCCAGTCCTCGAGCCAGAATAATTAATCCGAAGCGATTAAAATCCTCGACCCGACCGGGAATCCAACCCGGGACTCTCTGAACCGAAGGCTAATACGCTGACCATTCAGCCAACGACTCGGACCGACTAATAAGTGACTACGGTTGTTTAATAATATTTGAACTCATGTCTCCCACTGCGCGTGGAGACGGTAGATTACAGACTGTTATAAAAGGCTTTAAAGGAGCGCCCCACGGACTCACAAATTGGTTTAGCGATCATACGGCACTTAGATGTATGTAGCATTGATTCCACTTACTTGTGCTAGCAGGCTCCTCACTTTCATCTTTCCTATCCGACCTCTCTTGGTCAACTTTCGTTCTGTTCCGAACCCGACGGTAAAAAGTTTGTCAGACATAAGGTGCCTTTCATTTTCACGTCCTTCGTGGTGGTTCCGTTTCTCTTGCCGATAATTTCATTCTTCGAAAGGTCAGGCCTCTTCCATTATTCCCTCTGACTAGAGTTAGGAGAGCATTGCTGCCCAGTTGTACTTCCTAGTAAAACTACAATCACCATCACCACCTGTGTTTCATCTCATAAATATGTGAAGTCTGAATATTTGAAACTTCTTCCCTCACAACCTTCGTTAGCTGAATACGTGTACTTACAATTACACGGTAACATTGGGAATCGCATTGTTCGTAAAAATGAGGTTCGTAACTCAACGTTGACAGCAGGCATTCCGGGTGTGATTTTCCTCGAAATTATTCACTCCCGAGGGAATTTAGCAGTAGTTTACGTTACTTGAAATCTTTATAGTTCTAACTCACTTCTGGTTACAATATAAACAACATTAGAATTCCTACAGAAAATCGGCAAACGGCGTAGCGATTATGAAACAAGTGATCCCGTGCAATCTTCGAAGTTAAGCGATATTGGGCATTGTAACCATTTGGATGAGTAGCTCACGCGATGTTTACTGGAGGAGAAGTGGAAAGGAACTGCCCACACTTTCCGCAAGTTAATACCGGCTCAGAATGCCCGATCAGCGGCCTCTGGGCTGTCCGGGGCAGTAACTAGGTCTCCTATTATGAAATTTTAATAATGCGCATGATTGTTAGTATGATGATTACTACAGATCACCATGTTGGTCTATGGAATATGTGTAGTAGCTTCCTAGTAGGCTGGCCGTGGTTTGACCAGGTGCTCTGTCATAAAACCGCTCTGCCTTGTCCACGTTACTTGAGTTCAGATATGTGTTTAAGAACCCAATTTCAGACGTCCTATGAGTGCTTTTTCGGACCTTTCACCTCAATTCCCTGCGAATGCTGGGATATTCCACAAATTGTCTGACTATTTATTTCGCATTTACTATTAGTTCGAGATACAACAATGTCACGAACCATCAACCGGAGAAAGCAGACTCTCGAAAATGTCGGACCTAGTTTCTGGTGAAACGTCGTGAGCATGAAAACCGAACTGGACTCCGGCCTACAAGCCCATAAAATGCCTAGACCTATATTGATGGAGAATACAACCGTGAAAGCCTAAGCTATCATAATTGTAAGTTCACGAATAGTAAAATTCCACACTGTTGACCAAAATACCTCAAGACGCTTATATGAGAACGAATAGAAAACAACAGCAAAGTAATAACATTCCCTGATACAACACCAGTACATGTAAAATGAGTACAAGGTTAATTCCTAGGAGCAAAGGCGGACGGGAGTAGAGCCCACCAAGTGCCGAGGATACGGAATGGCCTTTCAGGAGATTGCATTTTTTTATTTGTTGCTATAACATAGACTACAAGGTAACACCTGCCGTAGAGTAACACTGCATTATTAGGGAGTACTTTTTTCTTTTTTTTGGCTAGTGGTTTAACGTCCCACTAACACATCGAAGGTTTCCGGCGACGCGAGGATGGGACAGGGCTACGATTGGGAAAATAGCATCCTTGGCTTTAATTAAGGTACAGCCCCAGCATTTTCGTGGTGTAAAGTGGGAAACCACGAAAACCAACTTCAGGTCTGCCGACGGTGAGATTCGAACCCACCATCTCCCGAATGCAGGCTTACAGCTTCGCAACCCTAACCACACGCACAACTCATTTGTTGTTAAGGAGTGTTTTTCCTAGCCCCGAAGAAGGCTCATCATTAACAGTACGTATATTTAATCATTGCATTGAATTAAGTGTTCATGACTAATGAGAAACTCGTGTTGTACATGAAACCATAAGGTGAAGGGGAGTAGCAGTAAAAGGTCGAAGTGACTAAAATTAAAGGAAATATATAGGCTACCAATTAAATTCATTCAGTGACCAAAGTTTTACATAACGTCCTCTTGTAGCATGTAGACTACTCATGACCGGACCACCCGATGTAAGTTACTGCGTGCAGTTATTTGCAACATCTCACTAGGTCACTCTGTTACGTTATACGGTATGTGAAACAATGGACGTGAATGTTATATTTTCCTATGGAACGCGTTCTGATACAGAGAAGCAGCACGTCTACCGCAGTCTGTTCACCCTCTACATTCGTACATAGCGGGATCGAATTTTTTGTGATCGCAAGTGGCACTGATCGCAGATGGGATACACAGCTCACATATACACTTTCCTTTTTCATTAATGATTTCTGGAATGTCCCTCGTTCACATGGCTTTATGAGTGTTCAAATTCAGGTGACCGTGTTCAATAGATTTTTAGGTGCGTTATAG
Source organism: Anabrus simplex (assembly GCF_040414725.1). Classification (NCBI taxonomy): domain Eukaryota; kingdom Metazoa; phylum Arthropoda; class Insecta; order Orthoptera; family Tettigoniidae; genus Anabrus; species Anabrus simplex. Next base: position 719,502,582 of record NC_090266.1, read on the forward strand.
AACTTCTTCAATATGTTACACATGTACATCCCAGTAATACCACACACAGCTTATGGAACTTTAAACATGTATTATTATTATTGTTATTATTATTATTATCATTATTATTATTATATGAGGAGCGATAGTCAGTTGTCTGGCCTTTTATTTGTTAGTGCGACTGCCCTGGGCTCGAAACCGGGGGCCCCCACGTTTGTGCCACTGGACCCATTGGGACAAGGTTATAGCGGCACCCAAAGTCAGTTTTGCTTCAGCACGAGAATTTAGCAACATCAGTTAGTGAAAAGACTGTGGCCTTAATGAAGGTACAGCCCCACATTTGCCTCGTGTGAAAATGGGAAACTACAGAAAACAATTTTCCGTGCTGCCGACCGTGAGCCCAATATTTCCCTAATGAAAACTGCTAGCTACAGTACGTGATATAAACCGTGTAGCCACTCGCTCAATTCTGTGTATGTATGTATGTATGTATGTATGTATGTATGTATGTATGTATGTATGTATGTATGTATGTATGTATTTTAACAACCATTACTCAGCATATTATTACAATAATAAAAATTAGGAAAAGGTATACCCTATGCAAAATCAATGAAATATTTTTTAAACAAAATGAATACACATAGATCACGTTTACATTGTACGTAAGTTTGCATTCACAGTCTACTAATTGTATGGGTGAGAAATATCTATATACAGTCACGAAACTTTAATCTTATATAAGGTATATGATTAATTGAGTAAATTGTGTAAAAAAGTTCACCGTTATTCGAATCTCACTTCTACACCCAAGAGATTGCATAATACATTTAATTTCCCTTTTAAAATTTATCTTTGTAAGGAACTTCCATTTACGTAGTTTTGCTGCAATTACATAGCAGGCCAATTTTGCAATCTCATAAAGACATTTAGAAATCCGTGTCGTTATTTCTCAGTAGAATATTAAAAACACTGCACTGGGAAGCATTTGCGAACTGATATATTTTCTGAGAGGTTGTAAAATGATGTTTGGCTGGGATTTGAATCCAAATCCTTCCGACTAGACAAAACGCATCCTTAGCACCTCGGCTTGGCAACCTCCTTTATTACAAACGTTGATGTTATCGTCGCATAGAATGGGGGGAAAGTTCGATACCAAATAAGAGAGTGTCAAGGAAATAATAATAATAATCAAAATAATAATAATAATAATAATAATAATAATAATAATAATAATAATAATAATAATAATAATAATAATAATAATAATAATAATAATGTGCTTAATGCCTGTCCGACTCATTGGCTGAATTGTCAGCGTACTGGCCTTCGGTTCAGAGGGTCCCGGGTTCGATTCCCGGCCGGGTCGAGGATTTTAATCGCTTCTAATTAATTCTTCTGGCGCGGGGACTGGGTGTATTTGTCCGTCCCAACACTCTCCTCATCATATTCAGACAACATACCACACTCCCTACAACCACAGGAACACGTAATAGTGATTACATCCCTCCGTATAGGGTTGGCGTCAGGAAGGGCATATGGCCGTAAAACAGGGCCAAATCCACATGTGCGGCGCAGTTTGCACTCGCGACCCCACAAGTGGGGGGAAAAGCAGTAGCAAAAGGAGAAGAAGAAGAAGAAAATGTTTAACGCCTCTTAAATATCGATGTACATAGCGAAATCGTCGGAGTGATGTCCTTTACCTGTAAATATGTTCTTCCTTTTGTGTGTCGGTGTATCACCTAATTAGGCTTCTCGCAGTCAAATATTGCTCGATATTCGATCCCCCCGACCCCCGCCGTACGGCCCATCGCGCCCCCCGCCCCCCCCCCCCGCCCCGTCAATTTCGTCCCTACGCAGCCGGTGATTCGGTTTAACATATTGCGAAGTGATCATATTAATGTGTATTTTGGATAATAAAATATAGCTTCGTATTCTTCGATAGTTATTTCAGTTTATTTGTTCATAAATGTACGTGGGCACAGCATTATATATTTGTTTCGTCATTATTTTTCATTAAACTAAGGTTTGGCTGGAAATGCATCCTCCAATGAAGAAGAAACTGGTATATAATGAACCAGAGATCCATTCTACTGATTTTTTTGATGAGGCATATCAGGCAATTTCCTGATCTAAAAGAGTATGCGGAAGTGGAACTGTTGTTTTACTCTGACGCAAATTGCTCCATATGTTCGATCAGTACATCTCCATTCAAACAACCGACTGCCAGTACTGGGGAGGGATGGTGCTGATATTAAATCACCACTATCGCAGCTACCACAAGGGTGATGCTAAAGCTTATGGGCAAAATTCCACGCTTAGCGGGTGGGGGGGGGGGGGGGTCGGGCGGCAAATGCGTGAGTGAGCTATTAAAACATGATCTGATTGATGTGAATTTATTACATCACTGAAGGAACACTTGTGTATGCTTTATCCATCCAAATTCGAATTGCGGCTATCATTGCTCAGTCATGGTGCAGCACATGAAATCGATCCCGGACTGCTCTAGAAAGACATGTAAAAGTGAGGACCGCATAGAATGCAGATATTATTCTGCATTACGCAGTGAACAGCACAGAATCAAGCAGCTTTAGTTCGAGATGTATACTAGGCTACAATCAAATAAAGATCGAACAGAGGATTATGATTTTTAAGCTAAATTTGATTACATGTGTAACGACTGAAGTGAGATGAGGAATTACCGTCAATAGTTTTAGTACGTAAATTCATGTATTCCGAGGCGAATACAAAGGGAAAAGTGAAAACAAGTAAAGGGAATTCCTGTTTATGGTTCCTCGCGATGTTGTTGCACTTTTCAGGCAAACGTCCAAAGCTGCATGTAATTTCTTAACTATATACAAATCAATCTAAAATGTCTGACAGTAAAGGGAAAGTGAGGTATAATTCATCCTTTAGAGATACTTACAAAGAGGGTTATCCGCTCGTTATTTATATTATTTAGTCAAACTTCAGTTGTTCTATTTCTGGATTAAAACATTTCACGTGTTACAGTTTTGATTGAATCCTTAATCTGTATTGATACCTTCAAATTTATTAAAGTGTTCTCCCATCAGAACTTTCAGGTCAACTCAAACGGTTCCATTGACAGTTACACCATGAGACAAAAGACATATTTTTATTATGTAAAACAATTCTTAACAGTATCGTATAGAAGGTTTAAGTTACGATAATTACGCGGTACAACTCATTACCGTACTCTTAGGTTTAAAAGAAAATCCAAACATAAAATTATTCAGTACACGCGTAAGAGCATTGTATTTTATGGAATACCTGGACCTTTGATATATTATCAAACCTGTAGGATGCAATGGCTCATTTATTAGTACTTAAAAATAAGTCAGTTAATGTTAGCTTGCAATGCAATCATAATATTATAAATAGTATAATTGCCTAGTACTTCTAAAAGCTTACAAAAACATTCAATGTGAGTGGAAACGTGAATAAACAAAACGTTCGGGGATCTACGCTCAAGTGGCCTTCACTTGAACCGCAGTGGTACGTGTAAGTTAGGATATTTGTTTAGAGGGGTTATATGGAGGTACATTCACAAAACGGGGTGAATTAGGGTGCGGTGATTATGTTACAGGGATCTGGACCTCAAGTAGAAATCACATATAAATGTTAGTGTTGAAATGTAGAAGTACCGTAAAGAGAGGAATAGAATTAAATAATTTAATAGAGATATATATATATATATATATATACTTATCAGATATTGTAATAGGAGTTGAATCATGGCTGAGAAATTATATTATGAATGCAGAAATATTCTCACAGAACTGGAGTGTTTATCGCAGAGACAAGATAGGAATGGTAGGAGAGGTAGTATTCATTCTGGTGAAAGAAGAATTTGTAAACTACGAACAATTTAAAGAAGACAAATATGAAATTCTAGAATAAGTTCATCTAAAACATAATAGGAAACTTGATGTTTTAGGAGTGTAAAGACCTAGACACAGACGCTGATTAAGAATTATTTTATAGGCTAATTAGCTATGTGGCAAACGATACGGAAAGAAACGTGATTGTAGCAGGTGATCTCAATTTACCAAATGTCAATTGGGAAGGTAATGTGAACGATAGGAAAGATGACCAACAAATGGCAAATAGTTTAATCTGGGAAGGAGAGCTGAATCAGAAAATGATGGAACCAACTGGAGGGAAGAATAATCCGGACGTGGTGCTGGTAAAACCAGATGAGCTCCATAGAAAAATTGAAGTAATAACTGAGATGGTATCACGAAGCTGTTCTTGTCGTGGTTAAAAATGTGTGATAGAATTGAAGGTCAAAAAATTAGGACTGTTAGGCATTACTTTATGGCTGATAAAACGGGCACGAAGAAACATTAAGAAGTAGTTATGATCCGTGAAAAACGGTTAAAAAGTGAAAACAGACTGTGGGATGGGTTTAAAGCAACTGTTGACGAATGTGAAAATGGATATGTACATTTTGAAAGTAGTAAAAATGGTGAAGATCCACTATATTTTACCAGGAATAAAGAGACTAAGAAGGAGGTGCTCCGTGGATGAAAGAGAGTTAGAAAATGTTTTGGATGTAAGGAAAAACGAAGGAAATTACTGGGAAATCGAATATAGTTACCTAAGGACAACTTGATGGCAATCATAATTGGCAGCCATACAAATTTTAGTGAAAAATGGAAGGGTATGTACAGGTACTTTAAGGCAGAAACAGATTCCAAGAAGGACATTCCGGAAATCATTAATAAACCAGAGGATCTTTAGAAGGTGGAAGAATTCAGTCATCAGCATGTAAAGATTTTTGGTTACATCGAAAATACTAACGAAGTATTGAAATTTACCTACGATAACAAAGACATTACAATGAAATTCAAACGTTAAAAACTAGAAAAGCACCGGGAATTGATATGATTTCTGGGGGGAGAGTAAATACAATGGGTTGATAAAGGCCAGTCAGTTTGACATGTGTTACATGTAAACGTTCTCAAATCATTCTTTCTGATTACATTAGACATGCTTGCGAGATTAATAACTGGTTGGGTAGAAGGGAGTTCGGGAATAAGGAAGGTTGTTGCACTGCAGCTCAACTTGTAGGATTTCAGAAAGTACAGCAGATATCCCAGATTCGGGAGGTCAAATGGACTGTGTCGCATTGACCTGTCCAAGGCATCATGGGAGACTAGTGGCGAAAATGAGAGCAATGGGACTAGTCAAACGAGTGACTAAATGGGTAGCAATATTTCTAGATATTAGAACTCAGAAAATTAGAAAACGCGAAGCTTTATCTGACCCTGTAATAATATATATCTTATCTTATATAGATAAACTAGCAAGATACCCGTGCTTCGCTACGGTATTATACTGAAATTTATAATTGAATGCTTATTGTTTTAGATATATAATCCGCCGAAATTCGCGATCTGACTCGTTTTCTGCGAGAATCCACCAAAGTTCCCGATCTGACTCGTTTTCTCTCATTTTACGGCACGTTTCCTCCCATTTTTCAATCTTCCTTTCCAGCAACCGAGTTCGTACTTCCCGGGCTAGGCTCAGGTATTCTTCCCGGTCAGTTGTGTACGTAAATCTTTGCCATCTTTTCCTATAATCGTTTTTAATATGGATAAAATCCTTCAGGAGATCCGGCGTGGTGTTATATTGGGTGCCTTGGCGACACTGAACCGGCGGTCGGACTGCATTCTTAGTCATTACCCGTCCAGTAGCCGTTTCCAGCGCGGTCCGCACATTTGATGACGGTCCGGAACATTATTATTATTATTATTATTATTATTATTATTATTATTATTATTATTATTATTATTATGTGTTGCTGGAATGGCTGATGACCGGAAAACCGGAGTATCCGGAGAAAAACCTGTCCCGCCTCCGTTTTGTCCAGCACGAATGTCACATGGAGTGACCGGGATTTGAACCACGGAACCCAGTTGTGAGAGGCCGGCGCGCTGCTGCCTGAGCAACGGAGGATCCTTATAAGTACATTAATAACAGTAAAATCAATTGGTCTCACCTCCTTCTACACCCTACCGCCGTTAAGTTTATTTACCAACCCCCCCAAAAAAAAATTAAAAGAAGGCCTGTTTCTATATGTTGAAGGGAGATTCCAAACACCAATGTTCACGTCTATTACCTTCAGTTTTGAGATATAAGTATCCCCATAAAAATAATATACTTTCTTCACTTCATTTCACACTACTCCCCTCCCCCCCCCCCCTAAGTGAATTTTCCCGCAAAAAATACTTGTTTCTTTAATAGTGAAGGATCCTCTAAATACCAATTATCACGACTCTAACTTCTTCAGTTTTTGATTTATATGTCCTCATGAAAGGAATTCATCTCCTTTACACTCCCGCCCTCCAAGATGGTTTCCCCCCAAAACGCGTTTTTCTTTGTTTTTAAAGGAGATCCAAATACGAATTTTCACGTCTGTAACAACTTTAGTTTTTATTAGATGTATGTATTCTCATACAATGAAGACAATTAATTTTTCAATTCTTTCACCCCCCCCAACCCTTCATTGGATTTTCCGAGAATACGTGTTTCTTTACTTTTAAAGCAGATTGCAAATACCAAATTTCACGTCTGTAACATCTTCATTTTTGAGATATCAGTAGCCTAATTAAAAGAATTCAACACCATTTTCAGTCACTTTAACCCCCCCTCAACCCAAGTGGTATATCCGAAAACTAAAAATACACGTTTCTTTATGTTTAATAGAGATAAAAGATACCATTTATCACTTCTGTAACATGTTAAGTTTTTTTAGATATACTGTAAAAATTCTCACTTTAAAACTTCACCCCTTTTAAGTTCCCCTTAAGTGGAGTTTCCAAAAACAAATCACCTCTGTTTCCTTACATTTACAGGAGATTCCAAACACCCACTTTTTACGTCTGTAACATTTTACGTTTCCAAGATAATCTGTAGATATAGTCTTTCAAAAAATTCACCCCAATTTGTCACTCCTGTTTAACCGCCATTAGTTGGATTTTCCCAAAACTAAAAAACCCGTTTCTTTATTTTTAAAGGAGATCCCATATACAAATTTTCAGTTCTGTAATATCCTTCGTTTCTGAGATATATGTATCCTCATTAAAGGCATTCAACCCATTTTTCACCCTTTTACACCCCTCCTATTAGGATTTACAGGAAACAAAAAAATACGTGTTCCTTAATTTTAGAGGGGATTATAACTACCAATTTTTAGATCTGTAAATTTTAAAGTTTTAAGTTGTAGACAAACTCATTTTAAAAAATTCACCCCCTTTTCACCCCCCCCCATTATTTGGATTTTTTTAAAACGAAAAAATACGTGTTTCTTTACTTTTAAAGTAGATCCAAAATACAAATGTTCAGGTCTGTAATATCTTCAGGTTCTGAAATATAAATAGACTCAATAAAGGCATTCGACCCATTATTCACCCTTCCTATTGGGATTTTGCGAAAACAAAATAATATGTGTTTCTTTATTATTAAAGGAGATTCTAAATACCAATTTTTACATCTATAAACTTTAAAAGTTTTGAGATATTGATACACTCATTTTAAAAAATCACCCCCTTTTCACTCCCCCCCCCCATTAATTGGACTTTCCACAAACAAAAAAGTACGTGTTTCTTTATTTTTAAAGAAGATCCCAAACACCAATTTTCAGGTCTGTAATATCTTCAGGTTCTGAAATATAAGTACTGTAGACTCATGAAATGCATTCGACCCATTTTTCAACCTTTTCCACCCTTCCTATTAGGATTTTCCGAAAACAAAATATACGTCTTTTTTATTTTTAAAGGAGATTCTAAATACCAGTTTTCACATCCATAACCTTTAAAAGTTTTGAGATATAGATACACACATTTTAAAATATTACCCCCCTTTTCACCCCCCTTAATTGGATTTTCCACAAACAAAAAAATTCGTGTTTCTTTATTTTTAAAGGAGATCTCAAACACCAATTTTCAGGTCTGTAATATCATCAGTTTCTGAGATATAAGTAGCCTCATTAAAGGCATTCAACCCCTTTTTCACCCCTTTTCACTCCTCCTATTGCGATTTTCCGAAAACAAAAAAATACGTGTTTCTTTATTTTTAATGAAGATTCTAAATACTAATTTTTACATCTGCAAACTTTAAAAGTTTGGAGATATAGATTCATTCATTTTAAAAATTCACCACCTTTTCACCATCCCATTAATTGGATTTTCCAAAAACAAAAAAATACGTGTTTCTTTATTTTTAAAGGAGATCAAAAGTACCAATTTTCAGGTCTGTAATATCTTCAGTTTCTGAGATATAAGTACCGGTATCCTGATTAAAGGCATTCAACCCATTTTCCCCCATTTTCACCCTTTTTCACCCCTCCTATTGGGATTTTCTGAAAACAAAAAAATACGTGTTTCCTTATTTTCAAAGAAGATTCTAAATACCAATTTTTACATCTGTAAGCTTTTAAAGTTTTGAGATATAGATACACTAATTTTAAAATTTCACCCCCCTTTTCACCCCCTTAGCGACGGAATATACAAAAATCCTCTCTTAGCGAGCACCTACATCTTAATATGGATGTATCCCCAGAATTTCATTTCTTTATGTCCAGTAGTTTTGGCACGGCGATGATGAATCAGTCAGTCAGTCAGTCAGTCAGTCAGTCAGTCAGTCAGTCAGTCAGTCAGTCAGGACAAGTTATTTTATATATATAGATGATATGAGTAAAGAGCTGAAATCATAGGTAAGGCTTTTTGCGGATGATGCTGTACTGTTTAGAGTAATAAACACTTTACAATAACATGACCAACTGCAAAAAGACCTCGACAATGTTGTGAGATGGACAGCAGGCAATTGTATGATGATAAACGGGTTTAAAAGTCGAGTTGTGTGTTTCCTAATAGGAAAAGTCCTCTCAGGTTTAATTACTCTGTTTATAGGGTGAACGTTCCGGATGGGGATCACTGTAAATGCCAAGGTGTTATTATACGGAAAGATCATCACTGGGGTAATCACATAAACGGTATTGTGATCACTGCACATGGTTATGAGGTTATTTGGTGGTTGTAGTAAGGATGTAAAGGAGAGGGCATATACGTCTCAGGTAAGAACCCAAGTACTGTAGAGTATGGTTTCAGTGTATTGGACCCTCACAAGAATTACTTGATTCGAGAACTGGAAAAATCCAAAGAAATGCAGCTCGATTTGTTTTGGGCGATTTCCGACAAAAGAGAAGCGTTACGAAAATGTTGCAAAGTTAGGGTTGGGAAGACTTGGGAGAATGTAGAAGAGCTGCTCGACTAAGTGGTATGTTCCGAGTTGGCAGTGGAGTAATGGCGTGGAATGACATTAGTAGACGAATAAGTTTGAGTGGTATGTAAATGATATTGGAATTCAAGAGGACAACTTGCGGCAAATATTCGTTTATAGGGAGGGGAGTTATGGATTAGAATAACTTACTAAGGGAGATGTTCAATAAATTTCCAATTTCTTTGAAATAATTTAAGAAAATGCCAGAAAAACAACAGATAGGGAATCTGCCATCTGGGCGACTGCCCTAAATGCAGATCAGTAGTGACTGATTTTGACTGATTCATATTTACGAACAGTATCGATAAATTTAGATTCGTGACTGCCTCTACCATGGAGGCATACTACCGTGAAGCTTACTCAACTACGGTATAAACGACTATCAAGGACATTAGAAGCTTTTAATTTTATGAAAAATCACAACATGGAGATAAATTTGGAATTCAAGAAGACAAATTGAGGGAAAATATTAATTTATTCGAAGAGGAGTTCGGGATTTGAATGGGCCGATGACCTTCGATGTCAGGCCCCTTAAAACAATAAGCAAAGCAAGGATTTGAATGATTTACCAAGGGAGGTGTTCAATAAAGTTCTAAATTCTTTGTAATTATTTATGAAAAGTCTAGGTAAAAAGAGACATGGAATATGCCACATGAGCGACTGCCCTAAATGCAGATCTGTGGTAGTTAATTGATTGATTGATTGATTGATTGATTGATTGATTGATTGATTGATTGATTGATTGATTGATTGATTGATTGATTGATTGGTTGCGTTCTCTGCTGTTTCGAAGACGAAGTTCTCTGCCCAGTTCTTTTTCAATGAACAAACAGTATCAGGGCTGACTTACACGGACATGAATTTAGAATAACTGTTACTCCAGCTGAGTTAGGACAAGGACGTCTATGTGATGAAACAGGCTGGTGTACCACCTCACTTCCACAGGGAGGACTACCACGAGGATGGATCGGACGCAGAACGGATTGTGATCAATTGCCCTTAACCTGGCCACCAAGTTCACCAGATTTAACACCATATGATTTCTTCCTGTGGGGCGTTAAAGATGAATTGTTTGTTCCTTCTCTACCGTTGAATATTCTGAAAATGAAGCAGCGCATCCAAGCTTCCTTCCTAAACATCACCGCGGACATGTTGGGGCGTGCGTGGGAAGAGATGGACTATTGAGTATATGTGTACAGTGATATAAGGCGCACATATTGAGCATCTGTAATGTATATATAGACATCAACTTGATGAGTTACAGTACACAATAAAAAAGATTCGTATTCCTCCATTAATTGCATTGTGTATTATGAATTTTTGAAACCACGAAAATCACATTGAATAACCCTGCGTTATGTATGTTGTATATTACATAATTTTCAAGAATATTCTGAATTTCAGTAGTACAATAAGAATTTAATTGTAAATTGTTCATACGTTTTGTATGTTGCCTGTTCGTTTTTTTTTTGGAGTTGCTTTACGCCGCACCGGCAGAGATAGGTCTTATGGTGACGATGGGGCAGGAGAGGCCTAGGAATGGGAAGGAAGCGGCTGTGGCCTTAATTAAGGTACAGCCCCAGCATTTGCCTGGTGTGAAAATGGGAAACTACGGCAAACCATCTTCAGGGCTGCCGACAGTGGGGTTCGAACCCACTATCTTCCGGATGCGAGCTCACAGCTGCGCGCTCCTAACCGCACGGCCAACTCGCCCGGTCCTGTCCTCTTTCAAAGTGTGATTTATATGAACTGTGTGGTTTTCAAATCAGCCTCATTTCCGTCTGATAGCAGATAGGAAGATGCGATCACTTTTCAACTGTGAAGTACTCTGGGAGATTTGTTAAAAATTCGCAAGTTCATTTTTTGTTTCGCATCAATTATTTCCTCAAATTTGTTTGTTCTTGGCTTGCTTACTTCTAGTTGTCTTACCGTACATTCGTTCAAGATGCAGTACATATGGCTTCAAGGTGTGGTTTTAGCGAAAAAATATTGTATTACAAAGCCAATCGTATCCATGGAAAGGGCGTTCAGTATCGAGAATGGTGTGCGCGATCCTCTCAAGGGAGACACGGAACTGGCTATAGTGAGAAAGTTGTAAGCAAATGAGTCTTTGCTCAGTGAGTCTGGCAAGAAACGCTCAATCGCTATATCGTTTATCTCAGGAGGCGTGGTATTCGTATTCCATGTTTCAAAAAGTGGCCAGGGTAAAGAAATTGTGACCAAACAAGGTTACTGCCATTCACGAGTTGCAGGAGCTGGATAAGGGAAAGTGAGTCGGTTACTGCACAAGTTTCTTAGCTTTTACAGTACAACTACTGGCAATTTTGAAAAACACGTCGTTCATAAATGAGTCCTGATTCCATCCGTCAGGTTACGTGTATACTCAAAATACGTGCATTTGGGCCACACATAGGCCACACGGGGACCATGAAAGACCCCTACACCCAACCAATGTCAGAGTTGTGTGTGCAATCTTGGTAAATGTAATAGTGGGTCCATTCTTCTTTTTGGATATGATGATCATAGACCGGTACAAGGACATTTTGCTGCAATTGGACGACATTAAGCTAACTCATAGTTACATTATGACAATTATTTGGGGATATTATGTCGTGTAATAATAAATAAATACCAGCTGACGTGTTTCGATCCTGCGACCAGGATCGTCTTCAGAGCAACAACAAAGCAAAATGGCAACGGTCACTCCATAGTAACCAGACTCAAGATAGAGAGACCCTGTTAGAAATATAGTTCATTCCAGGGCCTCCAGAGTCAAGGAGAAAGATGTTGACGAGTTAACTATGGAGGGTAGCCATGATCTACTCAGTATATAGCCATCACCTTTGTTGAAATTATTCGGGCGTTTAGCAATTTCTATCACCTCACGAATGATTCTAGGAATAAAATGTTTCTCTTTACAAATGGCAGAAGTTGCATCAAAAATTATTTGATGGTCATTATGTATGGGATGTTCTGCCACAGCATACTTCTCTGGCTGGCAAAGACGTAAGTGCCTGCGATGTTCTTAACCCTTGTTGCTACTTTCCTACATGTTTGGCCAACATAAACCGATCTACAGGAGCAAGGAATCATATGTATTCCAGCGCAGTTTAAACCAATAGGATCTTTGACAGATCACAAACAATTGCCTATGATGTATTAGGCTTAAAAATGGTCTTGATATTGTGCTTTCTGAGAATATTGCCAATCCTATCCGTGACAGATTGTACGTATGGCAAGAAAGCCAGACTCAACGGACGAGAATCACGTGACAATCTGTCTTTTGGCTTAGGATGTAGCACTTCATCAATCTGTTACCTTGAATAGCCATTGCTCAGAAATGTTCTGGTTAGGAACTCAAGTTCACCGTTTCATTTATCCTCCTCACAAACCTCCCTTGCTCGGCTGATAAGAGTGTTAAGTATAGCACGCTTTTTACAAGGATGGTGGTGAGAGGGCCCATGGATTAGTATGGGTAGGTTTACGGTAAGCCGAATGACCTAAAGTTCCATCTGATTTCTTAGTAACCAAAACATCCAAGAACGGCAAACATCCTCCACGTTCAGTCTCCATGGTAAATTTAATGTTTGGATGTATGCTGTTCAAGTGATCCGAAAATATGGATAATTCGTGTTCACCATGGGGCCAGATAGCAAAAAACATCCTCCACGTTCAGTCTCCATGGTAAATTTAATGTTTGGATGTATGCTGTTCAAGTGATCCGAAAATATGGATAATTCGTGTTCACCATGGGGCCAGATAACAAATGTGTCATCGACATATCTCAACCAGATTGAAGGCTTGAGCGTGCAAGATTGAAGACAACGCTCTTCAAAATCTTGCATATAGAAATTAGCGATGACTGGTGCCAATGGCGATCTCATGGCAACACCATCCATTTGTTCGTATATTGTACCATGAAAACTGAAATATGTGGTGGTGAGGAAAAGGTGAAACAGGTTAACAATGTCACCTGGAAAGATTTTATCCAACAGAGACAAGGTGTCCATGATTGGAACCCTAGTGAACAGAGACACAATCTCAAAACTGACCAGAATATCACCAGGGGAATCATGCAGATTGGATAAAATGCCAATAAAATGCGATTAATTCCTGATGGATGCCCCATTACCTATGTACGGCTTGAGAAGTTCTCCAAGGTATTTGGCCAGGTTGTATGTAGGAGAACCTATACTGTTAATAATAGGTGTAAGGGGAACTCCGTCTTTATGGATCTTAGGAAGGCCATAAAGTCGGGGAAATGTAGAAGCCTGCTGTCGCAAGCCACAAGAAACATCATTCGGAATCGAGGTAGCTTTAAGAAGAGACGCTGTTTTTCTATCAATGGCGTTGGTAGGATCATTTTTAGCACCTTTATAGACGGGATCACTGAGAAGTTCATCAATCTTGTTATTGTAGTCGACGGTGTTCATAACCACAGTAGCATTGCCTTTATCAGCCTTCAACACCACCAAGTCCTTGTTCAATTTTAGTTGTTTAAGAGCATACCTCTCTTTGGAAGTAAGGTTAGGACAAGGGGGTTTGAAATGTCTGATATGGTGGCGGTTTCAGGACGAATCTCCTCAGCAATATGATCCGGTAAGGGCTTTAGAGATGATCTCCTCCGTCGGAAGCTTAAGAGGTGAAATCGCAATATGTTGTGGTTAGGAACTCAAGTTCACCGTTTAATTTACCGTCCTCACAAACCTCCCTTGCTCGGCTGATAAGAGTGTTAAGCATAGCACGCTTTTTGCAAGGATGGTGATGAGAGGACCCATGAAGGTCCAAGGTGCCAATGGCGATCTCATGGCAACACCATCCATTTGTTCGTATATTGTACCATGAAAACTGAAATATGTGGTGGTGAGGAAAAGGTGAAACAGGTTAACAATGTCACCATGAAAGATTTTATCCAACAGAGACAAGTATTAGTATGGGTAGGTTTAATGACCTAATATCATATAGGCAATTGTTTGCGATCTGTCAAAGATCCTATTGGTTTAAACTGCGCTGGAATATATATGATTCCTTGCTCCTGTGGGTCGTTTTATGTTGGCCATACATGTAGGAAAGTAGCAACAAGGGTTAAAGAACATCGCAGGCGCTTACGTCTTTGCCAGCCAGAGAAGTCTGCTGTGGCAGAACATGCCATACATAATGACCATCAAATAATTTTTGATGCAACTTCTGTCATTTGTAAAGAGAAACATATTATTCCCAGAATCATTCGTGAGGCGATAGAAATTGCTAAACGCCCGAATAATTTCAACAAAGGTGACGGCTATATACTGAGTAGATCATGGCTACCCTCCATAGTTAACTCGTCAACATATTTCTCCTTGACTCTGGAGGCCCTGGAATGAACTACATTTCTAACAGGGTCTCTCTATCTTAAGTCTGGTTACTATGGAGTGACCGTAGCCATTTTGCTTTGTTGTTGCTCTGAAGACGATCCTGGTCGCAGGATCGAAACGTGTCAGCTGGTATATATTTATTACTACACGACCTAATATCCCCAAATAATTATCATAATGTCATTTAGTGGTCGTGAAAGTCTACGTATTATGATAACTTATAGTTACTTTCAGCAAGCACGGCGCGACCTACCAGACGTCAATTCTGTATCCCAGTCTGATCTGCAACTTCTTTGAGGACAGAGGAAACTCTAAGAAATTTTGGCCGCCAAGATCACCGGACTTAAAGACATCATTCCTTCCCTTGGGGTTATCTCAAAGAGTTCGAGGTGGAACCTTTACCATGATGGAATCCATGAGTCCCGGAAGACGAAGTTGCGCCGACGCCACGGCGTCTGGGACGTATTTCTGCATAGGTCCATATTATTGATCTGTGAGACGTTGCACTGGTTTATTTCTGGGCATTTATTTAAGCTTCTTTTAAAATTGTTTGAAGTATTGTCGCGCTGAGATGCTCCTCTACACAGCCGTGCCTTACGTATGTTATGTTCTGTATTAATTAAGAATTGTCCAAGGATAGGATGTATAAGAATATCACAGACTAAGTATGCTCTTTATACCATAATGACCTATATTGAATTGAATCACATTTTGACCAATTAATTTTAAAACTTGCGGTGATGTGTCTGCATCCAGCCATCATAATGGGCTATTATCATTATGTTGTCCACTATTTATCATGTACCTTTTATTGCATGTTGCTTTACGTCGCACTGACACAGTTGGGTTTTGTGGCGACGATGGGGCAGGAAAGGGCTAGAAGTGCGAAGGAGGCGGCCGTGGCCTTATTTAAGGTACAGGCCCAGCATTTTCCTGGTGTGTAAATGGGAAAGCACGAAAAACCATCCTACTGGCCGCACTTAAGCGACTGCAGCTATCGAGCTCGGTGTACAATTTTTTTATTATTATTATTATTATTATTATTATTATTATTATTATTATTATCAGAGTATTTGAGATTAGCTTTTCCTTGCCCATCTTGAAGAATATAGTAATAAATTTAATATTAAATACATTCTTTTCTATAATTGTATTAACTTGCTAACCGGATATCAAAAATAAGGTTTCTAACTAAATTAATTTTCTGTTGGATGTTAAATTGTAACTGGTTCTTAATTAATATTATTCTTAATGTTACGGAGATATCCGTGGTAGTTAGAGGTGAAAGAAGGTGCGGGATGGAATAGGTCTCAACTACAAAATTAAAGTTAATTTAAAACTTTAACAAGGTTACATTTTCTTTTCAAAATCAACAAATAACAAAGTATAACAGGTACCAAGTAGCAGATCAACAAATTAAGAAATTACAGTTCGTTACAAGATTTAGGCTTCGAGCCCTAAGTTTAATTTCTGAGCTCTCAGCTCACAACCACAATTGCTAAAGGGCAGAAAACCCCTAAGTACAAGGAGCACTTGCTCCCAGCCATTAACCTCAAGCCTCTCTAAGGCACTTTTACCACAACACCATAAAGAGTTGACCCGCTCTCGACCTTTCAAGCCTATCAAGGCAATAACAGACTCTTATCCAAACTGCCATCAAGGCATAAAAAACAGGGGTATTTAATACCCAACCTACAGGGCCTTCGCATGAAGAAAACAAAACATCAGGTTAAGTTACTGGCCCAAAGTACAGAAGGGATTGGAGGCGTAAACTTGCACTCCTAAATGCACTTTTAAAACCTAAGTGACTCTAGGCCGAAACACAGGGGCTAATCCCTAGCTAGGGAGGTGACCCGTATGAGAAAACTTTACTACATTAAAGAAGAGAAGAACGGTTATGAAAACGTAGTCACCTCCTTTTCAAAATGAAGGGGAGTTCGAGAGGGTGAAGCACTCTCTATCCCGCTTTACAGTAAAATATATTTGTAGATTTGACATAGGCAGAAAAGGGATTTACATTTTAAAAGATGGGTTACATATTAAAGGATTCGAACCTTCTCCGAGAGTTAAACTGCTGAGCTAGCAAGAAATAAAGATGTTAACAGGCCATTACCTTGTTGGAGGTCTGTTGCCCGAAGAAAGAGGCGCGTCCCGCCCCCTGCTGCATATCCACACACTAAGAAGGACGTTACTGAAGTGGCCCTGAGACAAGAAAATCAGCAGTTTTTATACCCTCGTGGAAAGTTCGAGGCCTTTCATGAATGATAACAACCCGCCCATAAACTTTTATTGGATAACAGCAAAAACTAATACACAAGACGAGGAAGAAACACCTTATTGGTGGAAAATGAATTACATAAATTCCTGATTGGTCACATTCAAAACAGGCGGAAAGAAAGGATTTATATTGCCAACCCACAAACCACAGAACAAAATTTAGTAAAAACATAACTTAGGAATACAATATTTCTTCAAGAAAGTTCACTCCATTGCACCAGAGTGTATTACCATAGTTTTTGGTAGAGACATCTGTTAGAGATTGTCCACACTTCTTAATCGTTGAAAAACAAAGGCAAATAAAAAAACACTCGGTGACATCTTTTGAATAACCGTGGAATTAGTTCAGTAGTTAAAGTTCCAAGTTTCTCCAGTAGTGAAGTTTCAATTGGCGCTATATTTGAATTAGCGGCGTGGAGGTGTACCGCCCGGTACACTTAATATGGGTGGACCTTAGTGGACAGTTTTAATTAAGTCAGGTTCATCGCACTAAATTTAATTCATTTATCTTCTTTTTATTTTACCTTAAATTCAGGTACCGGTACATGAAATGTACTTTATTTGATTGTAAAATTCATACTAGCTCATGTCACCAATGGAATGTTGGGCGTCGCCACGATTGTTAATTATATAATTCGTTGTTATTCCCTCTATGACATTTGGAGTCGTGACCTGGTTGGTACGTCAGTTGTTTACTGATTCTCTTCCATATTTGATGTGGGCTTGAAGCGTCCTAGCTCGATCCGAACTAAATTAATTCGAGGTTGGAATTTGATTTATTGTGGTTCTGAATTTTAATTGGGGCTGATGACCTTCGATGTTAGGCCCGTTAAAATAACAAGCAACATCATGAATTTTAATTGAATTTATTTCATTCCGGCTGGAATTATAAGTGAATTCATTTCTGCTTTTCCGAGTGCTATGGACTTTTACTTTACTTACATCTGGGAGTTGGTGTTGAATGCTCCAGGTTCTTGCGGTTTTCATGGAGGGTAGCATGGATTACCATAATATTGACAAAAATAATAATAACTAATAATTCCCGTTTCTAAAATGATTCAATTTAATTTAATTATTTTAAATCTTTTTTGCTATTTGCTTTACGTCGCAAAGACACGGATAGATATTATGGCGACGATATATTTATTTTTTAATCTTTGCCTTCGGCAACCTGAGGTATATTCTTATTGTTAATATGTGGTTTAGTATACCAAGCTCATTGTTCCTTTATTATAAAACTGTTGTTTCAATATTAAGGAGGGTTTTGGGTTTTTATTCACCTTATTTATTTGTCATTTATTTATACTCATGTCATAGAGCTTCTTGTCTTTTATTTAATAATGTCAAGATTTTGTTTATTATTCATTAAATATTTCTTAAATTGTACCTTAAATTCTTAATTCATGGCCCTTAAGGCCATGCTATTTTTTTGGTGGCATAGACCCTCCTGTGTGGAATACCTTCCTTGGGTGGAGCCTGCTGCAGTTCGCTTCTTGTTACGTTGTTGTTGGATAGGTACCGGTTTTGTAAGTGATTAGCGTGATTCAACAGTGTGGTAGCAGTGCGTGGTTCCCATTAATGGTCCTCCGGGTTATGGGCTAGCATGTTTCTACTTTCCGACTACTACAGACGCCACTTTAACTGGACCCTTATTACTTCCGTCGATCGTCAGTCAACTTCAACAGCAGCTCCGATAGTATAGTTCGAAACCTTCGATCTCTGAATCGTTACGGATATTTTCTTCTCATTTTGCTGGCCAATCGATAGGGTTCAGAAGAAGGCATAAGTACTTTAATTGAAAGGCAAAATGTGCTTGCTTAAATTATTTGAAATGGAAAGTGTTTATTTTAAGTGAACCTGATATATAAAAATCTTACATTTAAAACTTAAGAGTCAAATTTTTTAAAAAAGCTTTTGAAAATGGCTGAAAATCAAGTACACTATGCCTTTAAAAACTTCCTTAGACTGCAGACAGAAATAAGAAAAGGCAAAACCATTAAGAGACGCGAGAAACCTGAAAGTCTGGAACTCAGATTTCAAATCAATACTGTGGGTTAATCTACATGATCCATAGAAAATCTGTCTTTCACAGATTTATTTAAGGTTGCCTACAAATGATAAATTACAATGCAGGGTATCATACAACCATCGAATGTATCCATGATCGAACCAAACTAACCTCCAGTTACTTTGTACTTGTTATGTCTTTATTACAAAGCATGGTGCTTTAAAAGTGAAACTGCAACAACGAACGATATAAAAGAAATGGCACCGTCTAATGGCACCATAGGGCACTCTTAAGTTAATGTTAGATCAATGCTCACATATGTATTCCCAATAAACACGTTCAGCAGATACCAGCTTATGATCAAAAAAATATATTACATCTTCAGGAAGACCACCAACTGTTGAAGTAATTACTATATTGGGAATATGTTCAGAAGGAAAAGAATAAACCTGAAAAAAAGTGTAACGAATACTTGAAAGAAAATTAATCAATTAACTTTGAGGTTATGTAGAATTCCTACCCAAGAAATTGTTTAAAACAAGCAGACGATGTTATCGAAGAACAAACACATGTGAATGATCGTTCTTCCTTCCATTCAACACTACTGGTTGTATAACGAAATTTATCTCCTTAATCTACTTTACATACCAAAATCAAAATCAAACCAGAATAAAGTGTACTCACACGTGCGGAGAAAATAAGTTATTAAGTAAAAGCCGACGAATTTGAAAGCGCGTTAGCAATATCTAAGGACAAAATAACCGTCAATAGCAGTATGCAACCTATCTTGGATTCTTATAAAATGTGAGGAAGACAAACAAGTAATCGGAATCCTTGGCTCAGTAGTTGGGATTAGTCCTCGTAAGATAGCTTTCATATGGGATGACACCTACGTGTACGCCTGCTAGTACAACGCTACTGTGGAAGATACTTCGCAGCCAGTAAGGTATGTTAAGCCGAACATGACCAATAGTGAGTGCCACTGCCTCACTTTCCTTGATTAAGTCCTCCACTCAAGACACTATCACTGTCCACGAAAGTCAGAAATTTTAAAAATCCAAATATTTACACGTAATATCGGCCTAGTCCTTGCATGAGGCGTTCCGTAAGCTAACACTGAATGCCTCAGTCCTACGATGGTGGGTATCATCACTTATTGTCAAATACCTCAGGGCTACTGTGATTCGTATCATCACGTAACATCTAACGTGTATGTTCTTCTGTAATGTATATCATCACCTACCTTCTGACATACAAGTCCGTTATGATAAAGTTCAAAAAATATCGTAACCATGAAACACAAGAGAAAATATTTACTCCAACTGACGGCTCAGTCTTGCTATGATTCTTTTTCCACGCAATGAAATAATATTACCAAATTAGCTCATGAACTCAACATACGGACGATGATAAAAGAAAATTGTAATCATTTCACATACAAAATTCCATTAACCGAAAACCAAATATATTTGAGAACCTCAAATGCATCCCGTGTCAAACCACCGACTGACAACTCATCTACTCAGTAAATTTAATCATACTAACTCCCAAAACCTATCAATCATCTTTTCTAGTTGTTCACACATCTCACTCGAACCTACGAAATGGTATGTAAAGTTCCCTACTGCAAACTTTATCCCAACGTGAAGTCGAAACTAAACGAAATATTCCTAATTGAAACCAACAACAATTCCATCACGATGAATACGCTATTCAGTGACAAATGGTCGATTCAAAATCTACTTCCTAAGATCTTTGCTAAAAAGAGTTAGATGGAGACTAACAGCTTGACCTTATATTGCACCCTTCACCCGATGTATTAGACGTCGATCACTTCATCCTGGGCTCTGCCTCCGCTGCACTGAAATAAAAATACTCACCATTGATGATCGTCTTCCTCAGGGGTGGTGACGTTCACTAGACTGTCGGGGTGCTCTCGCGATAGGGATATAAGGTTTCTAGGCTAAACTATATTGTTGAAATAATTAAACGGCTGGCTCAGACTGAGGTTAAATACATAATTTATAAATTATGTATTTAACCTCAGTCTGACCCCTGAGGAAGGCGATCATCAATGGTGAGTATTTTTATTTCAGTGCAGCGGAGGCAGAGCCCAGGATGAAGTGATCGACGTCTAATACATCGGGTGAAGGGTGCAATATAAGGTCAAGCTGTTAGTCTCCATCTAACTCTTTTTAGCAAAGGTGAGTCTGAGAAAAAAGATTGACTTTTTATGACATAAATACAAAATATTATTAACTAAGTCAAGTGTGTGTGTGATGTGACCCGTGTACCTGACAGAGAAACCAACCACTAATATAAACAAAGGCGAGTGATTCCATACCAGATGAATTCAAAGTAGGATAACGATAGCTAAAATGACTTGTCCCATTAATTTAATACACTCAAAAGTAATTAATCAAATAGAAATATTCTCCATGTAATTACGCCATTTAAAAATGCATGACGCACACCAATTGCCCTTGTACGGTAACTTTAACTCAATGGTTACTCGTTCATCAGAATCTTGCCTAAACTCCTAATGAGATTGTACACTTAAAATCAACATTATTTTTTATCATTTTACTAAGTATTAATAGGGTTACACATATTCTATAACTCATAACATTCAATAATTCCTGAGATTCAATAATCCGCTTTACGAACATCATCTAAAAGAAAATTGGATCAATCGTTACATTTATTTACTGATCTCTGATGGCTGACTGTCACCATCTGACATTTCAAAGTTACTAAGAACTAAAAATGGTCAATAAATGGCTATGTTAAGTTTACAAATTTAATGTTGACATCACTGTGTAAAATCATGAGATGGGAGGTCAATTACATCAAGTTAAATTTAAGTATCTAATCAACTGAACAGCTATTGCATTTAAAACATTTCTACCTGACAAGTGTTGATCATATTCGGCCTCGCAGGGGCCCAAATTTAGCGTATCTAGATATGACAAAATATCTTTCACATCTTCACTATTTCTGGATCAACTCTATTTACTCAACACATAATTTAAAAATTATAATACGTTGCGCTGTTCAGTGATGTCACACTTATTATGCTTGCCATTACATGCATCTAATCAAAACGTGACTCTGAGATGTTGTTTAGTTTTGTGGACGCGAGCTCTCATTACCCTAACCTTAAATTAAACACAGAGACAATTATTCCGTCTTAATCACAGAAAAGGTTTCTACAACTCAAATCACGGTCAGTCAGCACCTATGCTAAATAAAAATCGAATAAAGAAAGTACATCTGAAATAAAGGACAAGAATATGCAAATTTATATACACACCAATTCACGCACATAGTCGAAACCAAGACAAGATTTAAGTAGACAGTAATTTACATAATTCTACACCGCGTGTTGATTTCAATGTCCAATGATACTTTCATTGAAATCTGCGGCGACCATGATTAAGATTAAGTTATTCATGGCTGTCGGCTGCTCTATAAAACTCAAATATCATCTGATGGCAAAATGAAGGGTAATATGCAAAATCAAACATGGCGCAATAGAAATCACTCGAATGACGTTAACACAGCCTCGATTATATTGGATCTCCGGCACATCCCAATCTATCTAAAATTTCAAAAATAAAATAAATAAATGGAAACCATTTGATATTATTACAAACATCATCTTATGTACAATGCACGTGTCTGTGTGCCTTGTTTATCCATCACGCAATTAAATGTTCGATAATTAGTTGTACTGGCTGATCATTCAAACTGATGCCTTGCATCATAGTATTGAGCATTCTCTTAACTTCCTAATTTTCCACTTATTCTTATTTATCCTTAATTATATCGTCAAAGACATCAAATTACACTAATTACCTCGAGTACATAAACAACTGCGCTACTTCATGATATTCAGAGCTCCGCGCATTTCTTTTACCTTTATTCGTGATTATCACTTATCTCACAGCTTGACCGCTGGTGTACACATAGTTTCCTTCTGTACTCTCATTTTATATCACGTATTTCTCAGCTACACCGCTGACCTAGAAATATCTTTTATTTCTCTCAGGATAATAAAGTCGCGACGAATGCTCATAACTCTTCCTCATAACGGGAAAATTTGATGTTCAACCTTCCACAACCAATTCACCAACTTGGATGTAGCAGCAATAGCTTCTTTACCTTAATTCATATTAAAAGGACAACAAACAATCTCAGTTTGTTTTCAGGTCTACTCTGATCATTGGAAATCACGTAAAATATGCTAGCATGGCTATCACAATCGCAAGTAGCGGGATTGCCTACCACAAAAAAGGAAAATCACAACAATAACAAAAAAATATATCTCTGCGCGATAATAAATTTGTATCATCACCATCAATTACCGCATTACACCACGAGAATGAAAACCTCATTACACTACGATCATAAAAATTCCTAGAACTTACCACATTTGAATGCACCACCTAATGGAAAAATCGCCATAATGAAATATACGTTACTCATAGTACAAAATCAGAGTTAAATGCTGATGTGGAAATATATCTCCAGTACAATATAACCATTAATGTACTTGTGCGTGAACGGTAAACAAAGCTATCTACAAGGTGGACGTAAACGCTACATGACTAACCTTAAGTGATCATAAAATCACAGATCTAAAATCATAGACAACTCGCGTCCTAAACTAATTGTATTTACATAATTAAAATAAACAACATCTTAGATTGGTATTTTCACTTACTGATTGTAGATATGCCAGTCGTTTCTCCCATCGTCCCAGTGGCTATTCTAGCTTAAGCCATGGCTGTAGAGATGTAGGATGCCCTTATAATCTTGCTGTATCCAGACATAATTGAAATGCACACTTATTTTTCACACACACACGGCACTTGCTCTTGGTGCTTATACACTAATTACAAATGTTTTATTAACACTATAACTGGCATTATTGGGCTTCGCATACAATTTCCGTAATACACTGACCATGAAGACAGTACAAAAATATTCTGTCGCCGTTCTGCACAACTGGGCAAGAGCTAACCCCTGAAGTAACGGTATATCGGCTTACCTACCCCTTCACGAGGTTCCTGCTTGTTTGTTTATATCTTGAGGTCGTCCTCCTCACAATTCCCGGAATTCTGCTAGCCTGAATGAACTGTCTGAAAAATACACATTCCTTTTCTGCCAGCTACCTGGCTTGACAAAACAATAATAGTTAGCAAGTCTCTCCTTCCGTAAATTGTTGCTCGTCCACCGTCCCAGTATTGAATCTGTCTTATATATCTACAGGAGTCCTGGCGACATGACATGCTGTCGCATTTGTGAATAAAGTTAATGTTTCCATCAGTGTCTAGGTGTTATAACAGAAAATTAGAAATTAATGCTCCCCTCGCAGTTTATGTTATAGCACAGCCTTTTTTCATGTTTATAAGTAATTTACTCAACAGTCGAAAAGATTTTGAGTTGGCGAATTACAATACATTGATACAACACACACTGCGCACAGCAGCACCACTGAGACTCTTAAACGACACATAGGTTCTGAGAGAGAATGCGGTAGGCGGGTCTATTTTATTTGTTCTGGGCATCCACGGGGCTCCGCTTCCTGCCCGCAGGGGGTTTTACGTACTAGTATCCCTCCGCATTTGCGCGTGGCTTTCATCAGCAGATATAACATTTTTCATACATGTCGTACACCTATTTTTACAAGTATTTCTGAAGACCCAATATTACTGCAAACACTCTGACGGACATTACATTAACCAACGATCGTAAAGTTATTAATTGGATTGTAAGCGTCCGTGACACTATTTTCTCTTGACGTTGCACTGTAGTTGAGCGTAAACTGTCAACACGTGATTCAGGGCGTGGGATCTGCTTTTCACTAACGCACTTTGTCAATTAAACTTATTATCAAGTAATTAATTACAAAAATATCATGGAAAATCCGCTATTTCCTCCTGCTGTAGGGATCACCCTGCTTCTGCTTTTACATTTTCCGTATATCCAAGATTGACTAAATTATTTGAGGTGTTGGTTCAAAATGTATATTTTTAAGCGTTCCCATTGGCTGAGTACTTCCTTAGGGTATGTGACGTACTTCTGGATGGACTCAACCACTAGTTTTCAAGGGGTGTTTGGTAACGTTATATCCTTGTTGCTCACTCTGCTTTGTCTCTCTCCATCCCCGACTCCTTTGTTAGTTCGGGGGGCGGGGGGGGCCGGTTTTATGACCACGGACTTCCTGGTTCCCGTGAGAAAGTGACAACAGAAGTATGCAGTAGTCGGTGTCCTCAGTTTATTAGAGGGCTCTTAGCAAGTGCAATTACTTTGCTGTGTCCCAGAACGTGCCTTAAGACTCATGTTGGGGCTCAATTTTCGATACCCAAAATTATATGGGACCTCGCATGCCGCCTGAGTGGTAGCTGTCTTATCTACGAAATGCTGGATAAAATGATTTTGTATTTATACATTAATTCGGGATATGGGTGTAATATAGACCTACCGTCTAACGGTGAATCATTATTTAGGCAATGACATCACTTGTTGCTAAATAGCACGCGGGCATTTATTCACTCGTAAACTGGCTCCGTATAACATGAATATTTAATTTCACAGGGGCGTTATCCACACAGCCTGTCGCAAAATTTCACAAATCATAATTATTATATGAGCATTTCTAGCACAATCTGTCCCAAAACGTCCTTCCCATCATCATCTAGAGGGTGTTCCAACTTAATCAAAACGTACCAGAGAACGTTTAATTCATCCCAATAAGTTATCCCCTGTTACAAAGTATCATCCAGCACAAATTTCATGGTGATAAATGTAATTCTTAACCTCAAGAAGTCCGACTCGTCGGTTCAGAGGGTTTAGGGTTCGATTACCGGCCGGATCGGTGATTTTAACCTTCATTGGTTAATTCCAATGGCCCGGGGGCTGGGTGTTTGTGCTGTCCCCAACATCCCTGCAACTCACACACCACACATAACACTATCCTCGACCAAAACAACACGCAGTTACCTAAACATGGCAGATGCCACCCACCCTCCTCGGAGGGTCTGCCTCACAAGGGCTGCACTCGGCTAGAAATAGCCACACGAAATTAAAAAAATTAAAATTAACCTCAAGAAAATGACGTAGACACCAGTCTAACACACGATACTCCATAACAAAAATCTCTAAAATCTAGTTTTAATTCCTTAATTTTATACTTTTAACCTCACGGATTAATTATCTGGTGATGATTACTAACATTATTGTAACTATTACTGTTTTTTATTATTAATAATAATATTGAGCTAGCGCATAAAACGTCTGAAAAATTTTACCGTTACTGTTCATTTCACAAAAAACGAACTGTTAACAAACTTGTTTAACCTTAACGTGGACATAGACGATCAATATGAAAAGAGGCACGAAATATTCCATAATCATCAATAATTTACTATGACACTTCCTTACAAACTAACACACGCGAACTGATGGTGATACCGGCCAAACCAGCACATCGTCGCTGCCGCGACAAAATCTCGATATTTCAATATTTTAGCTTAGAACAGGGCCTCTCAGGGTGCATGCGCGTGGTGCATGCACTGTGCACGGTGCAAAGACGACTTCGCTTGGTTGACCAGAGTGCAGACCCCTCCACTCCTCTCTCCCCACACCTGTCTCACCCGTTCGGCCTGTCTCCGCGTTCCTCACCTTCACTGCTGTTTCTCCCCCACTGCGAAATGTTTACGTGTGGTGAGCGGAGGCGCTCAGTTGTATGGGACAAGGTTACCAGTGTTATTAAAAAAATTAAAAAAGTGAATTAGAAATACACATACATGTTTGAGAGGAATGTAAACATAATTTTAAAAAATGCAGAACCCGTAACCACAATGAAAATGCTACAGTACTGGAACAAACCTCCTTTGTGGATATAGAATGCTCTTCTTCAAGATGTTTCAACTTCCTTAATTCTTTCTCTCTGACGTTTCCTATGATTTCACAATAATTTTCCGAATGTAGTCTGTTGTAGTGTCTTTCAGCAGACGATTTTCTTACGCACGTAATTATCGTCCCTATCGTCCCACAGATTAAGCATTTGGCGTTATCGTCACGACAGACAAAAAAAAACGAAAGTTCCCAGTTCGATTGAAATGGACTTTCGGAAGTCTTTGCTTTCTTCGAAACAGGTTGCTCCATTATTATATTGTTGTCGTGCGCTTATCTATTTCACTGATAAACACGTCGTCTACCACCAAACGCTTCGTCGCTCTCAGCACACTACACCATCCGAGTCAAGCCGAGTTGAGGCGAAGCGTACCGATGCACAGTGCACAGAGCCTATGCACCTCGCTCTGCACGCGTGAGAGTTTGGGCGTTTGAGAGTCCCTGGCTTAGAACTTTGGCCGGTAAGGTTCTGTCATCTAAGGTGCAATAGTGTGTGAATATTGTCAATGCATTCTCGCTTTTCGTAATGTATGTGCTGCGGGTCAGTATATCTCCAAAAATATTATCACATAGGAGGTTTTGTTCCGGCAACGACGACATGCTAACTACATATTATACAAATCAAGACACAGATAGTAGTTGTAGTTGGTTTGAGAATTCCTTCTGGCACACCTTCAAGGTGGCGTTCTGGTTTATGGTGCTGATAACCACGGTTTGCTGAACCTTGTAGGATTCCAGCAAGATATAGCAGATATCCTGGATTCAGGAGGCCAAATGGACTGTGTTGCGATTGACCTACCTAAGGCATTTGATAGGGTAGATCTTTGAAGACTACTGGCAAAAACGAGTGCAATTGGACTAGAAAAAAGAGTGACTGAATGGGTGGCTATATTTATAGAAAGTAGAACTCAGAGAATTAGAGTACGCGAAGCTTTATCTGACCCTCTAATAATTATGAGGGGAATTCCTCAAGGCAGTATTATTAGACCTTTATGTTTTCTTATATATCAATGATATGTGCAAAGAAGTGGAATCAGAGATAAGGCTGCTTGCAGCTGATGTTATTCTGTACAGAGTAATAAATAAGTTACAAGATTGTGAGCGGCTGCAGGGTGACCTCGATAGTGTTGTGAGATGGACGGTTGACAATGGTATGATGATAAAGGGGGTTAAAAGTCAGGTTGTGAGTTTCACAAATAGGAAAAGTCCTCTCAGTTTTAATTACTGCGCTGATGGGTTGAAAGTTCCTTTTGGGGATCATTGTAAGTACCTAGGTGTTAATATAAGAAAAGATCTTCGTTGGGGTATTCACATAAATATGATTGTTAATAAAGGGTTCAGATCTCTGCACATGGTTATGAGGGTACTTAGGGGTTGTAGTAAGGATGTAAAGGAGAGGGCATATAAGTCTCTGGTAAGACCCCAACTAGAGTATGGTTCCAGTGTATGGGACCCTCACCAGGATTACTTGATTCAAGAACTGGAAAAAAAATCCAAAGAAAAGCAGCTCGATTTGATCTGGGTGATTTCCGACAAAAGAGTAGCGTTACAAAAATGTTGCAAATTTTGGGCTGGGAAGATTTGGGAGAAAGGAGACGAGCTGCTCGATTAAAAGGTATGTTCCATGCTGTCAGAAGAGAGATGGCGTGGGAGGACATCAGTGGACGAATAAGTTTCAGTGGTGTCTTTAAAAGTAGGAAAGATCACAATATGAAGATAAAGTTGGAATTCAAGAGGACATATTGGGGCAAATATTCGTTTATAGGAAGGGGAGTTAGGGATTGGTATAACTTACCAAGGGAAATGTTCAATAATTTTCCAATTTCTTTGCGATCATTTAAGAAAAGGCTAGGAAAACAAACAGACAGGGAATCTGCCACCTGGGCGACTGCCCTAAATGCAGTTCAGTAGTAATTGATTGAACCTGTACTTCGGTCATGGCTTGCAGTGAAATTTTCTTACTTATTATGCTTACAGTCTAACACGGAACTTATGCACGTACACTTTGTTCAGATCGACACTTCAACACCCCAGTTATCACGCAAATTCGCGTCCAAAAACTTTCTCAACAATGACTGAACAAGCGCAGGTCAGTTAATGTTAATCAGCAAAGCTTGCTGCCGCGACCGATCATATGTTCCATTTCTCCCGAACAGGTGAACTTATCTTACTGTTTCTTTATTCCACCAACACTAATGGATGAGACAGATATATAAAATCCCAGATCGAAAACTGGGCTGAGTGTCTTATCGTAGTAATCTTAGTCCGTTGTTATCACAACACTCACCGTTTTGTTCAGTGGCAGAATACAAGAGAAACGCCTATGTCTGACCACATTTTGCAGTTACACTGGTTTGTTTTTATCAGTTCGTAACTTCAACTCATTCCTCTCAAACAGTCTACATGCACCTCACGTGGTTTCACAGTACGATTATCTAAATAATTTCACGATTTACAGCTCCGTGATAGAGTTACACATTGCAATACCAAAAATCAATCCTGTTACTGACGCATAATGCAGTATATTGTGTTCATATTCGTTCACATTAATCACCCTATGGTGGAGGTGAAGCCTCGCGCGGTGTAATGTAGTCCGTACATCAGCAGCAATTCAGCCTGAACATTTGGGCAGGTGTGGTCTGTGACTGCCTAGTAGGCCAGTATGTTCTTTCACAAAAGATCAGCGGACCGAATTACAGACAGTTTGTTCTAGAACATTTACCTGTTTTGTTAGAAGACGTTCCGTTCACAGACGGCACGTACTGTATGGCTTATGCACGATGGTGTTACAGTACATTTAGAACCGTGAGGTGCAGGTCTTGAATGGTACTCACGGAAATAGTTGGATAGGCAGAGGGGAACCAATTCTGCGTCGTCCGCATTCAGCCAAGGTAAATCTGGTGAATTAATGTCTCTGGGAATACTTGAAGTAATTGGTTACACCAGTCCCGTGGAGAACATGTAAGTACTTCAGCAACACACTCTAGGAGTGGGAAAATGTCATGCAAACATACATTCCTTCAGTATGGTACGTTAAAGTTCATTTTTCGTTAGATACGCGCATAGGAAAGTGAACTCACCGAAAACTGTTCTGATGGACCGCATATCAATATATGGCTGGAAGGCGTGACTAGACTTAAGGGAAATAATGGGTAGGAAGAGCATTGTCACATTCACCGTTTTGGCAAAACAGGGACGATATTAATGCCACTACATCGTGAAGGAAAATGTAGGTTCTAGTGTTGAAAACCATGTAATGTGTAATCCTTATTTTTATCTCTTAAAACCTGGACTTGAAGGCATGCAAATCGAGGATGACCTTGTCGAGATGAGTGTGTTTAACTGCGAGTACTCACGCACGTTTTAAGTAGACATCGTTTTTTAGGCAAATAACTATTTTTTCCTTAATATCTGCATGCGTCACCTTTTAAATTTACATGTTTCATGAATGTTTAGGTCTATATAAAGCAGTTTTATAATGCCAAAAAAAGCGTATTTTGACGTTAGATCCTATTTTCCTTTCTAAGTCTATTTTCAGTGCCAATATATTTTTTTGCTAGCTGTTTTACGTCACAAAGACACAGATAGGTCTTACGGCAACGATGGGACAGGAAAGGGCTAGGAGTGGGAAGGAAGCGGCCGTGGCCTTAATTAAGGTACAGCCCCAGCATTTGCCTGGTGTGAAAATGGGAAAACCACGGAAAACCATTTTCAGGGCTGCCGACAGTGGGGTTCGAACCTACTATCTCCCGAATACTGGGTACTGGCCGCACTTAAGCGACTGCAGCTATCGAGCTCTGTACCAATATTTCAGATTGACTAATTTTTTCTTTCTTACATTTGAATTTCCTTTTTAATTTTGATATTTACACTATTCATAATAATGGCATACTGTACCATTAATTTTAAAGAGCCTGTAACTTAAAGGTAAACTATGATTCTTATGAGCCTGTGCCGTTAAACACTACAAGGACAGATAGCAACCGCTTCCTCGTTCCCAGCTTTGGTAAGCCCAGCAATTAGTGACACAATACGAACGTCCCAGTCCCTTTACCTTTATAAATAAAACCTTGTCAATTCTTGGAATTTCATCTTTCACTAGACAACAGTTTTACATCTGGTATGTGTTGGCCTTTAGAGCTCAACGCGTTCACTTGTATAAAACGTAATACCGAAAATAAAATCATCTAAAGTGAAAGTTCATCATATCAAAAACTTCAAATATTTCCCTGTGTCTTCAGTTGACGTTGAACGCTCTTTCTCAGCGTACAAATTAATACTTAGTGACATAGGTCATAACATTTCCATGGACAATTTAGAGAAAGGGCTTATTATTTACTGTGAAGCCAACTACGGACATGATGTTTAACCTCAGTCGGTAATTGTGAGTTAGGTCTATATGTGCCGATTGTGAAATGTATTTGGTTTCTTTTAATACCGATATTGCACATTAAAATTAATTTAAGGTCGTTTACGTCGCTGTTTTAATGTTTTCTTGATATCTGCTCAGTTATGTATATATCTGCCTATTATTCATTTTAGTGTCCAATTGTAGCAGTTAAGGAGCCAATTTTAGGAGCCTGAAACATTAACTTTTGTAGCCTAAACTTCCGCTGTCTACTTATAGCAAAGTGTGTCACACTACGGCAATCTGTTTATAATATCTCGTTTGTCTGTTCAATTTTCATGTGTTCGTAAATTATTCTTATCGATTTCGGACTTTGTTACTTGTATGGTACCTGCATTTGCAAACTTCTCCGGTACAAATCTGGTTCATTTAACAATCAGTATAAATGTTGGTATAATCGCCAGAAAACTCCCGTGCCTTTTGTTCCTTTCATTGGCATCAATGTCGTGTTTTTTCAGCCAGCTCGCATGGGGGAATATCACTGTTAATTGATAACGTGGCCATCCTCTGGTAGGTTTTGCGGCGATACACTGGAGGTTGTATAACGCGGCGACGGTAGTGAAGCTGACGATACACACAGTGGTGCCAAGGCGAGCATACCGCATACACCTGTTTTGTCTCAGTGTTTGCGTCCCCTACATCTGCCTACTCTGCTCCCATTACCGGTAACATACTCGATGTCCTGGCGACTAAGGTCGGGCGCACAGTATATCTCACTGCCTGTTCCAGAAGTTTCGTAACACTTTTACAACAACGTATTTCTTAGGAACAAAGTAAATACCACACATGCCTCTTGCCCAGTCTGTATTTTATTACTTCAAGTAGAGGCGTCCTAATATTCGTTGAACGTATTTCAGATACCCTTTCTTTCTTTCTTTCTTAATCTGCTTACCCTCCAGAGTTAGCTTTTCCCTCGGACTCAGCGAGGGATCCCACCTCTACCGCCTCATGGGCAGTGTCCTGGAGCGTGAGACATTGGGTCGGCGATACAACTGGGGAGTATGACCAGTACCTCGCCCAGACGGCCTCACCTGCTATGCTAAACAGGGGCCTTGGTGGAGGATGGGATGAAATGAAAGGAAATGAAATGTCGTATGGCTTTTAGTGCCGGGATACCCCAGGACGAGTTCAGCTCACCAGGTGCAGGTCTTTCTATTTAACCCCGTAGGCGACCTGCGCGTCGTCATGAGGATGAAATGATGATGAAGACAACACATACAACCACCCCCGTATCGTAGGAATTAACCCGGCCGGGAATCGAACCCGGGACCCTCTGAACCGAAGGCCAGTACGCTGACCGTTCAGCCAACAAGTCGGACGAGGATGGGATGATTGGAAGGGATAGACAAGGAAAAGGGAAGGAAGCGGCCGTGGCCTTAAGTTAGGTACCATCCCGGCATTTACCTGGAGGAGAAGTGGAAAACCACGGAAAACCACTTCCAGGATGGCTGAGGTGGGACTCGAACCCACCTCTACTCAGTTGACCTCCCGAGGCTGAGTGGACCCCGTTCCAGCCCTCATACCTATTCAAATTTCGTGTCAGAGTCGGGAATCGAACCCGTGCCTCCGGGGGTGGCAGCTAATCACACCAACCACTACACCACAGAGGAGGACATTTCAGATACACTCCCCGTCTTACTAATACAAAGTCCTTATACAGGTGTTTAACTCTTGATTAGTTACACAGTGTATAAACCCTGTATAAGCGTTTTTCATTTTTCTTATAAATAAACGCGGTATACGCATTGTATTACTATACAGCATGTATACACTCGTTCCAAGCTGTAGGAATCTCTTCGTGCAGTTCACTAACGTATTTCGCACGTTCACCGCCTTTATGATCGCTTCTGCTGGTTATCTACGAGCAAAACTTTCCGGAAATTCGCACGGTAGCACGGCATATCGAAAAGGCAGTGGCAACACTATGTGAGACAGCTGGAAATTGGCTTATACTGATATCAACTTTTCTTCAGCTTGCTTGTGTAATGAACGCCAAAAAAGAAATGGAAACGCTAAGAAAATATCAAAAGCTCCTAACTGGGGTAGTACGGAAAACGTAAGCAATTGTAATTGAATCGGCAAGTTGAAAAGGCTACACATTCCAAAATCCTTACTTTTCAGGAGTAAGGAAAACCTGTTTGGTAGCTAAACGAAAGGTTTGATCAAAAGAGTTCCTATTAGGCATTTATACATCATGCTTCTACGTATTCAACCACAATGTATGGAAATCATATTACGCACGGTTTTCAAGTTATACCATTTTTTATGTCAAGGAATATCTCCCTTTTTATACTCAAATTTGAGAAAGATCTAAGATCATTGTAGAGGCAGATAATGTATAATAAACTCGCAATTTAAAAGTCTATTAAGCAGTAACACATTATTACATAAACATACGCCCAACCATCATTCCATTTATAACTTAGTTATTCATTGTCATTCCGTGAGACAACTGGAAAGTGACTTATATTGATATCAACATTTCTTCAGCTTGCTTGTGCAATGAACGCCAAAAAAGAAATGGAAACGCTAAGAAAATATCAAAAGCTCCTAACTGGGGTAGTACGGAAAACGTAAGCAATTGTAATTGAATCGGCGAGTTGAAAAGTGTACACATTCCAAAATCATTACTTTTCAGGAGAAAGGAAAAAGTGTTTTGTAGCTTAAAATAAAGGTTTGATCAAAAAAGTATATATTAGGCATTTATACATCATATTTCTGCGTATTCAACTACAAAGTATGGAAATCATATCAAAAGGCTATTAAGCAGTAACACATTATTACACAAAAATACGCGCAAATATAATTTCTTTTATAGTTATTCATTGTCATTCTGTCTCTTTAAAGTGTTTTACTTTACGAAGATATCTATCCTCCATAACCTCTGAATGGTGTATGTCTTCTATGTTTAAAATATCGTGAAGATCATCAACGTTATCGTCCATTCTTTCAAAGTATGTTCAATGTAAAATGGATAAGTCGAATATTTCACCACGATTATATTACTGTAGACAATAAATACCGCGAAAATAAACTGCTCACTCGTTTCCGCTACTCACTGTTATACAACGCTTATACGAGGGTCCTGGTCTGTATAAGCAATTCATTGAATAACTATAACAGATGTATACACAGGAGGCTTATACACGGTTTATTAGTAACGAATTTCACATAAACGGTGAATAAACCTTGTATAAAAGTTATACACCGTTTATTAGTAAGACGGTCCGTGTATAAATGTTCACTTAAAACCTGTTAACTAACAACTTCTACTGACGATTCAAATGTACAGTGCGGTAGGTGTTCGATCTTCAGTTGGTGATTAAAACGACTGTCATTTGCAGTTCCAGGGGCTGCCTGGCCAAGGCGGTAAAGGCGTGCTCGGTTCGCCCGGAAGGACGTGGATTCGTATCCTCGTCAGGAAGTCGTAAAATTTAAGAAACGAGATTTCCACTTCCGGAGGTGCATATGGCCCTGAGGTTCACTCAGCCTACACCAAAAATGAGTACCAGGTTAATTCCTGGGGGCAAAGGCGGCCGGGCGTAGAGCTAACCACTCTACCCCATCAAGTGCCGAGGTTACGACTAGTGGAAGCCTTTACCTTCCACCCCTCCAAGAGCCTTTGTGGCCTGTACGGAGATGGCTTTGCTTTGCATTTGCTTTTGATTTTGTAGTTTCATGTCGATACCTTAAAGCACAGAAGTGCCAAGTCCAGATTTCTTAAATTGTGGGAAATGCAAAAACAAAGTTTCAAACTCGTGTTTCGATATCAAATGATGTATTATTCTTTGGTGGTACTGACTTTTTAGGTATAATAATCTCTCAGAAGTGTTTTTCTAATCAGCTTATGTTAGAAATTTGAATACATTCTTTCTAAATGTGATTATTTTTGCTGATGTCAGGACATGGCACAATTGAGCACTTGTTAATGGAGTTTTATTGGACATAGGATAAATTACTGTCTTTTCTTTTAAAATTATAAACCAGGTCATAAATTCAATAGAAGATACATTTATTCGTCTAAATTTAAGAATACATACATTATGTAACGTAGGATTATTACTAAATTGAATTTCTTCAGTAAAATCAAATCAAAATCAAACTTCTCCTACATTAGAACAACTGTGCTATGGAACCATTTTTGCATAAGGTGAATACAGGTGCTATTTTCATGCATCGCAGCAAGAGAAATTGAATTTTGCACTGATGTTCAATCCAAAGGGTATTTGCTATCCTCTAGTCCTCTTCATTTACCTCATCCATTCTTACGTCTGCCCAAACAGTTTCGTCATGAACTCCCTTTGCCGAAGGTAAACTGTTGTAAAACTCCTTATATTCAGGTGGGATGAATCCAGTTTTTATCATAGTCAACAAATCTCTCTTTTTTTGAAGTGATATAGGTAGCAGCTGGCTGTATTTTTGTTGAAGAGTGATTCCATCCCATTTAATGCTCTTAGGATTAACCTGAATCTCACGGAATTCGTGCTTCACAGAATACTTAAACTCAACCAAGTTGCTACCTTGTGTAAAGCGAAACCACTTTATGTGTAACCAATTGATATTGTCGTGCTTGGAATCTTATTTTCTGTTGTGTATTACGCATTTTGTCAGTGAATATAAATCGTAAACCCTGCTGTAGTCCCGTTGGTGTACAATGTAAGGGTGTGGGTTTTTTTTTGCTAAGGGCTTTACGTCGCACCGACACAGATAGGTCTTATGGCGACGGAGGGTGTGGTTTCTTTCTGGCCATTTCCATGACAATTTTGTACTCATAAGGAGTATAAATGCTTTTATACTTTCTCACCCTTTCCATTGTGGCATGAATGGAATCAGCCTCTAGGTAACTGTGGCCACTTTCCATAAATTTTAGATCCAGCATTTTCAGATTGGGGTGTAACCTTGTATTCATGGCGTATAGTATAGCAGATACCATGTTTTGGTTCCTGTTCTGCCCACCACATGCGTCTGCACACAGGATTAGATGCTCAACTTCTGGAATTAGATATGCTATGTAAGTAAGTAGACAGCTCCCGATTTCAGACTGCCTTTTTTTCCGTTGGTCTCATCCCACAAAAAGCAAGTTCCATTTTGCAATGAGTCATAAACTGTGAAATTATAAAGAGGGAGCTTCCTTTTATAATAAATTTGGCAATCACCTGCAAAAGGGATTTGAAGTATGACCTGAAGATCCAAACTTCCACATACTAATTTTGGGTTATCAACTGCACTTTTAGTGTCTTCATCTTTCATTTCCCAAATTTCAAGTTTACGAGTGATGTGGTCTGTACAGTCCTGATTGGTTGTAGTGGTTTTAGTGCGTTCTGCCTCTTTACACTTAGAGGATTGGTCCTTTTTGGGAATAAAAATTGCTAACGGTGGTTCAAATTGTTTGAAAATAGATCTATACACACATTCTGACAGTGACTTAAACAACAAGAAGAACAAAACAACACAATCATATGCGCACTTGAAATCTCAAAGAATTGAAGTCGCTTGGACTTGGAATTTCTGTGCTCTTACAAACAAAGCACGCGTGGAGATGGCATTTTTTTATTTTGCGAATTTATATAGTTTTTGCCACAGATTTGCACAAGGAATTTGAGTGCACTTGAAGCAGCTTCCCACAAGGTTTCCGACAGTACCAATATGTCAAAATCACAAAACATTGGACTTGGCACAATTGTGCATTAAGGTATCGATGTAGTAGATTCGGATTATAACAACTGTTACACAAATGCTTTGGCTGAAGACTATTGAACATTATCACTATTTTAATTGCGATTATATTTTGGCTTACAACATTTCATTGAATTCTAGAGACAAATTGTGTATTTAGATATATTTTCCTGTTTATAATGTGCTGTGCTATTTGGGTGGATATGGTTACAGCGACAAAGGTCAGATTATACCATTTGGTCCTGCAGTACGTACTTTCTGCTGTTCCTTCTGTCAATAACTCGGTACTAAATAGCAAATATAACGCATTCTGTCTCCGAGTATATTTCTGAGTATCAGCAAATTTTGCGATGCTCCTTATCATCATCATCATTAGCTAATAATAATAATAATAATAATAATAATAATAATAATAATAATAATAATAATAATAATAATAATAATAATAATATTAATAATAATAATAATAATAATGATACGTCCTACAAACTACTTTTGGGTGTTTTTTGAGACGCCGAGGTCCCGGAATTTAGTCCCTCAGGAGTTCTTTCACGTGCCAGTAAATTTACCGACACGGCGCTGACGTATTTGAGCACATTCAGATACCACCGGACTGAGACAGGATCGTACCTCCCAAGTCGCGGTCAGAAGGCCAGAGCCTCAACCGTCTGAGCCACTCATCCCGGCAATAATAATAATAATAATAATAATAATAATAATAATAATAATAATAATAATAATTGTATACCTAATACTACTACTACTACCACCACCACATTTGTGTAATCCTTGTAATTGTTGGGGCCCAGGTTCAGAAAAGACTGATTTTGATTGCCTGCTCTCTTTGAGATTCAAAATATGGCGTAAAATCCTTGCACCTATCTTCGCGAGGGAAATAGGGTAGAGTTAGCCTGAAATTCCAATCCTTAGACATTCACAAAATGTTTCTGCCTGCTTGCCACTTCACCTAACTTAACTTGCCACGGCAGTCTCTTGGCCTCCCTTCTGATCCCCACCCTGAAGATCTCCCCGTCTTATCTTGCAGGTGTGGCCACTTGGGCGAAAGTCCAATCGCCCTTCCCCGGCTCTAGATAGATTGTGTCCAGTTCTGGGACACTACCTGAAGACGGCTTTTCAGGTATAGTCTTCTACTAGCGCTACTTTGCAACATTATCATCCTTTTTTCTATAGTAAGCAAGCTTATAGTTTCTCATAGTTCGCAGTATGTAGTGATCATAGCCAAGGGACCTGCAGTTTTACGTGAAGATGACTTTTCATTGCAAAAATATCCCACGTGTACTAGCCAGGTCTCGAACAGCGCCCGCCTTGGTGAGAAGTCAGTAACTACGAAACACAGCTATCATTTCCCACCTTATTTAGAGTCCTCCGAAATTAAGGATATGTTTTCCATATAGAGTGCATACCTTCCCCTCATCTTCTGTTCTC
Organism: Anabrus simplex; assembly: GCF_040414725.1. Lineage (NCBI taxonomy): Eukaryota > Metazoa > Arthropoda > Insecta > Orthoptera > Tettigoniidae > Anabrus > Anabrus simplex. The sequence continues at coordinate 719,540,959 of NC_090266.1, forward strand.
CCATTTCCTCAGTTTATTCAGTCTTTCGTAATTTAATTCCCCTCACAATAGACTGAGCATTGCTTCCTTTCATCTTTTTGACGCCCATTTATCTCTTGTTATTTATTTATTTATTTATTTATTTATTTATTTATTTATTTATTTATTTATTTTTCTCTCTCATTTTTTCATTATTTCTGTCTTTCGTTTTGTAGAGTGCATTCGAGTTTTCCTTCCTTTCGCCTCCCTTTCCTCTTTTTATCTGTTTCTTTCTGTCTTTTTGTGAAATATGTACCTTTCGCTTTGTCTTCCTATTATTTCTTCCTCCCTTCCTTTCATACATTATTTTCCTTCTTTTACTCCATCTAGTATGCATCTTCCTTTCCTCTTCCTTTCTTCATTTCCATTTACCTTCTTTCTGCTCTTCTGTGTCAAGTTAGCTTCTCGTACTATGATGAAAATTAACTTTACAAGTAAAGTCTCGATGCTCTATATCTGGTACATAGCTGGGGAGGACGATTCCCTTGTGTCTCGGAAAGTCTCGCCGGTTATTATGAATCACAAGCTGATGGGAATTGAAGTCAAAATGGGATGGGAAGGAAATAGTAAAGGCAGCATCTGAGAGCTTTGAAAAGGCTTCCATCTAACATTCAGTTGAAGCCACGGAAGAAATATTTGTTTTATTGCCATTAGAGGGACTGAAATAAACTAATCTCACAACTCCACTGGAAATTATTGCAATAACATACAAACGTTAAATACTATGGAGTATCCTGGTAAATAATTTCCTACAACTAATGTATGTATTTCTGGTTGCCTGTATTATTATTATTTTGTGCGTACGGATTTATCTTTCAGAGTTTGCGTAGCCGTGGTGGTAAAGGCGTGTTCGGTTCACTGTTAGGAAGTCGAATTATTTAAGAAACGAGATTTACACTTCTGGAGATGCACATGGCCCCAAGGTTCGTTCAACCTACACCAAAAATGAGCCTAAGGTTAATTCCTAGGGCCAAAGGTGGCCGGGCTTAGTGTTAACCACTCTCTACCACTTAGTGCCGAGGTTATAAACAGCGGAAGACTTTACCTTTCACTCCTTTTTATGGCCTGTATGGAGGCTTTGTTTCTTTTACGGGTTTATATTTTCGGAACTGGAAGAAGAGCTTTCAGGATAATCTCCATTGCTCATGAAAAGAACTTCATAGTACCATCCCTCTGCAGATTTACGTGAGGTGTCGTGAGAATCCCGGCCAAAGCATCTAAGATTTTTGATATCCTTTCCAAGAAAGTCGACCTGAAAACAGAGCTGATCTGGGAATTTACTTCTTTCTCAGAGATTACTGTAGATCGTGAACTGCGAGCTCACTGCATTAATCTTTTCACACTATTTAACGTAATAATACAGCATAATCACGTGATATTCTCTTCTTATTCTTATTCTTCTTTCTACCGCTTTTCCTACACCGGTGGGGTCGCGAGTGCGAACTGCGTCGCACATGTGGATTTGGCTGTGTTTTACGGCCGGATGTCCTTCCTGACGCTAACCCTATTTGGACGGATGTAATCACTATTGCGTGTTTCTGTAGTGGTTGGTAGTGTGTGTTGTCTGAATATGAGGAGGGAAGTGTTGGAACAAACACAAACACCAAGTCCTCGGGCCAGAAGCATTAATCAGAGAGGGTTCAAATCTCCGACCCGGCCGGGAATCGTACCCGGGACCCTCTGCACCGAAGGCCTCAACGCTGACCATTCAGCCAATGAGTCGGACCGTATAATCACGTGTTATCCGTCCGAAAATCTATCTTCTTATTTTAACTCTAGCCGTGTGAAATGATAGCTTCTAATCAAACCTGTTCAATGTTACATATCGTCGATCGTTGTGTCTAGAAATACCACTGTGTGATAATATTTCAGCTTAGAACACTGACCAGAAAGGTTGTCATCTAAGTTTCAGTATTGCATGAACCGTATCAACGAATTTTCGTTGCAAGTGATACGTGTGCTGCGGGTCAGTATTTCTCCCCTGAAACTTATCACATCACGGTACTTCAAGCGCAAAGAGGATAACTCGATTGAAATCAGACAGTTCGACCCTTGTTCATTGGTCTAATATATCGGCTTCGAACGACATTAGCAATAATTTACAAACAAAATCATGTGAAGTTCAGTAAACGAATAAACACGAAATGAGGATAATGAAATTATAATTTCGTATGGCTATTTCTAGCCGAGTGCAGCCCTTGTAAGGCAGACCCTCCGATGAGGGTGGGCGGCATCTGCCATGTGTAGGTAACTTCGTGTTATTGTGGTGGAGGATAGTATTATGTATGGTGTGTGAGTTGCAGGGATGTTGGGGACAGCACAAACACCCAGCCCCCGGGCCATTGGAATTAACCAATGAAGGTTAAAATCCCCGACCCGGCCGGGACTCGAACCCGGGACCTTCTGAACCGAAGGTTAGTACGCTGACCATTCAGCCAACGAGTCGGACAGGATAATGACATTGAACGACGGTCATGGTTGACAAATTTGATTTGCGTTTTCACTCTGAAACAAACGCTTTGCATCACAGTCCCTGCAATATGAAGGCGAACAATAAGGTTTCTCAAGTAACGCGCGTAGAACAGCCCAGGTAACTCCAACGACCGAGTTTATAGGGAAGGGTGGATTAATTTGGTGCTCAGGGGAGGGCTAGGAAAGCCTTTAGAAGACAGAAGAGGTTATGTTTCCGTGAACTAAACAACTATTGGAGGAAGCTCTAATGTACTCCTAAATCGTTATCTCATGTGGAAACACCGAGCAACCTAAGGCATTGTTAATACTAGCTGCTACATTTATCACACACAAGGAAATTATTTCTTACATACCTCATCTAATCACTCTATTTCAAAGTATTAGTAGTGGATCATCACATGTTCATAATATTTGTTTTTTGAAATTTGATGTTACTTCCTGAGAAGCATGCTTTTTAAACAGTCTTATACATACGATAGTAAACTTTGTTCAGTTCATTCCGGATGTTTCTAGGGTCACTGGAGCTAACCTGGCTTATTTTCATTTTGGTTGGGAGTTTAAGGCTGTGTGCTCTTTCTGATGCCGCGTGATTTTTGAGATGATCATGGTTGACAAGTTTGAACTGTTCCCGTCTGTGAGTAACTAATTCTACTTAATCGTTTTCACTCTGAAACAAACGCTTTGCTTTTCAGTTCCTGCGATATGAAAGCAAACAATAAGGTTGCTTAGGTAATGCCCAACTATTCGACGTGCTTTCAAGATTTCTCAGTTTCAGCTAACTTAAAATTAAATTTCATTCGTCATATTTTGAAAATGTGAAACCAGCTGATAAGCTACGGATGTTATCACGCCCTCATACACACTACTATATTTTGAAATGATTTTTAGTAAATGCATATACCTATTATCATTCCAAGTAGTGTATTTCTTGAAATATACAATAAAAGTTAAATTTACTATTAATTAGAATTCTTCGATATCATTCTTGTGGTGCATGTTATGTGATACGTTGCGAATATCTTACATGCATTTTTCAAGCACTAGTCTTCCGGGGCATAAAACGTGACTCATATCATACTGCAGTACTCATTAGTAATTATATAAACGAAAAGTGTTTAAGGTGATAACCAGTCATTTTCTTTAGGTTACCTTCCAAGTACTTTTCTAGGTAATTAGTATTTATCACTATGTGCCAATATTTGACACCCCACACCGTTATAAATGATGTCATCATGAACGTAGAGTATGGTATATAAACTTACATACTGATAACCGTGAGTTCAATAACTGCTCTCTCTGAAATAGTGACCAGTGGGAGATAATGAGTTCGGTAAGGCCACAGACATTCTTTTCTTCCTGTAAATAGGATGAAGACGGTGTTTCAGAAGCTGCACTTTGACTGACCTTCACTCTGAGAGGAAATCAAGAGCTTACTGAATTAACCTTGAATTACTTAGAATGTAGGTGATAATTTTAAATTTGTCACACTATGGTGTCCAATCTCAGTCATTATCGTTAAGGGAACCCTTTGCACACTCATTCACTATGGTTCAGTTTGACGCAGGAAAGATGACATTGCTTTAATAGTTCTGTTAATTTATGCTGGCTAATAAATTTCCTGAAATTAATGACATTAAATATGTAAGTAAAGACGATTGGTCATCGCAGAATTATTTGACGTGGTTTCATGATTTTTCCGTTTGAGCCAAATTAAAATTAAATTTCATTCCTCATATTTTGAAAACGTTACCACTAAATGAGTATGGAAATTTGCAACCGATACTTGCATTTTATTGGACTTTTAAAAGTGAAATTAGTTTAATTATAAAGTGTGTCGAGTTCGAATCCTGATGTAATCACTTGGCATTTAAGAGTGCTTAATGTGACCGAGACTCGTTTTGAAAGTTTGATAATCACGTCAAACTACTTCGTGTTTTACGGTGACGATGGGTTCAGAATGGTCTAGGACTAGGAGGGAAGCGACCGTGGCATTAGATAAGGTACAGCTCCAGAATCCCACTGCGAAGTCGAAACCTTATTCTTATCCTTATTCTTATACTTATTCTTTAGGGACGTACAGAGAACAGAAGCTTAACTGTCCGCTTTCCTGCTGGATGATCACAGATTTCGAATCCCGGTGGATCCTGGCTTTAAATTTTCGTGAAAAATTGTGCGGCTTCATGGAAATTATCCATCTTTAAACTCGTGATTAAAACTGAAAATGATCCCAGGTAGTTCCAATGATTCGACAAATTATTTGAATATGTTGAAGAACGTTTGTATTTTTCTACTTGTTTTGTTTGCTCAACCAAGCAGGGAAATTAATAACGGAACACAAAACCTATAATTAACGGCTTCTATGTAGAAGGAGATTTGAGATTATTGTCCGATATGAAGCTAATCGTCGCAACTGTATATTGACATTCTACTAGTGGAGCAAAATCGTACAGAAATGCTCTATTGTTTATTTCTGAGGCAACTTCAATGAGCTGCCACTGTGAGCTTTATTTTGAACCTGACACTAAACTAGATGTAAGCGTTAATGGCATGTGGAGACTGTGGACACATTTTAAGAATTAACACCAACAAGATAAGATGTTATTATCTGCATAATAGCAATATTGTTCTTATGCAATGGATCCACCCCTGTACATGCTGCCTCCCTAGTTGAGTACCACCGCACCACGCATACTCTGGCTTTGGATATTTCTCATTTCATTAACGCTTGCAATTAGTGTAGATTCGGCCTCTAGGTAACATAACCATTGATTTTAATGCCAGACGTCCCATCAAGAGCTTTTGATATAACAGATACTGTATCTTTATGCACTTGGAAGCATAAGCCTGATTTCTAATCATAAATGGAAGATGAATATTTATGACGACTGTACTTCCCTAATTTATGAAACGTGGGCCTCCAATATCTTGACCTTTGATAAAGTTCATTTGTCCCACCATATTTTCTGACATGCCTTACCGTACATCTGTAACGATTATACGGGTGGTCCACATACGTTTCTCACTTCAAATATCGGCTATCTGAAGACTACGACATGCTGTTTACCCCTCGGTGAATGACGACAAGGAGCACATGAAGAAACGTGCAATGTGTGTCTTGTGCTTTGATAAGCACCGAGGTACCACTACAAATTCTGTCGCATACATAATTGGTCGTATGCAGCTACAGTCAGTGATGCAAAGTTTTACACAGTCAGATTTGTAGCACTGGCGGAATGAGTATTGAACTGTGCATGCTTTCATGTTTGTTTGTTTGTTTGCTTGTTATTTTAAGGGGCCTAAAATCTCGGTCGTCTGCGCACATGTTCTCAAATGTGGCACCAACCATTCAGGGCGTTGAATATATGCGGGTGGTCATACATGTGACTTGCCTTTAATACCATTCAGATTTCCTGTTCGTTCTTATCAGTTACTCATTCAAGAAATGTGCCCACTTAGTTCCGCGTTTTGGTTTTCGGCGAGAGTTCGTCGAATCTCAACCGACACAAAGAAAACATTAACGCCGGGCTGAGTGGCTCAGGCGATTGAGGCGCTGGCCTTCTGACCCCAACTGATTCGATCCTGGCTCAGTGCTCAAACACGTCAGTCTCGTGTCGGTAGATTTACTGGCACGCAAAATGACTCCTGCGAGAAAAACTTCCGGCACCTCGGAGCCTCCGAAAACCGTCAAAGTAGTTAATGTGGCGTAAAAACCTAAAACATTATTATTAGTAAACGTAAAAGCTAATTAAGTAGCAATGTTGCTAAATTTACCCTGGAGGAATAGGCAATGCTGGAGGAATGCTACACATTAAAGCATTCTTCCACGTTCTTTGAAATTCATGGAGGTTTTCATCACATAATAAGTATTAAATGGTTAAATATTCATTGCGTTCGGATTTGATGCATCCATGATGCTCAAACAATTGTATTATGAGATGTGGTTCACATAGGCACAAATAAAGTTGCGTATTTGCGATGGATATGAATGAACGATTATGAATATCATCTTGAACGATTTCTCGCCATGGATGTAGCACAAAATGCTTGACTTGATGAAAATGTCTGGCAGGAAGTTTGTGTGACAAAATAAGTTTTCCATGTAATGTCAGATAAGCACGGTGGAAGGTGCTGGTGATTATTATTTCAGAGAGAGAGAGAGAGAGAGAGAGAGAGAGAGAAAGAGAGAGATAGAATAGAAGTAGATAACAATTCCCATGCATCTGGGAGACAAAGTGGTAGAACAGATAGACCCGTATTGGATCTGTACATTCCCTAAGGCGTCTCTATTGTTTTCTTTCCTTCTGTTTGCCTTCGCACCAACGCAGATAGGTTTTATGCGACGATGGGACAAGACAGGACTGGTATGGTGTCTGAGGTAAACACTGCATGGAAATTTGAGATCGAAGAACAGCTTCAAGCAACCTGTTCTCGATGGTTTGTAGTGATACCCTGCATTTAACATCTGCCTGAAATGCAACTGTTTTAATACGTCTGCTTGCCATGGTCACTCGAACAATAATGCGACCTTTTTTGTTTTTCTTCTATCTTGTTGTGCCTGGACTTCTTGCATTATTATGGTCTTGAGTCCATCTGGTCACCACTCGTTCAGCAGTCACTGCAGTACACCCCACTCTCTGGGTTATCTCTTTGTAGGATGCTCCCATGTTTCGGATATCAATTGTCTGGCCTTTCTCAAGATCAAAAATGTGGTGTTGATTTACTGTTTTATGTCCTCACTGCATTCTTTAAATACTGGTTTAACGTCGCGCTAACACATCTAATGTTGTCGGCAACGGAACGATTGGAAAGGGCTAGGATTGAGATGATAACGGCCGTGGCCTTAATTAAGGTACAGCCCCAGAATTTGCCTGTTGTAAAAATGGGAAACCACGGAAATCCACCTTCAGGGTTGTCGGTGGTGGGATTTGAAATCACCACCTCCCAAACACCACGTTTTAAGGTCCTAAATCGAACCGTTTCGAGATATTGGAACCACGCTGCCATCAACCCTGTTCGAGATATCGGCACCTCACTGCCACCACTCCAGGCCAAAGTGCTCGAGAACAGATGTTGACAGACCCGCGAATGGGGTGATCGGAAGCATTTCAGCTTCCGTTTGTGCAGATCGCGTAACACATGCAGAAAGTTTGCAGGAAGAAGACATTATTATGTGAAAGAATTTTACGGTGCTCACGATCAGTTGTCCCATTTACAGTTACGCTATCAGATGTGCTTCTGCGTTCTATCAGACAGCTTTACACGTTCATTGAAATACGTGCGCGTCGTGTTCGGTTCTTTTAACAGTGAACGTGTCGTAAATCACGAATTAAGGACCACCACAGATGGAGAACTTGGTTGGAGCCAGGATGGAGAAGTCCTTAATCAGCGTGACCATACTGCAGCCCGTGGTGTGAGCATGATCGTTTGGGCTCTCCCAACGTCCAAAACGATGGCGGAGGAAACCAGAAGAACTGGTGAAAATGTGTACAGTATCGTTTCATAAGTACTATAGAGATTGGGATAGATAGTTTTTGTATAGCGGAAATTTTAATTTAAATAATGATTTAATAACTTGCTTTTATTTCTATTTAGTTACTAACAGCAAGGAATATTTGGCATTGCGTTAGTTTTCCTTTTTTTTGCTAATTGCTTTACGTCGCGCCGACACAGATAGGTCTTATGGCGACGATGGGACAGGAAAGGCCTAGGAATGGGAAGGAAGCGTCCGTGACCTTAATTAAGGTACAGCCCCAGCATTTGCCTGGTGTGAAAATGGGAAACCACGGAAAACCATCTTCAGGACTGCCGACAGTGGGGTTCGAACCTCCTGTCTCCCGAATACTGGATACTGGCCGCACTTAAGCGACTGCAGCTATCGAGCTCGGTAGTTTTCTTATTTTTATTGGTACATTGTCTGTAGTGAATAAGGATTAAATGTATAGTTTTGATCACATAAGTTTAGTGTCTGATTTTGTTCTTCAGGAAGTGTCGAATAAAGTTCATCTGTATAATATGGATGAGATTTTGTTTCTTTCTTGTTGTGACGGGAATGTAAATGAAGAGATGGCATTAGAGTACAGTAACGTAACTTACGCATGGGCATGGTTTAATTGTGTTGATATTTATGTGAATTTCTTCGTGGCTACCCATTATTGTAAAATGTATTGTTTGGTGTTTGAACCGGCACCATCCGCGAGCTGCAGCGCATTTATAGCAATGGTCTTCATATTTTGTTTGCGGATTAATTTCTTTTGTTTTATTATCATGTTCGCTTTCAGCGACGTGATTTTTTATTACGGCTTATTAAATAGTATTTTTCATCCATAGGAACGAGGGATGGTAGGATCGAGTTTATTTCAACAGTGGAATTAGGTGATGTGCAGTGGACGGAAGGAGGAGAAAAATGAGATTTCAACTTAATACGTGTGACACGTGGGCCGTTCTTTTAATGAAATGAAAATGAAGTAAATGTTTAATCCGGGTCGAGTGATAACTAGCTGATGTTAAGAAATAGCTGGAGAGACACCTTAATACTAAGTTGAACTGTTGATAAGAGACGGTAATAGTCGTGATATTGAAGCGAAATGGGTCAAGGCCACCTATGTTAGTGTCAAAAGCCGAGAGAAGGGTGATGGTCCGTGGGATCTGCCTGCCTCACGTACGTAACCTTTCTAGCTTTTAAGAATGCATTTTTAGCCTGACAATGTATAAAAAGAACATGTTGGATAAATCTTCTTAAATACACAGTTGTATAAAAGAGACAACGCACGGAATGGTATTATTTTTCATTTATCAGTTTCAATTAGAGTAATCCCCTGGTGGGAGATAGGGCATTTCCGGCCTGCTGTAGCATTCCATCGTAGAGGACACCGCATCGAGAGCGTCGTGGTTGACACGGTTCATGGTGTACGCTCATACATTGAAGATCTTCGGAGAGTGCTCATTTCTTATGTCATATGCTGTTTTCTTGTATACTTTTGTGGACACAGGCTCTACCAAGGTGTCATATTATTTGTCATTTTTGTGGATTCGATTCCATTGGGTTGTGAAGTCATTTGACTAAGGGTTCTGTACATTTCAGTAGAGTCGGTATTACGTTTTGGGTTTCATGCTTATTTTCGCAGAGCCCTTTTCTAAGCATATTTTAGTGTGTTCTTAGGTTAATTCATTTCCTGAATCAATGTAAGTTCAGGATGTGTGCTAGCTATTTACTGTTTATGTGATTCCATTAACGGCCACTCTTGTAGTGATTAAAGAATAAACCGTATTCGGTATTTATGCGGATCGATTAATATTAACTCGAAATAATGGTTCAAAGAACTTTGGACTCAAAGCCAGAGGGGTTCATTTCATAACAGTTGGGACATTTTTAATTTCTGTTAGTGTTATTATAGTTGTTGTGGTTTTATTTTCAAGCTTTTCCACTTTAGTTTTGTTAACTTGTCAAGAGGGCTTTTAATAAATTAGTTTCATATGCGAGTGTTCACATTCATAATAATAAAGATTCTATTAATTCTTCCCAGCCTAGCAGATACTGTTATTCATCATCGAACCTAAAACCAGGGACGAACTTTTAGCACCCTGGAAGAGCAGGGGAGAAAGTTAAGAGGCATGAAAAGGTTTAGAATTATTTGGCGAGCTCAGAAAGTGCGGTTTATCGACTTGACTGATGATTAGGAACATTTAGGAGGAATTAAGACATCCTAAATTTTAGCTTACGCGGTGGCCGAATAGAATTACTGTGAGTGACTAAATAAATGTACTGCATGATTGAAAAACTGAATGAAAACTGGTCATAAATACCAGTTTAAGTGGACATAGACTCATGACAGTGACTTTTAGTAGACGTTCCCAGAATATAGATGGATTTGATCAAAAAAATAAACAAATAAACAAATAAGCTTAGCCACGGGAATCTGCCAGTGTACAAGCCATTGTATGAATTGTCTTAGTTTTGTAGGTTGTTGCGAAACAATGAGATAACCTCAGTCTCATTTTTGAAAACTGGCAACACCGAATTTTACGGTGTCAAATTACGACGGTACAGACTATTGTATAAGTTGTATTCACCCCAATGCTGATGTAATGGGTTTGAATACTGGCATGTACCATATGCTAAGAACGAATTATTTCGACGCCCCACTGTTAGTATTGCGAGTGTCCGATAATATTTGGCTAAATGTCAGTTTGGGCATAAGTAATTAATGATTTTTCAAAATTTATGTCGGCGTGGTATTAAAATTACGATTTCTTGCAGAGGTTTAATGTAAAGTTTCTAGCCAGCCGTAGTCTAAGTTTGAGATTAGTTTTAATTTCTTTTTACTAACGTACGTCAGGGGAACTGAAATTATACACAGTATTTCATTCAGAGTTACCAGTTTTATATGAAAATTCGAGTCATTATTTATAGTAGTTTCGAAAGTTCGCATGATTTTAGGGAGTATTGTATTGTTGAGATGCATGTGGAGATTATTAGTGTCCCTATGGCCGTACCTATGAGGGAAGAGGGAGAACAGATGACTGCGCTTCTGGACCAGATTGGTGACGAGTGTCGCGGAAGTCGCGACGATATCAAAGAACAGTTAGGACAAGTTGTCAAATGCGCTAATGAACGACATCAGTATATAAACTAATAACTTCAGTGAACGAAGGAACAGATTGAGGCTATTCGTGGACATCTTTCATCCGAAATCATGAAATTACACGGATGCTGTGATCGTAATGCTCAGGCATCAGAAACACGAATAGATACGGTAGAAAATGAGGCGAGAACAAGGAGTGATAAGTATAGAGAAAGATTGACCATGTTGCCATAACAGTAGCCGTGGTTAACGCTAGGTTGACAGATGGAACAATACGGATTGAGACTAAAGATGTGGAACAAGAGACGTTGTGAACATTGTAAGAAATACAATTACGGACGTGGAAGAAGTTGTAATATTAATGTAAGCTTAGGTAGTGAAGTTACAACATGAGATTCAAGAATTTTTTGCCCAAATTGTTAAGAATGTAACGCCTGATTAGCGCAGATATGAGACAATGTTGTAACCGAATTGAAGAATATCAAGGATGAGATTCAGGAAGAAGTAGCCAAGTAGAAGTTTTAGAGGAATAGGATTCGAGTGGATTTGAAATCTTAAAAACGAGAACATTCCAAAAAATAAGTGGTTGGGCTCAAATAATGTTATAATACAGTAGTTAAGGTGGACGTAAATGGATGCCGAATAAAGAAAATGAAGGAAGAAATAAAGATACTTAAAGTGCAGGAAACAAGAGGGTACATTCTCATGAAATTCTTATGAAGTAAACAGAATGCTGTAGAAGAGCAAGGGAGCCATGCGAGCAGCGTAGGACTCGGCACTACAGGAGAAGAGGTTCAAGACGCTATCTATCCACCATTCATTGATGAATTTACTCGTACTTCAACTCCACAAGTCATGGGTTCCATCCCTTATATTTAATTCATGAAATTTTCAGAAGGAAAACTAAGGAAGTATACGGGGTATCAGATATAACTCCGAAGAGTTTTCTGTGAGAGATATTGGAATATTTGCAGGACCATAGATTGCGTTTTGATCGGCAGATAAGTTCAACAGGACGTTTTCTGATTGGACAACCACTTATTTCGTTCAGGATATCGTTGGCTTACTTCTAATACCTCGTATGTGACAATGATCTGCCTACCAATTATATTCCTTAAGACTGGTCACGCCTCCCAGTCACATGTGTACATGTAGTCCATCAGAACAATTTTCGTAGTGTTCATTTTCTTCTGCTGTCGTGTAAAGACAGTGTCGGTATTGTAGCGATGTTGTTTTCATGGCGAATTTAAGCACTCCTACAGTTTAATGTATTTAAGGTTCATTTTCTTTTACACATTAGTATAGGAAAATGAACACTACGAAAATTGCTCCGATGTACTGTACGTCCATATGTGGCTGGGAGGCGTGACCAGTCTTAAGGAAGAAAATGGAGAGGAAGTGCTTTGGGAGATACGAGATTTTAGAAGTAAGCCATCGATATACATGTATTATTTTGAGGATTATGACGGATTTAAACGAGCGTTCCTTCACAGATATTGAGAAGCGAAGACTCAACAAATTCTTCGTCTTGTGCTCTTTTCTGGCGGGTACAGGGTTCGATTCCTACACGATACACATTTCTTTAGCGGACAACAATACAAGTTAAGAATATTGAATAGTCTACCATCCGAAGTGGAACTGATATCGGCGATCGAGAGACAACTACCTGTGGATATGCAGTGCACTCTACTCGCAGCAAACGTTAAGACGGCTATTGAAGCGGAACTAGTTTTAAGACAGCTGAACCGAACTTTAAAAAATAGGCCATGTACGTAGCAGAAATGTAGAGGGAATTTGTACGGTCGACCTTAATGTGGAAGAGAACTCGTCTAAAAAGAACCAAGGAACGATTATCACTGAAAAAAGAGAAAATGAGAATCGGAACAGTGGAGACCATTGAACTCGAGGGAGCAGTAACAGGAGACCACAGCAGTATCAAAGGAATGGTGGTCGTTACGACGAAGGATACCAAGGACCTAACCAGAAACAGAAATTTTATAGAGAAAATAAACGACCTGTGTACAGGTATTGTTATGGGGAGGCGGCCATACCAACAGTATAACAGGAAAGAATAACGAAATTTTCGACTCGGGATTAACAATCGTAGAGCCGACGTACAATAGCGAGAAAATGAATCAAGGCAATAAATTGAAGTCTTGGCAGCGAAGAGAACGTAATAGTACTGTTGGAAGAATGCTACAGAACAGGGCAATATTGATGAGTGTCTCGGAATAGAAAACTTTGAATTTCAGGCTAGTCAACAGGGAAACAGACAAGGAAGCGTCAGTCCCAATTTGCCGGGTTCCCAGTCTACTGGATACTAGGCTGAGAAACCTCCGTTTTAAATGAAAAAAGTGCGTTTTCGAGGTATGCAGAGTGTGGAAAATGGATGGGCAATTTTTACGATTGACTCATGGATTGCGAAATATGAGGATTTTCTTGATGAGAGGGACACTTTTCGAGTCAAAGGGAGTTGAAGAACTTCCAGTTATTTACGTGAGGGTACCTTAGCTACGCATCAGGTGCCCTGTCGATACAAGAGGCGAGTATCAGTATCATATCTCAGCCACTGGTAAACGAGCTCAAAATCAGGTGCAAAATTCCAATTATCCCAGTTGCTACTGTAAAGATTGGAGGTATTAGTCATGACAAAGCAACCACAAATCAGATACAAACCTATGTGGATGCTGTAATTTGTGAGGATGATATGGCCCATCCATTCATCGTTATTAACAAAATTTAAGACAACCTCGTAATATGAGCCAATTTTCTAAGATACTGTAAAGCCATCAACGATATGGAAAAAATATAAAATGTATAACTTGTCCGTATCAACCCGAAATGAAACCAAATACACCAACTGATCTTGGATTAGAAGAGAGGATATGGATGACGGAGTCTTCGGCAGGAGGAGAATGGGACAAGATATTTCCAATTTGTAAAGGAAATCAGGTCATTTTTAACAATTTAAAAATATGGTCTTCATATTAAACAAAGAAGGCGATATGGAAATCTGTGGAGATAAAGAAGCTGTGGGGATGATTGGGGTAGGGGAGAAGTCAAAATGGAAAGTTTATTGGATCATCATGGAACGGTCTTCGGATGTATACCACAAAAACTCCTGATTTCAAGTATGCTCTTGTGATAAGTAGTTGGGAACCATTTTAACAGAGAACTTATCCAATTGCGGAAATATCCTATCCGTACGTAAGAACGGTGATTTTAGGAATGGAAGAAAACATACTTATTTCTAAGAGTTCGACACAGTTCTTTGACTTTTGGTTATTGTTGTAAAAGATGACGCATTTGTAGGCGTTTGTTCAGACGCGACACCAAAATATGGACATCTCACACCAGATTGTTATCGGGCTTCACCTATTATTAGGAATTTCAAAGGAAATTTCGAGGGAAACGTTATATTGGGACGGTAGACATGACTTCATCCAATCACAATATTGAGCTTGATGAGAAAATTAAGGATTTGACGGAATTCCTTTTTAAGCAACGAAATTACATGTTCCATGCGTTTCGCTTTGTATTAAAGAATGATGTTTTTTGCTGATTTGAGCTCTTCGAAAAAATTTAACCCAGGAGGTGAAATATTTTACATTTAGTCATTATGTTCGCATGTGAATCCTTGGCAGAACATATTGATGATGTACATAAACATTTAGAGTGCTTTGGAGAACAGGACCTGACTAGAGGCAGCCATGTGTCAACTCGGAAGAGCTGTACTACGCCTCTCTGGAGGGTACAGGCCTTTAATTAATTATGTATTCTAATGTCATCTTATGTCTATTTACGTACATACCAATATTTTTTATGAACGTCTAAAATGTCATAGTCGAAGAGAGGAGCTGCAATATGTCAGCTGCCTCTTTCCCAGAACTAGTCTCAATTCATTTCATCACTACAGAACTGGCAGATGTAATCCAGCAGTCTTTACCTACACAATACAATACGGAAAAATTAACACTTTGCGGAATTAATTAGCAAATCTTG
Source organism: Anabrus simplex (assembly GCF_040414725.1). Taxonomy (NCBI): domain Eukaryota; kingdom Metazoa; phylum Arthropoda; class Insecta; order Orthoptera; family Tettigoniidae; genus Anabrus; species Anabrus simplex. The sequence continues at coordinate 719,556,033 of NC_090266.1, forward strand.
ATACATTCAAACTGTCGCAGTTTATTTAGCAATTAGTATTTTTTTAAACTGAAATCACATAAATTAACCATTAAGCAATAAGCAAACAAATATAAATGATTAAAATATTACTCAAATTGGAGCTGTGAAAATCATTAGGACTTACTCATGAAAAATTTATTATGAATTGTACCAATTTATTATATGAAAGTGGCTCGTGAAATCCAAGTAAAAGGCGATACTCTAAATACATTCACAATCGGAAATCTCTATCATAGGTGAGGTGACCAAACTTGTCGGCAGTCCCGAACACATAAGGACAGTAACATTAAGAGTAAGAAGAGAAATAAAGGTCTTAAAATAATTAAATAGGTACGATAATTACGCAGTGCTCATTCAAATAGATTTAACATATTATTGCAACTTGAGATAATTTTCGTCAAAATATACGTAGGATTTCCCTTTCCCAGTCTTTCATTTGTAGGTATTTCTTACATTAGCCTCTTATTTTCAGCTTAACTTCGGCGTCATCTAACACTCACGTTAGAAGCCTTGGGACACCACTGTGTGTAACATACAAGGGAACTGTTCGGTCTGGAACAGACGGATTACAATGAAACAAGGATGATCAGTAAAAGCATCGTAAACTTCATGGTAACGGTCATTCTGTCGTAAAGTAATATTTACCAACTGAAAGGTAGTGATTTGTCGATGTAGTTTTAAATGAAACGTGGCGTATCGAAGGCACCGATAGAAACGAAGCTAGGTAAGATGGTCGGTTATGCCATCATAACATTTCAGCACGCTGGCGTTAGCAATTAGTATTTTTTTAAACTGAAATCACATAAATTAACCATTAAGCAATAAGCAAACAAATATAAATGATTAAAATATTACTCAAATTGGAGCTGTGACGATGACACAATGAGTGATTTTGAACAGAAATCCTGAAGTTTCCTCTTTTGTGCTATTGAATGATTGTATTTATAGCATATCCACTTAAATATAGATGATCAATATTTCACACCGCAGTAATTTAACGATATACAGGGTCATCCAATTAATGCAGAATCGCAGCTGAGGCCTCGGATGATCAGTTGCCGGCCCCGGAGTACAAGAGCACGTTAGAGTGACTGCCTGATAAATTCTAATGCACTTTAAAGGTACTCACTCCCAATTTATTGTCTTGGAGAGGTTCCTCGTGGTGTGGACTACGTTTTTGCGACATTCCGTTATCAGCTGTTTTGAGAATGTACGTGCCCACTTAAATGAAACCACGCTTCGTCTGAGAAAAGAATGAGATTGGGATATATTGAACCCATATTTCTGCCTTGCTGCATATTGCAACTACAAGATGCAACTATGAGTGCAACATTCATTAGGGCGTTAACTAAGGAGCCTAAAATTTGCGACATTTCAAATTCCGCGCGGACAGAGATTTACAAATTGCCAAAATGTTAATGGACTTCATGTTTTTTGTTCTGTGCTGATACGGGAAACATTGTGGAGAGTTCCAGAAATAGTGTAGCCACCAAGCTCACCAAATATTAAACCCAAGGAGAGGTTCATTCGCACCCGGGATCCTCCCCTTGCAAATTCAAGGAACTTTGGGAGACAATTCTGACAGCATAGCTTAACGTGTATCCTCAGGGATTCTGTCCTTTTCAGTGCCACATCGAGTTGCAACACTTAAATGGGCTATATATTATTGGAAAATTATCTCATAATTTCTAGCCCAACATTTTGCATTCGATTATTAAATAATTCATCCTTAATTACTTTCTCTATAATCCCTATCAGTTTAGAAAAGAAATTACTTCCCACTCTGGGTTTTTATGAATATTAGTATAATGTATTTAGAAAGAACTTATCCTTACACAGGGGAGGTAATATGGTCGATGGTCTTGGCTACACGGCATGTATGATTCTGTATGATTGTGTTCCGGAAATGGTGTGCTCGAACGCGTTCCCTCTCCCTTTGTTGACAGTTTTGAAGATTATTCTCCTTTGGTTTCCGATGTTAATATCAGGCACATTTCTGGCTCTATGCTTTCCGACACATGAGTTAGCGGACTCTTGTACGGAAGAATTAGAATCCAAACTTGCATACCTTGTCTCGTATCAAGATCTTTCGTAATAAAATATTATTTTTCTTACTCTTTAAGGGGCTAACGCACTATCTACCTTGACAATGTGAATTTCCCCATTTTTATGCACACTCAGGCTATAAGTGCTTAAATATAAATATTTGAATCTTTACCACATTAAGGACTGCATATGTGGCTATCCGTTTCTGCTTTTGACTTTCAGTTTCTTAGAATTGCTTATTTTTAAGGATTATTTTAGACTTGAAAAGTTAAAGAAACATTTTGGAAATATGTGTTTCTTCTTAGTTGCGTACATTAATGTAGAGAAACGAAGAAGATCGTTTTATTATGTTTAGAAGTACCGCAGGTTATTTATTTATTTATTTATTTATTTATTTATTTATTTATTTAATATTAATTTATTTGTTTATTTATTTATTTATTTGTTTATTTATTTATTTATTTATTTATTTATTTATTTATTTATTTATTTATTTATTTGGGGAACCAAACCGCAAGAAGCCGAATTACAGATTTCCGCAGTGAAAAGTATATTTACAATGGAGTAGCACAATGCAAACATAAAAAAATATGTGAAAGAACATAATGAAAAACATCTAATGAAAAAAGTAGAGGAAAAGTTGAAGCTAACAAAATAACTGTAGAGACAAAACAATTAACTACTTAAAATAAAGGCAAAAGAAACAACGAGGAAAATTAAAGTTTGAAGGTAAAACGAAGAGAAGAATTTATAGCTAGACATATTAAGATAAATACAGATATAACACATAAGATCACATAAGTAACGGTATAGTATTATTACATTATGTAAAAAACAGGGCGCAGCAGTGAGAACGGAAAAAAGGGATGTGAGGAAAATGAACTGAGTTAAGGAAGAATCGATTAAAGGAGGCATACGAAGAAAAAATGTCCAAGTACCTGTCAGAAGGTGAAGAGTTAAGGTGGTTGGTATGCGGATAAATAAAGTTCTTTGAGTGGAGAGAGAGGCGGGAATACGAAATATAAAGCGACGAATTAAACCTGGTTTTACGAGTTGTAAGATGTAGGGAAAAGAATGTTGCAGGTTCAGGAGAACGAAATAAACCGTTAACAGTGTTATATAGGAATCTAACGTCGGCTACTTTCCTGCGACTGGATAACGGGCGAAGGTTTAACTTATCCAGTATCTGATTACTGCTCAAGTGTCGACAGTTAGATACTCTGGCACTAACAGTGGCACAGAGGAATGACTGCATGCGGTCAATGTGATTCAGGTTACTGGGTGAGGAGGTAGACCAAACTGGAGACGCGAATTTAACAATCGGTAGGATGCAAGATACATGGTAAACTCGGACGGCGTGGATATCGGTGATGTCAGAAAATCAATACAACAAACCGAGAAGTGACTTTGCTCGTTAGATTATATTTTGTATATAGGGGACAAATAACAATTTACTGTCAAACAGCACTCCAAAGTTATTTTGTTCTGCTAGAGATGGGAACGGGTTTACCGAGGAGGAAGTATTTACTAAGGATAGGGAATTTACGAAGCGTGATCGAAATAAAGGGACACTTGGTAGGATTAGGCTTAAGATAGCATGTGGAGCACCAATGAGAGAGTGAGCTAAGCCCACTCTGTAAGGAGTTTACGTCTGATAAAGAATCGATTTGTTTGAATATTTTACAGTCATCTGCAAACAGTAGAATTTCACAAGGCACGGAGGATATATAATGAGATCGTCAATAAATAGGACAAGAAAGAAGGGGACCTACGAAACTGCCCTGTTGGACGCCAGAAGGTGCCATAACAAGAGTCGAACTGAACCCATCAAAACCACACGCTGAGTTCCGCTGTTGATGAAGCTCTGCAGGAGAGTAGGAAGCGACCATGAATATTAAACCGTTCTGAGAGTTTGTAGGAAAGAAGTGCGTAGTCTACGGTATCAAAAGGCTTTGCAATATCAATGGAGCACACGTCCAGCTGAGAACCGGCATTAAGAGCGGATGTTGCACGATGGAGAAGAACGGCCAGATTAGTTAGGCAGGAGATACCAGGAAGGTAACTATGCTTATGGGACGTTATATAAGGAAGGATGAAACAAAGAAGGCGCTGGTCGATAATCTTTTCACAGATGAGTGACAGGGTGGGTAATATAGAAATCGGGCAATAGTTCCTGACATCAGAACTCTTTCCAGTTTTAAAATCCGGAGTTATCTTAGCGATTTTCCAGTCGTTAGGAAAGTAGCCGGCTAAGAAGCAACGGTTAAATACAATAGCAATAGGATGGGCAAGAGTCCTAGCGGCATTATTAAGGAAGACAGGGCTAAGACCATCCGGACCAGTGGGTTTATTTTCTGGCAGGGAGGAAGGTAAAGAAGAGACTTCTGACTCAGAGGTGGGAAGATTACTGAGACTATGAGAAGGAACAGAATCAATGCACGGAGAGTCTGGGAACTGAACAGGTGCAACAAAATTAGATGCAATGTCATCGTTGAAAATTTCCGGTCTATTACTACCACTGGCTAAATTATCACCCCAAGTCACTCTGTCTGTCACACGCTTTGTATTTTTCCTGCTGTTTATCACTAACTAGAATATTTTGCTATTACATCTCACTTATAGGCAGGCAGAGTTAATGGTTTCCTGGTAATCCCGTTTTTTAAGGTGTTTAGTGTGTTTACGAAGGTCAGGAAAAGTTTTATAGCTGGCTTCAGAAGGTGATCTTTTCCAGTCTTTCCAGGCTTTCGCTTTATTAATTTCTGCAATTTTCTTGTCACCTTTCTTCCATGGAGGGCATCTTGCAGATGTTTTACGAGTGGGAACAAGGTCACGGATCACAATACGAGTCCAATCATAGAACAGGTCCACTGCTTCTTAGACTTCACCCACTTGCAGCAAGTGCCAGGGTAGAATACAGAGGGTGTGATTCACAGCCTGCCAATCAAACTTTCGCCACATGGGTACACAGTTTCTGGTATAGGGTCAATGGCATTTCAGGGGGCGGGGAGGGGAAATGGAGAATGTTGCCTCTACAGATTTGTTTTTCGATTTAAAAATAATTTGTCCCACAGAAATAACTGAAGGCTTAACGGAGCAGAGCAGTCAGTCAAGAAGACTATCACCACAGGTGTTCTCATGGACGTACTTTTGGAGGCCTACGCCCCTAATATAATGGTCGAAATAACACTTGTCGAGGCTATTAGAAGGGACACATTGCGCAGGGGAATTTCAAGATATAGAGAGGTTAATGTCACCCAGTATATATACATTGGGATTCAGATTGGTGGCTTTCATTACAGAAGAGATAACATTTTCGGAATAATTGAGGGTTGATCGAGGTGGTCGGTAAAACCAAGCAAATAGATATTTCGAATGATGAAAATTGAGAAGCTTATTTCCAAAAGGTACCAAATCCAAAAAGTAATATTTTACAGGAGAGAGGAAAAACGCTCAGAGTGTAAAATTTCAACTGAAAATTCATTTGAGCACTTTTATTATGTTCAGATAGAATAACTGCATTGTTATACAAATTATTTCTGTTGAAGCTTTTGCGGTTTAGGAAATATTCAAAGAAAATGATGGATTTGGTACTCTTTGGCACTGAAACTCTAAATATCTTCACCTGAAAGACATAAATTTCACTGCAGTCATCAGAATATTTGATAAAACTGACTGTATTTAGTTATAAAATAGTCAGATTTAAGGTATTTACTGTGAAGGCATAGATTATTTAAATAATATTAAATAAAATTGAACAAAACTATGAAAATAATGCAAAGTACCTGTAGCCTACTGAACTAAAGGAATTATCTTTCTTCTCCTTAGCAGCATTCTCAATTTTCCTTCAACTGATATTCAGGAGGCTTAAAAATGTATCCATACACACACTGACAACACTATCTCCTCTAGCTTTACATTTAATCGTCATTTTCTTCAAAACACACGTACATTATGTTTTTCTGATTAGGCCTGTGCCTTTCTGGTGATACATCAATATACGAAGCTATAACTTTTTTTTGAGAAACAGCATCTTTATTCTCCCAGAAGGCACCATGAAACTCTACTATTTCTTGTTCTGTTAAATCACGGTCTCTACAAAACTCACCGACATTGTGGAAACAAGCAATTTTTGGTTTAACACTCGCTTTACTCTCGTATTTTTGCACTTTAGCACGCGTCTTCTTCCATTTATCTGGAGCTAATACCCCCTTCCTTGCTTTATTTACTTCTTCAGGAGTATCACAGTACTCATCTGAGATATCTGATTCCATACTTTTGAAAAACAAATAGCACACAGTTACAAAACCAACTTCGTAAGAAAACTCTCACTTCATTCATGTAAACATAGCGCGGCCATTTTGCTGCTGTTCACGTGACCCAGAAATTGCCTCTCATTGGCTGCATGGATACGGTACGTATTGGCACATTCAAGCCACAGGATTTGGTACTTATTGGCATCAAACGAGATTTTTAATGCCCTGTTTGATATGGATTTAGGTCGTTTTGGCTATTTCTTCTTCTTTCATACGATGGAGCTACCTACCAACGTACGTTTTTCATCATAATCTCAATTTCGATTTTTTTGGAGTTGGTACCTTTTGGAAATAAGCTTCACAATTAGGGTGGTCAAGTTATCTCTAAATTGAGTTGATAAACTGCATTACTTCAGGAACTCCACGGCGTTTGCAGGTTTCTTATTGTTGTCGTACTTGCACCATGAACTTCACAGATGTTGTTGGAGCTTCTCATTTCGCCTCGAATCAGGTGGCTACGTGGCACGTCTATGCAGTAGTTCCATTGAAAGTTGTTATTATACGAGGTTTGGAATAGAATGAAGTGTTGCGTTGCATTATACACGTATCAAAGAACGTACTCCTAAAACGTCTGTTTTTATTGTTTTTCTTTTTTATTATTTGCTTTACGTCGCACCGACACAGATAGATTTTATGGCAACGATGGGACAGTAAAGGCCTAGGATTTTGAAGGAAACGGCCGTGGCCTTAATTAAGGTACAGCCCCAGCATTTGCCTGGTGTGAAAATGGAAAACCACGGGAAACCGTCTTCAGGGCTACCGACAGTGGGGTTCGTACCCACTATCTCCCTGATGCAAGTGGAGTGTCGACTCAGATAATATAACTTCAAAGCCTTACAGTCTGTCGAAATACGAATTACAATGCTTATCGTCGCTGCCAGGACAAAACCTCCTATGTGAAATATTTTAGCTTAGAACTTTGGCTGTCATTTATGGTGCAATATTGCTTGAATGTTGTCAAGGCATTCTCGCTCTTCATAATGTATGTGCTGCGGGTCAGTATATCTCCAAAAATATTATCACTAGAGCCCGGAAGTTAGGCATTTATTTTTGGTTAAAATAGGCAGGCAAAAAGGCACTTGAAATACTGAAAATAGGCAGTTCTGTAATTAAAATAGGCATTTATTAGGAGTGAAAGCAAAGAAGAATATCACCCATTATTAATGAAAATATATATTTTAAATACTCATTCATTTCTTTATTATATATTTATCACATAATTAGCGTACTTACTCTCACTTTCCTTGGTTACATGCAACAAGAAGGTGCTTTTTCAAGGTATCATCTGTCATAGACAGACGCTTGTCAGAAAGAATGTTTGTCATCATGGAAAAGGAACGTTCCACTGAAGTGATTGGCTCAAATTTGAAACAAGCTATTTCGGAAGGACACATGCCAGTTAAAACTGAATTTTCACCTTTCAGAACATTCTTCAATGTCCACATTAGCACTCAGAACACGTTTACACGTTTCACTAACACTGCTTCATTTTTCTCCTGGTGCTTGCAGCAGTTCATTTACTGCATCTTCGAAGATCGCCTTGGATGATACCAGCGAATCATCTCTTTTCTCCAACTTCAAAATTGCTTCCGGTATCACACTATAATGTGCTGTTATAAATGCCAGATAATTGCTGAGCTCTTCATTGCCCAAAAACTTTTTTCCTCGCGAACTGAAGCGACTTCGTCTACTGATACGGCATGAAGTACCTCATGTATCTTCTCCAAATTGTTGCTGTAATATATGACTGCTGAGATCCAGGTTCCCCATCTCGTGAGAACTGGGTGTGGAGGTAAAGGGAGCTCTGGCGCCACGTCCTTGAAAACGCGGATTCGGGAGGGTGATTCTAGGAAGATTTTCTTGGTATTCGAAACTAACTTATCCACGTGAGGATACAATCTTCTTATCTCTTCAGCAATTCTGTGCAGTCCGTGGGCTAGACATGCGAGGTGGAGCATTTTAGTAAAGAGAACTTTCAAGGCTGTAGCTGCTTTTTTCATGTAAGGTGCCGCTTCTGTGACAAAATGTAGGACATCATCCTGCCGTATTCCATCCGGCCAGAGTAACATGAATGAATTTGTGAACAACTGTGCCACTGTGGAACCATTTGCTCTCTCCATCTCTTCTGTCGTCAAAAGAAATACTGATGATAGGTCAGTTTCCTTTGCTTCCTTAGTTCCAATGATGACGTTGGCCATGTAACGTCCCATTGCATCCGTAGTTTCATCAATGGAGATCCAGATCTTCTTTTCTGAAACTCTGCTTCGAATTCCCTGCAGGGTCTCTTCAAAGCAGATATTAAAATACGTTTTTCTTAATGTGGATTCTGATGGAACTTCTTCTTTAGTGTACTTCTGCAGAAACATCCTGAGTGATTGATTTTCCAGTTTCCAAAACGGAATTCAGGAGTTCAAAAAAGCTTTACATAGATCCGTGGAAAACTGAGATTGCCTGCTGGATGTTGTAACTGCTGTTCATATTAAATTGATCTCAGAGCCAACAATATTTAACTTGTTCGTTGTTGCGAAATGTTGAGTTATAAAGTACTTTTTTCGTGATTAATAGATTTTCCACAGATTTTTGCAAATGATTATAGCTCCATCAGTAGAAAGTGTATCCGAATCGAATTCGCGAACATAGCCATGTAATTTACCACGCAACGATGAAAATTTTGGCATGATAAATAAGTCAGCGCGAAAAACCGAGTTGCCTTTAACAAGTTCAACAGTAGACTAACAGCTTCTTTTATGTTTGACCTGTTAGACAGAAGTGATTTCCTCCCTTCCTCTGCATTATCTTATCATTTCAAATACCAGGTAATTATGCATTGTCACAGCAAAAGGGGTGTGAGGAAGGAGAAGAGACGTACTTCCCTCATCCTCTCTCTTTCCTGGTATTCATTGCTTGTGTATTCCTTTCACTAATGAAGGTTCTGCTATTTACAGAGGTTAAATGAATGGTTGAGAAAATAAGCTTTCGAATGCCTGAAAACAAATAAAAGATTTACAGGGAACAATATTCTAAATAGATATTTGTGACGGCAATATGTAATTTAATTTTTGCTACCTTTTTTTCCTTCGATGTACGGAAATCCATTATGTGCTTTTTAAAATGTGTAAATCGCAGAAAAAAATTGCATAACGATCAAAAAAGGCAAAAAAGGCTTTAAACCATAAAATAGGCAACGGAAGCCAAAATAGGCAAAGAAGGCAAAATAAAAATGGTCTCTACACTTCATAAATGCACGAAAACATATCTCTATCTGATTCTTCAATATATCCAGTCAGATAAAAAAAGCATTTTGCCTAACTTCAGGCCTGTAATTATTACATAGGAAGTTTGTCCCGGCAACGACGGTATAACTCTATAACATACTTGTAAAACACTCTATTATACAACGAATGACGTGTTTCGTTCAACAAGGATATTTTCAGATTCCATAAAATTACTTTTAACCATGGGTAAATGTGTACAATATTGTTTACGTTACGTAAACTTGTCACTAATTGTGAATTGGTGATGTTATGAACAAATAATTCAAAAATTGTGAATTGAGATGACCGTCAGTGTCACGTTGGTAACTTTCAGAATGTTTTCTATCACACCGGTCAAATGTTGGGGACTGTACCTACCTTAATTAAGGCCACGTTCGCTTCCTTCCCGCTCTTAGCCCTTTCCTATCCGCTCGTCACCATGAGATCTATCTGTGTTCGGGTGACGTAAAGCAAATTGTAAGAAAAATATTTTCTGTACTTATGTTAAGCTCATATGCGTCCGCTACCTCCAGCGACTGCGTTTGGATTGAAGTCAGGTTCTTTGCACCGCTTGTAGTTTGCTATGTACGGGTGTGAGAGGAAATCTCTAGACAATAGCTAACCGTACACGGAAAGGAACTGTGACAGGCGAAGCCTCTTGTGACGCGTACCGACAGGCTAGGACTGCTCGTTAGTGAGCGAGGATACTTTGAGGCGTTATCTGCTACAGGAGGGACCTGTTGTCAGCGCCTCTACGGAAAAATGCCTCTCAGAGATCAAGCCTCTTTTAAGGAAAGCAACAAGTTGAGAAATGCACAGCTGGAGAAAATTATTTATTTATGTATTTATTTATTTAATTAATTAATTTATTTATTTATTTATTTGTTTATTTATTTATTTTTTTAATGAGTATAAACAGATTTTCCTCCTTTATTAGACCCTGTGTAATGTCCATTCCTAAACAAGCTCTTCAGATTCACTTACTGAACAAATACACAAACAACAAGGAAACAATAATTAATTGAAATTAAATTAGATAAAATAAGCGATCAGACAACCAAAATAGGAAAATTAGAATGATTAATATTCACCACGGCAAAATGGCCCCTGGCCGGCCCCTATTGGAGATCTTAACGCCATGGTAATACGTCACAAGAGTACATAATCAAAGCGTGGGCAAAACAAAACAAAACAAAGTAATACGCACGGCAACTGTATGAACAAAAAATAAAAAAATGACTTGAAAAACAAGAAAAAAGTTAAACAAATTAAACGGCACTACAGGAACCTGGCACATGGCCACCCATATAAAGGGCAATGCACTACTTTTCTTCTCCTGGCTGACAAAGCAAGTTATAATACAAGTTGGTAGATAATTTAAAGTATTTAGGATGTGTGTTTTCCCAGGATGATAATATAGTAAGTGAGATTGAATCAATGTGCAGTAAAGCTAATGCAGTGAGCTCGCAGTTGTGATCGACAGTATTCTGTAAGAAGGAAGTCAGCTCCCGGACCAAATTATCTTTACATCGGTCTGTTTCGTACCAACTTTGCTTTACGGGAGCGAAAACTGGGTGGACTTAGGATATCTTGTTAATTAGTTAGAAGTAACAGACAAGAAAGTAGCGAGAATGATTGCTAGTACAAACAGGTGGGAACAATGACAGGAGGGTACACGGAATGTGGCGATAAATACTAAGTTAGGAATGAACTCGATGGATGAAGCTGTACGCATAAAGTGGCTTAGGTGGTGGGGTCATATGAAGCGAATGGAGGAGTATAGGTTACCTAGAAGAAAAATGGACTCAGTTATGGAAAGTAAGAGAAATAGAGGGAGACCAAGACGCGATGGTTAGACTCAGTTTCTAACGATTTAAAGGTAAGAGGTATAGAACTAAATGAGGCCACAGCACTAGTTGCAAATACAGGATTGTGCTGAAATTTAGTAAATTCACAGAGGCTTGCAGACTGAACGCTGAAAGGCATAACGGTCTATAATGATGATGTATGTATGTATGTATGTATGTCTACATATTCACTTACGATCTGTTACAACTTGCTGACCAACCACAACGTTGTGTCATCTGCTGTGTCTGTGTCCTCTATTTTTTACTGATTCCTCCTTGTGAACTGTTCTACTTTCTAGTTACCTCTCCTTATTCCCTATGACCTCAATCTTCAACTTCTTACCATTTACATACATTTTTCACTCTTAGCAAACCCGAAACAATTCCAAGCCGCAATGACACAAACTCCACATTAAATTACACATTAAATAACTTACTCCTTACTCAAATACAATTAACAAACACACTCCACCACCTACCTAATTTAATTTCATAGCAGTACCTCTAATCACTCACAGGCCAAATTCCAACCACCTTACAGCCACCCTTCATTATATCACCAAACTCAATAATTAATCACGCTCACATGCCACCAAATCAGCCTCTTATAAATAACAATAAATTCAACCGTTAATTGCTGCCTTTATAAAACACAAACACACTCCACCACTTACTAAATTTTGTTTCTTAACAGTAAGTCTAATGAATCTTAGCCCAAACTCCTACAACCTTTCAGCCAACCTTCATAATAATAAATAATCACTTTTACGCACCACCAATTCAACCTCTTACTCATAATCACTCTTACCTTCACTTATATTTCTGATATACGTAACTATATTCCATTTACACCAATACAAACTCCACATTAAATTACAAATTAAATGACTTACTCTTAGCTCACATACAATTAATATAGCCACTCTACCACTTACTAATTCAGCTTCTTAACAGTAACTCTAATCACTCACAGACGAAATTCCAACCACCTTAAAGCCGCCCTTCATTATACCACCAAACTCAATAATTTATCACTCTCACACACCACCAAATCTACCTCTTACAAATAACAATACATTTCTACCATTAATTTACTTCCTCTTATACAATTAACAAACACACTCTACCACATACGATATTTAACTTCTTGACAATAGCTCTAATCACACCAAGCACTCTAAGACCAAACTCCCACCACCTTTCAACCAATCTTCATTATAATAATTACTCACTCTTACACACCACCAAATCAACCTCTTAATCATCATCGCTAATAGCGTCACTTATTATTCTGATATACCTTACTGCAAACCACTTAAAACACCTCTTAACGCCTATACCATCCACACTTAATTCTGATATGATTAACTATAATCCACTTACACCACCTCTTAAGGCCTCTACCATACACATTTCACCACCTACCAAATGTGACTTTTTAACATCTTCCAATCTCATTATTTACAGACCGAATCACCTTTCATGATTAGCTAACTTACTTAATAATACTACTTGACTTTTTACTTCTCGTTACTATGCCTTCATAACTTTTACCTTTCTTACCCCATAGTTTACTTCTAGTTACTATGCCTTCATAACTTTTACCTTTCTTACTCCATAGTTCCTTTAAACTCATGCTTCTCCCTTTAATCATAGTTCCTCTTACTTCTACTTCTGCCCTCCAACCATTATTTTCACTGTGCATGTGTCCACTTGCCATTTCTTGTGTTTTCCTCATCCCCAGCACTTCACTGATTCCTTCTACAATCGTCTCTATGATCTCACTCTTCCTCTGCGCTCCTCTTGTCTGCCTTTCCTCCGATCTCGACGCTATACTAAACTCAAACAGTTCACTGCTTCCATTGTCACCATGCCTGTCTTCTGCGGCGCTGCTTTCTATTACCTGCCTTTATTCCACTCTCCTCTCCATCACTGCTTCCTGCATCAGGCCCTCCTGTAATGTCCGTAATTTCGTCACATTCCAGAATCTGACCCATCTGCCATTAGTTACGACTAATTGCTGCCCCCTAATGTGCGCTCTCAACCCTTGATGTCTGGCTCTCACTAAATGTTTCTTCAGGATTTTCAGATTCTTGTTCCCTTATCTTCCCATGTCTCTCTTAATCCAAATTCTTTCATTCTGTAGGTTTCTTGCGTTTCTTATCACTCTTTCAGCCATCAATGTGGATAACAACTTTACTTTTATAGGCCTGTTACTATGCGCTTTAACTTTCCTTTCCGCATCATCTAGGCCCTATATCTACTTCGCTGAAGTTAATTTTCATTTTGTTCTGGATGACGTCCACAACTTCGTAACTTGTCCCCACTTTGTCCTCTCCCTTTTCTTCCGGCACCCCATATATAAATAAGCATTTCTTCCTGCGTTCCTGACTATTGTATTCTATTTCTATCTTGAGCTTCAACATCTCCGCTTCCATATTTCTTATTTTCTCTCTGAGTAAATCAATTTCGCCCTCGTTGTTCCCCACTTTGGTTATTGTTTCATCCGTTCTTTCCTGCATCCATTTTCTCATGTTTTCGTACTCCCTCACTTGTTCCTGTATCAAATTTTTAATCTGTTCAAGCGGGCGAAGTTCTTGCACAACCTCCTACCTCTCCCCTTATGACTTCCACATCTTCCCATCTCATGTTACCACCGGAAATCAGTCCGTGGTTTTCTTCCACGCCCCCTATAACTAGCAGTACCATAATCTCCGCTGCCACCAACATCCAGTCACCCTTCATTCCCAATTCCACTTTACCTCCCTCTCTTTTGGCTGTTTCCTTCTTCCTTCTCCCCTGCCATCTTCCAATAATTAACCGATATTGTTCCACACCAATCATATTCCTCGTCACTCTCCACTTCCCTCTTGCACTCACCGCTCACACTCCACTCCCGCTCTAACGGCACACTCGACCCAGCACGTCCCACTCGGTGTTTGCTTAGGCTAGACTGCGGAGAAAATGTCTAAACTGCAATTCCTGTTGTAAATTTCAAATCTTCGAAAGACCGCCCGGTAACTAAAATTCTCAATGTCGCAATCACGCGTTCCTCAGGTTGTATGCTTTGTCGCATTACAGTATCCTCTTTCTTCAGCTTTGAAGCTACAATACTTGCAATAAATTCGCTATCAGCAAATCATTATATATATATATGTGTGTGTGTTACAAGTGAAACATTTAAGGTAATAACGAGAAAAATCCATATACGCTTACCTAACAGCATATCGTAATCACTCTGGTTCATTTGCAAATAATTCTTGTAATCATCCGGTTCATTTTCTCTCAGGTGTTGTATGAGGCGCATGTGTCTAAAGCTGCCTCGCTCTCTTGTTCATTATTTCATCCACTTCGATCGATTTTTCTTTTTGCATGTTTTATCACATAGTGAAATGTACATTCCAACAAACGCAGCAGCAAAAATTTCTTCTCCTCTGGACACTGTCTCCTTCGACGTCCATCGCACAGTTCTAAGTACGGCAGATCAGATCGGCAAGGATTTCAAACTAGTTTGAATGCACAGCGGAAGAGGATTGGCCTGCCGAGAAGTCACGGATCATTCAATTAACGGGAGGGACTGGACTGTTGACAGACCATGTTGCACAACACGACAGGCTTGGCATGACAGTTGATGGCGAGCAGCAGGCCTGGTCTCTGAAGGTCAGGCCTGATAGGTAGCCCGTCGGATCTGGCCCCAAAGGCGAGGCCTGCTAAAAAAAAAATCCGTGTATGGCGAGCTAATGACCTGCTCGGTTGAGAGCGGAGGGGAATGCTGCGTAGTTATATTAAATTTGTCTTGGAATTTTATTAGAGATACATGTCATTCCTTGTTTAATAGTGTGTATGCAGGTATGTTATAGTATTATATTTATTGTAATTAGTGCTTCGACAGACCAAAAACCTTTAAAGTTATAATAAAGCATCTGAAAAACTTAATTCGTATTTTTATTTGATTTTTTAAGGAAAATTGTGGTACGTTCTCCCCGTAATATATATTCGTCCAGTACACACGTTACCAATTAAGATGCGTATGTTAATAAAATGACATGCAGCATTTAGGGCAATTTGCAGCGAATGTTATGATTTAAATTGATTTTAAATTTATACAAGTTCACCCTCTTACGTAGATAAACCTCCCTGTACCAACTGGCCATGAAA
Organism: Anabrus simplex; assembly: GCF_040414725.1. NCBI lineage: Eukaryota > Metazoa > Arthropoda > Insecta > Orthoptera > Tettigoniidae > Anabrus > Anabrus simplex. Next base: position 719,571,672 of record NC_090266.1, read on the forward strand.
GCTCTATGAAAATATGCTCCTTCCCTTCGACTGTGCTTGTACTGGTAGATTTCACGTTTAGTGTCAAGAATTGTACCTTAATTAGGGCCATTACCGCATCTCATCTTTCCTATCCTAACGTTGCCTACATCATACTCTTCTTCTTGTGAGGTTAAATAGCTATCAGAAAGGAAATATCCGTGGTGGTCAATAATATACAATTAAATTATAAATATTTTTTCACCATTCATACTTTTTTTCGTGTGAGGTTAGATAGCCATTAGAAAAGAAATATCTGAGCGTGCAAATAAATTGACAATTAAATTACAAAATATGATTTCTTTCAGAATTCATCCTTATATAAACGGCGGATTTCTTTGGCTGTGGAGAAACTGAACGTCACTAAACCAAAGTTCGTCAACGTATAGTTAAGGCGTGAAAGGATTCTGCTCCACACGTGTTACGTAAGTAATCAACCTATATTTCCCTAACAGTAAACATAATTCCCTCTGCCTCTGTGTTTCTTTAGTGAAAAGTCCGCTTCTAGAATGTAATAGCACTTATTTTTCTAATATGAGTAACTATAGAGAATTATTATTTTTTATTTTCCAATCGAAAGTGCAGTCTGCATAAGAGAATGAGATGGGTCAAACTTCGAAGCCGGGTTTATTTTTGTTGTAGCAGACATAGCAGTACAGTGCGCCAGGGATCTACCGCCGCAGCAAGTCTAGTCATGATCTCTTGTTAGAGCGTTTAGTTGGCAGCAGCAGCAATAGCAGCAGCCTGCCCGGGAGAGGCAAGGGGAAACTAGTCCCGTGGAGGTTAGTGAACAGGGCAGTGTGCTTGTGTTCAAACAAAATACTCGCGAAGGTAATCAGTTTACGGAAAACATGAAACAAAACTTCGTACCCAATTCTCTAATTCCAGGTGCCGATATCGCGACAGTGCACTTGATACGATACGTAAATATTGTAAAATATTTTCATTTTATGACGCACAGCGTAGTGCTACGATTTTAACGGGCGAAAAACTGGATCAGATCTCGACTATATGGTGGTGAGTCCTATAAAATCAACGCGCTAGTTGGTATAACAGTCCAGAACATCTAGGCAAAGAGTAATTAAAAATGTATGTATAGACCTAAGATATAGTACACATTAAATTTACCGGCTTTTTTAAGAATTAACATTAACTAATCTTGGGAACAGTTTGTTGTATTGTGAATGGTTCCACAGATTATATAAAGTTTCCAAAATGATGGATTTGTTCTTCGGACAAACCCATTGCAATAATAGAAACACCACTACATTTCACAGCAAATCGGTATGTGGGTTGCCATATCATTATCATTGACAGTTCCGTCGGATGTCAATTCTCCAGTTTTTCGGGATAATTTATCCATTTACTGTTCAGCTGAATCCAAACAAGATTGAGCACTATTTCTTTCAACACGATGATGCTACTAAACATGCGTCACACCAATAGCTTGGACTTGTGATGAGTACACAAAATATGTTTTGGTTTGTTATGAACGTGAATTTTTGCTACCGACGGAACTGCTGTTACTAGCGCACTCTCTGGCGGAGCCGCTGCGGAGAAACTTCCCTGAAGCACTCTAGTAGCAGTAGTTGCAATTCATGAGCTAAATGCACCGCAACTGTTAGTTCCATGCACTTCAATGTATGTCTTACTTGATATCATGTCACACTTGATCATTTACATCACAGCGTACACTTTATTCAAGAATTCGCGTTACAAGTGCGAACTCGTCCATATTTTACTCGAATTCCAGCCAGTTCCTCTAAAATGCCATGTTAACTTACAATACATCAGCGTGAGAGTCGAATAGTAGTAAAATGCTAAGGCAATATAATTTATCGCACTGTCGCAAAAACTACGTATATATTAGCTGGGCTGTTACAGCTTCAAGAGTTCACAGATTTTAAAGGAGATAACTAAACTACCTTTCGTTAACCACATTGACTTAATAGATGTCGTTTCCAAAATCCATCAGAACATTACAATTCTAGAATTTTAGACAGAGATATTGAACCCATAATTCTACGATGAGAAAAATATTTTTTTATATTCTCAATATTTATTTCACATCAACAAGCTACTTTTATTTTTGAGGGCAGCCATGTTGCGCTCCTAAGAGCCTCGATGTCGCGTGGGAAGGATCTCACCCGCAGCAGGCTCGTGAAATACCGTGACACCTCGGTGGACTTCGAGTGCCCGATAATTCTTTAAATTCACGGAATTCTGCGTAACGAGGGATTTTGGCAATACAGTAAATAAAGAAATAAATCATCTAAATTATTCTTAAACCCTACGCGAAGACAGATCCCCCAGGGTAAATTATAAATGCAGTTAAGCCTAATTACATGTCAGCGTCAGATCAGTGAACTAGCCCTACGTGCCAAGGTCAATGGATAAAGAAAACGCGCGAAACGTCCGGGCAGAAATAATTTATTTCAGCTGTTGTGAGTGTGGTAAAATTATGAGATTAACATCTAAAATAATTACAAGTATGTCCGGAAGTCTGGGACAAGTCTTATAAAAATCGGTCTATTGGACGCGAAATTAGCAGATTACGCAATCAAGCTTAGTAGTGTGTGTAGCGTCCCTCCTATAGACTATAAGAGGAACCCCCAATTGCATATTTTTCAGTGTCGATCTGGTCCTTGAAGCGGCGGTAGCTTACGCCCGTCGTCAGCAGAAAATTGTACCAGATTGATCTACAAACAACTTAATACATGTTAGTGGCTGAGGTCCACATAGTCGGTTAGAAAGGGAAGGTGACAGAAAATTTCTGGACTTTTGCCGACAAACTGTGAAAGTATAGGCGTCTGTTAAAGTACACAGCAGATTTTATTATATCACCTCATGTGCATTTGAAAGTGGTAAGAGAGTTGGGGAAGCTAGTCAGAGTAGTTCTGATTTCGCTATCTGTTGAACACCTGTCGTGGTGTGGGTGACAGAGAGAGACAACTCTGGGACGAAAGCAGACAGTAGCAGTTGACTGCAGAACGAGGGAGGTTCGTGGTACACATTATAACGAGGAAAGTGCGTGATTTGTGTTGTAATTTAATATCGTGTGAAAAAGGCAGTGTTTGTAAGAGTGATATGTTGGAAATGGTGAAGTTATTCGTGCAAATGTACGGCTAAAGGCACGAGGTCATCTGGCGACAATGTAGCCAGAATACAGAGGATGGCGCCATTTTGCAGGTCTGTCTATATTTGTATTATGTTGTAGTTAGATTTCATTGTTCTGTCCCAACAAAATTTTCAAGATGATTGTCGGGTTGATATTTGTAATTATCAGGCGAAAAGTGTTATAATATTGGTCAGCGTGTGAAAATTTTAGTTTGTAAATTTAACGTCAAGAAACTGTAAAAATGCGACGTTTAAATCGGGTGTTAATGTTGTATGAAATATTGTCCAAAGCGAGAAAATTTAGGAAAGCTATAATTGTAAAATAGTCGTGAAGAGTGTCTTAATTTCAAATATCAGTTGAATTCAGAAATGTTTGTCGATAATAATAATAATAATAATAATAATAATAATAATAATAATAATAATAATGTCTACCACGGGATAAAGAAATTTGTCTATGTTAAAGTGCATTTAACCTGTATATTTTACAAGGATCACAGGCACTTATAATATTTCAGTGAAATTCGATAGAGTTATATTTATTCATGGGAAGTAAAAACTTTGGGACATCGTGTATATCAATGATACGGAAAATCGCGGTGTGTTCTTGGATTCTCGAGGTCCGAAAGTCGTAGTAATAGTAAAATAAAGAGGTGTATTTCATAATGGTTGTTGTTTTCACTAGAGGATTGAAAAATGAAAGGGGTCTTGGAAATATAAGAAAAATGGATTGAGAGCGAAGAATTTATATATGTGGAGATGAGAGGGATAGGAATATTCAAGATGAAATGAAGCCTGGATTTTAAGTGATATAGCTGGGATAAGGCGAGGAGAATGAGTTTGAGACAGGCTATGTTTGCCGAGGAAGTATTTGTGAAACAGACTGTATTGTGACAGGCTGTAGAGTATTCCGCTACCAATCCGAAATTTGAGACGACTACTGTGTGAAGCACCGTAGATTTCTAGTAAGATCCCAAATGAAAACGACTCTAGTAAAGGTTAAAAATCTTGGTAGTAAAAGTCAAGTGACTAGTTACGTAAAGCCCGTATGAATATTAAGATAATGTGACCTCAAGGATAAAAGAGCATTTAGAATACATGGTTGTTGTTGTATTGAATTTCGTTTCACTGAATATGTCATTGATATAAATATTTGGAATTGACGGTAGGCGATTTGAGAGTTTCTAATGCGGTAGTGATGATTATTATTTTGAATACATCCACTAAATGGTAGACGTGTGTTGGGAGTTATCATTGCTTCCCTAAAACTTCACTGCACAGGCTGAGATTGTGTTTGAGTTGGAGAATTGTTCGTCACGTATATTTATTTTCGAGTTCACGTATTGTAACGAGATGGAGACTTACTGCATTCTTCGACTTGCATTCGTTTAATAGTAAGAGACGTGGTCCCATGTGTATTGAAATGTCAGAGTTGGTTTGAAATTGTTAGTTCGCCTGATATGCTAGGGGATACGTAGTACGATCCATTTTGACGCTCGACCATAGATTTAGGACGTCACATGTTATCCTTGGAGTTACTGATGATGAGATGTCCTAGTTCACGCCCGACGATAGAATTTGGAAGGTATCGTGTACATAGAGATTAGTGTTAGGATGTACAGATTTTAAGTGAGCCCGACGATAGGTCTGGGATGTCAGCTGTACATACTCAAGTCTCAGATTAGATGTTTCTTTTGTTTTGCGAAGTGACTTGGGCGAAGGTAGCCTCTACAGTAAAATATGAATTATGAAGAGGGTTAGATCGACAATAATGAGGCCAACTAGTGCGTAGCTCCAACAGCTGAAGGGTGTTCCTTGAGATAACGGGGCCGCTATCGGTGAATGAGGGTTGCCCAAATATTGGATATCGACCTGATGGAGATTAAATATTTTTACTGTAATTCTCCATGCGTGTTGAGTTTTAATGACTTCGATATGTTATTTTATTTTACGGACTTAATTGTTTTGTCGTTCTGACGTCCGTTTCGTTTTGATAGTGTGCATATTGACACTCAGTGTATTAGCGTGAGACTTGGATTGCGAATGCGGTTTCGATTCGTCAGCCAGTAATATTATTTTATTTTCAATCTTTGTCGTACTTTCATTTTTTTGTAGTTGAATTCGATTAAGTAATCATTTTATAGTAGTGTGTTGGGACAGACAATAGGTAGACGGATCTGTAAAGGTAGTCATTATTTTTTCTAAGGAAAGAATTCCTTAAAGTTGTAATATTTTTCAATGTGGACTGGTAATTTCATTAAGCGTAACATAACCATTTCTAACCTGAAAATCGGTTTGATAATATTACTTTTCAAGTGATTTACCACTTTTCAGTATTTGGCATTTCTTCTAAATGCGTGATGAATAAGTGTTTCCTGCATTTCGCAGTTTTGTTCCTTTAGAACGACGTAACGTAAGATCCTCGCGGATCATGTTGTTGTTGGTTCCTTCCGAACAGCTGTTTGGGTGATGCACATTTAGCATCGGGATTACCCTATCCCTTAAGGGTGTCATGAATGACAAATACATGGTGGAATTTTATTTCAATTGTGAATGATGCTGTTAACTCGTAGTGAACACCATGCTTTCCCATAATATTTCGCAACCTATCCAAAGCAACTGATAGTCAATTTGGTTCGATTAAGTGTCCATTCGGCGTGTGTTCCGTATCCGTAAAGTGTATTCGACTGGTGGATAACCTTAATTGAGAGGAAATCAGGCGTTCTACTTGTTGAAAGTCAGATTTTCCACGGATCGTGTGGATTAATTCTCAGTTCTCGTTTGGAGTAATAGGTGCCCGGTTTTCAGGTCTTTCCTTTTTCAGTTTTTCAGTTTCGCTGTCCACTAATGTAATAATTTCTCCGAAGCAACTCTTCGATATTATGAGAAATAAATCAACGCTATGCAATGTGACTGCGTTTGAAACATTCAATAATAAATAATTTATAATTTTTTTCTCTCAAGGGTTTATATTAAAATAACAATGTTGTCGTGTCATTTCGATTTTAATAAAGTTAGTAAGCACATATTTGCTCCTCATTTCAAGTAGTTAGGCTCTCTTCTGAACCCCATCGTTTGGTTAAGATCGTGACCGAATTTATTCCCGCAACGACCCATGATTTAAGAGTTCTATATTGTTCTACTGTAGCAGCCGTGGCCGACCAACGATGAAATGGTAAGTTCAAGGGTTCAATATTGCTTGATGACGTGGCAGACAGAGGAACAGTATGGAATTAGCCATCTTACGGCACTGAAACTCGAATTCATTATAGAAATTTCTTTTTCAAATGCCTCAGTAACACAGGTTGTCAAATAATAAAATAGTGTGCCGATGCTTAGTAAGTTCCTAATTACTATGAAACAACGTGAATTTTCGGTATTCTCCGTGCATAACCCACCGATTAACCCACAGTTAAAGAATGAGACATTTTAAACTAAGTTCTTGATAGATTTGACGGTACTGAATTATTCCTACACTCAAGTGCCTGAACTGCACGCAAGAGTGTATGGTACACGCTGAAATAGTGGCACGGAACCTTATTCCAAGATTGGCGTGGCTATGTATAAGAAAAGGAGATATGGTTTGTTCGGCGTATGCCGTAGATTTAAGACACTTAATACTAGGGAATAAAAGCTGAGGAAGTTTGAAGCCGAAATTACGACCGAAACGAATCAATCTTTTCTTTTTGTGGTTTAACGTCGCACTAAATAATGGCAAGTTTTCGGTGACGCAAAGTTAGCAAAGTGCTAGTATTGGGAAGGAAGCGGCCGTGGCCGTATTTAATGTACAGCCCATCATTTGTCTGCTATGGAAATGGGAAACCATGGAAAACTATCTTCTGGACTGCAGTTTGAATCCATTGTCTCCCAAATGCAAGCTGACAACTACGTGACGCGAACCATTTAGCCAACTCGGTCAGAGATGACGTTACTGAGCGAGTATTGACGGGTGTAGATCCCTACAGTGATCTGTTATCTGCGGGAAAAAGGAATAAAAGACGTGGAACCTGTGATCATTCACAAGATGGTTGCGACTATATATGGACAGAAAGTGATGTCTGTCCATCAAGCGCAACTCACCGTAAATTTGCTGAGGGTCGAACGATTATGAAAGACGAAGTGCAGAGTGGCCGTTCATAACATCAGACGCACTCGTCACACTGCCACTGATGAAATAGTGCGGGAGAATAGATGTGTAACGTTGGTGTTTAACGAATATGATACAACTTTTTGCTGTTGAGGAAAGGAGAGGTTCCGTTTATGCTATATCATTTGCTCGATTAGGTTTGATGTTACTGCTTAAAATGAATGTGTGATACCGGAAGAAAGCTGTGGTTCATTACCATAACCCTTCATCACCCGTTCAGCCACAAAACATTAGGGATACTTACTTTTTGATTTTCCTCCGTAATAAGCAATGGGAATTGAGGCTACATTCTTTCGGAAGAACCGAGCACACATTTATCGCCTCAGCTATAGACACTGTGAGCATTTCCATATGGAAAATCGGTAATGTTTGTTTAGTATAATTTTATCTTCTGCTATAAGAAATTCTGATATAAATCTATTGGATTCAGAAGCAATAAGTAAAAATATACTGGTTCTTTGTAATGAGGAACATTGCATGATCGCGTGTAAAAATGATCCAGATCATATTTTAGTTTATATATACAGTACATACCAAGGTACAAAAAAATGAAATGGCGTATGACTTTTAGTGCCGGGAGTGTTGGAGGACATGTTCGGCTCGCCAAGTGCATGTCTTTTGATTTGACTCCCGTAGGCGACCCGCGCGTCGTGATGAGGATGAAATGGCGATGAAGACGACACATACACCCAGACCCCGTGCCAGCGTAATTAACAATTATGGTTGAAATTCCTGAACCTACCGGGAATCGAACCCGGGACTCCTGTGACCAAAGGCCAGCACGCTAACCATTTAGCCATGGAGCCGGACCATACCGAGGTGACTCTTCACAACGCATTTTTTTCACGCAAGTTAAGAGATATAATGCTGGGGTTCCAGCGAAGTTCAAATGGCACTGTAAGCTTAGCGTTCCCAACTTACAATTAGTTGTTGCTTTCTATATTCTTTCAAAAGGAGTGAATAACAGCTTCATTAAGGAACACATGATATATTAGTCATATATCCCTTCGAATATGCGCTTGTAAAATGCTCTTTCATAGCATTTGTTATTGGGTAATTCTGAATTGAAGTAAACTGCAATTTAGAAAGCTTTCCAAGGGCTTAATATAAAGAGTGTATCCCCCATTTTCATGGAACTGCGGTGAGTTTGGGATAAATTACGCTCAGGGTAGCCACAGAAATTGACAGTGGTCTTCTAAATAAAAGATAGAGGGGATTTACTTTAATTTCATATTGAGCCACATTAGACATGATTGCATTCTAACACGAATATTAAATAATGTCCATATTTCTAAACATGGAAAAGGATTATGGAGATGTTTGGTTCATTCTGAAAGGTACTAGACTGAGAGACGAAACGCCATGCAGGATTTAACATAAGCGTAGACATAATAATATCAGATAATGAGTTAAACATTGAAAAGCATGCATTCAGTAAAACATGTCCCTGAATACATGTTTAGGACATTAGTCTATTGCAGGCCTTTCTCGGACAGTTAAGTCACAATTTAGTTACTTTTCCGGATTGACTGTTGTAGATTCATGCACTTCATGTACATCTTGACAACGTTTCAAATACATTGTAGTATTCTTTATCAAGGCGACTGATGTACCCCTATCAATCCGAGGTAATCAGTCCCCCCAGGTAGTTGATCATAGATGGTTGTCAAGTGGCGCTGTTTGCATTTTCTCCATATCACTCAAAATTAATTTTTCAACCTTTTGCTATATTATTTGAACATAAGTGTTTGAATACTGCAATGAAGTGCCAGTGGATTTAATCGATACACACCTTCACTTTTGCTTTCAGAAGACGTCGAAACAGCAGTAAGAATTCCAAGGATACACATGTTTTCTTTGTGTCACGTTGAGGAACCTTCCTACTCCGCCAACGCGTCAAAAAGCATCATAGACACTCCGAAATTCAGAACCTGTTTCTATTCAGTAAGGCAGGACCGTAGCTTCCCATGGCAAAGTAAAGAATTGTCTTGCGGTGTCTTCAGAGCAACACTTGGTTTATTTGCGAAGAAAATTGATCGGAAAATGCGATTGCGAAAATCAGCGAAGTGTTCGGCTTACAAGGCCCCACTTCAGCATGAAACAAATTTTCAAAGCGGCATATGTATTATGCATGTAGGCATTTATTGAACCAAGTTGTGTGGGTTCGAAAAGAATCATTTATATCCACCACTTGCATACAACATTATGAGAGGGACTACAAATCAAATACAGTTACAATTTTTGATGGCTAACTTATCAACGTTGCGGAGAGAGGTAAGAAAACTGACGAGCATTGTAGAAAATACAGAAAAGGCAAATACACGGACGTTTTATTTCATGAATCCATTATTCTCACAGTTTCACAGATGGTCTTCTTATCTAATGAGGCTTATAGAGTAAATCTCGTTTTATCTCCTGGCTAAACAAGCAACGGAGGATCAGACATACTCCTTGTAAATACAAGTATCGCGATGTCATCTTCTTCATTATTCGAGTCTGTAATGGTTGCCGGAGGAGGCATAGGTATATTAGTTCTTTTATAAAGTTTGAGCACAGCGTACAAAAATGTACTTTTTTGATTCCAGGAAAAGGGCAAACTTGCAAGTATTGTATTCCTCTCAGTTAACAAGGAAGACAAATAATTCAAAGAAATATACACTTTCACCATGCCTTTAGCGGCTCCGTTAGGTCTTCTTTCCTGCTTAATCCCACAATTCCTCAGTACGTCTAACATCTTTTCAGTCGGTACTCTTTCATTTACCTTCTACGGAACAAAAACATAAATATAACTATTTGTTCCTCTCGTAGCAGTGTTCAACAATATTATTTGGCACATACTGAGGGCTTATCCATACAGCCCCGCTGTGGTCTGAAATCAAACTGATTTCATCTTTTCATTCAACTTACTCTTAACCACTGACTGGATCCTTTCCAAAATGTCAGTGAACAACTTGCATGGTATAATGATCAATGAATTACCTCGATAGCCTATGCAATCCTTCCTTTTCGCTACTTAAAGATAGATACAATTACTGTTTTTCCAATCATAATATATCTTAATAAATTTCCATGCTAATCTCGTTATTCTATGCACCCTCTCTGCCTTCCCACTACATTTCACCATTTCAGTTCTAATTTCATCTCTTCCGGCTGCTTTGCAGTAATGTAGTTTAGCAACCGAAGGTATATTTCGTGACAATTGGGGCGCAGTGGGAGCTGATATTGGAGTGAGCTTTTGGTTCAAGGTACAATACTTACATGAGTTACGCAATGCTGAAATCTTTCATTTTTGTTATTCATGGTTTATATGGATAATTTACTGAAATGTATAACGTGACTGGGGAGGGTAAATCTGTCAAGTGGAAATGTACGAGGGTGAGTCAATAAATAAGTCGCAAATATGTTTGTGCCTTATACCATTTGAAATTACGAGCGCAAGTTTTCCAGCAGATGGCAGCATATGTATGCTTGTCGTACGACATCTCGCAGGCACTCAGTCAGTCAGAGGTTGTTAGTGCACGATGGCGTATTGGTTGCATGACTGTACAAGAGAAGAACAGCGTGCAGTTGTGCGTTTTTTGTGGGCCAACGGACTGTCCACAGAAGAAGTGCATCGCGAAATGCCTCCCGTCTATGGTTAAAACTGTTTATCACGGAAATCTGTGTTCAATTGGATTGGGAAGTTTAACCATGGAAGGAAAAGCATCAGAGATGGGGAGCGCTTGGAACATCTACCGTACAGTCCTGACTTAGCCCCCAGTGATTTTCATCTGTTTGGGCCCCTGGAAAATCATTCGGGTGGCCGTCATTTTCATACAGATGATGCCGTAATCTATGAGGTTACACGTTGGCTGAGACAGGAACCAAATGACGTCTTTACTGCTGGCTTTCAAGAACTTGTAAAGATATGGGATAAGTGCCTGAATGTACAGGGTGAATATGCGGAAAAGTGAAATTAGTGTCGGAAAGTTACTTTGATTATTTTTGCCTCAATTCAGTTTTGCGACTTATTTTTGACTCACCCTCGTAGTAAGCAGTTTGGCCTATGCCAACGACTTGGTCTTAATGACAGATTGTTTAAAGCCTGCAATGTTAAATCTTGGAACTTGAAAGGAGATGTAGCGAAATTAGCGTATTCAAGCTAAGGTGATGTCAGTTGGAAAGAAACCTAGTGTGATTATTTCATTTTGAAAAACTTAGCTAATGCAGTGAGCTCGCAGTTGCGACCAACGTTTGCGAGTAAGAAAGGAGTGAGTTCTGGGACGAAATTATTTCTACATCTGACTACATTCAGACCGATGTTTTCTGTACGGGGATGAAGCTGGACGGACTCAGGGCATCTTGTTCATAAGTTAGATGTAACAGACATTAAAGTAGCGAGAATGACTCCTAGAAAGCACTGGTGGGAACAATGGCCGGAGTGCACTCGAAATGAGGATATAAATGCTAAGTTAGGAATGAACTCGTTTGATGAAGTTGTACGCATAAACCAGGTTCGGTGATGGGGTCACGTGAGGCGAATGGAATACGATAGGTTACCCAGTTGATTAATGAAATCATCCATTGTTGGTAAGATATCTAAGAAGGCGAGTTGTTTATGATGATTGCATGAAGTTTTTTAATGATTTGGGTCGTAGAACTAAACGAAGCCACAGAGCTTGTTCCAATCAGGGGATTGTGGAAGTGTGTAGTTAATTCACAGTTGGTTGCAGACTGAACGCTAAAATGTATTACAATCTATAACGTATTGTATTGTATAATGTATTGTTATTATTATTTATCCAAGTACAAAACCATTTTACAAGCGGCATATTAGGGCTATAGATAACAAAACTAGATTCGTACATAAAATAACCACTAAAACGTAAAATTTAGCAAACGCATTGTAACAGCAACTTTTTTGAAATAACCGGTAAATGGTGTTTCATATTGTATACCACAAATATACTGTATAAGTGAATCACTACTTCGTACAAAAATAAAACACTTCAGTAAAAGATGATCAACCGTTTGTGGCATTTCACAGGTACAAGTGTGGGTCTTCTGGATATTGATTCTAAACCTCTCAAATGTTGACCTAAAATTTTCCATGTCCTGACATAAACTGTGTAAAAAGATGGTCATGTGTTAGTCCACTTTCCAGTCTATCCTGAATCTTCGGAAAGAACAAAGAACAAATGACCTTTTTGCCAATGATCTGTAATGGCTATTTCCAGTAAGAGTAGAAGGATTGCGTTTTCGAATCGCTCACTGTATGGGAATACAGTACGATTACAACCTCTGAATTTGAAGTATAGTTAGTCACGTGGGCCGGCCATCGTCTGTTGCGGTGCCTCACCTGGTTGCCAGTTTAACCCCTGCCGCGTAAGTAGTCTGTGATTTTGTACGTTCTGTGAGCTTGCATCCGGGAGATAGGGGGTTCGAATCCCACTGTCGGCAGCCCTGAAGATGGTTTTCCGTGGTTTCCCATTTTCACACCAGGCAAATGCTGGGGCTGTACCTTTATTAAGGCCATGGCCGCTTCCTTCCAACTCCTAGGCCTATCCTATCCCATCGTCGCCATAAGACCTATCTGTGTCGGTGCGACGTAAAGCCCCTAGCAAAAAAAAAAGAAATTTTGTACGTTGATATGTATTTATTTTTTTAACTTGGGTTAAGATTTGGAAGAAAGCAGCCATTGATAATGTATGAACGATAATTCTCTGGAGCTGAAGCGAGGGAAACAACGGACATACTATTTTATAAGGTGAGGGAAGGATTCCAAAGCACTTCCCTTCGCACGTGGTCAAGTGCATTCTCTTCCAATGCTGATATCAGCATTTAAATTCTCCCTGGTGGTTTATTTATTTTGAACGAAAATAACTGCTTCGTGGCTTGGTTTTGTTTTCCATGACAGGCAGTTGAGATCAATGCCTGGAAATACATTTCATTGGAGAAATGAGTAAACATTTGAAAGAAATGGTAAACACCAGCGAGTAAAAGTCATACAAACACAAGTCACAAAAACGTAGACACCACATTTCCTACTTGTATTTCTATCGATTTTATCATCAGTGTGTTCTAATGTTTGCTGTTTGTTCATTGTACAATGCCATTGTTTGCGTAATACTAGATTAAAGCGTATGTCTCAAGGCGGAAGATGTCTTGATCTATATCAGCCTACTATTTTTATTTGACATTAATTTCCATTATTATTATTATTATTATTATTATTATTATTATTATTATTATTATTATTATTATTATTATTATTATTATTATTATTATTGAGGCAGGCCCCGCTGTGTAGAGGTAGCGTGCCTGCCTCTTACCCGGATGACCCGAGCTCGATTCCCAGCCAGACCAGATATTTTTACCTGCATCTGAGGGCTGGTACGAGGTCCACTCAGCATACGTGATTGCAATTCAGGAGCTACCTGACGATGAGATAGCGGCCCCGGTCTAGAAATCCAAAAATAACGGCCGAGAGGAATCGTCGTGCCGACCACACGACACCTCGTAATCTGAAGGCCTTCGGCTAAGCAGGGTCGCTTCCTAGGCCATGCCCTTTCGGGGCTGTTGTGCCATAGGTTTTTTTTTATTATTATTCAGGATATTCTAAATCTTGGAAATCGTAAAAATATAGCCTATATAAAGTTCCGATCAAACGTTTAAGGACCATATCGAATGCTACGAAATGTTACCTGGAACTTAAACATCTTTCCTAGAAACCAATAAATTTTTCCCTGAAAACTTGCGTATAATATCGTAATAGTGTGTATCAAAATTTTATGACAAAAATTCAGGATTGGATTCCTCATATATAGAGAATAAAGTATAAGTATGCGAACGTGGGTACGGAAATACATAATTGCAGAGTTATCCACCGTTCGATTCGCCACCACACTCTCCTGAGTTTAAACACCCGGACTTTTACCTTTGGGGACACTAGAAGTCTGTCGCGCATTCGACTGCTCTTTTTGATGAATCAGCTCTCCGTGCGTGCATTGTGTCAGCCTGTCAAGCAGCACCAGGCATTTTTGATCATGTTCATCACTCATAACAGTGCGAAGGGCTGTGTTCAAACTGGAAGTGGTCACTTTTAACACTTCACCTGGTTCGTGAACACAGTATTCCAACTAACGTTCAAGACGTATTCAGTGCAACAATGTTGGAAGTGTTTGATTGCACTAACGTTACTATAGGTCGAATAACTCCATAGTTGTCTGACTCGCTGGCTGAATGGTCAGCGTACTGGCCTTCAATTCAGAGGGTTAATTCCAATGGCCCGGGGATTGGGTGTTTGTGCTGTCCCTAACATCCCTGCATTTCACACACCACACATAACACTATCCTCCACCACATTAACTCGCAGTTACCTACACATGACAGATGTCGCCCACCCTCATCGGAGGGTCTGCCTTACAAGGGATCCACTCGACTAGAAATAGCCACACGAAATTATATCATTACTCCATAGTTATACACTTCCGAACCCATGCTCTCACACCCTCTTTTTCCTCCTCCCTACATGAGGATTTCATTCCTATATTTTGCCTATTCCTTTTGTTATACCCTTTTTATTTCGTCGGATTTCATTGAGTTCGACCTCATGTTCCTCGAGATATGAATTTGTAAATATTAGAAACTCACTCCTGATGTAGTTTAATGTAGTTTGTACTGTATGTAATTGCAGGTATTGTCACAAAGTGTATGTGTTGGACAGGGAACTCGATAAGCTTACCTTTTGAATTTAAAAAATGAATTCGTTATGGTTTTTTACTTTGTGCCCTTTTGAATTTCAAGGCTTGGTGAACCGCTGGTCAAGAGTTAGAGTCTGCCTCTAACGTGGAGGCCACGGGTTAAATTCCCGGCCAGGTCAGGGATTTCTGCATGTATTTGAGTGTGGTTGTCGATTGCCTAGGTGAAAACATTTGAGGAACTATCCGACGATGAGATGAGGGCCCCGGTTTAGAAGCCAAGAATAACGGCCGAGGGGATTCGTCTCGCTGGCCCGCATCACTTCATTATCTGTAAGCTTTCGGGCTTAACCGCGATCGTTTGGTAGGCCAAGGCCATTGTATATTTCAAATATTAGCTGGAATGAGCCACTTCCTCCCGTCTTTCTCGCAATAACCGCAAGGTCGATGTATGAGTATAGGTAGTCATCATCTTCCTCATGGGCAGTTACAATTTTATTCTGAAGATTGCATAAAAGAGCGTATTTATTTAATATTGAGTTCAGCCATGAAATTAGTCGGCTGTCAACAGTCCACGACAAGAAGAAAGCAAAGAGTTCGTTATATGCACTTCGGAGGAAAGTAGTGTGTCAAATTGTGTCAAATCATTGCCTGCACCAAGAAGTGCAATATTTTCTTCCTTGTTTTCCGTCGCACTGACACAGACAGGTGACGGGGACGACCGTATACGACTGGTCTAGTACTCTGATGGAAGTTGCCATTTGCTTTACGTCGCACCGACAGAGATAGGTCTTATGGCGACGATGGGACAGGAAAGACCTAGGAATAGGAAGGAAGCGGCTGTGGCCCAGCATTTGCCTGGTGTGAAAATGAGAAACCACGGAAAGCCATCTTCAGGGCTGCCGACAGTGGGATTCGAACGCACTATCTCCCAGATGCGAGCTCACAGTTGCGTGCCCCTAACCGCACGGCCAACTCGCCCAGTCTCTGATGAGAGTGACCATGGCCTCGATCAAGGTACAGCCCCAGCATTTGCCTGGTGTGAAAATGCGAAACCATCTTCGGGGCTGCCGGCAGTAGGCTCCGAGCTCACCATATCCACAGTTAAAGTTCTCGGCTATATGACCAAAACCAGTAGTCATCTTGCGCGGTACGTGCAATATATATCTCGAGAATTTCTGAAAATGATTTTGTAAAAACTATTTGAAAATTCATTTTGTACCTCTACAGATGGCAATGAGCAAATATGACATTCGAATTACAGCAGTTATCTCATACTAACTGTTGATTACTCCTATTGTTTTGTGAACCATGGTACATCCCATACATTCTTGATACCTAGTACTGTGCATTATAACTTCACAGAATATACGAGATTAATTCAGGATTATTTTCTCCGGCTCTGTGGTGTAATGGTTAGTGTAACTAGCTGCCGGACCCGGAGTTCTATTCCTATTCTATTCCGGGTTCTATTATTGGCTCTGCCACGAAATTTAAAACGTGGTACGAGGACTTACGAAGTCCACTCAGCCTTGGGAGGTCAACTGAGTAGAGGGGGGTTCGAATCCCACCTCAGCCTTACTCGATGTGGTTATTTGTGGTATCCCACTTCTTCTACAGTCAAATGCCGGGATGGTACGAACTTAAGACCACGGCCGCTTACTTCACACTTCCTTGTATATCCCTTCCAATCTTCCCATTCCCCAGAAGGCCCCTGCTAAGTTTATCAGAGGAGACTGCCTGAGCGAGATGTATTCGTCCCCAGTTGTATCCCCGACCAAATATCTCATGCTCCTCGACACTGCTCTTGAGGCGGTAGGGTGCAATCCCTCGCTGAGTCCGAGAAAAAAAAAGCTGGAGTGTTCTTCTTCTTCTTTCTTAATCTGCTTACCTTCCAGGGTTGGCTTTCCCCTCGGACTCAGCGAGGGATCCCACATCTACCACCTCAAGGACAATGTCCTGGAGCGTGAGACATTGGGTCGGAGGATACAACTGGGGAGGATGACCAGTACATCGCCCAAGCCGCCTCACCTGCTATGCAGAATTGGGGCCTTGGCGGGGGGGGGGAGGTTGGGAATATTGGAAGGGATAGACAAGGAAGAGTGAAGGAAGCAGCCGTGGCCTTAAGTTAGGTACCATCCCGGCATTTGCCTGGAGGAGAAGTGGGAAACCACAGAAAACCACTTACCGGATGGCTGAGGTGGGAATCGAACCCACCTCTACTCAGTTGACCTCCCGACGTTGAGTGGACCCCGTTCCAGTCCTCGTACCACTTTTCAAATTTCGTGGCAAAGCCGGGAATCGAACCCGGGCCTCCGGGGGTGGCAGCTAATCACACTAACCACTACACCACAGAGGCGGACCGCTGGATTGTTAATGGATAAAATAAATACATAAATAAATAAGAAATTCTGTGGAAGCTATCACAGGCAATTGGCGGCAAAATTTAAAAAAATAAAGTACTTACGTGGGATTCGAACCTACGATCATGGTTCACTACCACTACTCCCATAAGGCTTGTTCCAAGTGAGTTATTGCAAGGCTTGACATATCACGCGCAGTTTCCAGCGTATACAGTACCTGTTCCTGGTCTGTGTGTGTAGCTCCTGTTGTAAGGTACACATTCTTCGTATCTGTGCCCGCTTTACGGGTTCATTCGGAGTACTCACAATGAATTAGTAGTGGCACTCACTAGTCCTGTTGGTTTTTTAGCCCGCACATCTCGTTTTATTACCACACTTTACAGAGAGGGACCGATATACTTCAGAACTGTAATAAACGCGACGGGATGCATAAAACTAAATCGCAGGGGCTGGTGACCCGATATATTCCTCACTGTGTTAACGATTTGCCACGTGTACATTGTTTGCGTTCAGACAAACGGATAACATTTCAGTGCTGTTGGGGTGGGTCGTTTCATTTCTTGAAAGTATTAACTTCTTTTGTTATGTATTTCTTTCAGATGAACTGACAATTCTGCACTGAATTATTTCGACAACATTTTGCCCCGTTACGGCTTTGGATTAAATGATCACTTTATCTACTCTATCATACGATTACGTTTCTCCATATTATACATGAATTTTCTTTTTGCCATATATGTACACTTATTTATATTAACTTAATATAATCGTTTCCTGGTCAGTTAATCATTTAGAAGCGTAATGTCAAAACAATTTTCGATTCATAATCCTTTATTGCATGTGCTTAAAAAGTAGGAATATCTTTGAAATCATCTTCCGATTCTAAATTAGAGCATTTTACAGCGTGTTAGAAGACAGATAATTGAAGTATTTAAATATTATATTACTCGAACAAATACATGTTGAGCTGCAAGCCATTTTGAAACACTAAGGTAATATTTTCAGTTTAAGTACCTTTAGGGGACACCGGGATAAGTATACGTTCTAATAATATTGCATTGATGGTGGTGAGCCGTTTCGTCAACAGTATTCTAGAGGTTAACCAGGAAGAACACTGTGTAAACAACAACATAATATTCTAGAAACGGCACAGTGTGGCTTGCCAATTAACTCTCGACCGGTCTAGCCTTACTGTGTGTCGTAACACCATTGGTAGAGGGAGAGTGCAGTGCTCACTTTAACGACACAGCTCACATAAACAGTTTCTGATGGCAACTGAAGACCACACTTCCCCAGACTCCACAATATTACCGCAGTTCTGAAACCCCATAAAGCAGCTATCCCAGGACTCAAGAATTTAGCTCCGTTTACTATCAATTTTACACAGAATACAAGAAGAATTGGGCGCCACCTTCATCTCCCGAAAGTCAACTCCGTTAGCACGATTAAATTCTGCCCACAGAGGCCCGGTTAACCTTACCGGAACTGCCAGTAATTAGGATTTCTTGGTGAAAATGGTACATTCTTGCCTCCATTGGATGTGTGCCTGGAAAGAGCTGCACCACCTCGGGAGGAGGGCATGAAACGTTTTCAAATAACAATAGTTTTATGTGCATTACGTTCCATTAGCTACATTTTATGGATTTCGGAGACGCCAAGGTGCCAGAATTAATCCCGCAGGAGTTCTCTTACGTGCCAGTAAATCTATGGACACGAGGCTGATATATCTTAGCACCTTCAAATATCACCAGACTGAACCAGGATTTAACCAGAGAAGTTGAGGTCATAAGGCCAGCACCTCAACCTCCTGAGTCACTCAGTCCGGCACGAATTTACGTATTTTACTCCTCGACCAATGGATAGTTAAAAAGCAGTTCAGTTCACACTAGTACGTTGTAATTGTAACGACAGTATTTGAAAATAAAACTTCCTTTCTGGTCACTACGTATACATATGACTAAATCAGTGTATTCCGGCTGACAAAATGTAATAGGGTGTGTTTTGTTAGTTCTAAGGCTTTACATTTCACATTACAGCAACATATACTTCATCGAAAATAGCTCTCAGATAATGAACCGCCTGGTCATTTGACGCTAAAATTCCACATTGAGCTAGTTGTGAGTGCTACTTTACTGGTGGATGATCGACCCAAAATAATCCATATCTATCAAAATGATTAGTGAATCAATCCTGTGAACCAATCCATTTTCCAGTCTATTAGCAATGCGGGTAAATGGTGCATATAGGAACAGCTTACCGTACTGCCCAGAAACCTAGTAGGGCATATGACTCACCGGCGCACTAGATTGATCCCTGGCTGCTATCGCGGATACCCACTAATAGTTAAGAGCAGAGAGAACAAAATCAGAATCGTAATATTGTGGAAGCTATGTGACTGGATTTTCGTCCTTAATTCATTGTTTAATTACACGTTCTTCATATAGATGATTGTCCATACCGTCATTATTTTCGTTCTGTAATCGTATGTATGTATGTATGTATGTATGTATGTAGTATGTATGTATTATACCCTTCTGGACACCCCCTATATGCCACTCTGACCAGAGCATGTGTGATGATGAGCTCCTTCCAATATCTGCCACGGCTATCTGAAAATGAAACATAATTCACCAATAACTTACCATCACGTTGACTCTCTTCTCAGGCGTGGCCGTCCGTCGATTCCTCGGGCAGGGCTGATGAATAGGGGTGTACCAAACTAAACTACGGGTCAAGCTAGCTACTAAATAATTGTAAATCCCCAGACTGATTAAAATTGACTGAAATAAATTTTATTACTCAAACAAGCAAATGGAAATAAAGTTAACTTAAATAAAAATTGTGTAAAAACGACGTTAATTAAGAAGTAAGTTGAATTAATTGATTAATAAAAATTTCTGCAATACAATAATGTTATTATAATTATCTGAGATTATAAATTAATTGAGTTACATCATATATAAATGTCAAAATAAACAACTAAAATGTCCTCTCTGTATTTCAAAACAGAACTTATATCTAGCTGATCTCATATTACACCATAAAGTGCTAGATGGAGTAGGAATTGCCAATTACTGAGTTGTTGTTGAAGTAATACCTTAATAAACACACTGTCATAACACGGTCTAATCTATGATTCACATAGACGTGTAACATATGTCTCGTTTAAGACTATGAACACGCACATATCGTCAATTTGACATTGTTTCATTATCACGTAGACTTACACTGTTGTATGTAATTATTCAATAAAGGGAAATCATCAGTCAATGGCTGTTTTACAATTTCATATAAAAATAAGTTACTGAAGGTAGTTATCAGCCATGATAACGTCACATATTTTTGCACTGTGCGATTATCGGACCAATCTTAAATTAAATACAAAGGAGCTTACTCATAATAAGTCAGTGGTCAACTGAGCCTCCATTCTAAATGAGACTTACAAGCACCTGCCGCTGATTATGTAAACACACACACCTGTTTACGTTTCCTTTCATATCATTCACATACCCATCTAATTCTTACATTGTGAAATGAATTTGCGGCGTTTACCAATTTTAACACTAGAATACATTATTTGTTGACCAGACCTTGCTTGATAAGCTAAAATTAATGTGACCTGTAATATTCGGGATTCTTGCTTTGTCGAACAAAGGTATTAAGATGTTGCTGTCATCTTCTCGACCAAGACCAACGTGTTGTCCATTGAACCTAACCCTACATTTTAATAACTAGAATTATAAACAAATGAATATTTACAAAAATTAATATTCTACTGGCAATGTAGAAATACACAAATTGGGGTAAGTGACACAACATAAACTAATCAGCTACGCTCTACTATCTACAGAACATGAAGTTCACGACCTTACAAATTAATTTAAAGTAGCATGAAATCCAGGATTTAAATTTTAAGATTTAAAGTGACGCAAGTTTCTTCCTAAATATTCGACATTTAGTATCCTTAGAATTGTCTCTGATTATTACACGTACGCGAGTATGTCCAGCGAAAATACATGTTCATCGAAATTAATTAATTAGATAATTATTTTAATTATTCCCCTGATCAATTATACGTAAGTATAAATTTTAATAGACTCAGATTCACAACAATTGTAATATTTATTGTTGAAATTATACATCACGTTTACATGTCATTGCCGGCAATCACCTCAGAATTTGCGAAGCATTAACCATGTCACAGTAAGTCCTCAGATATTGTAACATCTCATGACGTAAAGTTATGTTATTTGCATTGTCCTCTCCTTAAATGAATAAACCTTACATGGGTCCTTTATATTCACTTGATCCCTCTTCATCCCTGTACGACGATTGCGCATTCAGTATTTATTATTATTCTCGTATATCATCGTAGGATGGCTCTTATCATTAGAGTCATTAACATTATTCACTTAATTCACAAATATCTGTCCTTCACTTCAATGACAGGATTCATTTCACACATTTCAGGGATAATAATACTCTTAATATTCATATAAGCTTCACTAGCGTACGTTTTGGACCTGTCCGTCTTCTATCACAATATTTCACAAGTTGACAATGCCTGATAAGTAAACCTGTATTATAACTATTACATCTGGACATATGATTGCTTTCACAATGACGTGTTTTAATCTACAACAAAAATCAACATATAATGCATTACTTTACCTTAGTTAAGCCCTGAAGTCCCGATTATTATTATTCTTATTGTTATTATAATTATAATTTTTGCAAAAGCATTACTCCGTCTAATTAATAATCAACACTCACCCTTTCCGTTTACATACAAATTGGAAGATTATGAATAATGTTATTATTATTATTATTATTATTATTATTATTATTATTATTATTATTATTATTATTATTATTATTATTATTATTATTATTATTATTATTTATATTTGATGGTATTACTGTAATGTTCTGGGGAAAATATTGAGCCATGCAAAAAAAAGGGGGGAGGGAAAGCAACAACACGAAATTCTTCAAGAGAGTGTATGGCTCCATGGCTAAATGGTTAGCGTGCTGGCCTTTGGTCACATGGGTCCCGAGTTCAATTACCGCCAGGGTCCGGTATTTTAATCATCAATGGTTAATTCAGCTAGCACGGGGGCTGGATGTATGTTTCTTCTTCATCATGGTGCGTTGGTCGCCTACGGGTGTCAAATCAAATGATCTGCACCAGGCGAGCGGAACCTGTCCTCGGACACTACGCAATTTCCTTTCCTGAACAGAGTTATTGTGGCCGACATGCAAATTTGTAGCAAAGGCATAAAAATCGATGTCTTTATCGATTTTATACCGGTACCTATATTATTCAGAAAATTATTAAATCTTGTACAGCCAGCTTTCACTAGAAAAAGTAATAATGAGAATGTAGTATGCTTCAGCTCTTCACATTTTATCTTCGAAGTAATGTTGACGATTCCTGTCTTAGAAATATTTGAATATTTTACTTCATTATCTGTGTAAATATATTAATCTTTAATTAAATATTTGGCTTACGGGTAGGACTCCATTTCGTATTCTATGGCGTCTTTCAACCATCATTTAACATGCTTTTCACCCAGTTTGCTGTAGCAATTCACATTAACAACAATTGAAATATTTCAATTAGACCTATTTTGTATTTTATGATTTAATTCAGTGTAAAATTCCACGTAAGTTCAGGAAAATAAATACACATTAGTGTACGAGGTTTCTGGCATATGCTGTGTGAATTCGCACTAAATATTCGTCACTCACACAATATCATCCAATGATCCAGTGTAAAAGTATGCATTTCGCCAGTGATTTTATTACCTCTCCACTTGTTATACAATGACTGACAGAGCAAATGCAACACCAAGAAGGAGTGGTTCGAAAGGGATGAAAGTTGGGGAAAAAACAGAGACGGCACGGACGAATAATTGATGTTTATTTCAAACCGATATGCAGGTTACACAATGCGCACGGCATCGACTCAGTAGGATGTAGGACCACCGCGAGCGGCGATGCACGCAGAAACACGTCGAGGTACAGAGTCAATAAGAGTGCGGATGGTGTCCTGAGGGATGGTTCTCCATTCTCTGTCAACCATTTGCCACAGTTGGTCGTCCGTACGAGGCTGGGGCAGAGTTTGCAAACGGCGTCCAATGAGATCCCACACGTGTTCGATTGGTGAGAGATCCGAAGAGTACGCTGGCCACGGAAGCATCTGTACACCTCGTAGAGCCTGTTGGGAGATGCGAGCAGTGTGTGGGAGGGCATTATCCTGCTGAAGCAGAGCATTGGGCAGCCCCTGAAGGTACAGGAGTGCCACCGGACGCAGCACATGCTGCACGTAGCGGTGGGCATTTAACGTGCCTTGAATACGCACTAGAGGTGACGTGGAATCATACGCAATAGCGCCCCAAACCATGATGCCGCGTTGTCTAGCGGTAGGGCGCGCCACAGTTACTGCCGGATTTGACCTTTCTCCACGCCGACGCCACACTCGTCTGCGGTGACTATCACTGACAGAGCAGAAGCGTGACTCATCGGAGAACACGACGTTCCGCCATTCCCTCATCCAAGTCGCTCTAGCCCTGCACCATGCCAGGCGTGCACGTCTATGCTGTGGAGTCAATGGTAGTCTTCTGAGCGGACGCCGGGAGTGCAGGCCTCCTTCAACCAATCGACGGGAAATTGTTCTGGTCGATATTGGAACAGCCAGGGTGTCTTGCACATGCTGAAGAATGGCGGTTGACGTGGCATGCGGGGCTGCCACCGCTTGGCGGCGGATGCGCCGATCCTCGCGTGCTGACGTCACTCGGGCTGCGCCTGGACCCCTCGCACGTGCCACATGTCCCTGCGCCAACCATCTTCGCCACAGGCGCTGCACCGTGGACACATCCCTATGGGTATCGGCTGCGATTTGACGAAGCGACCAACCTGCCCTTCTCAGCCCGATCACCATACCCCTCGTAAAGTCGTCTGTCTGCTAGAAATGCCTCCGTTGACGGCGGCCTGGCATTCTTAGCTATACACGTGTCCTGTGGCACACGACAACACGTTCTACAATGACTGTTGGCTGAGAAATCACGGTACGAAGGGGGCCATTCGCCAACGCCGTGTCCCATTTATCGTTCGCTACGTGCGCAGCACAGCGGCGCATTTCACATCATGAGCATACCTCAGTGACGTCAGTCTACCCTGCAATTGGCATAAAGTTCTGACCACTCCTTCTTGGTGTTGCATTTGCTCTGTCAGTCAGTGTATTTGATTCTAACAGGTTTTAAGAAACTGCAATGTTAAGTTATGATTGGTATACAGGTGGAAGGTAAATGACGTGCCAAATTAACGCAAGAAATAGATCTTTGGGAGAGGATCACAATGTCTCAAGTTTCAGGTTTCCAACTTGCACCGTTCCGCTATAATATCACAATGAAATCAGTGATATAAAGGGTTAATGGCCCAAATCTAAACTTGAATTTAAGGACTCCATGATAGGACTAGGAAGTGACATTTAACTTTTAAAAGGGTATTATCTAACTACAATGAAAAGATTGAGAATGGTTTCCTTTGAAATAATGGCTAGAAGAGCGGTTTATTACGCCATCCGACGTACGAAACTTTGATACATGTGGCAATGATATTTAAATTTTAACACACGTTACATAAGCAAATCACTTGTTATACCGTAAGTGGTATCAATATGTTGCTGGGTTGCTCCTGAAAGAAATTACTTGCACCCGTCCACCTCCCGAGTCCCAAACTAGCATTAATCTCAGGGGTGTCGGTTCATTATTTAAGTCCACAAATATATAAATATAGAGGCATAAGAGAGCACGGGAATGAACGGAGCAATTAAAATTAAAATTGGGAAAGCTCGATTGTAAACTGTAATTTAAGGATTCCATGATAGGACTAGGAAGTGAAAATTAACTTTAAAAAGGGTATCATCTAACTACAATGAAAAGATTGAGAATGGTTTCCTTTGAAATAATGGCTAGATGAGCGGTTTATTACGACATCCGACGTACGAAACTTTGATATATTTGGCAATGATATTTAAATTTTCACACACGTTACATAAAGAAATCACTTGCTATACCGCAAGTGGTATCAATATGTTGCTGGGTTGCTGCTGAAAGAAATTACAAATGGGGTATAACTTATGGATCGATTACGTTTGAATCGAACCGTTGTTCAAGGATATAGCTTCCTTCTATCTGGAGCCCGAGCATAACCCATGTTACGGTCGGCTTCTCGATTTAACCAAGATGACGTACCCCGGCTATATACATTTTTCCGAGACCGGTACTCGGACTGCGTAATGTTTCTCGTGAATTACGAAAATGGATTACACGGACAGTTCCTATCTTACGATGTCCAGCTGATGCCATACCACTGAATTAACATTTATATTTTATTTACACATGCTCTGAAAGGTTACAAAGTAGCCTCGGTAAACTACTGCTACGGATGAGATAACGAGAAGCGGTGGGAAATACCGTGCCGAAGACCTCCCCTCGCATCGCAAGCGAAGTAAACAAACACACTAAGTATAACTGTACCTTGTCTCGTGCGGAAATCGTACGATAACGAGGTAACAAAATGACTAAAATATTTATTATTCTTATTATTCAAACTACTCGAATAGAGGGATGTTGTCACCACTTATTTAATCTACTATCGTCAGAATATTTATTTATCCACAAAATTATAATCCTTGAAATTATTATTATTATTATTATTATTATTATTATTATTATTATTATTATTAATGAATAGGTGACTCAAGATATTACCATTATTAGACTATTAATGTCAATCAAGATTATTATTATTATTATTATTATTATTATTATTATTATTATTATTATTATTATTATTATTATTATTATTATTATTATTAATGAACCGGTCACTTCCGCCAAAAATGCATTAGGATATCGGTCGCGATTACAATTATTCAATGATCAACCAAAAGACGTCATTACCATTATTATTATGACAATTATTATTAATCTGACCGCGATGATTTATCATCGTCCTAACGTTGTTATTATTATTATCGGTTGCATATTATCATTTAGATTCCCGTTTAACATCTTTATCAACGCTCATTTAATTAACACGGTCCAAACTTTTATCTGCAATATTTATTATGACCATCATGGCATCATGATTGTCACCACTCGTCATTACAATGATTACAATATACGATCATTTATGTGGAATCTGAACTCTCATTATCCTTAGATCCGTAGTATCTCAACGAATAGCTACGCAGTCTATTTATTTCGTACATGCTGTCACGGGTTCGAATTCTACCCTTTACGTAATTCAGTATTTCTCTGTGACATTGCCCGTTTATTTTACACTCATTTCAATATGCTAAGTGTTTCTCATACGGAATTTATATCCCTTTCTATCTCAATATTCCTTTATTCATTTATTTCTCACAAAATTATCAACTGACTTATTTATTCCACTTCTGACATCGTACGACCTTTTATTATCTGACTGCAGATTCTTTAACATTTTTCTATCTCATTTTCATCTATGCCTTAGTTCGTTCTCCGCAAATAATCGTAACATTTTGAAATTATATTTACCAAAATTTGACAATCATGGTTTCGTAACATTAGTCCTACGTGTTCCGGCTACTGAATAGCAAATTTAAGACACGACATTTATTCGCAAAAAATTATTGGACCGTAATTTAAACCACACGCTCATTAACATGTACGGATTATTAGCACCGATATTACTTTTCAATATTATTAATTGATCAAATTAAATTATCACACACTTTAATTCCAAATTAAAAACGACATCCCGTCATTAACTGATTCCCGATAAACTCAACACCTTATCACTTAAATTTTATTATTACGCACTGCTCACTAAAATTCCAATATCTCATGAATTATTATTATTATTATTATTATTATTATTATTATTAATATCGCTTCTCACAAATTTAACAACCTCACTTTGAAAATATCAACACCCTGATCAACAACAAAAACACAGCTGGCATGACAAGGCTGGACGTTCCTTCAACGTCATAACATAACTCGTCAAATGACTAACAGAAAAGCACAGATCGGGTCTATTAGACTATGATTACAAATTCAAATGTAAAAATATTCTTGACTACAAAGAAATATGAATGCATGCATGACTTAACGTTCTACCCTATATCTACAAAATCTACATCTACAACAGACTGAATACATAAAAAGACCCGATTATTTACGTTATTATTACTAAATCCTGTCCGTGCTACAAATTTAGGATGGGATCGTTAAGCGACCCATCTTGTTACAGAAGGTAACCAAGTCTAATCAAATTATTCCCATTTTCCCAATCACGCTAACATTTCCCAAATATTATTTACATTTTGGTACTCATCTTAGTTATTGGTAATCCATTGCAGCTTGGCAGATAAGGGACCATCACGGCCCCATTCTGGCGTTCTACTCGCCCATTCTTGATGGCGTAATTTCACAAGTGACTTCCTGGCACAATACCCTAGACCCAAGATTTATTATATTGCACTGTTTTGAGCTTCGTCCAATTACCGCACAAAGGACATGGACACGTACGACGAGGTGTCGAATTATTCGCCCGGCACGATTTATGTTGTCCGACGCGATACGCCCGACGCATGTCTCCCTCTTGAAGTGTTCATGATAGCGGTTCGGTCTTCCTAAGAACAGGCTATTATTTCCCCCAAGTACTGTTCGTCACACAGTATTCTATTCTTGCACTTAGTGCTGTGCAGTTGAATTTTATATTAGTCACTCTTGCAATGCAATTAATTAACTTCACTACGATTTTTGTAACTGGCCCACACTGTCCTAAGTTAACTACTTTCAGTTCACGGTTTTCGAGCGCGGTCACACTTTATAAGTACCGGCGGATGCTCGCACCAATACATGTTGAATTACTGTAAGCACGACAAGTTTGAATTCAGCTGCGGACGGTCGTTCAGCTTCGAAGTACAATTTCAAATCAAGCGAGACTAGCACAACTGCTAAGACTGCTAAGACAGGTAAGACTGGGGTAATGAGTGTTCTATGCACTCGTATATATTGACGCAGCTTTCCCTAGCGCATTAACTGAGGTCATATCCACGATGGAGGGGGTGGATTTTTAATACCGGCACTTACACTCCGAATTGGACGTTATAATTTATATCAAAATAATCCACTCCGCTAGCTTGTTTGCTGGATTAAATATGAACTCCTGACGATCATAGATTTAGCAGATACGGGTGGATTTAGCTCCTCACATTTCGCGCATTTGGAAGCGTCCCTTACAACGTGGTTTTCGTCCAGCCAATGACATTCAAGCTGTCTGGTTTCCAAGAAATCCAGCCTTCAATTTATTTAATTTGCCCATAATTATCGATTATTTTTCCATGCGTGACATCTAATAAGTTCATTACATTGATCCGTGTACTCACAATAATTTATTTCTGATTACTTTCGAAGTTACATTGGTGTCTCATCCACCTTCTCTCAAGATGGTATCCCTGAGTCTTCCATCAACCTTTTGTGATTGGCCTACAAGTGGTCACGTGATTTAAGTTTCCACCTGCACGAACCTAGGCTAGCGAATGTCGTTGAAACCGCTGTACTTTTCCATTCAACCTTTCCTGGAATTCATGACGTCGCGGAAGTTTCCGTTCGCCCAAAATATCCCAGCGCACTGCACGTGTTGCAAGCCTTCATTGTCTCAAACTACCCCCTTCTCTTTCTGACCAAGACTTATTTGTGGACTTGTATTTTTCCTGGTCGTCAAACTAATGGGCTCCCCTGCTGTGAAGCAGCTAAATTCTATTGTGCCAGGCTAAGCCTCACGGCTCCAGTCCGTCGCGTACCCAACTTATTATTTCAACACAGCTTGTACGGAATACATTTTCTGTATTTCAATAAATGTACCATATATTATTTTATCAATCAAATCATGACTGACTATGGACCTATGTCACTCGGGTTCAGTATACAGGTGGAAGGTAAATTACGTGCCAAATTAACGCAAGAAATAGGTCTTTGGGAGAGGATCACAATGTCTCAAGTTTCAGGTCTCCAACTTGCACCGTTCCGCTATAATATGACAATGAAATCTGTGATATAAGGGGTTAATGGCCCGAATCGCATGACGATGAATTTACAATCACTTAGGAATAAGTTTCAGAACAAATTCATTCAGTTAATTTTGGTTACTTGTCTTGTATATCGAAGCATTAAGGGATAAAATATTAGAAGGTTAGGACTTGAATGGTAGCAAAGAACAAGTGCCAAGCAACTACAATGAAGCGAACCGTGCACAAGGTCGGCAAAGTCGCTGGAAGGGCAGGAGCTACCCCTGACCAAATGTTCAAAACCCGAAAATGACTAGTGTGTTGCTAGTGAACACATACAGCTTAGGCATGGCACAGTTCACATTGGGGAAATTTCTGGGCATTAAATTCATTTACGACAGTAATCTCGTGCAACTACGGAGATGTACACTGAACGATTTTCACAAAGGGGTCCATATAGGCGTATGATTTAAGCATAAAACAAGAAAAGTGGAACAACTAAAGGATCTTAATATGAAATATAACACAAGTTAACTGTTAATAAACACTTTTGTGTACCGAAAATTGGTACAACCTCCTGTTGGAATTTCATATTCATAATTTCATCAACATAAAACAAAAAGAATGGAACAACTATAGGACCATAATATTAAAAGCAACTGTTCCCACTTAGAGTATCGAGAATAGTTGACACTGGAAATGCCAAGCCCATGTGTGAAGCTGGTCGGCCCAGAAGGTATCTTCGTCCAGAAGACTGCATATTAGTACTTACTGCAGAGGACCGCGGTAGGAGTACTCGCCGAATCGCGGCGATGGTAGAACTATCCTATTGGTTCATTCTACGAACATTACGAGAAAATTGGTGACATTCGTACCATCTGCGGCGTGTTCTACACCTATCGGAAAGATATTACGCACCCCGCATGACCTTCTGTGAATGGGGCCATCGTAAAACCGAAGACTTCGTGAATCATACTTTGTTCTAAGACGAGCACTCATTTACGGGGAGTGAAATATTCAATGTTCACAACACGCATGTGTGGTCGGAGAACAATCATAATGCTATGAGACGTTCCCACCACGAAGTTAAGTTTTCCGTTAATGTTCGCACAGGGACGTTGGGAGACATTATCATACGACCTGTGATATCACCACATAGACATAATGGCGTATCTTATCTACAGTTACTTGAAGGCACTCTACCACTCATACTAGATGCTCCTCTCCATTGTCGGTGGCACATGTGGTGACAACATGATGGCGCCCCCCAACACATTGCCAACGCAGTGCGCCGCCACCTAGACGCCACCTATCCGCAGCTGTGGATAGGGCGCTAGGACCCTATCGGCCGGTCGGACAGAAGCCCCGAGATTCTTTCTTTTGGGAATAAATGAAATCTAAGGTGTATAACAGAGAAGTGCAAAACCGTCAAGTGCTCCCGGACTGTTTCTTGGAAACTTTTCTGGTCTGAATCAAACCCACGAGGTACTGAGGTAAGTTCATTCTATAATTTTAATTTTACCATTCGTTTTACGTCGCAGCGACACAGATAGGTCTTGTGGCGATGATGGGATAGGAAAGGCCTAAGAGTGGGAAGGAAGCGCCCGTGTCCTTAAATAACGTACAGCCCCAGCATTTGCCTGGGGTTTAAATGGGAAAACAAGGAAAACCATCTTCAGAGCTGCCGACAATGGGGTTCGAACCCACTATCCCCAGGATGAAAGCTCACAGCTGCGCTCTCCTAACCGCACGTCCAACTCGACCGGTGAGGTGAGTTTAAGAAAATTTTCTCCGAATGTGCCGACCATGTATTACCGCAAATGGTAGACGTTTCGAACACCGGCTGTAACAACCTACACCGTTTTCCACGACTAATCTGGTCGAATAAGTCACATTTTAGAAGGTACACAAAAGCTTTGTCGTTGTATTCTCATTTATTCTATTAAAACGATGAACTAAGCTGAGAGTTTTACGTGATAATTACTTTTGTGATCATAGGCCGCGGGACTTGCATTTTATGTGGAATCCAACCCATAGAACGTGACATTTCCTCTCGTAAATCTCACATGCATTGATCGGGAATCAAACCCAGACTGCTATGGTGGGAAGTGAGCAACGATGCCGCTAGAACTGTTTCTACTACACTCCATTTTATCCCGTTCCTTGGAAGTCAGGGATAGTAGGGAGTTTGGCTGAGTTTTACATGACGCCAACCATTAGAGGAGAAATGCTGCGTGTTAATGTGGTGGTGGTGGTGGTGGTGGTGGTGGTGAGTGTCGTGTCTTGGGTTGTGCTTCTTGTTGAAAACAACAGGAACACTCCACTTCCGAGCCATAAGAACACCTTTTCTAATGTAGTAATCTTTGGTCCGTACGGAAATCGAACCCGGGGCCTCAAAGATGGTAGAATAGTGCGCTAGTCATTTATCTATGCGGCCAGATATTTGTGTTCGCATTATTGTATCGTTATTATTTATTAACGGTTTGGCCAACCCGAGTAGCATAGCCCAGTTGTCAGTGACACGCTATTGCGGTGAGTTTGCTGTAATCGGATGGTGAGTGGTTTGAATCCCACTGTCAGCCGTCCTGAAGATAGTGTTCCGTGGTTTCACATTTTCGCTTTCAGGGCAAAAATAAGGAACGGAATTAGTCATAATCAAAATAGGCCGAATTACGTTTAATGTCATATTGTTGTCACTGTTTGTGTTGAGAGTGGACGCTCGACCTTGAAGATAAAACTGCAGGCTACAGCCGGTTTAAACACTTGAGTACGTACCCCGGCAGGTGCACCTCTAGCTATCGACAGCCGCTGCGGTACATTTCTTGCAATTCCTAAAACACGACTTTCCTCGAGAACGGTGCAATCTAGAGACCTGAAACTTGCGACAATGTGAACGCCTCCCCAACATCTAATACTCCTGTCAATTTGGTGCATCAGATACCTTACACACGGTATATATAAACAATATGACCAAAGAACTGGAATCAGTTATAAGGTTTTTTGCGGATGATGGTATACTGGATAGAGTAATAAATGAGTTACAGAATTAGGAGTGATTGAAAAAAGACCTTTACAATGATGTTTGATGTACAGTAGACAATGCTATGGTGGTGAACGGGGTGAAAAATCACGTTGTGTGTTTCGCCAAGACGAAATGTTCTCTCAGTTGTAATTTCTGTGTTGATAGTGCGAAAGTACCTCATGGGGATCACTGTAAGTACTTAGGTTTATATGAGGAAAGATTTTCATTAGGGGAATCATATGAATGTGATTTTACATAAAGGGTGCAGAACTCTTCATATGGTTATGAGGGTATTTAGAAGTTGTAGTAAGAATGGAAAGGGAAGGGCATATTATTCACTGGTATGACAATAATTAGAACATAGTTCGACGTGTATGGGGCCTTCACCGGGATTATTTGATTCGAGAACTGGAAAAAATCCAAAGGAAAGCAGCGTGATTTGTTGTGGGTGATTTTCGATGGAAGTGTCGTGTTAAGAAAATGTTGCAAACTGTAAACTAGGAAGGCTTCGGAAAAAGAAAATGAGCTGCTCGACTAAGCCGTATGTTCAGGGCTGTCAGTGGGAAAATAAGTGTGAGTTGGCCTTATAAAAGTAGCAAAGATCACAATATGAACGTAAAGTTGTAATTGAAGAAGATAAATTTTGGCAAATATTCCTTTTTAGGTTATAGGGTTAGGTATTGGAATAACTTACCAAGGGAGATATTCGATATACTGCCAACGTCTTTGAAATTAACTACGAAAAGTCTTTTTTCTTGCAAGCTGCTTTACGTCGTACCGACACAGATGGGTCTTATGTCGACGATGGGATAGGAAAGGGCTAGGAGTGGGAAGTAAGCAGTCTTGGCCTTCATTGAGGTACAGCCCCAGCATTTGCCTGGTGTGAAAATGGGAAACCACGAAAAATCACTTTCAGGACTGCCGACAGTGGGGTTCGAACCCGCTATCTCCCGTATGCACGAAAAGTCTGGGTAAACAAGTGATAGGGAATCTGTCACCTGAGCGACTGCCTTGAATGCAGGTCAGTGATGATTGATTGATTGATTGATTGATTGATTGATTGATTGATTGATTGATTGATTGATTGATTTCTATAATTATTGTGTATTTCTGTTTCTTCCATCAACATCAGTCATTGTTTGGATCAGTTTGCATCAGTTCTTGTTTGGAGCCATTTCTGATAGTCTTCTTATTAAGTTCACAAGTTCCCCTGAATTCATCATTGCACCAAGACGTCCGTTTTACTCATATTTACACAGAGTTGTTCCGAGGCATTCTATTGTTGTTCCTACTACGGCATTCCTGTATGAAGCACATTCACTTTCTATACCCTGAACCTGCTTACTGTCTATTGTTTGGATCTTTCCACCAATCATATCAATGTACTTCTGACTAATTTCCCCGCCCTGGAGATTATCTACTCTTATTCATCTGCAGACATATTTCACTCTATTTATCCCAGGCCTAGTGATAATTCACAGCAGATAAGATAGTGGTCTTAATCATCCTAAATACGGGGAATACCCGCATATTTCTAACAGATTTTCTGAATTCAAAGTCAGATATGTTATAGTCTGCTATGGATCTGGTGTTCCTACGCTCCTACGTGTGGCGGCGAAAAATGCTAGAAAAATGTTTTCGTTACTGATAATCCCATATTGGAACAGCAGTCCAGTAAATGTTCCCCGTTCCTATTCGCTTCCACACCTCCCCCCATGTTGGCCTAACGGTCACCTTCTCATATTCCTCATTTCTCTTTCCATTTCTCGTACTGATGTCGCCCATTAGCACTATTCTCTCCCCGCTCTTGGCCCTGACCATCATGTCACTCAGTGCTTCATAAAATGTGTCCATTTCGTTCTCACATGCCCCTTCACATTCCGAACACACACACACACACACACACACACACACACACACACACACACACACACACACACACACACACACACACACACACACACACACACACACACAATTCTTGTCCGAATTCCTGCAACTGCTACATCTACCCCGATGATTCGTTCATATACTTTCGTGCTGTGGGTTACTGTAGTCACGATCTAGTTCGTGAAACATGGACAACGCCTGAATAGCCCAGTAAGAGGTAGTAAGAGTCGGGATACCAATTAGTATGGAATAGGAGTGGCCGTCTCAGGCATATTCTCTGTCGTGACATTTCTTATACTAGGCGCCTAGGACTCTAAATCAGCTGGTGGTGTGCAAGTGTTAGAGGAGGGATTCTCACTGGGATTATGTGTAAGCAGGGTAGCATTCTGCTTCGCAGAATCATAGTGCTCAGGAAAAGTAGAAGTATAAGAATAATAATAAGAATTGTCCTGCTATTCCCAATACCTCATAGGGTCGAGACTGAACTGTCGCACATGTGGATTTTGCCCTGTTTTACGGCCAGATGCCCTTCCTGACACAACCCTATTTGGAGGAATATAATCACTATTGCGCCCTGCTCTGGTGGTTGGTAATGTAGTGTGTTGTGTGAATTTGAATAAGAGAGAGTCGTGACAAACACCAAAAAACAAGTCCTCGAGCCAGAAGAATTATTAATCACACGTGATTAAAACCCATACATAGCCGGGGATCGAGTCCGGAACCTTTTGAACCGAATGCCCCAACGCTGACCATTCAGCCAAGGAGTCGAACAATATAAGAATATTTTTTAACCTACAACCTGTTTTCCAGTGAATAACTGTGTCAGGGACGGGATGAATGAAGCCAACAACTATCGGCGAGGATAGGAATTTTGTCTTCCGAGGCCTGTTGCACTTCTCTGGGGTAATGATTAATGACTGACAGATGAAATGAAATGATAGTGGAGAGTGTTGCTGGAATGAATGATGACGGAAAACCGGAGTACCCGAAAAAAAAACCTATCCCGCCTCCGCTTTGTCCAGCACAAATCTCACATGGATTGACCGGGATTTGAAGCACGGTATCCAGCGGTGAGAGGCCGGCGCGCTGCCGCCTGAGCCAGGGAGGCTTTTAATAATAATAATAATAATAATAATAATAATAATAATAATAATAATAATAATAATAATAATAATAATAATATAACCGGGTACTTGGCTGAATGGTTAGCGTAGATGCCATCGATTCAGGGGCACCAGGCTCAATTACCATCCGGGCCGTACAGTTTAGCCACTTTTGGTTAACTCTTCTTGCCCGTTAGCTGGGTTTTTGTGATTGTATTAATGTATATCTTCATTGACATACAACACACAACATTAAATATTACGAACACTACGAGCAACAGCAAGACCCAGATGAGCCATTGTATACAGCTGGCTAATACCTCTCATTGCATCTGTAACTTTAAGATTGTTTTTCTCGAAACATTGTTGTTTGTAATGTTTTGTACCTTTTCTCAGCTTGTATATGAGTCAGAGTTTTGAAACATGGACAACATATGCACCATGTACAGCAGTGAACACACAAAACACTTTTGGTGATAATGTAAATTATAGGGGGAGATAGAATAGACTGTAGAGGATTTTTCGTAAAATAAAAAAATCATTTCAAACAAATTCTATCTTCATCTTTTCAAAACACATAATTCTTGTTGTATACGCATACAAGAGGTACTGATAAATATGAGTGAGAAAATTGATATTCAGGTGTTTATTAGTTCCCTCAAAGAAGGCACATGAAGTAGCAAAAATTAACGTGGGCGGGATAGGCGATTCCGAACCCCCTTAATTAAGTAGAAATGAACCCGTTAGTGTGTCGTTTTAGACGCGGAATATCGGGAGTTAAGTAATTAAAACATAACGGGGAATTGGACCTCTAGGCATTCCTTCTGGAGATGAAACTTGGAATGAATTTTATACTTTTTTCATACCCAGTCCAGCAAGCCGCTACCGTGGCTTAGAGGTAAATATGGCCCTGACTTAATTACAGACTGTGCCAGATATGATTTATATTTAAACCGTTCAATACTATGCTAATAGACATGTCATGATGCCCAGCAAGACATATGTGCCACTTTCCGCAACATTCTATGAAATATTTGGTTGTAACAGCATTTTATGTCCGGTCCAAGATACGAACGACGCTGCGCGAGTTCGAAGGCACAAGGTCTAAGTGCGCGTACCGAGAGGGAGAGCTCTCAGTACAGCGTGGCCTTGGAATTGCGCTCTCTGTTGTGGAAGCGAGTGCGAGATAAGAAGCTACGCTCAACTGATGCCTATGTCAGGAGTCGGGATTAGGTTTACAGGGTTCTACCTTGAGAAGTGGATATCCTCACCGATTTCCCTAATATTCTTGAATACCAACCCACAAATTTCGCGCGTCCAATAATAATAATAATAATAATAACAATAATAATAATAATAATAATAATAATAAAATTTATTTACAAGTAAGGAATCAATGAGCTTACTATAATTTGTAGTATTTGATAATGTAAGAAAATTAATTACTTATCGAGCGCATTCTTAATAACGCGCTTTAGACAGGCGTGCGTTGATGGAAGCAAGAGAGTGTTCATACTTATGTCACCCAGATAGGAGATCCCCATACCCCACTCCTTCGCGCGTTAAGATGTAAGATGGTGCTTTAGAAATTACCAGTATACATGTGATGCGATTCATACGAAAATAGATCAGTAAATAGAGGATGTCAATATCTATAACATTAATATCTATTCGACTCTGAGAGACAATTATTAGCGGAGCGATTTTTCCAATGGCGGATGAGTTTCCCTCCCCACAGCCGACGACCCGTTTCTTCCATATAAGGCAAATCCCGACAACCATCGATACTCAGTATATTCGTTATTGTACCAGACAGAGGTTTATTTTACGTCAGTCCTATACGCATTCATAGCACAGTTACTGTTCTTTATGTGAAGTTATAGTTTTGGTGTGTGGATGTGTTAAATACTAATCCGAGTATTCAATAAGGGAATGCAGACAAGTAGTATTATTGCAGGCTAAGTCAATATGTTTATAAAGGACGGTTAACACTGCTAAAATCTTTATGACTTAGTAAGTTATTGAAGACAGAGGACCAGTAGTTATTGTACTGTAATTAACATTTATGTGCAATTGTCAGGGGCAACCAACGTAACAAATAAACGTTGTCAGATTAGGCAGGAATGTGTACCATATATGAATAGTGACGCTCACGTAGGAACAAACACATCAATGAAAATTTCTCTCTGTAACGAATGGGAATCGAGTAGTGGTCGTCAGGGTCAGTAATCCCTGCTTCGAGTCTATGAGAGGATCTATCACTGTCATGTTATTCGAAATCATATAAACAGTGATTTAAGAAACCGATTCCTAATTTGTTCGCATGTATGTGAATGCTCTTCGAAACCGGGATTTATCACACCGAGATCGCGCCTGTGTGCCTGCGAAATTCCTGTTTGAAGACAACGCAGAACGTCAAGCAGTTGGAGGTAGAAGATCAAGACAGCATGTATTCAACACCAAACGTGATGAACCTAGGACTTTCTACTAGCGTGACGGGAGTTGTGGATAACTAAATCCACTTGGGTACCACCAGATGACAACAGGTTACACATCAAAAATGATAGATACATTCCTATGATATCTTAGCGTGAAAATCAGCCGTGTTGCATTAAGATGTAAAACTTAACTTTGTAAACAGAATCTAGCACCATGCATTTCGTTTTTTGTAGAACATATAGGCGACGCAATATGCGAGTTTCAATATGGATACGATTTCCTTTATTAGTTTTATTTTCTCGTCTTCTGCGATTATTGGTTAATCACAAAGTCATTCCGTGAATTTGCATGAACTTTTGTATATGGTCCCATAGTTTATGTGTTTGAGTGAAGCATTCGTAAGGGTGGACTTAGATAATTTTGTTGGACATCATAAG
Source organism: Anabrus simplex (assembly GCF_040414725.1). Classification (NCBI taxonomy): domain Eukaryota; kingdom Metazoa; phylum Arthropoda; class Insecta; order Orthoptera; family Tettigoniidae; genus Anabrus; species Anabrus simplex. The sequence goes on from NC_090266.1 coordinate 719,609,954, forward strand.
CCTTTCCAATTTAAATCAGATGATATGGATCTTCTCAATTTTTCGAATGTAGATTACTCATATGCTTCACAACATTAATGCATGAATACATTCAGTTTAAGGATGCTGACGACCTGAGAAGAGGAAAGTTGACTCGAAGTGCGAACCAATGACCTTAGATAGATACGTGAGTAAGTGATACTTTCTATGTTCAGTCCCTGTCCTTAGGATGATCTCTCTACCGAGCTGGATAGCTGCAATCGTTTAAGTGCGGCCAGTACCCAGTATTCGGGAGATAGTGGGTTCGAACCCTACTGTCGGCAGCCCTGAAAATGGTTTTCCGTGGTTTCCCATTTTCACACCAGACAAATGCTGGATCTGCACCTTAAATAAGGCCACGGCTACTTCCTTCCAACTCCTAGCCCCTCCCTGTCCCATCGTCGCCATAAGACCTAACTGTGTCGGTGCGACGTAACGCAAGTAGCAAAAAAATTAAGATCATCTCAGTGTGTGAATGACGTGGACACTATGTGCACGTGTGTGAAAATGGAGGGTAAGGCTATATATGCGAAAATTTGCAAGGTGATAGATTTGATAATAATAATAATAATAATAATAATAATAATAAAAATAATGAGATAAACCAATATTAAAATGGCCTGAGACATCGAGGTGAAATGATATTTGAAGTGTGTCCATAAATGCTCATATGCCCGGAGACACGAGATAATTGAATTAAGAATTACGCGCTTGTGTCTGGATGAAATTTTATGTGTCTACTCAGTTGATTTCGGAGCCCATGCTGTCCTCGAAGTGGGAGATTTTTGACCTCAGAAGGAATGACAAGAGGGGGTGTGTACCCGATCCTTAGCTGCTTGTCCCGTTAAATATCTGTTGGCCGCTTGCACCAACCGCATAAAATGATTTCCCATTTCACACTGTACTGAATATTCACTTGTCAATAATTTGTTATCATCAGTGCTGTGTGTTTTCATTTAAGCGATAAGTGATGTACTCCTCCAATTCATATATTTAAATAAGATCGTGGTAGGGATTTTCAGATAGCACCTCGAAGTCAAGAGAGCGTGGTTCGATACCCGATTGGTATCGACGCCCTTGGATCGACACCAGGAGACTTGAAAGGGGTCACAGATTTTCAGAGAGCGCTAAAGTGTGTGTACTATATATTGCACATTGTGAATTTATAGGGATAATGCTCCAGTCGTTATATGTGCTTATATTTGCGTGTATTGTGAGAGTGTATGTTGATTTCTATGGAGTGACAGGCAACCCAACGTCGTGTGTCCGCCTTGTAAATATTATAATAAGTTATTACCCCGGAGAAATGCGTAAATTCGATAGTGTAATGATAATTAATGTGATAATGTAGACCTTATTAGGGACTAGCGATGACATGGTTTTCATGACTGGATAATTATACTGGAATCATCTTTTATCGTTATGTCTAAACACACCGACGAGTATGTAAGATATTATTGTTTCCTTACGAGAATGCCATCCTTTCCATATAATTTGTGGTATGTAATAATATAATGAATACCCACGGGTATCTATGTTAAGGTAAAGGGACAAATCCCCGTCGATTAATAATGAAAGTGTATACTTGCAGTATTAATGATTTGATTTGGGAATGCCAGGATTAGAAACAGGGGAGATCAACAAACTGATAAAGATATTTAACGGCATTATTTATATGATAAATTTCAGTGTAATATGTTTTAAAATTGCCACGCAGGAAATAATATGGCATTTCTCGTGTTTTTAAATATTTTCATATGATTCTCTCAGTAATGAATATTGTGGTTTTGAATTGGGAAAAATCCATTCTTATCATTTAGTAGATTAGCGTATTCCTCTTAATATAGTACCCTACTTTCAATGTAAGTTTAATTGCCCACTTTAACTCAACGAACAAGACCATTGACCCGTATGCTATGGAGGGTAGCCGTTGTGCTAGTTAAAAGTAGGGATCATGGGACGTCGATGCTCGGGTTGGATTTTCGGGAGTTCCTCATCGATAAGATTTCCATCCGATGATATACTTCTGAAGTTAGATTATATATTCAGCACTCTGTCGTGCCTGGAACAGGTGAAATACCCTGATCGAAAGACAGGATTATGCCTGTTGAGCTAAAATAATATTAGAAATATGTTGTTTAGCCTTTCTGGATTATCCTTGAAATTGCATTCCCACTTGAACTCCTAGTGAAAATAAAAATATTTCGCCCTTCCTTAATCGCTTCCTCGCGTTCGATTACGCTCGCCTGCACAAACACCACTGCCACACAGGTTATCAAACAGCCTTGTAACCAAACAGCAAGCGTAACGCAAAACCAGTCCATGATATACGTAATCGAAAGGCAGTTATAGGATTCACCGTAGACAGACAGGGCGAAAAAATCCAGATCTTGGGCTGAATGGTTTGCGTAGTGGTCTTTGTTTGCCTTCGATTCGCAGGCAGGTCAAGTATTTTAGCCGCATGTGGCTAAACCTTCTACCTTGAGGCTGGATATTAGTGTTCGTTTCAATACACATCCTCATTTACTGATAACACACCACACTATCAACCATTAGAGAAGTACGCAAAAGAGAATTCCTTCCTCCACATATTAGCATCAAAACTGGGCTTAATTATTATATAAGGTGAACCGTAACTCCACCGACAAATTTTCGGAGGTTGTTCATGGATACCTTCTGAGTATGTTGGCATAAGGGACGCGTGGTCTCCGGTGGCTCGTTAAGGGGTAATAACCTAATTATTATGTATTCGGTTTCTTACCCAAATCGGATCATAACGTCGACAATTGCAAGTACCGTGAATGAATGGAAGCATTTTGTTTACAAACAAGTCATGCAGCGCATACTTCGACTTTTACACTCTTTATTTTCAGTGCAAGCCGGCTAGCTCAGTTGTTTAGTCGTTGGCTTTTTGAACCCAAGTTCGCGGGTTCAAATCCGGCTCAGGTCAGTGGCCTTTAAAAGGTGTTTAAATGGTAACAGGTCTGTGTCGTTTTCTTCTGGCACGTTATAGAACTCCTGCGGGATAAAATTCCGACACCCCAGCATTATTATTATTATTATTATTATTATTATTATTATTATTAGCTGATGTACCCGTGCTTCGCTACGGAATTCTACATTGTATACAGAATTCTAGGTTAGGTAGTGTACACAATGTGAGCAAGATTGCATTAAATTGCATAGCTCTTAACGTTACCCTAGAAACGCGACGGGGAATTTACCAAACGTCTCTCCTCATATGAAGACCGGGTTAGGAAATTTTCATTGTAACGGTAGGTCCGCTTGCCTACTATCATCCACAATCAAGTTGGAGAGTTTTCATTATAATTTGTAGGCACTCAATCTTCACCTGCCTTTTTACATCCTCTGAAAGACTTTCTTAGTAGTTTTCACGATTGAAGTGAACATAGGTCATTACAATGACGTCAGTAGGAATGGCACTATTAAAAGCCGTACTTTCATATGAAATACTCGATCAAATGAAAAACCACACATTTTCTCACTTTTAACGAACAGTACTACGCTGCTGATCTAACAGTCCAAAGTTCCAGAGCTGGAATGACCAAGCCGCAGACAGCCGTGATCCGTGAAAACTCTTCGTCTTTCATCGGCGGCGAAGGGGGGGGGGGAGGTTTGAATAGTGGAGAGTCCCAGGCCAAAAACTATGCTCTTTTGCTGATCTGTTTCGTAGGATTACCAGATGAATCGGAAAATCTCAATTCACTACACTGGCGGTGGAAAGAACGATTTGACTTAGAGGCAAATTCTTCCTCCAAGCCAGAGGAAAAAGCCCTATTCACTGCTAATTTGTAATAAAATGAATGTAGAATTTAATAAATTTGAAGGGGAAGAAGCTTTTCTTAAGAAACTGGTCTTTTCAAGGTTGAATTTTAAGTTATTTAGTGAATTGTGGTGCTATAATTTGGAATAGGCCTAAATTGTAATTCTAGACCAGGTAATACTACTACTACTACTACTACTACTACTACTACTACTACTACTAATACTACTACTGCTGCTGCTCATTCAAAACAGCGCGTCAGAGTAGGGATCGAATAGCTGGAATACTATGATGAACCAGTGTGTTACGTACCATCACTATCAGGAAATGTATGTACCAGAGGAATGGCATGCAAAAGGAGAAAGTTTTCTAACTCCCCACCTATTTCCTGCCAATATTCAGTCAGGCTGTTACAGACGGTACGCAGCAGTAATCCCATCTATCGGAGTTCAGTGGCAGCATAAAAGGCAAAGAACATCACAACAAACAATGGTCAATATAATGTTATTGTTCATCAATTTTTAGAGCTTCCGATATTGTATGCCTTCACATTCAGTTTTCTACCGATTCTGAAATACCACTCATCATAGTCGGTACGATAAAACCGAATAAAACAAAATGATCGGAAATTGTATTCTCTCTAAATTTTGATATGTAGTACTTTTCGATAGGACCAATAACATAGGTCCTTAAAGATTAAATATTTGATGCCATCCCCTAAACTGCAATTTTATCCAGGGTAAATTAATTTGTTTATAGCTTAGACTGTACTGTGGTTTCTTATTCCCCGACTCTATATACCGATTTTCATTAAATTCTGTTCATCCATTTTCTCGTGGCTCGGCGTTGATATAACTTAGCAACAAAAATACAAATTCACGAATATCTCCGCTATCGTAACCGGTAGGGTAAAAATGTATAAGATAAATGATCGGAAATTCAATTTTATATAACTTTAGTTATGTAATATTTATCGATAGGACCATTAATTATATATATTTTTGAGAATTAAATTTCAGGCCTTCCCCTAAAGTACCATTTCAGTCAGCGTGAACAAAATATTTTATAGCCTAGATTGTAGGGTTCATACCCTGACTTTACATACCGATTTTCATTAAATTCCCTTCAGCCGTTTTCTCGTGATACGTGTACAGACAGACAGACAGACAGACAGACAGACAGACAGACAGACAGACAGACAGACAGACAGACAGACAGACAGACAGACAGACAGACAGACAGACAGACAGACATTACGGAAAAGTAAAAAGTGCATTTCCTTCTTACCGTGGACATGACCGATACAGAAATACCATTTTTTCCCATTTCTGAGCAATGTACAGGCAAAACTCTTATTTTATATATTATTATTATTATTACTATTATTATTATTATTATTATTATTATTATTATTATTATTATCTGTGCATTACAGATACAAAGGTAATTGGGGCAGCAAACCAAACGAATTTCTATGAATCTGTAACGGGCTACCGGTGACCACGGGTCTTTTATACCAATATAATCGGGACGTATCCCTGAAGAAACTCCAAAAGTTTGTCGATGAAGTTCGGATTCATGTTGTATAGTAATTGGGAAAATACGAAGACGAAAAAGAAGGAAAAGAAGAAGCAGGATGAAGAGAAGGAAAGAAAAGGGGCGACCATCCTACCTAACCGAAAGTCCGTCTCAAGGCGCCGTCTGATGTTCCCTCTGTATACTGTTGAGCATTAAAGCACAGTATTAGAGTTACCACTTTATTTTATACTTTATATCACTCAAGTCTGCCAGATGGTTAGCAATGGTAGATACTGAAGTGGATACTGACAGTTCAATTCACTGCACACTTTCGAAACCTCGCATGACCTGTCGCTGCATGACAGCTCAATCCGTAGTGTGGGTGAAAAGCCTTAATCTGCTCACCACCGAAGTTGGACAGTTCATTCACTGTAATCAAGACAAATGTCTGCGTACAGCGTTGTTTCTAGATAATATTAACGCAGAGCTTGCAGTACATCCCACTCTATTTCGAGACTTGGCATGTAGCGTAAGACGCCTGTATAATTCACATACGAATACATTTACAAATAAACAATTGTGTCTTAAAATATTCAGTTTGAACATTCATGAAAGATTTAAATGACCCCTCGAAAAGCTGTCAATAACGAGAAATAATCCTCCGCTTTATCATATGTTCTTACATGAAATATTTCTTACCAAGTCTAAATATTGTCTACGAACTTTGCTTCTGTTCGTCTCACACATTACAAAGCCCGGCTCCGTGGGTAAATTGTTAGCGTGGTGGCCTTTGGTCCACACGGTCGCGGGTTTGATTCCCGGCCGGGTCGGCGATATTAACCTTCATTGGTTAATTCCAGTCGCACCGGTGGGCTGGATGTTTGTGTTGTCCCCAGCATCCCTGCAACTCACACACCACACACAACACGCAGTTACCTACACTTGGAAGATGCCGCTTACCCTCATCGGAGGGTCTGCCTTACAAGGGCTGCATCCGGCTAGAAATAGCCACACGAAATTAAATTAACCCACTACAAATAAATACATTTGTCCTGTAGATTTTATCCATTCACATTATATACGATCTCCGTATCTAAGTTCTCTCATACGCACTGTCTCACACATGGTATTCTTATTACATTTACCTGTTTCCCCATCCAAAAGTTGAACAATTAAAAAATACTACTTCCATTTCTAGAGAGTCTTAGGGTTCTGTGATTCAATCAATATACTGAACAACAAAAATAAGCGTCGCGTTGATTATGGGTGGAAAAAGAGATCGGACATAGATGTAGGTAGCATAGATCTGTCTGACTCCTTAGCTAAATTGTCAGTTTCAAGTCCTTCGTTTCCGAGGATCCTGGTTCCAATCCTGGCAGGTACGGCACACCAATTCGTTATTCTGACTCGGAGAATGGGATTTTGTGTTTGACCCAGCAATACTCCTCTTCATGTACACACAACTTAGTATACTACCAAGCACCATAGACACACGCAATAGTGAATAAATCCCTCCACATATGGTTGGCGTCAGGACATCGTTCGCACCCGCGACCGTATCAGCGTGTGGGAGAAAGTGGCGAAATAACATCAATAATAATAATAATAATAATAATAATAATAATAATAATAATAATAATAATAATAATAATACGAAGATAATCTAATCACTCTATCCTACAAAGTGCTCAAGTTATAAATAATGGAATTCATCATCTTCCACTTTTCCAGTTGTATTCATGGACGGATTGTAAAGAACTTTTATCAATCAATCAATCAATCAATCAATCAATCAATCAATCAATCAATCAATCAATCAATCAATCAATCAATCAATCAATCAATCAATCAATCAATCAATCAATCAATCAATCAATCAATCAATCAATCAATCAATCAATCAATCAATCAATCAATCAATCAATCAATCAATCAATCAATCAATCAATCAATCAATCAATCAATCAATCAATCAATCAATCAATCAATCAATCAATCAATCAATCAATCAATCAATCAATCAATCAATCAATCAATCAATCAATCAATCAATCAATCAATCAATCAATCAATCAATCAATCAATCAATCAATCAATCAATCAATCAATCAATCAATCAATCAATCAATCAATCAGTCAGTCAATCAATCAATCAATCCTGATCTGTATTTAGGCAGTCGCCCAGGTGACCTTCTCTTAAATGATTGCAAAGGAATTGGAAATTCATTGAACATCTCCCTTGGTAAGTTATTCCAATCTCTAACTCCCCTTGCTATAAACGAATATTTGCCCCAATTTGTCCTCTTAAATTCCAGCTTTATCTTCATATTGTGATCTATCCTACTTTTAAAGACACTACTCAAACTTATTCATCTGCTGATGGGCTCGGTCTATTTACTACTATCGTATGATGTATCGTATGTTGCTTGTAATCCACAGTATGTTAAAATTGAGAAAAACTGATATTTTAACGAATTTAGACCCAGTGTCCATATACATTTACACATATGCTTGTATTCTTTTTTCAAATAATTTATTTCGGTTTATTACCTTTTTGATGTAGCTTTTTCACGTCCATGGACTTATCTGCTTTTGGTAACAAACACTTTTGTATCCGAACTTGGTAAAAATACAAGAATAAATAACACATCGCATGGTTGAATATCATCTAGGTGAAACAATACCAATTTCGCTTTTATGCTTTAATATGTCATTGCCCCAATTAAAGAATGTATGTCTCACCGTTATTCTCGTTTCTTGATACGGTGAGGTGAGACGTATTTTCATGGTATGTTTCTACGGCTTGATGGCCTTCCTGTCGCCAACCTCACTTGAGGAGTTAATGAAGATAAAATGAATCGCGGTAAATGAAAGTGGGTAAGGAGGTGGAAGGAATAGGCTGTGACCTGTGAATACGAACTGTCCTGGAAGTGAAAATGGGAAACCAGAGAAAATCATTCGCATGACCGCCGACGGTGAGGTTCGAACCCACTCTTATGCCAAATGCAGAGCTCGCCTCCATAGCCGTAGCGCGTTAGCACACGCGGCCACTCCGGTTAACCTACAGTGTTAATAGCGAACTGTAAATCCACCCAACGTTCAATCCCAAAGAGAGTAGAATAATTGAATAGATCTTGCTTGTCGTTTAAGACTATTATCACCGGGCGAGTTGGCCATGCGATTAGGAGCGCGCAGCTGTGAGCTTGCATCCGGGAGACAGTGGGTTCGAACCCCACTGTCGGCAGCCCTGAAGATGGTTTTCCGTGGTTTCCCATTTTCACACCAGGCAGATGCTGGCATTGTACCTCACTTAAGGCCACGGCCGCTTGCTTCTCACTCCTAGGCCCTTCCTATCCCATCGTCGTCATAGGACCTGTCTGTGTCGGTGCGACGTAAAGCAATTACTTTCCTTAATCCATTCGTACCATAGAGCCCTACCTGAGAAGAAGAACGTTGCACGGACAGGAAATTGGAAATGATCGTCCTTGCGACAACTTCTAGTCCCTAATAAGGTTGTACTCTGAGGGCGTCGTATGATGGCTGGAAACAAATAGCGTGGTATCTGTGAATTATGCAATGCTTGGGAACATATAATCATTGTCTGGCTTGAGTCTGGCGTGCATCTATCACCCGATTATTCTTCCTCGTATAACACAAACGATACACTAGGTTCATTGAGCCAGTAGGTGTCAAATTCACACCAGTTTTAGACTATGAGACGCACACTGAATGGTCCGTCCTCTTCATGGGAAATCGTGTTACCCTCTATGTGCCTTTGCGTATTTACTGTCCCGTATTCCGATATATGGAGACGCTACTTTTACCGAATAGTGAAGAACGTAATATGATGCTGTTTTACTGCTGGTACAAACAGTGTAATGAGTAATTTCTTGAGGTTTTACTCTCCTTTCTTCCTTTCTTTGTTTCTTTGTTTGTTTCTTTCTTCCTTTCGTAATCCGTTTACCCTCCAGGTTTGGACTTTCTTTCGGATTCAGTGAAGGATCCCTCCTCTACCACCTCAGGGGCAGTATCCTTGAGCGTGAGACTTTGGGTCGGGGATACAACTGGGTAGGAGGACCAGTACGCAATCCACGCTGCCCCACCTGCTGTGTTAAGTAGGGCCTTGAGGGGGGACGGAAGGTAGGAAGGGATAGACATGGAAGAGGGAAGAATGTGGTTGTGGCCTTAATTTAGGTGCCGGTAGCATCCCGGCATTTGCCTGGAGGATAAGTGGGAATCCACGGAAAACCACTTCGAGGGTGGTTGAAGTGGGAATCGAAATCCATTCTACTCAGCTGACCTCCCGAGGCTGAGTGGACCCCGTTCCAGTCCTCCTACCACTTTTCAAATTTCGTGGCAGAACTGGGAATCGAACACGGGCCTCCGGCGGGTGGCAGCTAATCACACTATTCACTACACCGCAGAGGGCTGGAGTTTTGCTATCATTCATAATTTTTATTCTAAGGAGGGGAGGCCACAGATAGGCCTATGCCTTCACTGAGTTTTGTTCGAACGACACGTTTACTATCGTCCTGTGTCGACATTTTGTTGCAAGATATAAACAGTTTCACTATTTCTCCATCTCTCATCGTAACTGCAACAGTGGTTATGAAAATAAGAGATAAAGCTAAGATTCATCAAGCCACAAGCGGAGAGACGGGATGATAGTAAATCAGATATGACACAGCTTAAACTTAATCCGCATGGGCAAAGTATAAAACAGAAACAAGTAATAAAGGGTGAAGTAAAGAAAACATTAAAGAACCGTGCTGGTGCGCGCCTCTAACCCGAGACGCCCGGCTGGAATTCAGAAATGAGGACCATTAGACCACCTGTGTTTGAGATACTCACTGCCAAATTACTAATCCGTATGCACGCTGTTCAAATTAATGTGCATTGTTCTAGTTAAGCGAAGGGCCAATGACTCAAACTGTCGGACACGTATCTGTTTACATTTGACGTAACGAAATTAAATGGCGCATGGCTTCTAGTGCCGGGAGTGTCCGAGGATACGTTCGTCTCACCAGGTGCAGGTCTTTTGAATTAACTCCCGTAGGCGACCTGCGCGTCGTGATGAGGATGAAATGATGATGAAGATGACACATACACCCAGTCCCTGTGCCAGCGAAATTAACCAATTATGATTAAAATTCCCGACCTTGCCGAGAATCGAACCCGGGACCCCTGTGACCAAAGGCCATCACGCTAACCTTTCAGCCATGGACCCGGACTCTTTAGACGTAGATCAAGGTTTTATAGTTTGAATGAAATCGTTGACCCCATATCTGTGAAGAATTCCCGTTGTAAGTGTAATATAAAGTCAGCCTCTGTGGTGTAGTGGTTAATGTGATTAGCTGCCAGTCCCGGAGACTCGGGTTCGATCCCCGGCTCTGTCATGAAATTTAAAAAGCGGTACGAGGGCTGGAATGGGGTCTACTCTGCCTCGGAGTGTCAACTGAGTAGAGGGGGATTCGACTCCTACTTCAGCCATTCTCAAAGTAATTTTCCGTGGTTTCCCACTTCTCCTCCGGGCAAACACCGGGACAGTACCTAACTTAAGACAGCTGCCGCTTTCTTCCCTCTTCCTTGTCAATCCCTTCCAAACTTCCCATCCCTCCACAAGGTCCCTGTTCAACACAGCAGGTGAGGACGCCTGGGCGAGGTGCTGGTGCACCTCTCCAGTTGTATCTCCCGACCCAAAGTCTCACGCTCTTAGATACTTCTCTCGACGGTGTAGATGTGGGGGTACCTTTGTGAGTCCGATGGAAAAATGAGGGAAATAATATTTTCTCTTGTGTTAAATCTCTAACCTAGTATTGTGTAATATATCGACGGTGCACAATTCAAACCTCCTCTACCAATTTTTTACATTTAGCGATAGAGGCTGGCTGACGTATTTAAGAACCTTTAAACACAACCCGGACTGCGCCAGGATCGAACCTGCCGAGTGGGGCTGAGAAAGCCAGCGTTCTACCGTGTGAGCTACTCAGCCCAAACCAGAGCTAGTGGCACCTGTAAGTACAACAGACACCCCCATTACCCCAATCTGCTCACTGTTTCCTCCACTGACCGTAGATAAAAATGATAGGATTTGTTGCAATTGGTCAGTATAACATCCACCTATTCCTTCGTCCAATGGCACTCGTGCACTAATAGGCTGTTTCTAATCAAAGGTTGAATTTTCATTTTCAGACATCACACTCAGGATTGAAAATACATTTCAATTTCACACCGGTTGAAACTTTAGATTAAACCCCTTACACCGTCCTCCAGGCTTCTGCCCCATTTACATCGTTTAAACCCTCATATTCCCACCAGAACCCGCCCAATCTTCACCATCATCACCGAAGTCTTATATATTTATTTAAGTCGGTAAACTGGGTGGGTGAGGAGGGATGCATATATCATCACAGGTGATTTATGAACTGATGGGGTTTACGGGTGGGTGGTGGAAAAAAATCATACACTGTGATCCACCCATTCATCTTTCAGCGTTATATTCGCTTACCCCAACAACCTATTATAAATGTATAGGTACCATCCAACGCCACTTACAAAAATATGCACTCAGTCATTCCTTCATCCCTTCACCCATTAATCCAGCCACTTAACTTGTCATCCATTCATTAACCAATCATCCATTAACAATTCATTTAATGCGCGTCCATGTTGAGTCACTCAAATCAACGCTCTATCTATTGTCAAATAATAAAGAATAACACCACTGAGCAATGAAATCTCACTGAACACACTCTACTTGTTTAGCCAACAGGCCGAACATTCTATCCTCCCAATTAACACCTTCTTTTATCCATCGCACTTTATTTCATTTCATCCTTCAACACGTCCAAATCTTCTGGGCAGAGACAGGACATCGCCTACTAGGTGGCCCGCCTCATCCCTTCAAGTTTGTGAAAGAATATTTTCCATGATTAAATGAATAGTATGTCATAATATGCAATTTCAAATTTGGTCTTCCCTGTCTCCTGTTAAGTTGACGATTTTGATATACGAGGTTTACGTCCTGTACCATCTATTAGGGACCTAGCCAAGGGGTCAGAACGCCCCCCCCCCACCATGGAATGGTTAGAAGATAAACAGAAACTAGCAATAAAGAAGTGAAGGTCGACTCAATGTTTTGGCTCTTTTGAACATTCATAGAGACATAATTGTAAAACCAACTGATCTCTTGAATCCATTTTCTAAGAACCTTCGGAAGGTGGATTTTAGATTGTAATCTGAACACACCATTCGTTATAAAACTATTTACCTTGATCATATTTTTCTTGCTCTGTATTTTATTGTCAGATTTTGTACTGAATCGGTACTGGAATCTGAATATCAACATACTTCACTGGTATCAGTGTCCTTATTGTGGCGCTCATGCATGCGTGCACCACACCCGCACAAGCGCCTTCATTATGTTCTATTATAATTTTGTAACTATAACGCCCCCCACCAATCGATCGATCCTGGCTACGCTTCTGCCATCTACTGTATATATATCGATGGCCTAGATTGAATACCTCGTATCTCAAAAAGTTCTTCCTATCCATTATTTCCCTTAAGACTGGTCACGCCTCCCAGCCACACATGAATATGCAGTCCATTAGAACAATGTTCATTGAGTTTATATTCCTATGCCGATGCGTAAAGAAAAATGAACCTTATAAAATTATACTGTAGGAGTCAGTAAATACGTCACACAGACATACTTTCCTATAGTACGGTACGATAAGGTTCATTTTCCTTAACACGTCGGCATAGGAATAAAGAACACAACGAACATTGTTCTGAAGGACTGCGTATTCATGTGTGGCTGGGAGGCGTAACCAGTCTTAAGGGAAGTAATGGATAGGAAGAACTTTATGAGATACGAGGTTTTCATTCTAGGCCATCGATATACAACTATAATATGCAGTACCAACCTTCTAAGGATCTAATTACCCAGAGCTGAATTTATAGCCAACAGCCGGTTATTCTCCAAACCGTTCTCTACGATTTCCATTTCAGCTCTTCGACGGTTACATAAATTTCTTGTTTCTTCATATAATTACATATTACATTTTTATTATTTTTATTTTTAGTAGGAATGAATTTTATTCAGGTAGCCTGATTCGAGAATCCGGAACTACTGACTTCCAGTCCGGGCTGATCCTGGAGCTCTGAACTGCCTGTCACTGTGCAATGCCATTACAGATTGCCACCTGAATAATGCAGCTGTATGCACTCGGAATGATGCGAGACAATAGGATTTAATTTGTTCGTGCTGTAAAATGTAAAACTCGAATTTAAATTCTAAGTACGTTTGGGGGGAGGAATGTAAATAGCGTCCCCCGCCAACAGGAGCGTTTGTGGGAACACAGCTGCTAACAAATCAACTATTGATACAGAATGCGCTATTTTACGCTTTGAATTGCCTACTTCAAATTTTAAAGGAGTTCTGGTCATCCCTATCCTCCATCGTAGTCCCTTAAGACTCCCTGAAGTGCAAATAATTAATCATTTACCAAATGTGTTTGTGTGTAATGGAGAGAGGACGTGAATATGTTAACTGTGATTTGGAGAAATAGAATTTCCAGATATTATGTCCGGCTCCATGGCTAAATGGTTAGCGTGCTGGCCTTTGGTCACAGGGGTCCCGGGTTCGATTCCCGGCAGGGTCGGGAACTTTAACCATCCTTGGTTAATTTCGCTGGCACAGGGGCTGGATGTATGTGTCGTCTTCATCATCATTTCATTCTCATCACGACGCGCGGGTCGCCTACGGGAGTCAAATCGAAAGACCTGCATCTGGCAAGCCGAACATGTCCTCGGACACTCCCGGCACTAAAAGCCAAACGCCATATCATATACACTGACTGACAGAGCAAATGTAACACCAAGAAGGAGTGGTTCGAAAGGGATGAAAGTTGGGGAAAAAACAGAGACGGCACGGACGAATAATTGATGTTTATTTCAAACCGATATGCAGGTTACACAATGCGCACGGCATCGACTCAGTAGGATGTAGGACCACCGCAAGCGGCGATGCACGCAGAAACACGTCGAGGTACAGAGTCAATAAGAGTGCGGATGGTGTCCTGAGGGATGGTTCTCCGTTATCTGTCAACCATTTGCCACAGTTGGTCGTCCGTACGAGGCTGGGGCAGAGTTTGCAAACGGCGTCCAATGAGATCCCACACGTGTTCGATTGGTGAGAGATCCGGAGAGTACGCTGGCCACGGAAGCATCTATACACCTCGTAGAGCCTGTTGAGAGATGCGAGCAGTGTGTGGGCGGGCATTATCCTGCTGAAACAGAGCATTGGGCAGCCCCTGAAGGTACGGGAGTGCCACAGGCCGCAGTACATGCTGCACGTAGCGGTGGGCATTTAACGTGCCTTGAATACGCACTAGAGGTGACGTGGAATCATACGCAATAGCGCCCCAAACCATGATGCCGCGTTGTCTAGCGGTAGGGCGCTCCACAGTTACTGCCGCATTTGACCTTTCTCCACGCCGACGCCACACTCGTCTGCGGTGACTATCACTGACAGAACAGAAGCGTGACTCATCGGAGAACACGACGTTCCGCCATTTCCTCATCCAAGTCGCTCTAGCCCGGCACCATGCCAGGCGTGCACGTCTATGCTGTCGAGTCAATGGTAGTCTTCTGAGCGGACGCCGGGAGTGCAGGCCTCCTTCAACCAATCGACGGGAAATTGTTCTGGTGGATATTGGAACAGCCAGGGTGTCTTGCACATGCTGAAGAATGGCGGTTGACGTGGCGTGCGGGGCTGCCACCGCTTGGCGGCCGATGCGCCGATCCTCGCGTGCTGACGTCACTCGGGCTGCGCCTGGACCCCTCGCACGTGCCACATGTCCCTGCGCCAACCATCTTCGCCACAGGCGCTGCACCGTGGACACATCCCTATGGGTATCGGCTGCGATTTGACGAAGCGACCAACCTGCCCTTCTCAGCCCGATCACCATACCCCTCGTAAAGTCGTCTGTCTGCTGGAAATGCCTCCGTTGACGGCGGCCTGGCATTCTTAGCTATACACGTGTCCTGTGGCACACGACAACACGTTCTACAATGACTGTCGGCTGAGAAATCACGGTACGAAGTGGGCCATTCGCCAACGCCGTGTCCCATTTATCGTTCGCTACGTGCGCAGCACAGCGGCGCATTTCACATCATGAGCATACCTCAGTGACGTCAGTCTACCCTGCAATTGGCATAATGTTCTGACCACTCCTTCTTGGTGTTGCATTTGCTCTGTCAGACAGTGTATATCTAGATATTATACAGTGAGATCTGAACTTTAAGCATATTAACTTGTAATAGGGCGGATGAAAGTTCAGATTTCCCTAAATGAGATGTTCTGAATCACAACAGTTCAGAAGACTTAATGTTAAAAATTAATACTCTTTAGAGAATGTTGAAATATTAGGCCCAACTCCGTTCCAGGTCTCCATATTCTACATTATGGCTGTTGATCTATATGATACTGATTTGAGAACTTGACTGCAATACGAGAATACACTCTCAAATGTTCCTGACGTATCAGATATGCAACCCTTATAAAGACACACATCGCACGCTGCTCGTAAACGTCACGTCACAAGTGATAATTGTACAAGGTATGATGAGTGAACAAACACGAAAATATACTTAAGAATTGGAAAAGTATTTTCAAATGCTTTCTATCATAAGAAAACGACCTACAGTGTGTACAGTCTCTGCAATTCTTAATATAAATAACCTGGGTAATAGTTTCCTTGCTACCAGTAGTTAATCATACTAAGGACCTATCATGACCTGAATTTGTAGCTAAAAGTCGGTTTTTCTCTAAGCTGTTCCTGTCCGACTCGTTAGCTGAACGGTCAGCGCACTGGCCTTCGGTTCAGAGAGTCCCGGGTAAGATTCCCAGCCGGGTCGGGGGTTTTAACCTTAATCGGTTAATTCCAATGGCACGGGGGCTGGGTATATGTGTTGTCTTCATCATCATTTCATCCTCATCACGACGCGCAGGTCGAGTACGGGAGTCAAATAGAAATACCTGCACCTGGCGAGCCGAACCCGTCCTGGGATATCCCGGCACTAAAAGCCATACGACATTTCGTTTCATTAAGCTGTTCTTTACGTTTTCCATTCCAGCTCTAGGCAAGTGATAGGCTGTAGTCATTTTTACAGGCTAAGTTCCAGATTACTTTAAGTTTACCCTGCAAATGAATACGGTACGACTATACATACATACGTACTATATTTACTTTTGCAGGCGTTTCCACTTTTCAGCAGTTGCCTTTTCTCGGATGCCACATATTCTTATCCTGCCAGACTTCTTCGGGTAGACGTCTTCTTTTCATGGGTTTAGTTATTGTTCCCCTCCACGTTGCCCTTAGTCTCCTTCGATATCTTCTTCCTGGTAGATACCAGTTGAGCAAACACTGTGGCCATCGCTGTTCCTCTATCCGTCAGACATCTCCATACCATCTCAGTGCCCGAACAGCAATCCTTTCCGTGACCGAATCTTCCGGACCCAGCTCTCATGCTCCGCCGTAACACAACTATTTCCGCAGCCTCAATCTTACCCCTTTGTGTCTCGTGCAGTGTCCAACACTCAGAGCCACATGTTAGAATGCTTTCAAACACGCTATGCAGCACTACATTCTTTGTTCGTCTGGATATGTGGCGACTCCAGAAGACCCCATTTAAAGATGTAATAGTCGGGCTGAGTGACTCAGACCGTTGAGGCGCTGGTCTTCTGGCCCCAACTTGGCAAGTTAGATCATTTTTTTGCTATTTTCTTTACGACGCACCGACACAGATATGTCTTATGGCGACGATGGGATAGGAAATGCCTAGGAATTGGAAGTACGCGGGCGTGGCCTTAATTAAGGTGCAGCTCCGGATTTGCCTGGTTTGAAAATGGTAAACCACGGAAAACCATCTTCAGGGCTGCCGACAGAGGGGCTCGAACCCACTATCTCCCGATTACTGGATACTGGCCGCACTTAAGCGACTGCAGCTATCGAGCTCGGTATGTTCTATCCTGGCTCAGACCGGTGGTATTTGAAGATGCTCAAATACGACAGCCCCGTGTCGGTAGATTTACTGGCACGTAAAATAATTCCTGCGGGACAACATTCCGGCATCTCGGCGTCTCCGAAAACCGTAGTTAGTGGGACGTAAAGCCAACAAGATTATTATTATTATTATTAAAGATGTAATAGCTACCCTTGCTTGATTTATTCTGTGGGATATATCCACATCACACTGACCAATCTTATCCATTAGTGAAACCATGTACTTGAACACATCCACATTTCTCACTCGCCCGCACTCAAAATTCAAATCCTCACCTTGCTTACATCCAACAAGAAGGTATTCTATTGTTCCCATATTTTTGCTAATTCCCAGTGCCTATACGCATCAACTAACTTTCTAATTTGATACATAACGTCATCCCTATCCAAAACCAGAAGTACTTGATCGTTAGCAAACAGTAATGTACGTTAGCGTTGATGCCGCCCTGGCACACCCATAACTTCTGAACTACCCATTCTAATAGCCAAGAAACTCTTCCACATACAACTTAAACACTATTGGTAACATAGAACACTCTCTTCTTAATCATTTACTTGCTTCCAAAATATCTGATATCTTATTACCAACCTCCACAGCTAACTTGTATCCGTGGTACATTCTTTTCACCAATTCTATTGTTGCACTATCTGCACCAACATTTTCCAATGTCTTCCACAGTAACTTCCTTGGCACAGAATCATATGGTTTCCGTATATCAACAAACACCAAACGAAGATCTTGACTTTTTGCCATCATCCTCACACACATCCTATGTTCACAAAAGAAATGTTATCCACACAAGTTTTCAAAGCAGTAAAATCTATCTGATCCTGTGATACAACAACACGTGCAAACTTTTCCAATCTGTTTGTTACCATACTACTGAACAATCTAATCACCGAATCCATGACACTTATTCCTGTATAATGTACACTTTGAATTGAGGTATGGGTGCAATACTTAGTCGGATCTCACCTATTTCCTATTTTTCTTGTAGATTAAATTGATTCTTCTGTTTTTACGTGTGAAGAATAATTCTTGATTTAGGTCGTCATGGAATGGCTGTTTATTTATCAGATGGTGTGGGCGATTCTTCTGAAAGGACTAGCTGTTACCCGCAGCTTCACTCGCGTGGGTTTCGTAATTTGATCAAAGTAATCATTCCTTGGTACTGTACGAAGATATTATCTGATAATCCCTAAAGTATAAAACCTCACCAAAATATTGAGTTTTATTTAACCCAGAAACTCTTTGTAAACAGCGTTTGTGGTGTTGCTTTTCAGGGACTAAGATGACCATGCAACATAGAACTGTACAAGTGAGAAACAGACTTCTCTCAAGTCGAAAAAGCCAACAACATACGTTTATGTTTAAATGAGATTCCAAATACCAATTTTTACGTCTGTAAAATCTTTACTTTTTGAGACATAATAATCCTCATAAAAATTATTCACCTCTTTTTTCACTTCTCTTCACCCCCGGTAAGTGCATTTTCCGAAAACAAAAAGCACGTGTTCGTGTATTTTTAAAATACTTTCCAAATACGGGTACCAAGTTTCATGTTTGTAAAATGTTAAGTTTTTACATATACCGGTACTGTATATATTACGGTACTCGTTTTAAAAATTAACCCGCTTTTTCAATTTTTTCAGCCCCTTAAGTGGATTTTTCGAAAAGAAAAAATACGTGTTTCTCTATTTTTAATGGAGAATCAAAATACAAATTTTCACGTCTGTAAAAGCTTCAGGTTTAGAGATATATGTATCCACATAAAAATAATTCAACTTCTTCTTCAATTCTTTCCACCCCCTCTTCCATAAGTGGATTTTCCGTAAAAATAAGCACGTGTTACATTGTTTTTAAAGGAGATTCAAAACGCCAAATTTAACGACTGTAATATCTCCAGTTATTGAGGTATAAGTATCTTCTTAAAAATAATTCAACTCCTTCTTTACTTATTTTCATTATCCCCCCAAACAAAAGTCAATTTTCCGTAAACAAATGTACAATGTACGTGTCCCTTTATTTATAAAGGACCTTCCCAAATATCAATTTTCTCGACCGTTACATCTTCAGATTGTGAGATATATGTGTCCTCATAAAACGAATTCAACACATTTTCACCCGCCCCCTTACTAGTTCATTACCCCCCCTCACAAAATACCTGTTTCTTTATTTTTAAAGGCGATTCCAGATACCAGTTTGCACGTGTGTAACAACTTTAGTTTTTATTAGACATAAGTATCTTCATACAAATAATTCAATTAGTTCTTCAATTCTTGCACCTCCCTTCATTGGATTTTCCAAAATCAAAGGAATACATGTTTCTTTCCTTTTAAAGGAGATTAATATTATACCAAATTTCACGTCTACAACATATTTATTTTTTTATTTATAAGTATGCTCATACAAATACAACCTTTGACAGTAAAGTTCGGAGAATAGTCCTGTACAATCAACATACATGAACAATGCACGACAGTGACCTTACTCTCCTTCGAATAGTCCCCTTCCATAACTATGCACTGCTGAGTTCGGCGATACATGTCCTGGAAACTTTGCAAGAAGGCTTCCTTTGGGATGGTGTTCAAAAGCCTCGTCACGTTTCGTTGAATGTCAGGAATATCGTCCAATCTCTTTCCTTTCAAAGCGAGTTTGATGCGTGACTTTTCGGCTCTGACCTTTTTCCGACGAGGGGATACGGAGAACGCTATTCCATGTTCTGCCGTTTCGTTTCAGGGTCGTACCTGAGACTCCTGGTTTCATCCTCAGTGACAATACAGGTCAAGAAATTTGGTGTCGCATCCACCGTTTCGACAATATCCTGTGAAGCCTCTAAACGTGCCTGCTTCTGATCGTCAGTCAAGTGATGTGGCACAAGACGAGAACACGTTTTCCTCTTCCCTAACTTCTGGGTAAAGATTTGTCGCACGGATTCACGGTTAATCTGCAGTTCATCCGCTGTCATGCGACAAGGTAATCGCCGATAGTTCGTGATTAATGTCCTCACCTTCTCAATATCTTCGTCACTGACGGCGGTCGCCGGTCTTCCGCTACGAGGGTTGTCAGAAACACTTTCCCGGCCTCCTCGAAAACGGGAGAACCACTCGTACACACACTTCAAGGACAGTGCTTGATCTTCATAAACACGCACCAGCACCGCATGCGTTTCTTTCTGTGTCTTGCCAAGCTTAAAACAAAATTGTACATTGACCTGTGGCCGTCCATGTTCCTGTTCGCAGTTCAGAACCAACGCACTAAACACGCACTGTGTCAAACAGGTCTTACACGGCACACACACGATGCTCAACTGAACAGCGTTGGGAACAGGTAGTCAAAACCTGCTGCTACGCAGGTGCAGCGTTCTGTGTCGTCAGTGTTGCCGGATCGACCGTTCTGACTTCATTCACCGAACTTTATTGTCACATATTGTAATTCAACTAATTTCTTAATTCGTTCAGCCCCATTTAGTGGATTTTCTGAAAATAAACAATACATATAATTTTAATTGAGATTCCAAATACCAATTTTTACGTCTGTAACATCTTCGGGTTTTGAGATACAGGACCCTAATCAAAAGAATTCAACCCACTTTTCAGTCCTTTTCACCCCCTCCCCAAGTTTTTCCGAAAAAACTATACATGTTTCTTTATTTTAAAAGAGGTTAAAATACTAATTTTCACTTCAACCCATTTTTCAACTTTTTTCACCCCACTTAATGGGATTTTCCAAAAACCAACAAATGCGTGTTTCTTTATTTTTAAAGGAGATTCCTAGTACCAATTTTTACGTCCGTAAACTTTTAATTTCTTGATACTGTAGATACTGTAGGTACGCTCATTTTAAAAATACACCCCCTTTTCATTTCCGCTTATGTGGATTTTCGAGCACAAATAATTATCTATGTTTCTTTACATTTACTCAAGATTCCAAATTCCAGTTTTTACGTTTGTAACATGTTACGTTTCTGAGATGTATTGTAAATATAGTTCTTCTAAAATTTCACCCAACTTTTCACTCCTGTTCACCCCCCATTAATTGGATTTTCAGAAACAAAAAAATATTTGTTTCTTTATTTTAACAGGATATTCCAAATTCCAATTTTCACATGTGTAACATCTTCAGTTTTTGAGAAATAAGTATCCTCATAAAAGTTATTCGACTCATTTTCACCTTTATTCACCCCTCTTAATTGGATTTTCCGAAAACGAGCAAATACGTGTTTATTTTTGAAGGAGAATCCAAGTACAAATTTTTATATCCGGAAACTTTTAAGTTCTTGAGATATACTCATTTAAGCAATTCATCCCCTTAGGGATGCAACATCGAACAATCCTCCCTTAGTGAGCACCTACACTTTAATATAAAAGTATCCCCAAAATTTCATTTCTTTATGTCCATTAGTTTTGGCTCGGCTATGATGAGTCAGTCAGTCAGTCAGTCAGTCAGTCAGTCAGTCAGTCAGTCAGTCAGTCAGTCAGTGTTATTTTAAGTCTATAGGTATGCATGGCAGTGTTGTTAATCTTCCTTGATCCATTGAATTGCGAAGTTGGTCGAATCCATGTATACTTATTGATAACCTGTGTAGAGAAATCCCATTCATAATTTGACATTGTGTTCGATCACACACTTCAATTATGCGGCGAGTGCAGAAAAACTTCGCTCCACCGAAACACTTGTAGATGGCTATGTCCCAACTTGAGGAACTAGCCCGATCATTCCTTCAAATATATCGTCGTTTTCTTTAACAGCTTTTCGTG
This sequence comes from Anabrus simplex, assembly GCF_040414725.1. Classification (NCBI taxonomy): domain Eukaryota; kingdom Metazoa; phylum Arthropoda; class Insecta; order Orthoptera; family Tettigoniidae; genus Anabrus; species Anabrus simplex. The sequence goes on from NC_090266.1 coordinate 719,632,106, forward strand.
CATTTTAGGGGGATAATCCGTACTGGTCATTAGTGTAAAGAAGCTGCAGTTCTGTTTTCAAGCAATTTATCTTAAACATATGTTAATAGGTTTCTTGAAGTGTGGGCAGTGAATTCAAAGGAAAAGCTGTAGAATGTAGAGAAAATGTTGAAGGATCAACGAGGGAGCAAAACTGATGTTGGTCAATGTCATGAATTGAATGAATGAAAATCATAACGGTACAAGTGACATTTAAAAAAATATGAGTTAAGTGCAGGATGTAACTCCGGCAGGATGTATCCTTTCACCAGCAAAGAGATACAGGTGATAGCGGTAATATTCTGCGCTCTAGTGATGAGTGGTATAACTACAAATAGCATGCTTTATATGAGTGTTAAGATGTTTAAATGCCTTTTTCTCTGAATGACCAAAATGCTACTTACACCGTTATGGTTTTCATCCATTCAATTGTAGTGCTAATTTTCATCAAATTCAAATCAAGGATTTCAAAAAATAAACGAATAGATCGTCTTGTGCGAGCTTTACATATCTTCGCCCTAACATTTCGCTTCATTTTTCAGCTGTTTCAAAAATTTGGATAAACACATTACGTGTTAATTTTTGTTCAACTTACGGGACCACACAATGAAAAAAAAACTTGGCATTAGTTGCAAATTCTTTTACTTTCCTTTGTAGCTCAGAGCGAACAGAGGTAGACTCACAAGTGGACGAGTCTGGACAGACTCAAGACAGACTCATTGCTTTCAGTCGGAACGGGAGGTATTTGGACAGTGAGTAGGTGGATCACCCTAAACTCGATAACAGGCTCGGTACAGCGGTCCTCTCAGTTGTTCACTCGTTGGGTCGTTTCCATAGTTCTGCCACGCATGTGTGCGTTACGAGTGTTACATGCAGTGGATGTACAGACAGTGTACCAATGAGCGAGCCACTTGAACTTCCGAGTTTCCGAGCTGGACACGTTTCCGCTCATTGTCATCAGACAAGAGAATAAACAGTATGGACTGTTCAGTAGACCTGTTTGTTCAGTGAAGTTGAACGCCTTTTCGACTTTTGTCCTTCCAAATACTCATTGAACGGAGGGCTCGAGCAAGAAGCTCTGAACGAGTCTACCAGGTGTACGTATAAGTCTTTTCCGTTTTCACTAAGAGATGGCGCCAGCAAACAGTACGCAGCGTATGAATTTGACACATACGTAAGTTTGTTCGTCTATCATTAACCTACTACACACACAAGTTGAGTCTACCAAACACAAGTGTCTGTGTGTATCGTTCAGTGATCATGTCGACGTTTGTGCCTGAAAACGAACATTTGCGCCACGTATTGCTTTTCTTATAGGCTATAATCAAAATAAAAAAGTCTATGGTAAGTCATAGTTTGTTGGTAGAAACATATGGTGAACACGTTCCATCGATTTGAACAAGGATACAATTTAAACATGGTGCTTTCAGTGTGAAAGACAGTGCGCGCTCTGGTAGCGGCGTTGTGTATTATGAAATCCTGAAGCCCGGCGAAACCATTAATGCACATCCCTATCGTCAACAACAGATAAATTTAAATCACGCATTGATCGAAAGACGACCGGAATGGGCCAGAAGATATGGCAACGTGATTTTGATACACGACAATGCACCGTTTCACATAGCAAAGCTAGTGAAAGACGCCTTGAAATCGTTTGGATTTGACATCCTTTCGCGCACACCGTCCTTCCCCGACCTAGCGCATTCTGGCTATCACCTCTTCTCATCAATGGGGCGCGCACTCGCAGAGCAGCACTTCAGCAATTTCGAGGAAGTTTGAAAATGTCTCGACGAACGGTTTGCCGCAAGGGACAAGCAGTTTTTCTGACATGGTATTCATAAGTTATCTGAATGATGGGGGAAGTGTATAGAATGTGATGGCCAATATTTTGTATAAACAAAAAATGAATTTTCCTTGAAAATTACGTGTTTCCTTTACCTGAAAACCGGTAAAAATTGATGCATACATATGGTAGACTGGTGAAGTTTGAGCGAGTCTCCACGTCGTTTCGCACAGTTATATACGGTACCCACATAACCACACTTCGAAAATGTTTTCCAGCACGGAGACATGAGCCTCAGATTTCTAAATATTCCCGCCATAGGTGTGATAGTTTCACTCTTTTATGAGAGTATACCGTTTGCTATGGAGGTTGAGTTTATTACCTACTTGTTTAACGTCGCACTAATATATCGTAGGATGGGTAGGATGGAAAAGGACTTGGGTTGGGAAGGTAGTGGCCGTGGCCTTAATTAAGGTACAGCCCCAGCATTTGCTCTGTGTGAAAATGGAAAACCACAGAAAACCATTTTCAGGGCTGCCGACGGAAGGATTCGAACCTATTATCTTCCAAATGAAAGGTGAAAGCTGCGCGACCATTACCGCACGGCCTACTCGCTCGGTGAGTTTGTCATACTTAGTATTCCAGTGGTAAAACATGCGCATTGTTGAGCAGTGAATGTTTACATACCCAGCTTTTAAAACGACTGTTCTTGGAAGGGTGGTGGAAAGTTTACTCAACATTATCCCAACGATCCTTTTCTGACTCGTTTAAAGCGCCAGGATTTTGTATTGAAGAAGAATATTATAAAAACAATGCCTGGTTTAAATTGTTGGAAATCTAGGGAACTTTTTCTCGCCCATAGGGAACCTTCTTTAAAATGTTTCGGAATACGGTGAGGAAGTACACAATAATCGTGAATGTATGGCGAATTGTTTATTTAATATTGGCCAGTGCCGTGATCTTGGGGATAGCAAAATCTTTTCCCATCTGATTGCCTAGATTTCGAGTCCTGGATTTCCAACAAAGCCGAAGGAATAGAACGGGTTGCGTTAGTCCATCCTCTTCCCAAATACTAGGTTTGATTCTCCCGCAGCAAGTCTAGAAATTTCGAAACAAATCTACCATACTAGAGAGGCAATGAACATAGAGTTCATTCAGCCTGCGATATAAATGTGTCTGGATATAAAGGTGGCTGGATATATGGCTTTCTATTCTGTCTAATTTCGTGCCGGGTTTATTAACAGGGGCCCGAGTGAGCTGACTGCGTGGTTTTACGCTTGCATTCCGGAGATAGTGTAGTCGAACCCCACAGTGGGCAGCTCTGAAAAGGTTTTCCCGTGGTTTACCATTTTAACACCAAGCAATTGACACGGCTGTACCCTAATTAAGGCCCCGATCGCTTTCTTCCGTGTTTCTGTTGTGGTTTGGTGGTGTGTTCTCTATGAAGGAAGATATGTGTATAAAGATTAACATAAGCACCCAATCCTTGTGCCAGAGGAATACTTCATATGATTTTCCTGCCCTCAGACGTTCTCCAACATATGATTAAAATATATTTTACTTAGATTATGGACTTAATCGTAGTATGGCTCTGAACGCTTTCAAAACCAAGGGTATGATTTAGAATTGTTCACGGAACCTTCAAAAGTGACTGGAATCGAAAAGTGAAATAAATAACCCTTTGTCTCAAGATTTTGAGAGTCTATTAATACCAAAATCTAATTCTCCATTTTTAATAGCTTCCGGGCCATTTCTGGGCCAATATATCATTAGAGTCCCTCTTTGTATATATATGTCCATGCAGCTCACCTACAGTACATTGAGGGTGAGCCTGGGTTGACCTGCACCTCGTCTATAAATACTAAGACATTTAGTTTATTAAAATTAACATAGCATGTTCATTTCGTTCTACTCTCGCTATCAGAACTTGCCGGAAGAAATAAGAAAATAATCAGGTATACTACGTTCGATATTATTTGAATGTGTTTGCTCAGGCACTGTAAATACCCTGTTAATCCACCATTGTGGTTATATCACGACAAACTGGCGTGATTAGTAGAAAACCACCACATATATTACAATTGAGAGTGCTCGTTTTGCGTGAACTGTTCAGTGTAATTTAATAACAGAACTGCATCGTCAATAAACCACTAATAAGTGGTCACAGGGAATATTTCCTCATCTGAAAACATTTAATTAATTTACCGGTCAGCTTACACAAAATGTGCAGACTTCTGGAACGTTACACATTATGATTATTATAATGTCGACTCGTATTCGGTTCCTTGGATATTTTTGGTCCCTTACTTTGAGTGTTGCACGTATTAGAACTGCTTACTATGATTTTCTTCAAGTATGCTAATAAAGGAGTTGATGATAATTCTGTGGCTTGGTTCTAAAAGGGCCAATGTCTTTTTTTAAATCAAAATTGAGATATTAACTGCTACAAACGCGTTTTATCCTGGCTTGCAATATGTTAAAAGGGCCCATGTCTCTGTTAAGTACTAAACGAACAGTTAACGTTTAATTAAATAAGCCCTTGCCAATTATGTTAGATTACCAATAAAGATTAGAGACCTGGCAGTTTTTAAAAAAATACGATAGAAAAGATTAGCGTTTAATAAGGTGACTTGCACAAAGAAAGTATAACGTTATTGAAAGTTAGTTGTCGAAAAAAATAATAGGAAAACTATAAGCAAAACTTCAAATGCTCATAGCTCAAAAACAGGTTTTTTAGCATTGGCCCTTTTAGAACCAAGCCACAGAATTATTTCATACGAGTTCAGCTCTTTACAACATTGTGATTACAAAAGCATACAGAGTGAGTAAGCTGCTCGGTTAAGATCACATAGCTGTGAGCTTGCACTCTGGATATGGTGGGTTAGAATACCATTGCCGGCAGCCCTGAAGATAATTATCCGTGGTTTCCAGTTTTAAATCAGGCTGTACCTTTAATTATGGACACGGTCGATTAAATCCCCCTAGTCTAGTCCTAACCCACCGTTGCCATAAGGTCTCTTTTGAGTCGGTACGATGTAAAACCAATAGAAAAAAGATAACTATATTTACAAAAATTAGCAGGTATGGATGAATCGGTTACTCAGTATCATATTATCGAGGATACTTCCTACTGTTTTAGTATTTTAACCGGAATGGTAATTTGGGAGGAGTGGGGAGGAATACCAGTCTGGCTGATGACTGCAATGTTTTCCGCAGTCCTAACCCGCGGATAACACTTACTGCTGGTTATTACCGGGATCCGTGAATGTTTCTAGTAAAAATCTGTGATAAAAATCATGAAAATTCTACTATATCAGAACTATTAAGGAATTAAGCTCATTTAAGGAAGCAGAAAACGGGAATACTTAGGTGTATTAAAGGAGATATTGGACATACTGAGTGTATTGTGTGCAGTGTGCAATGCAATCACCAAGTTATGGAACAAAATGTATATTCGGACGCTATCATTTCTGATATTCATGGATATGAACTTTAGGAGATTTTCCAATAACTGCTTGCAGAACAATGATAAAATAAGGCCGTACTTTTTTACAGACATACCTCATAGATATGGAACTGCAAGGACTTCATCTCACGCAAATACATTATTTCTGCAGATTAAAGCAGTTTCTTGATTGTTAACCTTTCCTCGGTGATTCTTTTTTCATAGATATATATCTTAAAACCATAAATTACAATAATTATTTGCCTGATAAAATTACTGATACGTGTGATAGATTTCCATGAAATAAATTTAATCATTTTACATGTAATCAATGAAGTTATTAATTCTGAAATTCCTGTGCCCGGAAAATACTGATGGATGAAATGTTCTCTGGATTACGTCCTCAACCCCCCCCCCACACACACACACTCCATCACACTAAATTAAGCTTGGTTCTCTCTCTGGTTTCTACTCATTCTGTTTCACGGTGCTATTATGGATTGACCATCATGTCTGAGGTATGAGATTAGTGTTGTAGACCCTGCTCTGCGATTACGATACTTCGTACGGCGAGGGAGAAAACTGCGTGAAGTAGATCATGATATTAGGAAATTATAGCTGGAAATATAACTTCCATAAATCTTTTTTTTACAATTCCTTTTACACGGCACCGACACAGATAGGCCTTATGGCGACGATGGGACAGGAAAGGCCTAGGAGTGGGAAAGGAGTGGCCGTGTCCTTCATTAAAGTACAGTCCCAGCATTTGCCTGGTGTTAAAATGGTAAACCACGAGAGACCATCTTCAGGGCTACCGACAGTAGGGTTCGAACGCACTATCTCCCGGTGCTCCCAGGTGCGTACCCATAACCGCACGGCCAACTCGCCCTATACTGCCATAAATCGAAAATTACAATCATAAACTTCTGAACAAACTCATCACCGAACTAGATACTCCTGTTTCATACAGTATAATAACAGCTAAAGGCGATTAGTGAATTACCGATGCATGTTTTTATTTGTGGCATTTTAAAGGAATGTTATCAAGTCTAGCTAATAATAATAATAATAATAATAATAATAATAATAATAATAATAATAATAATAATAATAATAATAATAATAATCTAAGTAAAATGCAATCTAATAATAATCGTTGGCGAAAGTCAGAGGGCAGAAAAATCTAAAGAAGTACTCCTCCGGCTTGAAGACTGGGTTCACATAGAACACATCACCAACTACAACCATCAAACTAACTACCATAGAAACACTCACTATGGATACATTCCTTCACATAGGTTTGGTGTCAGGAAAGACATTCGGCCATAAAACTGGGTTCATTCCATACGAAGTACCGACCATATATCATTGGGTAAAGGGCACGATGAAGAAGAAAGAGAATAATTCCTCAGATTATCGAATATCGCGAAGATAATAATAGTAATAATAATAGTAATATTATAATAATATAGCGAAACAAGTAATTGCTGAATCCAGAAGGAAGTCATGAACAGATTTCGTTAATAAACTGGAAGGGCTTGGTCAAGTTTTAGGGAAACCTTTCTGGATAGCAATTAAGAGTCATAGAGAGGAAAAGAGGAAACAGAGGGAAAAGGAGATGAGTAGTGCTTTGGGTAAATCCGGCGAACTCATAGGAAGTATTGAAAAACTATCGAATATTTCATTGATCAGTATACCAGGCAAGGTGTTCACTGGCATTTGAAAGCGAGGGTACTATGAGTGTTTGAGAGTAATTTGGATGAATACCAGCGTGGTTTCAGACAACAGAGGGTCCGTCACAATCAGATATTTTTCAGAATGCGCCAGGTAATTTAAAAATGCTACGAGAGGAATAGATATGGAATAGGAATGTTTCGTAGATCTAGAGAAGGCATATGACAGAGTACCGAGGGAAAATACATTAGCAGTACTGGGGTATAATAGGATTAAGGGGGATTATAAAAGCAATGGGAGGCATGTGGGTTGACAATTAGATTGCAGCGAGAATTTATAGTTGAATGAGTTCAATCAATCAATCAATCAATCAATCAATCAATCAATCAATCAATCAATCAATCAATCAATCAATCAATCAATCAATCAATCAATCAATCAATCAATCAATCAATCAATCAATCAATCAATCAATCAATCAATCAATCAATCAATCGCCCAGGTGGCAGATTCACTATCTGTAGTTTTCCTAACCGTTTCTTATTATTGCAGAAAACTGGAAATTTATTAAACATCTCCCTTGGTAAGTTCTTCCAATCAATAACTCCCTTTCCTACAAATGAATATTTTCCCGCAATATGTCTCTCTAATTCCAACTTTATCCTCCTATTGTGATCGTTCCTTCTTTAAAGAAATCACTCAATTATTCGTCTTCTAATGTCATTCCACGCCAATCTCTCCACTGACAACTCGGAATATACCACTTAGTCGAGTAGCTCGTCTTCTTTATCCTAAGTCTTCCCAGCCCAAACTTTTCAAAATTTGTCATTCCACGCCATCTCTCGCAGCTCGAAACATACCACTTAGTCGAGCATCTTGTCTCCTTTCCTCCATGATTTCCCAGCCCAAATTTTGCAACATTTTTGTAACGCTACTCCTTTGTCGGAAATCACACAGAACAAATCGAGCTGCTTTTCTTTGGATTTCTTCCAGTTCTTGAATGGAGTAATCGTGGTGAGGGTCCCATACACTGGAACCATACGGTAGTTTAGGTCCTACCAGAGAGACATATGCCTTCTCATTTAAATCCTTATTACAACCCTTAAATAACCTCATAACCATGTTCAGAAATCTGGACCCTTTATTTAAAATCCCATGTAAGTGATTACCCAAATGAAGATCTTTTCTCTTATTAACACATAGGTACTTACAATGATCCCCAAAAGGAACTTTCGCACCAACAACGCGGCAATTAAAACTGACAGGACTTTTCCAATTTGTGAAACACAACCTGACTTTTAACCCCGTTTATCATCATACCATTGCCTACTGTCTATCTCACAACATTTTCGAGATGTCCACCTCCTTAGCGTAACTTTCAGTGTTACTAGCTGCCGTCTTCGGGGACCCGGGATCGATTTCAGGTACGGCCAGAAATTTAAGAATGACAGGAGCGCTGATAGCCTATGTGGTTGAAATAGGACATGAAGCTCACCCCCACTGGGGGTGTGCCTGGAAAGGGCTGCACCACCTCGGGATGAGGACACGATTCCGGGTCAATGGCTAAATGGTTAGGGTGCTGGCCTTCGGTCTTGAGGGTCCCGGGTTCAATTCCCGTCCGTGTCGGAAATTTTAACCTTAAATGACCGGCATTAAATGTCATCCCTGCAACTCACGCACCACAAATAACACTGTCCATAACCACAATAACGCGTGGATACCTACACATGTCAGATGCCGCCCAACCTCATCGAAGGGCCTGCCTTACAAGGGCTGCACCTGGCTAGAAATAGCAACAGGAAATTAATTAAACTCGAGATCATTTTGCAGTTTCTCACAATCTTGTAACTTATTTATTACTCTAAACAGAATAACATCATCCACAATAAGCCTTATCTCCGATTCCTCTTCTTCTTTCATATCATTTATATATATAAGAAAACATGAAGGTCCAACAATACTGCCTTGAGGAATTCACCTCTTAATTATTACATGGTCAGATAAAGCTTCACCTCCATTAAATCTCTGAGATCTATTTTCTATTGTCTATTCCAGTATCACTCAATTTTGCCAGTAGTCTCCCATGGTCCAGCCTATCGAATGCTTTAGATAGATCAATCGCGATACAGTCCATTTGAGGGCTCCTTAATACAAGATATCTGCCATATCTTGCTGGAATCCTACAAGCTGAGTTTCAGTGGAATAACCTTTCCTAGACCCGAACTGCCTTCTGTTGAACCAGTTATTAATTTCCCAAACATGTCTAATATAATCAGAAAGAATGCTTTCCCAAAGCTTACATTCAATGCATGTCAAACTGACTGGCCTGAGAATTCTTAACTTTGACTAACACCCTTTCCTTTATACAGTACACAGGGACTGCTATAGCAACTCTCCATTCATTTGGTATAGATCCTTTATGCAAACAATAATCAAATAAGTACATCAGATTTGGTACTATATCCCAACGCATTATCTTTAGTATATCCCCAGAAATCTTATCAATTCCAGCTGATTTTCTAGTTTTCAACTTTTATATCTTATTGTAGATGTCGATTTTATCATAGGTAAAATTTAATACTTCTTTAGTATTAGTCACCTCCCTTCTCTGGACATCATCGTAGTAACCAACAATCTTTATATACTGGTGACTGTATACTACTGTTTTTAAAGATACTCGCATACACACTCCCCTCGTTCATCAATTATTCCTGAAATGTCCATCTTGTAAGTTGTTTCTGACATAATATGCATACCGTTCCATTTTTCACTAAAATTTGGATGACTGCCATGCTTGCCATCATGTTATCTTTAGCTGACTTTTTTGCTAGATTAAATTTCCTAGTAAGTTCCTTCAATTACTCCCGACTTCCACATCCATTTCTAACTCTATTCCTTTCCTACCTGCACCTCCCTCTTAGTCTCTTTACTTACGCTTATAATACAGTGGATATTTACCATTCGTTACCACCTTGAAAAGTACAAACCCGTTTTCCCATTCCTCAACACCGAGCTCGATAGCTGCAGTCGCTTAAGTGCGGCCAGTATCCAGTATTCGGAAGATAGTATGTTCGAACCCCACTGTCGGCAGCCTTGAAGATGTTTTTCCGTGGTTTCCCATTTTCATACCAGGCAAATGCTGGGGCTGTACCTTAATTAAGGCCACGGACGCTTCCTTCCCACTCCTAGCCCTTTCCTGTCCCATCGTCGCCGTAAGACCCATCTGTGTCGGTGCGACGTAAAACAACTAGCATTCCTCAACAATTGTTTTAAACCAATTACATTTCTATTTATCGTTTTCCACCGATTATAATTTTGAAAAGCATCCTCGTGCCCTTCTTTACAGCCATATGGTACTGCTTAATAGTCCTATTTTTAATACCTTCCTTTCTATCACATTTATTTTTAACTACGACAACAGCTTCGTGATCACCAGTGTCATCCATTACATCGGTTTCTCTATAGAGCTCATCCAGTTTTTCAAGCACCACGTCCAGAATATTCTTTTCTCCAGTTTGTTTCGTCACTTTTTGAATCAGCTGTCCTTCCCATATTAACTTATTTTCCATTTGTTGGTCATGCTTCCTGTCGTTCGTATTACCTTCCTAACTGACATTTGGTAAATTGAGATCACCCGTTACAATCACGTTCCTTTCCTTATCGTTTCCCACATAGCTGATTATCTTATCAAGTAATTCCGAATCAGTGTCAGCGCTGCCCTTTCCTTGTCTGTACACTCCAAAGACATCAAGTTGCTTGTTATCTTTAGAGATGAGCCTTACGCCTAGGCTCTCATATTTGTCATCTTTATTATTTCGTACCTTAAAAATTGTCCTTCCATCAGTGTTGCGACGAATCTACATATCGGACGCATATGACAAAGTTAATTTCCATAGGCACACAAACACAATAACCGGTGTAATAGCCTGACTGTTGAGTGCACGCATGCAAACGTGCATGCATTGTGTCGTACGGGTTCTAGATGTCAGCTTGTTGGATGGAGTTCCATAACTGTTGAACTTGGTCGGTCAATACAGGGATGATTAATGCCGGTTGTGGATGATGCTGGAGTTGTCGTCCAATGATGTCCCATATGTGCTCGTTTGGGGAGAGATCGGTGGATCGAGCAGGCCAAGGCAACTTATAGAGCACGTTGGGTTACAACAGTGGAATAGGGGCGTGCGTTATCCTGTTGGAAATCATCCCCGGGAATACTGTTCAAGAATGGCAGCACAACAGGTCGAATAACCAGACGGACGTACACATTTGCTGTCAGGGAGCGTGGGATTACCACGAGAGTGCTTCTTCTAAAAATTCAAACCCTGTTTGCAGTCATTCGAATGGGTCAGGAATTGAACGTATGAAGTCCCCAATCTATCGGCGAGGATAGGAATTGTGCCGGCTACAGAAGCCTGTCGCACTCCACAGGGGAAATGATTAATGGTTGACAGATGGAATGAAATGATATTGGAGAGTGTTGCTGGAATGAAATATGACAGGGAAAACCGGAGTATCCGCTTTGTCCAGCACAAATCTCACGTGCAGTGACCAGCGGTGGGAGGCCGGTGCGCTGCCACCTGAGCCACGGATGCCCCTTCTGTCATAGGAACTTGCTCCGCTGACCAGAAATCCCGGTGCATGTCCAGTGTGTTGACGCCGCAGAGAGGTGGAATGCAGGCGCTCAGTGGTCTCCTTCTAACCAATACACGGCCATCATTGGCACCAAGGCGGAACTGGCTTTCATCGGAAAATACAACGGACCTCCACTCCATCTTCCAATGAGCTCTCGTTTGACACCAGTGAAATCGCAAAGAGCGGTGGCTTGGTGTAAGTAGATTGCACGCCACAGGGCATCTGGCTCGGAGCTGTCCTACAAGTAACCGATTTCGAACAGTTCGTTGCGTCACTGTGGTGCCAACAGCCGCTCACATTGCTGCTGCAGACGCAGTCCTTTGCGCCACAGCCATACGCCGAGTACAGCAGTCCTCCCTCTCGTTAGTGCCAGGGGGATGTCCGGAGCCCGGTCTTCTTGCGAGCATTCCTCCTCGCTACCACTGCTGCCAGCACCCATGGGCAGTGGAGACATTCCTGCCAAGTCGTTCTGCAATGGCGTGGAAGGAAAATCCACCTTCACGTAGCCTTATTATACGGCCTCGTTCAACCGCAGTGAACTGTCGATACTGCCCCCTTCGTCGTCGAAAAGACATTACTGACCCACTTACAGTCAATCCGTCCAGTCTCACTGGTAACTAACGCTGTCGTACAGTACAGCCCATACTTAAAGCAGAGCTGATATGCAACGTCATGGGGCCGTTACTAGCGCCACGCTAATGCGATTTGCGGGAAATTTGAATCAGCGCCATCTTTAAGATATTTAAATACACCTTCCAACGTTCTTTAATCTAGCACAACCCCTTTGTGTTTGGATATATTCTCCGCCAGTTTAGAAAAAATAATATCCGGTGACTTGGCTGATTTCGTGTGAGCATATTATAATACAACGTGAACGTATTGTGATAAGGAAGATAAGCGGTTCGCTCGACCACTGTACACTGATTTACAGTAACTTACACCAACTGGTAGACTGAAGCCCGCTGACGTCACATGCTCCTGGCCGGCTGCGTGTGAGGCGTACCGTCTCCCCTCCAGTCACCGTGGTTCGTCCCATTCGTTGGCTGAATAGTCAGCGTACTGGCCTTCGATTCATAGGGCCCCGGGTTCGATTTCCGGCCGGGTCTGGGATTTTAACCTTCATTGGTTAATTCAAAAGGGGCTGCCTGGCCGAGGCGGTAAAGGCGTGCTCGGTTCGCCCGGAAGGACGTGGGTTCGAGTCCCCGTCAGGAAGTTGTAAAATTTAAGAAACGAGATTTCCACTTCCGGGCGTGCATATGGCCCTGAGGTTCACTCAGCCTACACCAAAATTGAGTACCAGGTTAATTCCTGGGGGCAAAGGCGGCAGGGCGTAGAGCTAACCACTCTACCCCATCACGTGCCGAGGATAACAATGGTGGAAGCCTTTACCTTCCACTCCTCCAAGGGCCTTCATGGCCTGTACGGAGGTGACTTTGCTTTGCTTGGTTAATTCAAATTGCTCGGGGGCTGGGTGTTCTTGCTGTCCCCAATATCCTTGCAACTCACACACTACACATAACACTGTCCTCCACCACAATAACGCGCAGTTACCTACACATGGCAGATGCCGCCCACCATCATCGGAGGGTCTGCCTTTCAAGGGCTGCACTCGGCTAGAAATAGCCACACGAAATTATTATTACTGTGATTCGACCTTCAATTGAGACATTCGGGACCATTGTCAACATACGGAACTCGAGCCACGAATATGGCGGAACGTCACTTAATGTCTTAAAACGTAAGCCGTTAAGCTCACAGATAGTCGCAGAGGAAATACCAGTATGCATCAAGATAAGTCATTGTTTTTAAATTGTCATGAACGATGTTTTACGTGAATGAATGGTGTCCTAATCCAAACAATCCCGCATCTTGTTTATATAATTTACCTGTGCGAGAATGGAGATGTCGTTATCGGAATATTTTATTCATAATATAAGCTTTAGCTCAGATGGTTAGGCACTCTCCTGCTACGCGCAAGGTGGTTAGTTCAAGTGATAATATGAATTAATCAGTGGGAAAAGGACGAAGCCCCTCATATAGTGAACAGTCAAAATTAACTTCGGCTTAAAAGGTCTCATAACAAGGTGCCGGCATAATAGATTTATTATATGCTCGTGTCTATTGAAAATGTTCCGTATCTTGGAAATAACACCAGTAAAAGATTTTAATGATAATATTTAAAAGTGAAATTTAAGTTTCGAGGACAGATTTTAACTTTATATTTGTATATGTACAACCATAGCTTTCGCAAATTGATTATGGATGTGTCAGTAGTGATACGTGTTAAATCCTACTATGGACCAAATATCTGTGTATTTAATTAATTCCAACCAGCCTCTGGGCTGATGACCTAACAGACAGAATTAATATAACTCTGCTACTTTCTACCGTGAGTTCGAAGTTCTAGTCAGGAAGGGCGTTACGTTAAGGGATGCGGTATATTGTGTTTAACATAAGGAGAAACGTCAGTCTGATTTAGTTACCGTGAAACTCTCTGCTGTAAGTACTGTACAGGTGTATCAAAATATACCATTTATTCTATTAAAGAAGAAACAGAAAATGAAATGCTGGTTGCATCGAAGCAGTAAAAGCTGATAACTTCAAGAGTCAGTTCTCGGAATAATGCCAGGATTGTTACTTAAAGTGATTATATTAAGTGTTATGAATGAATGACATTCATGTCTCTCGTTCTTATTCAGTGTAACGTGCAATGAATACTGTTTTATCAGCACTGAATTCCCGTCAAGATCTACCCAATTCTAAACTAAAAACTCTACATATCGTCCCTTAATAAACAATACCGAATATCTGAAAAAGCTGTTCGTGTCCAATGTTTTCCTTAAGTCTGGTCACGCCTTCGAGCCATACAATGGCTATTCACAAGCTGAATTATGACACGAGAATGTTAGATGACTTAGGATTGCAGAATACCTGCTAGGTTCTGCGGTTGCCCCCTCATTACTTTCAATATTATACGAGGAGGTTATGTCATGCAAACTTGCATTCCTACAGTACGGTACAATAAGGTTCATTTCCCTTTACACACGCGCATAGGAAATTTAACTCAACGAAAATTGTTATGATGGACTGCATATCAATATGTGGCAGAGACGCGTGACCAGTCTTAAGGAACATAATGGATAGGACGAGCATTGTCAGATACGCGGTGTTGCTTCTTAGGAGACGATATCGATGTGGAATATTTTAGCTTAGAACTTTGGTCGGTAAGGTGCAATATTGTGTGAATATTATCGAAGCATTCTCGCTCTTCATAATGTATGTGCTGCGAGTCAGTATATTATCACATAGAAGGTATTGTCCCGGAAACGACGATATCGTTTGCTTACTTCTAAAACCTCGTATGGGGCAATGCTCTTCCTACCCATTATATTCCTTAAGAGTGGTCACGCCTCCCAGTCACATATGTATATGTAGTTCATCAGAACAATTTTCGTAGTGTTCGTTTTCCTATGCTAACCTGTAAAGGAAAATGGACCTTACCATACCGTATTGTAGGGACGTTGTTTTCATGGCGAATTTAAGCACTCCTACAGTTTAAGGTATTTAATTTCATTTTCCTTTACCCATACGCATAGGAATATGAACACGACGAAAATGGTTCTGATGGACTGTACATCCATATGTGGCTGGGAGGCCTGACCAGTCTTAAGGAAGAAAATTGATAGGAAGTGCATTGGGAGATACGAGGTTTTAGAAGTAAGCCATCGATATACTGAATATGACCATGTTGCGAGAAACATCTTGCTAATCGTAAGTGATGAAATAATTGCTGGAAACACTATTTTTAGAGACAAGAGAGCTCAGAGTAAGAGTGCACTAACGAAAGGTGAGTGAACGTCCGACACACTTCCAATCATACCTGGAAATATAAAACTATTTTAGTGCCAAGGAAAGCCACTCCACGGGTCTGCGTACTGGAATTTTCGTGCCAGGTGGGAGATTAGTTTCCATATACGATCCTCGCGATGAAATAAAGGGAAAGGAGATTATTCATGTTTATTATTTTCTCGAGATCTACAGTTAACAAATACCCTTTTGATCTGATAAATGAGAAAAATAACAATGTACAACCTACAGCCATATTTAAACTAAAAATGATGTAACAACAAATGCTGATAAATGGCCATGCAGAACTCCTTTCCGGAGATCCAATGGCCATTGCATTACGGCAGTAACGGCACACGTATTTACAAAAATTAAATTGTTAGAATATAATGGCAAAATTAAATGCAGTAAGGCAAACTAAAATGATATGAAATACGCAAATGATATGAGCAAAATTAAATGACAATGAACGACAGATGCGATACCAGTTGACTTGACAGTGTTGCGTACCCACTGGGGTTACGCAACATTAACACTGTCCCAGATTGTCTGCCTGAGTCAGCTAGTCTGGCATCACACTTCCATTCCTAGCTAACACAGGCAAGATGGCGTTTACTGCTGAGTGCGCTGACTTTTCTGTTTACAGAGGGCAGTCCTCTATCATTTAAATTCCTTAATGACATTCCTACACTTACTCAATCTGCAATGCTGTACTACCTCTATTACCTCACAAGCATTGCACCACGTAGAGTTCCCGCTTGTCCTCAATTGAACAATGAGAAGGCAGTCCAACGTTTCGACTTCTTCAACTATATACTCTGCCAACTGTACTTCCAATGAACAAACAAAACTATCGTATAACCCACTAATTACATTTCAATATTACCTTCACACTTACAAATAGCACCATATATATATACATCTGTCATTCCACCAATTATTCACTTTCCTCAACCTTATACTACCTTATTCATACTCCAGATCTTTTCCAAATTACCTTACTACATACCAATCGCAACTTATACTTCGTTATCTACCAAAACTCCATCCAACTCCACAATCATTTACTTACACGAATCAATTCCAGATTACCTTGCTACATACCAAATAATGACATTATTACACTTAGTCAATCTGCTGCCTTGTACTATCTCACCAGCACTGCACTATTTAGACTTCCATCTCGCCCTCAGTTGTGCAGTGAGAAGGCAGTCCAACGCTTCGAACTCCTCAACCATATACTCTGCCAACTTTACCGCCAATTTCCATTACATGCCTTCTTCTCTCAATAGCTTACTTATCGTTCTATATACTCCTATGCCATATATTTATATCCAGTATATCTGCTGTGATAATTACACAACGAACATCAAATACCAACTATCCTTACACCAAATATTCACTTTTCTCATCCCTACACCACCATAAATAACCTCCAAACAAATAGCACCATCAACCAACCCACTAATTGCTTTTCCACATTACGTACAAACTTACAAATAGCACCCTACATATACCTCCATCATTACACCAATTATTCACTTTTCTCAGCCTTCAAATTGCCTTCAAGCATTCCTCGTCAATACGCCAATTATTCACTTTTCTCACCTTATACCACCATATTCATCAGTTCACTATTCATACCAAATACATATGCATATAACTTTGCTATGCATCGCTCCTAAATCTAATAAACAACACAATAATTACTTTCCACATTTCCTTACAATTCATACCAAACGCATATACACCTAGAATTGTCAAACTTCACTCCTGTATCCAATAAACAACCCACTGATTACTTTACCAATTCCCTTATACCTCTCATTCGCCTCTTATACCTACATCATACCAAACACAGATTCATGTACGAATAACATAAAAATTACCATAGCCCATTTCACAAGGATACCACATCTACAAAAAACTCCATCCAACTCCACAATCATTCACTTACACTTAACATTCCAAATCAGTTCCAAATTTCCTTGCTATATATCAGTTACTGTACCTATTATACCACCACATACCACCGTCACCATTCACTTACACTTAACACTCCAAATCAATTCCCTATTGCCTTACTACATACCAAATACAACTTACTCCATTAATTCACTATACCTATTTACCAACACGTACCACAATCACCGTCAAATTCACTATATTCTCATCCCTTTCAACACTTAAATTCTGCCATTACGTCCTCCACCGCTTCTTCCTCTCCAAACTTAAATTTAGTTTCATTATACAAGCACGGAAACCACCGATCACTTACCGTCATATCCACTATACTCTCTCCTCCAAAACATATTTACTACAACTACTTACTAACATTATTAGAGTTTCTACTTCTCGTTACAATACCCTCTTAATTTCGTTTTAATCCCCACAGTTCACTTAAGCTCTTGTTCCTTGCAAAGCCGCATTTGCTTCCTCTGCTCAAACACATTCCAATCCTCTGCCTGGGTACCTCTGCGTTATTGTTTTCACTCTGCACCTCCATAACTTCACTGCAATCTCTTCTCTGCCTATCCTCTTCACTTGCTGTGCCCGTAGCTGTATCCCTTGGCCTTCTTAAATCACCTCATTGTCTGCCACTCTTCCTTTTCCACTATTAACGATCACGCTTTCACTAAGCTCCACTCTCTGTCCTCCTTCAATCCGCTTTCTGTTTTCCTCAGTATTGCCTATATCACTATCCTTCGCTTGCCTGTCTTCCCCACTAATCGCTACACTTCTCTCTGTTTCTTCATCTTGTTTTATCTCCATTTCTAGATCCATCAATCTATTCACAGACCAGGTTCTACTCCAGCTGCTGCTTGACACCACTAGATCTTGTCCTCTGATAATTGCTCTCAGCCCTTGAAGTCTAGCTTGTATCATATGTTTTCTCAGAATTTTATCGTTCCTGATCGCTTCAGTTCCCACGTCCCTCTTGATCCATATTTTACCCCTCTGCATGTTACCCGCGCTTCCAACTACAATATCAGCCATCAACGTAGAAAACAGTAGAACTTTGATAGGCCTGTTGCCTCTAATTAAAATTAATTTTCATTTTCGCCTGAATTAGGTCTAATACTTTATAAATTGTAAGCAGTTTGTCCTCCCTCTTCTCCTCAGGCATACCATATATAAATAGGCATCTCTTCATGCGATTTAGAGTGTTGGCTTCCACTTTTGCTTTCAGTTTCAGCGTCTCCTCCTCTAAGTGACCTATTTTCTCCCTTAATGCTGCAACGTCTTCGATATTTTTCCTCACTTGCGATGTTGTGTCGTCTGTCCTTTCTCTGAACCATCCCTTCATTTTTCAAACTCCCTAGTTTGCTCTTGAATCATATTTTTGAGTTGCTCAAAGGGGCAGACTTCTATGACCACCTCTTTTACAACTCTTCTAATTGCTTCCATGTCTTCCCAGCTCATATTTCCACTGGGAGTCAGACCTGAGTTCAGCTCGACCCCTCCAATCCAAAGCAGTATTATCATCACCGCCACTGCTAGCATTAATTTTCCTTTCGTTTCCATTTCCTTATTACACCCTCCTGGTTTCGCTTCTTCTTTCTTCTTTCGCCCCTGCCACCCTCCTATGGTCGCCCTGTATTGCTCCACACCATACATTGCCAGTACAATCCTGACTACCTTCCTGCACTCAGCACCTGCACTACCTTCTCCCACTCCAGGAACCCTCCACTCAACACGTCTGCACTCGTCAGTGGCTTAGGCTGTACTGGGAAAGGAGTTCCAAAAGTGGTTTGAAAATAACTTCTTGCTTAGTATCCCAATTAATATGTTATTGTCTTCGACAATACCTCGTAATTTTCGAGATGGATAAAGAGTCTTCTTAACTCGAACAGATCGAAAATAAAGTTGCAAGGCTGATTTCTAGGATATTGTATATCTTTTGAATTGTCGCAAACGCGATCATCTTTACACAATGTCTATTCGCAAGCTGAATTATGACAAGATAATATTAGATGTCTTAGGGTCACAGAATACCTGCTAGGTTCTGCGGTTGCCCCCTCATTGTTTTCAACTGAACGCCAGAAAACTTATTTGAGGTAATTTAAGTACTGAAATGGATGAACTGTTAGAAGAGGAAGTATCCAGATATATTAAAAGTTAATGTAGTGTGCAATGTGTGCGTCGTGTTAGGGAAAAGGAAGGGAACGTGTGACAATGTTTCTCTTTTTAGGACATGACCGAATTCATACTTAACCTGCACATCAGATTCTCTTCAACCTGCTACATCCTGTGAATTAATGATAAAGATCTCCATTGCCTTCTACGTATAAGGATTATTTACTATTGAAAACATTTTGAAGATCTCGTTCTTTCCAGCTTGAAATTATTTTCAGTTTAAGATTACTGTATAAAATAGGCAGCAGTGACAATAGAGTCTTCGGTTCCCTCATTACGATTGACCTTCTGAGCTCCGTAGTCTTCATGAATATTACCGTCATCCTTCACTGAAAAACAGTATAACGTGATTCATACACCTTAATTCGAAATATCAAGAAAATTGTTCGAAATCGTTCAGCAAAATACCGGAAATGATTTCTAAATCCCGTGTTTTGTAATTTCTGACTGTAATGCTATCTTCTGTTCTCCCGATATTACATTCTTGAAACTTATTTTTGACAGTATATGACTCCGTATTGAATATTGCTTAACATTCAAGGATGTTACATAATATCTCTTCATCTTTATCTCTATTATACTCGACTTCATTGACTTCCTTAAACTTATAGTCTTAGTGTAAAAGTTTTACACCCTCTAATTACTAGGTTTTACTAAGCACTGTATTAAAGGACCTCATTCTTAAGGGTAATTGTGTTGGTTTTATTATATTAAAATCTCACTTCATGCTATAAACGTATCAATATTCGAGTTCTTAAATATATTTGAAGTAAGAAAATAATTTTCACATACAGTATGTATCAAAGGGAATTCGTTACTTCGAGCGTTGTATCAAAATGAATAAATAAGAATGAGTAAATAAATAAATGAATTAGTAAATAAATAAACATATAAATAAAGTATTTCCTAATTGAAATTTCACTTAATCATAAATGGATTTGCTGGTAAATATTATTATTATTTGGTTGTGTGCACCATTGAAAATTTGTCTTTCCAATTCCAAACAATCGTGAGCAGTAACAAAACGTTCTGAAAAGCGTCTGTGAATGCAAGGGGAGTAACATGGTACCCAGTAAGAGACACGCTCAATCATTCGATAATTTGGTTTTAGCGGTATGGCTATCTGGTTTGATTTAACTGTATATTCGACACACATATAACGGGTATTGCCAGGAGAATAAAAATAGCGTACATTGATGTGACATTTCGAATGGAAATGCTCTGAAAGTTACATCAGATCATACAAATACAACGTTGATTTTAATGAACGACTGGGCAGCATTGAACACTCACTCACGACAGAAAATTCCTTCACACCATTGACACGAAGTAGAATGCATGTGATTATAAAACATTACCCTCTGAATAAACGGTACGTCATTTAGCATAGTGTTGGGTAGATCAGTGCTATAATTTGCATTTAGAATTTAACCTCAAGCAAATTTTGAAATGCAACATAACTTCACCCCTGTAAGTAAATATGAAACTTAAAAAGGGTGATCATTAAAGCAAATAAATAACTTATATCTCATTGATGGACATGTAAAATATGTGTTTCAAGAATGGAATGGGTATGTTGTAATTACCCATATTCCATACGGCATTAGCATGCACCATATCTTAGGTTGATATTAACCCCCATATATTCCCAGTGTTACGTTTTGGGAACATCGAACTTATGTGCCTTAATATGAAATGTACCAGGCTGAGTGGCTCAGGCGGTTGAGGCGTTGGCCTTCTTACCCCAAGTTGGCAGTTTTGATCCTAGCTCAGTCCGATGGTATTTCAAGGTGCTCAAATACGTCGGCATCGTTTCAGTAGATTTACTGGCTCGTAAAAGAATATATCTGGGACAAAATTCCGGCACGTCGGCGTCTCCCAAAACCGAAAATTAGTTAGTGGAGCGTAGAGCCAATAATATTATGATTAATCTGAAATGTCTGTGTCCCACAAAATTTAGTTGAACTACGTCGATGTTAATGGAGTTGTTAATTAAGAAAATTGTACTCAGTTTTCTACTGCTTTGATTTATGTAACATGGTTTCTAACTTATACTTTATTTATTCACCGCCTCTACGTAGCTGCGGAAATATATGATCACAGGATATACAACTTGTCGTCGCATAAGAAACAATATCGCGCATCCAACAATGCTCTTCTTATCAATTGTTGTCCTTAAGTTTGGTCACGCCTCCCAGCCACATATGGATATGCAGTCCATCAGAATCATTTTCGCTCAGTTCTGTATTATTTGAATGTAGCCAAATACGTCAGGCTCGTGTCGGTAGATTTACTGGCACGTAAAAGATCTCTTGAGTGACTAAATTCCAGCACATCGGTGTCTCCGAAATCCGTAAAATGGTAGTTAGTCGGACGTAAATAAAATAACTTTGTTATTATTAGAACAATTCACGTTTATTTCATTTTCCTATGGTAATATGTAAAGGAATATTAACTTTACCGAACCGTATTGTAGGAATGTATGCTTGCATGTCGTATTTACGCACTCGTAGAGTGTAATATATTTAAAGAGCATTTTCCTTTACACGTCAGCATAGGAAAATGAACACAGCGAAATTTGTTTACATCGACTGCATATCCATATGTGGCTGGGAAGAATGATCGTCCTTAAGGGAAATCGTGGGTAGGAAAAGCATTGTCAGATACGCGGTATTGTTTCTTAAGCGACGTTGGGCAGGACACTCAGATTTTATACTTCAAATATAAAATTTGATTAACTTTAGAAGCTTGTATGTGAATGTACAAAATACAGCACTAAAGCACTACGCAAAAACAATTCACCCTTTTCCTCAACTGCTCAAAGCCTTCGTCTTTTATTGTTGATAACACCTTACTTTAATTTTTTAACTGATCGATATCATTGAGATTAAGTATTGAAAATAATAAATTTTACCAACACCATGGCAAGCTCCCGTCCTCAAATTTTATTTCGGCTTTCGTGTTCAAAGCAAATAAACAGCAATTAATTTTTTCGAGTAATAAACTCAGCTATTAAAGAAGAATAAATTAAAATTGGATGAAAATCCTAAATAGGTAAATGCCGGGGTCAAATTAGGGCTAATTTGTAGGAATCATCAGTATGTAGTCTATAAGGCATGTGTTGAATTTATACAGGGTGTCTGAAAAGAAGTTACGGAAATTGTATGACTATATGGTGTTCTGAAACCCCAGTTGAAAGCTCACTAGAAAATCGACAGAGAAATGTAAGTTCAGTCGTGAGCAATATCTATGTCAGCCTATGTAGCGGATGGCCGGCCATGCTATTTTGTTTGATAACCTTGGGTGGTCCGCTACCGTAGAAGACTGATGTTTCGCTCGCTCACATGCAACTTTGCTAGTAATGGCGGCGTATGCACGGATAATTTAGCGTCTGTTTATCATGCGCTAAGGTATCCTGAATTGACTAGGGAACATAACTTATATTCTAGTAGTAAAACTCCTACCTGTTTCGAGTAAGTACAGTACATTTGTTTTATGAAGAATATCGGTGAACACAGTTCATATCGTGCACGTCAAAATTCGTCATATTGCAAAATAATTACTGAAGTGACATACCCACGTAATATAACTTGTGTAATAAAAGTAATCAATGGAAACACGTCCTGTGGTTTTGACAGGATATACGCTAATATGACGAACTCCAACGTTATTATTGTGTTTTTATAGGTGTTAATCAGAAATGTACACCACTATTTATGCCAAACATCATCTTTACGTTATTTAGATTTCCTGAGGTAACAGGCCGTGCATTTAAAGCTCGATTTTTATAGTCCTTAGGCCATTGAGGAGACATGTTTCTTCCTAATTGATTTCTGTTGATTGTTTTTGTATCGTAGATACTGTGAATATTAATATTTTCATTTCATTTTCGTAGTGTGTTTCACACGGCGCAGGCTTCAAGTACGAAAACAGGAAATTATGCTTTAATTTTCTCTTTCCCGAAGCCCCGCTTGTCCACTCCCCTCTCCTACATGTGTTGAGTCACTCATTGCACTCACACAATGTATTGCTTGCCAGCTGCACAGCACATGTAAACACTCGATACTTTGCGGTCCTGAGTCACGTACTTATGTCTGTACTCCGTTCAGTAGTTTAAATTCTGATCATTTCTGCGTGCCCCTTCATTTTCGTTGGTAATTTTGAATGTGAATATTAAGGGTCTTCACCGCTAACGTTCTGTTGTAAACTCAGTGCACTACGTCGCAGGACATAAGAGATATGAACCAGTTAGCCCTGCAATTAACCAAACAGTTTAGAAAAATGTATGACGGATCCTCTATTACATTATTGGGTTTATTATGACCATAAATTTTCCGTAACATTTTACGGAAACAGTGTATACAGTGTCTAACGAAACATTCGAGCACCGAGAAGGCGAGGAGGATACGAAATGAAACTCCATGTTTTGAGAGGGTATGTGATGTTATTTCAGTGATTTCAAAATTGAGTCATATTTACAAAGGACTTGGCAGTGCGAGCCCACTTATTAGTATGACGTTGCACCCCCTATGGCCTGGATGCATGCACTGATTCTGTTTCGGTTGGGAAGGGAATCATAAAGCCGTTATATCCTCTCTTGAGGCATGCTGGCCCACAGCTGTTTTGACAGGTCCGTGATATCCTGGGTACTGGCACTGGAACGGAATTGTTGTCCGAGCTGATCCGACACATGTTCTATCGGGACCATATCTGGGGATCTTGCTGGCCACGGGAGTACCTCATCACCGCAGACAGTTCATAGAGGCACGTGGGCGAGCACTGTCATGTTGAAAAATGGCACCACGATACTGTCGCATGGGAAGTAACATATGAGGACGCAGAATGTCCATGACGTATCTTAATGCCGTCGAAGTTCTCTCAATCACTACCAGCCGAGGCCTAAAGTCATACTCGATGGCTTCCCACACCATGACACCGGGAGTAACACCGGTGTGCCTCTCCAAAACATTGGAAGAATGGGATCTCTGACAAGTTCACCGCCATACATGCAGACGATGGTCATCTAGGGTACTACAGATCAGCGATTCATCACTCCACACAATGTGACGCCATTCATCAGCATTCTATGCTTTTCAGTCACCGCACCACTTCAAACGTAGCCGTTTGTATTGTGGTGTTGACAGCAGGCTAGGCATGAGGTTGTAATTCCCTAGTCCGGCTGCTGCCAGTCTCTGACCAATGGTGCTGGATGATACAGAATGTTGCAGGGAGTCCATTACTTGTTTTCGGATGGCAGGCGCAGATGTGTAGGGGTTACGATGTTCTTGGTGCACACTACGGCGATTTTCCCTTGTGGTGGTCAGAGTTGGTTGACTGGAACCTTGACGACGAGTATGCCTGTCCTCGCGTTCTCATGCAGTCCAACATGGGCCCACTGTCACATCCGAATGCCCCTCAAACCTGGATATGGTATGATTTGATCAGCCAGCCAAATGGAGATCCACTATGAGGCCCCTTTTAAACTTTGTCTTGGGCTGATAACGATGTCTCACACAAGGAGTAAGCTGCATCTCCGTGTCCTTCACAGTGTTCACTCAATATCTGATGCTGTTCACACCCCTGATATACCCTACCAGGCCTAGTAACATGAAAACATGAAAAACACTAATGCACTCTGGTGGCCGTTCTACCTGTAACAGAGAATTGCAACTCTAATCATTAACGTACCCGCTGTTGATGTGTACGTGTACGAAGTTACATTGATATCCGACCATTTCTTCTGCGTTCTTCATTTTTTCTTGTCAGGCAGTGCATATTGTATATTTGAGATTTAAAGGACTGTGATGTTCAGTCGCCTGCTGTATTACAAGGGACAAGAACAGGAAGCGTTGAGTATCGGTAATACCTTTTGTTTATAGCGGCATGTAAATAACGAGAGAAGGTAATGGCCTTGTGTCTTGAGTAAATGGACTTCATAGATTCATGAATTTCATAGATCTGTGAATGTACAGATTGAATGCGAAGTAACTGGCTAATCTTTGAATTACGTTTAATTATTTGATTATGTAGGAAAGTTACGCTCGTTTGTGTTACGCGAGTACTTTGTTTTGTTTCTCCATCCACTTTTGTCGTTGTACATTGTTAGATAATATTGTGTAAGTGAGACTGTCTTTGGAGAAATGAGTACAATATGTTACATTGTACTCTGTTTCGAAAACTGCTACCGAGGTTAGGCGCCAAGTGACGGAATGGTATGCATACAATCATTCAGATTACAACATCGGCTATCGATTATAGAACGTAACAAATCATTATTCAGAGCAGCTTAATTGACTTAAACTGTGCTCTAACCGACCGAGGTTATTACACGCAATAAACGAAGGTGATTTCGATCGGCGCCTCCAATTCACAGATACCTGGCTGCAGAGGCTGGAAGATGATCCTGACTTTGAACAACACGTCGTTTGGTGTGACGGGGCCGAATGTTATACGCTGGGATCTGTTAAGAGACATAACGGTATTTGCTGGCGGAATGGAAACCCAAATGTTACCGTTTGGCATAATTACCTATCTCTGGGGGTAAACATTTGAACGGGTGGGATATACCTGGGCTTAGTTGGATGTTTCTTTTTTGATCACAGAACATCATATTGACAGGAGAAACATTCCTGGAATAGTAGCGAAACGATGTTGATTCACTCTTACTAGCACGGTATTGTTTGTAATAGAAAAGAATATAATATGATTCTTAGTTGTATTGTAATAACATATTGTTTGGCGTTTTATTCTTTATCAATCATTTGCCCTTTACTTCGCTGGGATCCTGTATGTGGAGTCCCCTTCAATATAGATGATCTTCCAGTGGTCAGTCCAAAGAAGATGTGGGAGGGGGTATTATAATTGATTCAGGCTTTACAGAGAGCTGCCTCGTGTCGACAGATTTACCGGTACGTTAAAATACCCTAGTGCGACAAACTTTCCGGCTGTGAGAGTCTTTTAATAAATCCATAAAAGTAGATAGTGGACTTAAAACCAGCAACTTACATATGCATATTCAGACATTTTTGGTTTGATTATTTGTAACGTACGTTGAAATTGATGCAATCGTAGAAATCAATTGTCTACTTAGAATTTACCATCGTAAAATAAACGTTTGACACGAACAAATTACTTGCCATAATTATTATTTACATACCTAACCCATTGGGCTTTCGACCTGATTTACATTTTGCGTTTTATTTAAATCACGTGGAAAACTTGGGCCTGACATACCAGGGCTTAGAACTTTCCTTTTCGATGTCAGAACATCAGATTGACGGGAGAAACATTACGGGAATTAGCAGCGGAACGAGGTTGATACATGGTCAGTTCGTAGGGTCAAGACAATAAAATGTGAAGAATTTATGAAAATGCTCCAGAACGACCCGAGATAAGCTTGTTTCCGTGGTCCTGCTACCTTCATCGCTTTGTTACTTGACAAACATTGTAAGTCTCGTATAGATCCATGCCTCTAAAACTCAGTCTTACCATTGTCTCCATTGCTGTCAGATGAAATATTCTTCCCTCAGCGGTAGCGTTCGAGTATCAGTGTTAGTATGGAGACAGGAAATTTCCTCATAATATCACACCAATTTCTCATAGAAATACATGAGAGTGAACTAATAATAATGTTTCTACAAACGAGGTATGATAAATTATCAAGGCCCTTAGTGATTGGCTAACTTTCTGTATAACTCAGTGCTGTGACAGGATACGAACATAGACCATTATTTTTGAGTTCGTTTCTAGCTACTATGTTGTTATCTGTCTACGAATGATTGATCTGAGGCTTTCATGCTCGTTAACTAGTATACCTGCGTTCTACTTCGTGCACTGTTCAGCTCTCCCTAACAGTTATATTGAGGAACATAAAGTTACAATGTACCGCAAATATGTAGCTACCTTAAATTCGATAGAATAGCCTGACATGAAGTACACAAAATTATGTTGGGAAGTGTGACGTGATTAGAGTAGTGACTTATTTTCCACCATTCCTTCCAGAAGACTCACTCCGTAACAGTGAAGTGGAAGTTCCGCCTAAAGATTTATTTCGTTCTTAGAAAGGCAATCGTGTCGTGACCTACCTGTCCTGAGAGACGTTCTCGTAGGTTGGTCACCAGGCCGTTGGATGTTGAAGTATTACCTGTCCTGCCGAGCGGAATGTAGGGAGGTAATTGTAGGTATGACTCGTCCCGCAACTCCCGAAATAAAAGATGAAATTATTTCTCTGTCCTTTATTACTGAGGACAACTAAAACTACTATGTACAGTATATTTACAAGTCTGAATGTAATGATCTATTGAGAGAGCGAGCTTGTTTCACGCGCCTACTGTTCTACTACGCTTCTATCTAAATCTTGCCCTGCGGCACTTGGGCTATGCCCGAACAGAATATCGTTCTGACTAGTACGAACTACTGGCTGGACGAAGGCCCCGCGCCATCTTGGCCAGGGGTTATATCTCCGCTCCTGAACTCAAAGTTCTATCCCTACCTCCTTGGGTCTTACGGGCATTGCTAAACTGATCATCCAGTCACTAGCGCCCTCAAGTGGCTATTCTCAATAGTTGTCACAGTAAGTGCTGCTACCTAGGCACTACTGTCTTCTGTCTTACTTTGTCTTCATCTTTCCTTGTTTCCCTAGTGCATCTGTACTGACCCTGAATGGCCTTGCACTGGGCTTTGTTTCTTTGTCGGTTTCGGCGGCCGCCTGGCTCGCCGACATACTACCTCTGTTTGTCGATACACAGTAAATAACTTGTTGTGATCAACAAGTCTTTCGTAAGCTAGCGCGTTTCACAAACCGCTCTCCAATACTTAACTGAAAGCTTCCTTCTGCTTTCCAATTATTAAATCTAACTATAATTATTATACTTATTATACAGTTACTCAAGTACTACAAGGTGTCTCATGTCAATGACTATCATTATTCTAACACTAATTAATCTCCTCTGACACCTTGAGCTCTAGACTCGGCTGCGAATCCCGGCTGCCTTCCACCTGGCAGTCCGCCGGTTCGAGTCCGTGGGAGGTCGGTACACGACATCTCCCCCCTTAGGGAAGAAATGGATGCAACCATACGTTGCGTCCATTTCTGTCCTACACTATTTATACTCTGATAGCTGCCTCTGTGGGTCCGTGGTAGAGTGTCGGCCTCCGGATCCCAAGATAGCGGGTTCAAACCCGGCAGAGGTAGTCGGATTTTTGAAGGGCGGAAAAAAGTCCATTCGACACTCCATGTCGTACGATGTCGGCATGTAAAAGATCTCTGGTGATACATTTGGTATTTACCCGACAAAATTAATTAAATCTCAGCCATAGACGCCCAAGAGAGATCCGGTTTACTCTAGGTCCGCTAGATGGCAGACAGAGTAAACCGGAACGTCGAAATTGACGAGCAGACAGCCAGATGGCGTCAAATCGAAATGTCTGCAAACGGTAGCTGAGGCCATACGATTATTATTATTATTATTATTATTATACTCTGATGTTGCCGGTACGTAAGGATCGGCGACCCTGTGGTGAAGGGGAAGGTTGTTCTCTACTCTGATTATCACTTGCATCCATTTCTATTGCTTCTGTAGATCTCACAGGCGTACTAGGGCGTCCCCCAGCAGACCTGGAGTATAATTCCATGATCCCCGCAGACATCTCCGGGCGTCCCCGGATCCGCCTGGGACGTTGGAATATAGTTAAATCCTCATCTGAAGTCTTAACCTTATCTCCCTTCGTGATTACCGTTTGTTTTATACATATATTAGGGCAATGAGCCCGTCTATCATCAAACCATCTCTTTGCTGGAAACCCTAGTTTTGGACAGCAACAATTACAGCAATAACAAATTAAAATTAAACTTGTGATACCAACAACTATCCACACAATATATCTGTATACATTAATATGCTGATAGACCATTTGTCTTTGCAGTTCTTCTTCTTTTTGTCTCACCATATCTTCCACTTCTTGTGTCTTATGGGTAGCCCATTGTAAATCGTTAATGTGATTTAGCAAATTATTTAAGGACAACTTATTCATTTCGGGTATCTGTTCTAACTTGATTTCACTACCTATTTGTTCACAACTGTCATAATCAAGTGTGACTTCTGGTACAAAGTCTTTACTTTGTGTAGTGTTCACTTCACCTACACCTTGTATTTTACTATGTGGCCCATATACTGTGCAACCTGCACTTAAAACAAGAATACCAGTGCCTGTTAACCTGATATCACTGGTGGTATCCTTACACATACATGTTACTTTAACTTCTTCTGGGGATACGTATATATATCTGTTAGCTCTGATAGGTATCCACATGAGCTGTTGAACGGGAAGTATTCTTTTATCACAATAATCTGGAATCTGACTAACTCCTAAGATAAGCTGGACTGCACAACTCTTTTGAGTGTACACTGTAGTAATAGGGAATTTAACATGACATAGTTTCCAACTGGGTGTTACTACCTTACATTGATTTACCTGATCTTTATCTAACTGAACATAAGTTTGTTTCTCTTTGTCCATAAGGATATAGTCCTTGGTCTCTTGAAGATGAACAAAATGGTGTGGATTACTCTTCATATACGTGGGGAATGGAATCATGTGAAACATTGTATAAGTTATCCTATCTGTAAGGGGTGTCTTGATGACGTACACTAGATAATTTTTGTTGGCGAACACTTCAACTGTGGCTACTTTGTAAATCAAGTAGCCGTAAGCTGATTTTAAGTCAAATGGCAAGGACAATCCTTTAGGGAAATCTCCCTGAGCTTTCTTATAACCTTTAATAATATCATCTGGAGAAATTATTTGCACCTGAATGACTCCCACCTGAGCATTCATTATACCTGATAATACAACACTGTAATGCTCATACAGTTGTATGAGAAGGCCTTCAATCTCAATTAAATGCCTATTCACTGAGTTTTCTAATTCTACTTGCTTAAGTGCTTCTGTAATCTGAAGCGTGCTATTGGCAAGATATGATCTAATTTCTGCAATGTTTTGAGTTAATCTCTGCTCATTGGCTGTGACATCGTAAATGGTGCTGTTCATAGATTGCAATGTTGATTTTACTACTATCATCTGGTCTTTTGCAATTTTCATAATTGAAAGCTGTTCCTGCTCTAACTCACTAATTTTTGACTCATATTTATCGGCATCCTCTTGACTTAATGTTCCAAATAATGCCTTTGCGATGGAACCTACTGCGTTAATTAGGCCTCGTTTTCGCCTAGTGTTATCCGTTTCCCCTATTGGTTTAGTAATCCTCGTAATTAATTCCTTCGATTCCCTAATACTATCTAATTGTGTACTTAGCATTTTAACATCCTGTTGACATGTTAGGTTAGTACTTCTTTCTAACTGTGTACATATTAATTGAGTCCAGTGGATGTGTCTCTTGACATTTGAAAATACATCACTTAATTTATTCAGGTATACATAGGTAACTAGTGTCCATTCCGTATGGTATAACTGTATCTCACCCTGATTGTCGAAGTATGCCCCTGGAGTACTCTCATATGGTGTCACCTTGACATCCAGTACTTCTCCGGCTATTCTGTAGCGGTGTGACGTCACGACTATCACTGCTACTACGATGGACAACAATTCTAGCATTCGCGCCATATCTGCTGTCTACCTGCAAGGTAAAGACAGGATGTGTGTTACCATTCGCTTCCCAGTTCTCGTTTCTACAAGTACAATTTCAAACGATTCTTATGTACCTTAACCCTTTTTGCCTTCTTGTTCATCTGTAGGGTGCAATTCACCCCTGAAACATCTACTATCTCGTAAGGACCTTCGAATGGTGGGCTTAGCATTCTGGATTTTCCTCTTCGCAATGCGTCATTGCGCAAGAGAACCTTATCACCTACCTGAAAGGTGACCTCATTTTGCTTTTTGTCGTAGTGTTCTTTCTCTAATTCCTTTCGCTCTATTAAGGTCTTTCTGGCGGCCTCGTGATTTCGCCTAAGCTGTGCCGTCAGTTCCTCCACCACGTTCTGGTGTTCATTGTGATTCATTTCAGGTGGCTTTTGCAGCACACCTGGGATATTTGCCTTCCTTCCAAAAATTAATTCGTAGGGTGTGAACCCTGTACTTGTGCTCTTTGTGGTATTATACACAAAGCTAGCTGTAGGCAAATACTTGTCCCAGTCATTCTGCTCCCCTGAGCAGACATAATGCCTTAGGTACTCCGTGAGCACCTTATGGGATCTTTCTATGCTACCGTTCGATTGTGGCCTGAAGGCCGTAGTGTGTGTTTTCCGAATGCGCAGCGTTTTACACAGCGTCTTAAACACACCACTCATGAAATTACTACCCTGGTCAGTGAGAGTCTGCTCTGGTATCCCGTAGATACTTATTACGTTATTGATTAGTGTCCGTGCCACGGTTTCTGCCTCCTGATTAGGCATGGCACTCGCTACTAGGTACTTTGACAACTGATCTTGGCATGTCAGTATGTACCTGTTTCCTGCCTCTGTCAACGGAAGAGGTCCAACTACGTCTAGGGATATTTTCTCAAAGACTGTGTTCGGGGTATCCGTGATTCTCATGGGAGCCCTGACGTCTGGTCTGGTCCCTTTATTCTTTTGGCAGGAGGGACATGTGCGTACATAGCGCTCAATGTCCCCTTTCATGCCCTTCCACTGAATTCGTTCACATACCCTGGCGTACGTGCGCGCTATTCCTTGGTGGCCTCCCACCAAAGAATCATGACATTCTTTCAAAATGGCTAGCTTTTCAGCTTCACCTAATTCGTTCTCTTCCTCAGATAAGCTACCTTCGGGCGAAATCTCCTCTGCGTTAGCGTCCTCGGAAACCTCGCTACCGTCCGCTTCAATTCCCTCTGCCGTAGCGTCCTCGGGTTTTGAAGACAGTACCTCCTCCCTATTCTCGTCTGAGGCCTGAGTTTCTACTGTTGTCTCTGAGTGAGACTTGTGCTGAGCCGAGTTAACCGCTCGCGCTTGGCACTTGGGTTCAGTGGGATTCCTACTCCGGGCATCTGCATTGCAGTTCTGTTTGCCCTGCTTATATACGACGTCGAAGTCGCATTCCGCCAGCTTCAGCCTGAACTTTAGCAGGCGTGAAGACGGATCTTGCACGTTGAAGACCCACTTCAACGGCTTATGGTCTGTCACAACAGTGAATTTTCTACCAAACAAATATGGTCTGAAATACTTTACTGCCCACACTATTGCCAACAATTCTTTCTCAGTTACGCTGTAATTCATTTCTGCTTTAATAAGCGTTCTACTTGCATAGGCAATTGGAAGGTCTTTTCCGATAGGTCCTTGTGACAATACTGCCCCAACCGCTTCGTTGCTCGCATCAGTGGTAACAACGAATGGTTTTTCAAAATCCGGATACTGCAATATAGGTTCCTCAATTAGCTTTTGCTTTAGTATCTGGAACGCTTGTTCCTGATCGTCTCCCCATACAAAGGGAACGTCCTTCTTCACTAACTGATACAGCGGTTTCGCGATTTTGCTGTAGTTAGGTATGAACTTCCTATAGTACCCACTCAGTCCGCAGAACTGCTTGATCTGGCGGCTAGTGGTCGGCCTCAGAAAGTCCCTAACGGCCTGTACTTTACGTGGGTCTGGTAAGACACCTTCGTCAGTGATTACATGCCCTAGGAATGCTACTTCGGTTCTTAAGAATTCACACTTATCTGGCTGGAGTTTCAGCGTGTTCTCTCTCAGCCTTTGAAATACGTCTCTTAGCTTCGCATTGTGCTCCTGGATTGAACTCCCGTACACAATGACGTCATCCAGGTAACACAGACATTTTATACCCGTTAACCCTGTGAGCACATTGTTCATCAGCCTCGTAAACGTGGCTGGCGCGGCCATCAAACCCATGGGCATTTTCCTGAATTCGTACTTGCGTCCTAGCGCAGAGAATGCTGTCTTTGGCCTGTCTTCAGGCTTCAACAACACCTGGTGATAGCCACTCGCGAGATCTAAGGTCGAAAAATATCTCGCCTTGCCAAGGGCGTCTAACAGTTCTGAAATTAATGGCAGGGGATAACTGGTTCCTATCGTTATCTCGTTCAATTTTCGAAAGTCGATCACGACCCTCCATTTTTGTTTCCCTGAGGCGTCTAATTTCTTCGGAATTAAAAGTAATGGCGCATTCCAGGCTGATGTGCTAGGTGTGATAATTTCATCATTCAGCATCTTATCTATCTGAGCTTGTATCTCCCCCTTCTGTGCTTCGGGAAGTCTATATGGTCGTACATTAATTGGAGGTTGATCTTGAGGTGTAGGGATCTCATGCTGTAGTATATCAGTGTGAGTTAGTTTGTCTCCCTCAAGATGGAAGATATCATTGTACTCAGCACAGATGGCGTATATCCCTTCCTTATCTACCTGCGTGAGGTGATCAACTCGCAAACAGTCTATCACCCGCTGTGATCGGGGCTTCTGGGTGGCCGGTTCTCCGTTTGCCACTCTACTGTTCTGCTCTACCTTTCGCACTTGTGCTAGGCAGGTTTTATCTACCTCCTGTATGTGCACTCGTGGACTGTGTAAAGTCACCGCCTTTTCAGTGGTATTCATCATGCTAACCACTGCTTCATGGTGCTCTGATTTGGTTAGGCACCCTGCGAGGTACACCCCTGGTATCACCTCTTCCTTCTCAATAATTCCTAAGGGTAGATTCCGATCTACTTCTATAACAACGACCTTCTGGGTCCTTGGTTCGAGACGGATCACCTTCGTCTCTCGTGCCCCCATAGGGTATTGTCGCCCTCTTATGGTGACATGACCTTCCCTATAGTCAATTACGCTATCTGTCAGGAGGTCTCGCCCAACTATACCATCCTGTGTTAATTGGAAATCACTCCCTACCACATGAAATGTGTGACTTGTGTTTCCAATGGCAAAACGTACAGTACCCTGGGTGTAAATTATTCCCTTACTTACACCCGCTAATTCAATTGATTTACTCCTGTCAATCAGGCATTCCTTGGGTACCGATTGCCTCTTAACTAGGCTGACATCGGACCCAGCATCTATCAAAAATCTCAACGGTCTTCCTTGGTTCGCAACCTGGATAAGCACCGTGCCTTCTACGTCAGAATTCTTGGGACCTTCTTGTGTGCGGGCCTCCGTAACTGTCCCCTTGCTACGGGCCCGTTCTAGTTTGCCGCCTGAGCCGCGGAGGCTTTCGTGGCTTGCGTACTGCCGCCCTTCTTTTTGAACCAACAGTCTTGGGTTCGATGTGACCACCTATCACAATGTTCGCATTGGGCTCGGTATCTTAAGGCCTTGCCCCCTATGCGATCACCTTGAGTTTGGCCTTTCATGGCCCTGTTGCCCGTGGACTTGCCTTGGGCTTTTCGACAATTTCTTTGGATATGGCCCTGTTGGCCACACGAATAGCACCTGCGGTTATCCGTACGCATCACCGGAGTGTGTGCACCTTGAGTGTGTGCACCTTGAGTGCGTGCATCTTGTCGACAATTCACCTGTATGTGACCTTTTCGGCCGCAACGATAACAAGTTCTGTTTTCACCTGTCACTGTGTTTGGTTGTGTACGTACTATGCGCACCGTGTCTCGTACCTCTGTTTCCTTGTCCCTCTGCTTCTTTCTACAGTCACGTTCAATGTGTCCTGTTTTCCCACAGTAGCGACATTTTAATTTACTGAAGGTGCCCCCTGTAGCTGTATTGGAACTAGCGGTCTGTGTGGTGTGAGCCCCCTGCGTTCCTGTGTTCTTACAGTTCCTTGCTATGTGGCCTTCCTTGCTACAATTGTAACAGACCACCCTAACACTAGCATGTGTTGGCTTAGTATGCCACTTTGGTGCTGCACTGCGCTCCTGTTCTGGTTTGCGCTTGCTAAACCCTGAGCTACGTTTGTGTTGTAGGCCCTCTCGTGCCTTCTTTGACATTATTACGGTTTCCTCCTGTTGAGCAAGTGCAACTGCCTTTTCGAAAGTAATGCCCTTTTCTGACTGAACCTTAGCTTGTATTCGAGGGTTGGCTAACCCTTGTATGAAACTAGCAACACATATTTTTCTCGTTATTTTCAACTGCGCGTCACGATCCTCCTCTAATTCATCCTCAAATATTGCCTCTCTAAAAGAAGCTGACAATGTTTCTATTTTGTGCGCCCAAAGTGCGACTGATTCTCGCGGGGCCTGCGCTGTTTGGAACATTTGACAAATGTACAAATCTAACGTGCCTTGCTGGCCATAATATTCTATCAATGCCCGCTTAGCTTTCTCCCAGTTATGTATATCACGTCTGTACAATAATTTATCTCGGGCTCTGCCCGTAACCTTAGTTAAAATGTACTTGAAAAACAACTCTTGATCCTCATCCTTAATCATACGAACAGCAGCATCTACGTTAGCTATGAACTCATGCAATCTATCTGGTTGACTGCCGTCAAACTCTCGTCCAATGAGACGATGTCCTTCTACTACTGTAACAAAAGGCCCACTCATACTTACTGATTCCACCTCGTCAAGCATCTCAGTGCCTTGGTCTGCTGGTACTGAACTATTCTGTCGTGTCATTTGAAATAATATTCAGCTTACCTTAATCTTCAATGGTGCTTCACTGCTGGGCTGAATGAGTAGTCGGCTGTAGTGCTGCGGCTCCACCGGATGGCGTTGTCTGCTACTGGACTGCTACCCCTCTGCTGGGCTGGCTTAGTAGGCTGCGGTAGTGATGCTCCTCTTCTGCGATGCGCGGCACACGAACGAAACTACGCGGTAGCGCGGTTCGGACAATCTTCTGCGAAGTCGCGATTTTCTCACACGGAAATCTTCTGCGAAGTCGCGGTTCTCTTACGGACAATCTTCTACGAAGTCGCGATTCTCTCACGTTATTTCGGTGAGTTGACACTGTTCGAGGATCGAACTCGGGACCCTGCACTACCTGACACCAAATTTTTATACGTGCCTGTCGTGACCTACCTGTCCTGAGAGACGTTCTCGTAGGTTGGTCACCAGGCCGTTGGATGTTGAAGTATTACCTGTCCTGCCGAGCGGAATGTAGGGAGGTAATTGTAGGTATGACTCGTCCCGCAACTCCCGAAATAAAAGATGAAATTATTTCTCTGTCTTTTATTACTGAGGACAACTAAAACTACTATGTAC
The DNA here is from genome assembly GCF_040414725.1 of Anabrus simplex. Classification (NCBI taxonomy): domain Eukaryota; kingdom Metazoa; phylum Arthropoda; class Insecta; order Orthoptera; family Tettigoniidae; genus Anabrus; species Anabrus simplex. Next base: position 719,668,751 of record NC_090266.1, read on the forward strand.
AGTATATTTACAAGTCTGAATGTAATGATCTATTGAGAGAGCGAGCTTGTTTCACGCGCCTACTGTTCTACTACGCTTCTATCTAAATCTTGCCCTGCGGCACTTGGGCTATGCCCGAACAGAATATCGTTCTGACTAGTACGAACTACTGGCTGGAAGAAGGCCCCGCGCCATCTTGGCCAGGGGTTATATCTCCGCTCCTGAACTCAAAGTTCTATCCCTACCTCCTTGGGTCTTACGGGCATTGCTAAACTGATCATCCAGTCACTAGCGCCCTCAAGTGGCTATTCTCAATAGTTGTCACAGTAAGTGCTGCTACCTAGGCACTACTGTCTTCTGTCTTACTTTGTCTTCATCTTTCCTTGTTTCCCTAGTGCATCTGTACTGACCCTGAATGGCCTTGCACTGGGCTTTGTTTCTTTGTCGGTTTCGGCGGCCGCCTGGCTCGCCGACATACTACCTCTGTTTGTCGATACACAGTAAATAACTTGTTGTGATCAACAAGTCTTTCGTAAGCTAGCGCGTTTCACAAACCGCTCTCCAATACTTAACTGAAAGCTTCCTTCTGCTTTCCAATTATTAAATCTAACTATAATTATTATACTTATTATACAGTTACTCAAGTACTACAAGGTGTCTCATGTCAATGACTATCATTATTCTAACACTAATTAATCTCCTCTGACACCTTGAGCTCTAGACTCGGCTGCGAATCCCGGCTGCCTTCCACCTGGCAGTCCGTCGGTTCGAGTCCGTGGGAGGTCGGTACACGACAATCGACATTAAACAGCTGGGCAAAATCTGTAATAGGCCTAAGTGGTGAGGTCCTTGTAATCAGCACCTAGGTATACATGAATTATCCTAGGAGCTAATTGCCCCCACTCATTTTCACATTCCACCTTTTGAAGTGACACCTTAACTCTGTATGGCAGCTGATATTGGAACTGTTGGTGCTCCAATCAGCGTTTGAGATGAGGATTCAACATATTTGCGAACTAATTTTTTCTGGTGGTTCACATTCATTCATTCATTCATTCAGATATCCTTGTCCATTCAACGACACCAAAATGAAGTATCCTTATTGACACAAACACAGCTTTTTGCAAACGGCTCAATATAATGCTATTTACACATTCATTGTGTGCGACCATGGAAGCATTTTTTCAAAAGGTTAATGTATGACAGGTCCCTGAAAATAGATTGTATTTCCTCCATAATATCATATGGCAGACTGTGAGGATGACTGTAAGTTTCTCCTGTCTCTATTCCTCTGTTGAGCTTACATTCTGCGAGTCGGAGCGTGGAATGTTAGAAGTTTTAATCGTTGTGGTAGGTTACAGAATCTGAAAAGGGAGATGGATAGGCTAAAGTTAGATGTAGTTGGTATAAGTGAAGTACGTTGGCAGGAGGAACAAGATTTTTGGTCAGGCGACTACCGAATTATCAACACAAAATCAAACAGGGGAAATGCAGGAGTTGGTTTAGTAATGAATAAGAAAATAGGGCAGCGGGTAAGCTACTACGACCAGCATAGTGAAAGAATTATTGTCTTCAAAATAGACACCAAACCAATGCCCACCACAATAGTGCAGGTCTATATGCCTACTAGTTCAGCGGATGATGAAGAAATCGAAAGAATATATGAGGAGATAGAAGATTTAATACAATATGTAAAAGGTGACGAGAATCTAATTGTGATGGGAGATTGGAATGCAGTGGTAGGTCAAGCAAGAGAAGGTAGTACAGTAGGAGAATTCGGATTGGGACAAAGGAACGAAGGAAGAAGTCGGCTGGTTGAATTCTGCACTGATCATCATTTAGTCCTTGCCAATACTTGATTCCAACACCACAAACGACGGCTGTATACGTGGACGAGACCTGGAGACACTGGAAGGTATCAAATAGACTTCATTATGATTAGGCAGAGATTCAGAAACAATGTGTTAAATTGCAAAACTTTCCCAGGAGCAGACATGGACTCTGACCACAACTTGTTGGTCATGAAATGCCATCTGAAGTTGAAGAAATTGAAGAAAGGGAAGAATGCAAAAGGATGGGATCTAGACAATTGAAAGAAAAGAGTGTGAGGGATTGTTTCAAGGAACATGTTGCACAAGGACTAATGTAAAGGCCGAAGGAAACACTATAGAGGAAGAGTGGAGAGTCATGAAAAATGAAGTCAGTAGGGCTGCTGAAGAAATGTTAGGAAGAAAGAAAAGATCAACTAAGAATCAGTGGATAACTCAGGAGATACTAGACCTGATTGATGAACGACGAAAATACAAGAATGCTAGAAATGAATAGGGCAGAAAAGAATACAGGCGATTAAAGAATCAAGTGGTTAGAAAGTGCAAGGTAGCTAAGGAAGAATGGCTGAAGGAGAAGTGCAAGGATGTCGAAGGCTGTATGGTCCTGGGAAAGGTAGATGCTGCACACAGGAAAATCAAGGAAACCATCTTGCGAAAGGAAATCTAGGTGTATGAATATTAAGAGCTCAGATGGAAAGCCACTTCCAGGGAAAGAAGACAAAGCTGAAAGATGGCAGGAGCATATCCAACAGTTTTATCAAGGTAAAGATGTAGATAATTTGGTTCTGGAACATGAAGAGGCTGTTGATGCTGATGAAATGGGAGACCCAATTTTGAGGTCAGAGTTTGACAGAGCTGTGAGTGACCTAAATCGGAACAAGTCACCTGGAATTGATGACCTATTATAGGTCAACGCCATGACGATGTCGAAAGCAACCGGGAAACTACTACATTAAAGATCGTAAGGATATCCCATGTATAGTAGCCATGCGGAGTTCTGATGATAGAGTTGATTCTACTGATCATGGAAATCGGAAGCCAAGATCCGACAGGAGTGGTAATAGTTGATTCTACTGATCATGGAAATCGGAAGCCAAGATCCGACAGGAGTGGTAATAACAGCGAGGCCTCTCCGGTCGTAATCCCGCAAAATCCTCGCAAGGAAAACAACACAACTTTATTGGCACATGGAATGATAAAATATTGCTCAAACTGGGAAGATTAGAGGAACCAAGAAATTCAATAGCGAAGAACAGATTAGATGTTCCAGGTGTATGTGAGACAAGATGTGACTTCAGATCTGAGGACATCAGAATAATTCATAGTGGCAACAATAGAACCGGAAGTAGTGGATTTAAAATTGTATTGGGAGGTAAATGTGTCCCCATGTTAATAACACGTATATTAATGATAGAATCCTAATAGTGAAAGTAAAAGCCAGATCAGTAGACATGGTCTTAATACCAGTGTATTTCCCCACTACCAACTGTAAGGATGACGATGTAGAAGAGATGTATGAAAACTTCGAAGAACTATTTTAAATTGTGTACAAGATCGTCAGTGTGATTTTGATGGAAGATTTTAATGCTTCTGTAGGTTCAAATGAAAATGTTCATTGCAGTGGTAAATTTGAATTAGGAGAAACAAATTCAAGATGGAGAAGACTGTTAGAAATTTGTGAGCAGTACGAGATGGTTATAACAAACACATGTTTTGAGGTTCCCAAAATAAGACGTCATACTTGGAAGGCCCCTGGAGATACAAGAAGACTATATAGTGGTTAAGCAGAGGTACAGAAATCAAGTGAAATCCAGTCATAGTTACCCGGGTGCTGAAATCGACAGTGATGACATTCGTGTTGCAGTTAAATGTGATGTCAGATTCAAGAAGTTCCAAACACTCAGACAGAAGGTGTGGTGCCTAAATAAACTTCAATGTTCAACATTCAAGAATTCTACCTAAGTGGAGAAAGGTAACTCGGGATGGGATGATATAAAAAGTGGCATGGAGATAGCTGCCACAGAAGTCCTCGGTTGAGCAAATTTAGAACCAGGGAACCATGGATGACCTCAGAAATTCTAGAGCTCATTGAAGAAAGGAACAAATTAAGGAAAATACAATTTGAACAATACAAAGAAATAAAAAATTCATAACAATGAAATGCCGACAACTGGATGAAGGAAGTAAGTGGAGGAATCGAAAATGATTTGAAGAATGGGTATTCTGATAGACCACATTTTAAGATAAAATCTCTGGGCTACAAGAAAATAACTAAAAGCAATATAGTTAAAAATAAAGTTTGAAAACTGCTCTTCCAAATCGAAAATGTTAGTAATCGGTGTAAAAAATGCTTTGAAGACTTATATAATGGAGAAGATATGGCCAATATTGGAGATTATTTGGAGGATGTGAAATCAGTTCAAAAAGTCAACAGAACACCGCTAATCACTACAGCAGAGTTCGATGCAGCACTCTCTAAACAAAAACAGAACAAAGCCGCAGGTGTGGATGCCATTGCAATATAACTCTTGAGAAACTGTGATGATACCATGAAAAATGGTCTATTTGAAGTGATTACTGAATGCTACGAACCTAGGAACCTTACCAACTGATTTTATTGACATGATGTAGGCTTTTGGGTTTACTGTATGCCGTGTCAAGAAAATAAGGGGAAATTCTTTACGTTCTCTGCGCCATCAGAAGAAAATCTCTTAACCTCACTAAACACTACAAGTCCATGATTATACGGGAAGCTGTGGAAATACGTAGACATCCTAAAAATCCAACAGGGACACTGGCTTTCAATTAATTAATTAAGGATTTACGTAGGTAGTTCCCATCCCTGTCCCATGACTATTGTTATTTCGTCTCGGTGTTTTCCAAATTCGTACGTTCTTCATCGCCAGATGTTCCATTCTAGGCTTATGTATATGTCATACACCTGGCAATGTCATATGTTACGTACACGTTATGTAAACCTCTTAGGCTGATTCTGATGGTTCCGTCAGCTTCCGCTTCGAACGCTAGCGCTGTCCCGCGTCCGGGGAGCCATCTGGTGACGAATGAACGTACCATTTCAACTTCTATTATAACGTCTAAATTTCAAAGCTCATCGTTTACGAAGCCTTTCACGTGGACAGTCGATATTTCCTTCTGATGACGCAGAGCACAGTTCTCTGCAAAACGTAAAATATTTCACGTTATTTTCTTGACACGGCATAAGCCCAAAAGCCTATATCATGTCTATAAGTACGGGACGTGAAAGCATCAATGGCAAATGATTTTCAAGTAGAACAATTACACTCCACAAAAACGGAAATGCATGCGATTGTTTGAATTATAGAGCATTAGAGATACTTTCTCACTTTTCTAAGATTTTACTTATTATTAAGGACAGAATTAGAAGGAAAGTAGAATAACCATTGGATAACGATCAATAATGGCTTTAGAAAAAAAAGAACTAGGGAGGCTATATTATCATTATGTCAAATTCTGGAAAGAAGGATAGAAGTCGACAGGAAAACTTACGTAGCATTCATTGACTTGGAAACAAATCTGTGATAATGTTGAGTGGAAATTGTTTTTTTCAAGTAATGAGGAATATGGGTCTTTACTGGAAAGACAGGCGCCATACTCTGAATCTATATAAAGCTCAAACCCCGGAAGTTAATTTTAATGCTACTACAAGAGAAGCAAAAAGTAGAAGAGTGCGACAATGCTGCCCATTGTCACTATATATCTTTAACCTTTTTAAAGAAAATTCAGTTAGAGAAACGAAAGAGCATTAAAGGGGTGAATTTTAATGGTATTCAGGTGCACGGTATCCGCTTTGTGGATGATATTGCTCACTTCGCTAATTCTGAAAAGGATATGAGTAAGATGCTAAGATCATTCAACAAATCCTTAGATTAAAATTAAACTAAAAATAAATATAAAGGAAACAAAATTCATGTTAGTAGACAAACAGAAGACTACAGACAGACAACAAATAGAATTAAATAACACACCGATAGAACAAGTCACCTGTTTGGGTAGTGTAACCACTTCTCATAACAGATCCCTTTCAGCAATCAATCAAGAAAAGAATAGTGGTAGCAAAACAAACCTTCCAAAATAAGAAAAACTTATTGCTAAACAACCATCTCAGTTTGGAGGCCAGAAAATAATTTCTCAAAAACTTAGTTTGGAGTATGCTACTGTAAGGGTGCGAAAACTGGACATGAAGAAAACACAAAGAAACAAAACTTGAGGCTGCATAAATGTGGTTTTGGAGAAGAATTACAACATTAAAAAACAAGTTGGACAAATAAAAAAACAAATGACTTTGTTTTAAAGTACGTAAAAGATGATCGATGTTTTTTAAACACGATAAAGAAGAGGAAAATAAAGTTCCTTGGGTACGTACTGAGACATGACTCTCTTTTCCAAACCATAATCGAAGGTAAAGAATTGGGAAAGAGACCCAGGGGACTAGCAAAGATGTCATACATCAAGAACTCCGTCAGTAAACTGGCATGTGGTTCATATAGCAACACGAAGAGGCTAGCAGAAGATCGTCGGATGTGGCTACAGCGACAAGACATTGCCTTTAGTAGATGGTGATGATGAATTATAGTTTTAACTGTGCCAGTTTTGGTTTTGTGAGATGATGGAATAAATACTTGTGGGGAATTGAAAAGCCTATGACTGTATAATGCAGACTGTGTTAGAAGTTCCTTTCAGCCATCTTCCTTCCATACAATGACAAAGCTCAAATTATGAATATGACAAGGCCTACCTGAACTGCAATTGTGTGCCGAGATGAAAGTAAAACAGCATGGATATACACGACATATCACATCATCTACAGTGCCATATGATCGATGGAATTGGTTGTCCGGTAGTTCTAAGCTGTCTAAACTGTATTGCTCGCCATGTTATTTATTCGTGAAGCTAACGAATGATCAAAGGAACGGTTTTCAAATATGAGCTCTTCTCGCACGAGAGTTCAATAATATGATGAAAGGAAGGCTCATGTTGACAGTAGCATGAACATTGCGAACTTTAGTAATACATGAATAGATTTACAGCTAGATAAACAAGATACTATGCACACTGACTCAAATAATGTTCTTGTAAAGAAATAAATCGTGAAATTTTGCTACGTATTCGATTTATCTGCGTATTACATTACCTGTTGGTAGTACGACAATGCGTGGAACACCGCAAGTCTACGCTACTCATGAGTAGTACCACTATACGAAAAGTACCATGGGTCTACTTTACTAGCGATAAGTACCATTACGATGTGTCGTTGACCTGGATTTTGGACACATTTAGAAAACAAGCATCATCGATTCAGGATTGTGCTTTGGAAGCAGTCCCTTGGTCAGTATATACTATTATTTTAAGTTAGTTTCTGAAAAGGTGGGGCATTGCGGGTCGAATCTCCTGATAATTTTAAGTTCATAGTCATTGTCTAATGCCTCGTTTTTTGAATTGTTGTCAGTGGATTAATTTTGGAATTATTTTCAACTTTCAATATTACGAGTTGGATCCGCTGATTATTTTAAAATCATATTAATCGATTCATTCATCATCAGACGCCATCTCATTTCTAATAATAGTAGAGATGACCCACATGAAGACCAAATGTCATAATGTTTTAGTCTTATAACCGTTCAAATACGTAACAATTTCGGCACTTGCAATGTTTTCCTTTGTTTTCCTTTTTCTGTATTTATACCGCTCAAGCAACACATTCTAGTAGACAATTTGTTTATTCTGAGTAGGCATTTGTAACGAATCAACACATTCTGACTGTCTCCAAAATACAGATACGGGTGGAAGTGATACTGTGTACAAAAGAAGCGGAAGTAGGAGTAAACAGAGGATGAAACGGTACTGTCCAGCATAATACTCTGATTCAAGTGTAATGGACTAGTATAACACGGGAACAATTCTCTAAATCCAAGGGTAAATGGTGAAAATATCGCGCTCGATTAGTAGGTGGTATTATTATTATTATTATTATTATTATTATTATTATTATTATTATTATTATTATTATTATTATTATTATTATTATTACTTGTGAGGTGGGACTATGAAGTTGTTTACGTCCATTATTATTACTATTACTATCTACTTAGTTATGTACGACAGGTTTTCAGTACCGTACGGACTTTATTTGGTATAAATCGTGGTCGTATCGGTTGTTATTTGTGTGTTGTATGACCTGTCTTGTGTAACAGAACATGTGAGGTTTAAACACTGCTAAGTGCACAACATATCAACAAATACGGGCTCATACTTGCGTTCCTTTCGTGATCAAGTGACATGACCGCTTACGGAATGGCGATGAGTGGTGTTTAGTGGCGGGTTCAGGTTTTGTCTGGAAGCGGATGACCAATGAATTCATGTATGGGGACATACTGGGCAGCATACAAATTCAGGGTTCACTTGAAGCATCACATTATAAGAAAGAGTAGTATCATTGTGCCAATAACCATCGGCTATGATTCTCTGGAACACAGATGACGTATCGATACTTCCAGGAACTACATGAATATCCCTTCCTGGAGCACACCAAGAACTCCATCCTGCTATACAATATTGTCTGGCTACGTACAACATGGTGTCTCTCGGCTGCGTTCGTAACGATGACGCGCATAGGGGACGCAACCTCGGCCAGTGTCAGTTACTAAAGATCTTGAACGTCAGCTGCTGTGGCTGTGGCACGATTTTCGTAAGGAGCACATCAAACTGCAGACACCTGTCGTTGTTATTGTTACGGAGATATCCGTGGTAGGTAGAGGTGAAAGAAGGTGCGGGTGTGAATGGGTTTCAAGCTACGAAATTATAGTGCATGGAAAATTAATTTAAAATTTAACAAGGTTATATTTTCTTTTCAAAAACAAAGCAATAACAATCATAACAGGTACAGAGTAGCAAAAATGTAGGTACAATATTACTGGATTCGGGCTCAGTGCCCTTCCTTCATAACTCTTGGGCAATCAGCCCCGCCTTACTCCAACAAAAATTTTAGCCAAGGGGCAGAAAACCCCATTCATGCCCAGGAGCACTGGCTCCAAACATTACACATAAAGCCTGCACGAGGCATACAGAAACAAATTTCAAAGAGCGATCCGCTCTCAAAATTGTAAGCCTATCACAAGGCCACACCAAACTCTACCTTCAAGCTGTCCTCTAAGGACGTATTCACAGGGGTAAAATACCCAACCTACGGAGGTCTATTACATGAAAAGAAGGTTGATTACATGACCTCTAAAATAACAATTTGAGAGGAGGCGAATTTGCACTCCTAATACACTTTGTTTTTAAAACCTAATCTGGCTCTGGGCCGCTAACGCAAGGGCTAATCCCATACTACAGAGGTGACTTAGAGAAGAACACTTTACATTACATAAACGAAGAATAGTTTGAGAAAATAAGTTCACCTCAAAACAAATGTGAGTGGGAGCTCGAGAGGGTTAGCACTCTCTATCCCAATATGTAGCTTTACAAGAAAAAGATGAAAAGAGTAATTACATTTTAGGAAAAGGTTACATGGTGGAAATGCTTCGAACCCGCCGCGAGTGTTAAACTGCCGACCTAGCAAGAAAAGAAGTTATTAATAGGCCATTACCTGGTGTTGAACGGCTGAAGAAGAAAGAGGCGCTTCCCGCCTCCTGCTATGTACTTAATACACTGAAAGATGGAACAGAAGTGGCCCGGAGACCCCAAAATCAGCAGTTTATATCCTCTCGCGGAAGATTCTAGGCATTAGGGGAAAGAAAACACCCTCCCACAAAATTTTTATTGGATAGGACCCCGCAACAGATACAAGCTGGGGGAAGATACACCAGATTGGATAAAAATTAATTTAAGAAATTCGGGATTGGCTACATGCAAAACAAGGGGAAAGAGAGGGGTATACAGCCAACTTAAACAATAACAGAAAGAAATTTAGCAAAGAACAAACATTTGAAATAAAAATTTCTTCAACAAAATAGTTCTTTGACTCCGCACTAGGTTGCACTATTGTTGATCTTCAGTAGTGTCCTCTAGAAGAGAAAGTTCACACTTCTTACTTCAAGCTGAACAAAAACACATCAAAAGTGACACAGTTCAAAAACTCAAAATTTTCCACGTGGTGACATCTTCTGAGAAAGTAGAGAATTAATAGAGTAGATAAAGTTCAACCTTCCTCCAGAAGAGGAGTTTCAACAGGCGCAACTTTTAAATAAACGGTGTAGAGGTGTACCGCCCGGTACAGACCTCCCCCCCCAAAAGTTCCTCCAGGGGTGACGCATGAGATCAGTTTGAAACAAAGTCCAAGTAATGATGTTGATATGAAGATAGATAGCAGGAGCATTTACAAGATTTCTTAATTCAGTTTCAAAATGTTGTTGTAGCAGGTGAATGAAAGTCTTTATGTTTGTAGAATTTGAATTTCTGAAGATAAACTTTTACTACTTAAAAGTGAAGAAAATTTTGCAATGTCCACCAAATATTGATGTTGAATTCCCAAGTGTAATTATTGCTTATGGTGACTGTCCATGTAATTGATGTAGATTAAGTTGGATGGCCAGACCGGCCGTTGCAGCTTGCGTCCAAAGGAGGCCGCTCGGACCCCTCAAGTACCCTGAGATACCGCTCGCCCGCACTATGAGGGGAGCAGAGGTGTTGAAATACGCCGCGCCCGCGGTGAACATATACAAGCTGCGGGCCAGTAGCAGGTCGTGCGCCGCACATCAGCCTTGGCCGGGAGGAGAGCTCCGGCTCGCCGTACACATGTCGTCCTCGCTGGAGAGGAGGGGGCCCATCCCCCTCCCCAGTCGCTGCACGGCGCTGCGCGGCTGCGGGGGCGCTGAAACATTAAAGCTAGGCGGCAGAATTGTGTTGGACTATCATCTTCTTTGAGGGTACAGGCTTGTGGAGAGGTTGAGGGGCCAGCGGCGTGTAGATATCCATGGCATTTACTATTATGAAGCCACAGTGTAAGGTGGAGCAGGAGACGGGAGCGTGGTAATGGCCGTGGCAAGAACAGGATGGCAGTTTAACGGGTCGGGGCAGGTTTTACACAAGGCTTACATCTAAAACCAACATATTACAGAAGGGGCAGAATGCCTTAAAAGTGAAACTCAAAAAAAATATAACCTTCATATCCTTTCAAAATAATATGAAGCAAGTTAACACAGAAATTACACCGGTTTCACCTGGGACAGGTGAACTCTAAATATCCTCTCGGTGGCTGGATTACTTAGCAATAAGGTAACCGGCGTAAGAAAATCGAGAATGATACAAGGCCCATGAAATCTGGGGGCAAGCTTGCCCGCGGGAACAAAATTTTTGACCATAACCTGGTCACCTACCTTCAAAGTGGTGGGTCTCCGTCCACGATCATACCTTTCCCTAACCTTTTCATGAGACACTTTAAGATTGGCTTTAGCCTTCTTCCAAAGATCTTTAATGTTATCCGGATCTATTGTCTCGGGTAGAATGTCATTCAAAGACCAGAGGTTAGAGAGCGGCGAGTTGGGAACAAACTTGAACATCAAAGAAGCTGGAGTAAATTTGTGTGATTCATGGACCGCCGAATTCAAAGCAAAAGCTAACCAATGCAGGGACGTGTCCCACCTAGAATGATCTTCATGATGATAGGCAATCAGTGCGGACCTGAGATTACGGTTAACCCGTTCAGCCAGAGATGGTTGAGGGTAATAAGCGGAAGTAGTTACATGAGAGATGGACAAGTCAAAACAGAATTTACGAAATAAATTAGATGTAAAAGCCTTAGCATTATCAGATACAATGTATTGGCACGGACCAAAAGAAGCGAAAATAGAATTTAGGCAAGTAATAGTTGACTGAGCGGTAGCCAGCTTAGTCGGAAATAACCAGGAAAATCTTGTAAAACCATCTACACACACAAAGATGAACTTGTTGGCATTACCCTTTGATTGGGGGAAGGGTCCCACATAATCAATATACAGGCGTTCCATGGGGCGCGACGCTTGATGAGAAGACAAAAGGCCTACTTTAGTGGACATGGTGGGTTTACTGATCAAACAAGATTTACAAGCTTTTACAAGTTCCCGAATTTCACCGTCCATACCTTTCCATATGAACATTTCACGAATCTTTTCACGAGTTTTAAAGATTCCAAGATGCCCCCCCAATGGGGTCTCATGATAGTATTTGAAGATCATAGGTACAAGAACTGCTGGAACAACAACTTTCATCAACTTATCATGCCTCGAAGGGCAACATAGAACACCATTCCTCAGAACATAAGGGACAGCATGTTCCCCAGAAGAAAGGGTTTCCATTATCGGAGCCAGCGTAGGATCTTCACGTTGGTATTTCTCGATATCCCTAAAGAGCATGGGAGCATCTGTTAGGATGGCATTAACCTCGGATAGTATGGACTCGGAAGGTGATGAACTGTCGACCGGTTCATGGGTCTCGACCTCGTTTGAAAACATACGGCTGAGTCCATCAGCCACAACATTTTCGGTACCTCTGATATGCCTGACATCGAATTGGAAGGCGGAAATACGGATGGCCCAACGGGCTATACGACCAGTACGACGCGGTCTACCTAAGACCCAGCTTAAGGCTTGGTTATCTGTCTCCAGGTCGAATTTGACATGTTCCAGATAGAGACGGAACTTTTCTAAGGCGAATAAGACTGCCAACCCTTCGAGCTCATAGATGGAATACTTGGCTTCTTGAGCCGATAGAGTCCTAGATGCATAGGCGATGGGACGCCTCCCTAGTTCAGTCTCTTGAAGAAGGACTGCAGCTACAGCTGACGACGACGCGTCCGTTTGGACGATGAATTTCTTCGAGAAATCAGGCATAGCAAGTACAGGGGCATTACAGAGAGCTAATTTAAGATCTTCGAAAGCGGCTTGTTGAGAAGGTCCCCACTCGAATTTGATGCCTTTCCTACGAAGAAGGTTTAAGGGCGCCGCTCTATTAGCGAAGTTAGGAATAAACTTCCTGAAGAAATTCACCATACCGATGAATCTAGCGATACCTTTGATGTCCTTAGGAGGTTTAAAATCACGGATGGCCTGTGTTCTAGAATGATCGACAGCTACCCCATCGGGTGACACAATATGCCCTAGGAATGACATAGAGGGCTTAGCAAAGGCAACCTTGGACAACTTGACAGTTAACCCAGCCTTACGAAGGCGATTCAGAACTTCTCGCAGATGATCTAGATGTTCTTCAAAAGTCTCGGAAAATACGACGACATCATCCAAGTAGTGATATAAGTACTCAAATTTGATGTCGGAAAAGACCCTATCTAGTAGCCTAGTGAGCACAGCTGCCCCCGTGGTGAGCCCGAAAGGCACGCGGTTGTATTCGTATAAATTCCAGTCCGTGGCAAACGCTGTAAGATGTTTAGACTCTTCGGCAAGGGGAATTTGATTATAGGCCTGATTCAAGTCCAAGATGGTGAAGAACTTGGCCTTACGAAACCATGAAAAGCAAGAATGAAGGTCGGGAAGGGGCACAGATTGCAACACCACCTTCCGATTGAGAGCCCTGTAATCAATGACAGGCCTGAAGCCTCCTTGGGGTTTCGGGACTAGAAAAATAGGCGAAGAATACGCTGACTTAGAGGGCCTAATAATACCATCCTTCAACATCTGATCGATGATTTCTTTTAGAGCCTTCATTTTAGGTGGAGATAGCCTATAAGGTGGAAAACGGACAGGAATCGAATCCGTGACCTCAATTTTGTATTCAATAAGGTCAGTAACACCAAGAGTATCAGAGAACACCTCGGGAAACGACTGACACAGTTTCCGAATACTATCAGCCTGCTCCTCAGGTAGATGTCTAAGGTCTAACAACATCTCATCCTGGGTAGGCGAAATAGATGAACATGATACAGAATTACACTTTAACAAGGGAATTCTACAATTGGACGCAAATTTGAATGTGCACGACCTACTCTGGAGATCGAGCACAAGACCAGTGTGAGAAATGAAGTCCGCTCCCAATATGATGGGGCAAGACAAGTGCTTAGCCACAAACAGTTTGATTTTCCATGTAAATTTAAAAATACGAATTTTGACCAGTACGGAACCTAGAATTTCTAATGGCGATGAATTAGCCGAAACATATTGAATAAGAGCTGAGACATGGTCAGGTAGTTTACAAACAGATTTCAATTTAGAATACCATTCAGCCGAAATAATGGAACAAACACTGCCTGAATCTAAGAGAGCTGTTATAGGCTCGTTATTTAACTCAATCTTAAGAAAAGGAACAGGTGCGGGGGTATCCGCCGCAATCCTAAGGCACTCTTTAGGGCATTCAAAAGATGAATTTGAAGGCTGGTCGTTCTCTGCATTTACAACCTGTTTACTAGGGGCTGAGTCTCGGGAAGATGGATTAGTCGGCTCAGCCGACGCCACTAGTCACTTTTTATTATTGGCATAGCTGAAATTTGCACCAGAAGTTGAGCAGGAGGGGGTGCTATTTGAGTTTGGGCAATTCTTGGCGATATGTGAGAAGGCCCCACACTTAAAACAGCCTTGTGATGACCCTGCTCCATTCCTTGTCCCACTTGACTTGATCAGAGGACACTTATTCCGCAGATGGTCAGGCGACCCGCAAGCATAACATTTACGGGGATTGACTGGTCGGCGAGGTGGAGGCCGAGTGTTACTAAAGGAAGGCGGGGGTTCTTTCGCGACACGCAAAGAATCGGCGTATCTAACTCCTTCCGCTGAGACTGCCAATGCTTCAAGTTCCGAGAAAGTTTGCGGGCACGCCGCGAAACACAAATATGACCTATAGGATGGTGAAATACCTTCCACAATAGCTTGTACAATTTGATCCTCAGGGAAGTGAAGAGCAAACACCCTAGTATAAAACTTAATATCTTGGATGAAGTCTGCCAGGTTTTCATCCAAGCGCTGTACCCGATAATAGTATTTCTGAATAAGAGATGACCTCGCGCGGGCAGGAATAAAATTTGCAAGCAGATGTGCATGGAAATCTTCGATAGATGACTGTTCAGCTATGGCTCTTACTATTTTATCTGAGAGAACCCCAATAGCATAAGGATAGATAATTTGCAAAATTTGACATGGGGAAAGAGAAAACACAAGGGCATGATCCTGAAATTCCACTAGAAATCTTAAAAATGAAATTACGTCACTGGTGGTATTAACGGAAAACTTGGATATACCTCTGAGCAACATTGCCAATGGATGAGGCAAGCTGCTAAACCCGGGCGACATAGTAGGTAAAGGTTTCAATGGCAAGGAAGTTAATTCAGCACGTACATTGTTCAACGATGTGCGGCGTTCAGACTCGTTGTCCAATGGGGCAGAGATAGTTTGAGCAGCAACGGTTATCCTATTGCCTTCTCCCTTAGCAGGTTCTTCCTCACTACTTACATTCACAATGGTGGGCTGATCAGATTTGGGAGGAACTTCCCCAGTTAACAATTGAGTGACTTTACTAGACAATTCAGAGATAGTTTCAAGGAGCGTATTAGCTTGCTTCCTCTGAACGTCATTCACCTTCAGAGACAACAGATCATTAACTCTATTTGAAAAGTGATATAATCTGCCTTGCACACGCTTAATTTGATTAGGAGACGGATCATTTTCATCAAAAAAACTAACTACAGATGCTAGCCCAGAAATATTCTCGACGATCGTGGAAAGAGAGTCATCAATTTCTTTCTCTCCCAAATTGGGGATGGAAATGGGCAAATCAAGGGACTCTCTAAGTTTGTTAGTGTCGATAGCAACCGTGCCTCCAGATTGCACGTTTCTAATAGTTAATTCGTAGATCAACTCCTCTTTGCGCAAATAGTTAAGGAGGAGAACATCGCGAGGGCCGGGCATGATGACGGAAAAATTTAGAACAACCTCAAAAAATTTCCAGCAACTGAGAAAATGGTTAGAGTTCGGATCAAAACAGTTTTTAGCCGTCAAAAGGGGCTAAATTGAGACCCATTCAACCACGCTCTGCTACCACTTGTTACGGAGATATCCGTGGTAGGTAGAGGTGAAAGAAGGTGCGGGTGTGAATGGGTTTCAAGCTACGAAATTATAGTGCATGGAAAATTAATTTAAAATTTAACAAGGTTATATTTTCTTTTCAAAAACAAAGCAATAACAATCATAACAGGTACAGAGTAGCAAAAATGTAGGTACAATATTACTGGATTCGGGCTCAGTGCCCTTCCTTCATAACTCTTGGGCAATCAGCCCCGCCTTACTCCAACAAAAATTTTAGCCAAGGGGCAGAAAACCCCATTCATGCCCAGGAGCACTGGCTCCAAACATTACACATAAAGCCTGCACGAGGCATACAGAAACAAATTTCAAAGAGCGATCCGCTCTCAAAATTGTAAGCCTATCACAAGGCCACACCAAACTCTACCTTCAAGCTGTCCTCTAAGGACGTATTCACAGGGGTAAAATACCCAACCTACGGAGGTCTATTACATGAAAAGAAGGTTGATTACATGACCTCTAAAATAACAATTTGAGAGGAGGCGAATTTGCACTCCTAATACACTTTGTTTTTAAAACCTAATCTGGCTCTGGGCCGCTAACGCAAGGGCTAATCCCATACTACAGAGGTGACTTAGAGAAGAACACTTTACATTACATAAACGAAGAATAGTTTGAGAAAATAAGTTCACCTCAAAACAAATGTGAGTGGGAGCTCGAGAGGGTTAGCACTCTCTATCCCAATATGTAGCTTTACAAGAAAAAGATGAAAAGAGTAATTACATTTTAGGAAAAGGTTACATGGTGGAAATGCTTCGAACCCGCCGCGAGTGTTAAACTGCCGACCTAGCAAGAAAAGAAGTTATTAATAGGCCATTACCTGGTGTTGAACGGCTGAAGAAGAAAGAGGCGCTTCCCGCCTCCTGCTATGTACTTAATACACTGAAAGATGGAACAGAAGTGGCCCGGAGACCCCAAAATCAGCAGTTTATATCCTCTCGCGGAAGATTCTAGGCATTAGGGGAAAGAAAACACCCTCCCACAAAATTTTTATTGGATAGGACCCCGCAACAGATACAAGCTGGGGGAAGATACACCAGATTGGATAAAAATTAATTTAAGAAATTCGGGATTGGCTACATGCAAAACAAGGGGAAAGAGAGGGGTATACAGCCAACTTAAACAATAACAGAAAGAAATTTAGCAAAGAACAAACATTTGAAATAAAAATTTCTTCAACAAAATAGTTCTTTGACTCCGCACTAGGTTGCACTATTGTTGATCTTCAGTAGTGTCCTCTAGAAGAGAAAGTTCACACTTCTTACTTCAAGCTGAACAAAAACACATCAAAAGTGACACAGTTCAAAAACTCAAAATTTTCCACGTGGTGACATCTTCTGAGAAAGTAGAGAATTAATAGAGTAGATAAAGTTCAACCTTCCTCCAGAAGAGGAGTTTCAACAGGCGCAACTTTTAAATAAACGGTGTAGAGGTGTACCGCCCGGTACAGTTATGTTACACGTACTATCAATATTCATGCAAAAGTGCCTTTCAGCACCTTAATGGCTCCAAAGTACTACAAATACATTTTTAGGTAGATTACCACGTCATGTTCCGTCAAATAATGTTCCTCCAACATATATAGATTAAAACAATGCTCTTTAAATTCAAATAGTTTCTTAAAAGACACTCATACTTTTTATCCCTGCTAGACGTCTAAACACATTTATCTTCTGTTTGGCATATTTACATTGTTAATTTTCTTCGGGTTCCTTTCAGTTAACTACGTTAGTAAATGATTCATAATACTAATGACTTGCAATACACGGAAGAACAATTGAAGAAACTGTTAAATCGGTTACTTAGAAATTTCCTTATATAGTTCGAAGTGTTTATTTTTATTTCATTGGGTAATGTGCCGCACTACTAAAACCCTGCTTGAAATCACTTAGGAATATGGTCCTTCCACCTTTCTGTGGTCACTTCATTTTGCCATTCCTTCAGTATACCCACTGATTCTAATTACAGACCTGACGACTTCGTTCCTTTAGCCATGTTGCGTTCTACACACCTCCTGATGCACAATTTGTCCTCCTTCACATTGGCACCTTACAGTCAGAGACGACATTGTCTCTGAGTTTTTAACTCTTTTACTACGTAAAGAAGAGTGTATAGCCTTCAACATATCACGCAAAAGAATACTGCTCAAAGCACATCAAAATTCACTCAAGATTCTTACAGTTTTGTATACTAATTACAAGTACCAATTAAATTGAATTTACCATTGATGAATAGCAAGAAAATTACAGTGTAACCTCCATTACTGAAAGAAATATTCTCGAAAGGAATAACTCACTTCTTCCCTTTTAAATAAAGTTCAAATACTACATAGTGAATCAACACAAGATTAAAAGCGTCGTTTACAGGTAATGATGTCAGTAAAGTTACAGCAACGAGCTTTACAAAAGCAGAATTTTCATTATGGAAACGTGAATTCTGACCTTAGTATAAAGAATGCAATAAAATGTTCACATCAAAGGATCCATATTCATTTTACAACAGCTGCTTAACCATCATTGTGAATAAATGGAGGATTTGAGCATTACATTCGCGAACATTGATTCGCCCACCCTGCATTACTGGTTGAAATTGCTGTTTGAAGTATTTTACTAATGAAATAATGCACGAGTATTATCACGTATTTCTGTTGTTTCCAGATAAAAGAATTAAATTTCGTCATTTAGTGAATATTACAAGGTACAAAGCTAGACAAAGTGATTGCCGAATGCAAAAGCTCGGTGAATATAACTTTCAGCTAGCCTGAATACGGCTGGGAATAGGCTAGCAATTCAGATAATGTACGCTAATACTTGAAAGAAACGAGCACTGAATAACGGTTAAGCAATTTATTGGAAGTAACTTTATAATATTACCGACTATGTTCACCTCAAATTACAATATTTTCCGCAGTACCGGTAAGGTGTTTAATTTCCTCAGAAAAGTAAAATATTCAAACTTTTTACTTTGTTGATACTAACGCAAGATTAATACATATTAGAAAGTACGGGAAAAAGGAAACAATTAATAACGGAAAATGATTAACCCTGCCTGGTACCGTTCTCAGGGCCCGAGTTCCGACGCATATTTCACTCGCATTGCAATCCACAGGTCGCGAAGCAGTAGCACATAGCGGGGCCAGGGCCAGTTTCTGGACAGAAACAAGTGTGGAGCGTGCCACTCGAGGGAGAGAACGGCAATCTAAGAAGGAGATAGAGATCTTTTCAATTTTCAAATTTTTGAAAAGAACAAGTATTTGTTAGGGAACGCACGTGTGCCAACGTCAGAACAGTGAATTCAGTCACCTTCAGAATAGGAAAGTGTGGTTAAATACGTGATATCGGGCTTATTAACGTAAATTAAATGAAATGAGGCGTTATTGTGCTGGACACGTGATTTTTGAAGCAATACCCTACCAAACTGTGTGGTAGTTATATACGAGTAATTTACCCTGTGCAGGAAGATTGTTCTGAATCGTTGGGCCAAAGTAGGTTACTGAAGACGTATCCAACTTTTTGTTAGTCGGTGGTTCCCCGCGTGTCTGTTTACGTGACTGGCCACATAATAGCTGGTCTGAAGATGCCCAATTGTCTCGTATGGATTCAGAGTGTAGAGGATGCGTATCGTTTGCCGATTCGGGATCGTGTTATTAACATTCATTTTATGAACTTACTGGCAGCTGACAGTCCAGTCACCAGTGACCATGCCTATGGGGTGAAGGCAAGGCAGAATCTCCTTGAATACGTGAAAATTAACACTATGTCTAATCAGCTGGAAGACACAAGTAAACTTTCCAGAACTTATTCACTGCACAGTAAGCGTACAATTGTTTTCCATAATGTTTAATTTCACTCAAAAGCTTTATTGATTAGTATAAAGTAATTTTCTGATATTCTACATTCGATTTTCTTAACTTTGCAGTCACCTTAATGAAACAACGAAAAATATGAATAAGTAGAAATGATTTAATCTTTAAGTATCATAATCGGTGCTACCAAGATGGCTACAAGACCAAGACATACGTTGCAGCATTTTTAATGTTATTCGTTTTCACGTCCCACTAACTACAAATTTTACGGTTTTCGGAGTCGGCGAGGTGCCGGAATTTAGTCCTGCAGGAGTTATTTTACGTGCCAGTAAATCTACCAACACGAGAATGACTTATTTGAGCATCTTCAAATACCACCGGACTGAGGGAAGTTCGGGTTAGAAGACCAGCGCCTCAATCGTTTATGTTTGCTACATTTATGACCTACCACTCAGTGCTGACTACACCATATTTCGCCGTGATTGCGCTACCCCGGGTGGTGGAGTGGTGGTAGCAGTGAACAGTGCGTTACGGTATAAAGGAAGTACACACCTCGAAAACTGTGAGGTTGTGTGGGTGGACTTAATCTTCTCTCGACGCCTTCTACTTGTTACTACAGGCCACCAAACAGTCGTCCGACTCCATGGCTAAATGGTTAGCGTGATGGCCTTAAGTCACAGGGGTCCCGGATTCGATTCCCGGCAGGCTCGGGAATTTTAACCATCATTGGTTAATTTCGCTGGCACGAGGACTGGGTGTATGTGTCGTCTTCATCATAATTTCATCCTCATCACGACGCGCAAGTCGCCTACGGGTATCAAATCAAAAGACCTGCACCTGGCGAGCCGAACATGTCCCCGGACACTCCCGGTACTAAAGGCCATACGCCATTTCATTTCACCAAACAGTCCACTCTGTGACCACGAACAATGCCTGGACTCTGTGATCACAGCTATTTCTCACGGTGAAAAATCGTAATGGGCGACTTTAACCTGTCTATAAAGTGGTCTTCTCCCACTAACAGCTACCAACTGTGATACATTCTTTATAAGCAACTTCATTAATGGCCTCGGAGTGCAATAATGTAATATATACCCAATCCGTTAACCCATCACCCTTGATCACATTCTCTCCTCATGAAAACTTAACACAATAACCCCAGATAGTACGTTTCCCTTTGTGACTACGATCCCTTGATGCTACACACTTTCCACCCGTCCCCTCTTTGAAATATCACGGCAAGACATCCTCCCGCTTTACCCACATCTGACGCCGTGCCGATTGTCCGGCAATTTGTCGTGGATGCTAGCTACAGTTTGAAATGTGTGTACAAGTTGCTTTACGTAGCACTGATACAGATGGAAAGGGCTGGGAGTGGAAAGAAGGTGGCCATGACCTTAATTCAGGAAACAGCCCCAGCATTTGCCTGTTGTGAATGAAATATTTCGTACCTGCACAACGGGCTACTACCAACAAATATCAACACCTGATCTCACAAATGACCCGACTGAAAGTAAATAATTAAACGAGGGCTTGCTGCCTTTGTAAAGATTTCCCTAACCCGCCCTCTCACAATACCTTGGTTAAGAGACTAAAAGACTCACCCAGACACAATCATGACAACGCCCAGAGCAATCCCGAGTGCAACTGGAGTCTCGTCAACACAAGGAGAAGGACGGAGTGGATTCCTGTCAGCGTGAGGCACAAAAATAAAACACGAAGCGGCACCGATAGCAGTAACTGTTCAACAGATATTTCTTGGCATTTCTTCTCTTTTATCTTCACTCCTTCAAATAATAAGTTTAAACGTCGTACGCTGTCATATTAATCACTAATAATCCTGACAGGTTTCTCAGACTCCGTTGTGATACTCATGCATGAGTTTTAGATGTATGGGGTTGCAGGATTGAGTAATATGTGTAAGGAAGCCTGAGGGTGTCCAAACAACATTATGGTCAGAAGAGAATACATGACTCACACAGACACAGTCTCTTAACAGTCACAGTTACTTAACACTGTAACACCATACTTCCTTGGAAACATTCTAATAATTTCGTATCAGTAACAAAATGTCTTATAAAAGGGACAGTTAATTTGTGACTATGAGGATCGTACAGTAGCATATGAAAATGTACCCCACATTTACATACAGAACATGGAAGAATATCTCATTTCAAAAAACACCACTTACGTCTTGATTTCTGTAAAAGCGAGATTAAGAAGGTCTCAAATATTTCGTTAAAATGTTAAGGCTCACGAGAGATGATAATTGGGCACGGTTTTCGTATTGACATCTCTGGAACGTATTTTATAAAATGTACACATCTTCCTTCCTGACCTTTTTTTCAGTTGTCTGGGGTCGGCATTGTTGTGCATTAAGCCCAGTTTTACGGCCGGATGCCTGACGCCAACCCTATGTGGTGCTGTGTATTTACTGGTTTTCTCTATGGTGATTAGTTGTGTGTTTAGTTGTGTGTAAATGAAGATGTGTATTAAGACTATCACCAACATCCAGTCCTCGTGCTAGGGGAATTGACCAAACGTGGTTAAATTTCTCAGCCTGGCCGTGATTTGAACCTGAGGCCTTTAACCGAAGGCCAGTGTGCTGACATTTCATCCAGGAAGCCAAAATTTTGGACATTTACACTCAAAATCATACTTAAAAAACAATGTTTAACGTAGCTGTGTGATATTATTCTCTGACACAATCTAGAGGTGTCTGAAGACCCGATTTTAAGTCGATATACTCCAGTATTACTTTCTTCCCTTCTCATACTCTCCCGATCTACTTAAACGATATAGATAGGCTACGTTTGTATCACGTTAAGGACGTTTGCTCTATTCCTGGTCAGGAAGTTCAGGAACGGGACTTCGTATCTCCCAATGCACATCCTATCCATTTTCTTCCTTAAGACTGGTCACGCCTCCCAGCCACATATGGATGTACAGTCCATCAGAACAATTTTTGTAGTGTTCATTTTCCTATGCTATTGTATAAAAGGAAACGAAACGTAAATAATTCAAACTGTAGGAGTGCTTAAATTCGCCATGAAAACAACATCCATAAAATACGGTATGGTAAGGTCCATTTTCCTTTACCCGCTAGCATAGGAAAATCAACGCTTCGAAAATTGTTCTGATGGACTACATATACACATGTGACTGGGAGGCGTGACCAGTCTTAAGGAATATAATAGATAGGAAGAACATTGTCACATACGAGGTTTTAGAAATAAGCCAACGAATATCAAAAGTTTTCGAGGATCTCTCGCTTCTTCTCATCCTACAGTAGCATTCTCTTTATCAATCAAGGACGGACGTTTGCAGACGGTCGCTCCTCCATCAGTCACTTCCGCATTCTAAGCCCTCCACGGCACATCCGACCATGACATCTTATAGCCATTCAACGTGGGCGAACTGTTCAACGCCCTCAAAACAAGTTCTAATTCCTCTGCAGGTCCTGAAAATATATATTACCAAATGCTCTTGTACATGCCTCAAGTCGGACACCACAGGCTTTTGAACTTGTTGAACAGAATGTGGACAGAACGTCTCTACCCAAACTCATTCAAGCTAATCCGCCTGGTTCCTATCCTGAAACAGAACCCTCGTGTGTATCTTCTTGTTATCGAACGCTCTCCATGTTGTCCTGTATACTGAATACATTTGAGAGAATGGTAAATCATCCACTGGAATTGTGTCTGGATCATTTTTGTCTCCTGCCGGACCGTCAGTTAGGCTTCAGACGAAGCAAAGGAGCTATGGACACTTAAGCTCATCTCATTTCCGGTATTCAGTTGAAGCTAACAAACAACAGTTATGTACTTGTGCATCGAGCTCGGTAGCTGCAGTTGCTTAAATTCCACCAGTAACCAGTATTCGGGAGATAGTTTAAAACCCCACTGTCGGCAGCGCTGTAGATGGTTTTCTGTGGTTTCTCATTTTCACACGAAGCAACTGCTGGGTGTGTACATGAATTAAGGCCACGAACGCTTCCTTCCCACTTCTAGTCCTTTCCTGTCTCATCGTCACCATTAAACCGGTCTGTGACGGTGCGACATAAAGCAAATTGTAAAAAAATATGTACTTGTGCTCTACACATACCTCACCGCAGCGTATCAGACTGTCATCCCACCCATCTTAGCATCTATTTGTGAGCTTTTGGAGGCCCTGCAGTATTTAACGAAAACCTTTTTTCACTACTCCGCGATCTGCAAGTCACCGTGACACACACTGATAAGAAAGATGGATCCAGATCCACCTCCATTAGTTATCCCCATGGCTCTATTTTGGGACCTCTCTTGTTGAATGTACACAAAGCAGATCTCCTGGGGATATTCCACCCTGCAGCGCGCACTCCTCATTGGACCATTGAACAACGTCAAGAAGAACTTACAAATGCAATGAAAATCTTTCGAGTATGGCTCGGTGGACATGGTTTCATGGTATCACGAGGTAAATCGGCAGTCTCGATCTATTCTTGACGTAAAATTGCGAATTTAGAGGCGATGGCATTGGGTACTGCACCCACTCACCTCCCGAGGCCCAGACTAGCATTAATCTGAGGGGTGATCAGTTCGAAAAAGATTAAAAAATATAACAAAGAAAATCAAATTATATATCGGCGCACCAAATGAACACAGGAATGAACGGGGCATGCAAATTAAGGTAACGGGGGACTGCTCATTCATGGATACAAATTTTAGACTCCACAATAGGACTGGGAAGTGACAATTTAAATTCCATGGGCATACTGGACTAACTACAATAAAAAGATATGGAAACTGTTTCCTATTGAAATTGCAATGAGGAGCAATTTATTCACTTGTTTTGCAAACTACACATGATGACAATTTTTGCATTGGGACACTTCCATCCTGAAATATAAATGACATACTACTTGGATTTACCTCACTACTCTGGTAGTGTAAAACATTTGGTGAATTCGCCCCAGTTGGTTACTGGGGGTCGAATTCACATCCGTATGAGTGGACGTTTCATCGCTGGAGATCTTCTTTCGGAGACGAAGGCATGACATTAAATATTTACTGTCATCTCCTCGTTCCGTTTGGACATGAGACACTTCCGGTATGTACATTCCGGTGAGCCGGACACCCACCGTGGAAATGTTATCATCTCGAAAACGGGAATTTATAGTACGGGCAAACTCTAGCCTATTATTTCCAGATTCACAAACATGCCAGGTAGAGCTCATTAACTCAAAGCCTATCTCAATATTTACACTTGTCATTACGACAAGACGTACGGAAAGGTTCATTACTATGCTCTGACAATGAAGACATGTGCCGTCCGTGGGTTATCTTCGTATCTACCGCTAACAATCTCCCCCCCCCCCCGTGAAAACTCAACATCTGTTTCAGACCAGTTCGACACATGACGACTGTCCCTATCATATCCTCCTATGATTATTAAATAATATCATTATCATCCTATATCTGATCATTATTATATTCTTTGATTACCGTCACTTAATTTATTATTATCATTAATTTCAATTATAATCCTATATTTGATTATTATCAGTTGTCATCCGTGATTATTATATGCTAACCCTTGCCGACGTTTCAAACGAAGGGTCGTTCTTCCTCGTAATTTATCCGCACAATTTACTGATCAGTTTCCTAATAAATTATTATTATTATTATTATTATTATTATTATTATTATTATTATTAGTATTATTATATTCGTAACAATGAATCATCACCCATTAAATATCTTAATTTCCTTTCATCATAATTATTATTCTCAAATTACTACTGCAAGTTCTTCATCTTCTGCTTCTTCAACTTTTCATTATTATTATTATTATTATTATTATTATTATTATTATTATTATTATTAGTGGAGATTATCATTTTAGTATCACTTATTCATCATGGATTTAGTATCTTACATTGATCTCACCATAATTATTCTCAAATTAATCGGATAAATTCTTCCTATTATTCCTTTTCATATTATTATTATTATTATTATAGAAACTTAATTTCACGTGTTACACTACCGTTAGCGATATTTATGGTTAATGCATAATCTTTTACAGTTTCAGTCTACTTTGGTACTAAGCAATTGATTTAAAACGAGATTCACTTGGATTATTATTATTATTATAGTAACTTAATTTCACGTGTTACACGACCGTTAGCGATATTTATGGTTAATGCATAAGCTTTCACAGTTTCACTCTACTTTTGTACTAAGCAATTGATTTAAAACAAGATTCACTTGGATTATTATTATTGTTATTGTTAAAATGGGAAGTTGGATATTTTAATCTCCACTCTTTAGAATTCAGTCACATATGTGAAATCCCATTATGAACCACCAAGATCTGCTTTATATCGGTCGGGACAACACGGTATTCGATACCGTATCTTCAGTTTCGTACTGCCGTTAATTTATATGGGGACACACGTCCTCCCAAGACACAACTCACAACCTATGGCACATCGCGGCTGGGCAAATACCTCCAATGCCGGCGATTGCTAAACTATTCCTTCCAATTTGAAGTCCATTTCTTTTTATTGGAACTCTTCAAACATTTAATTCGTAAATTAATCCTCGGTGCGTGGATTCTGCCACTCATAACACCGGAATATGCATTTTATATCATCTTAGGCCTTAAGATTCATCTATTTCATCATTACAAACAGTACGGCTCAATTTTATTTGAAGCCGGATTTTCGTCCCTCATGACTCCCAACTCTAAATATGGGCTCAAACTACTCTGGGCTTTGAACATATCGTGACCATTCTATTCACGTACCTTTATCGCTTTTAAACATATTTTAATGGTTGAGATAAATTCTAAAAACGTGAAATCAACAATTTACGTAAAATCAAACTGATTACCCGAATTAAATTCTTTAACGCTACATCTCATCTCCACATTGATTATTATTTGCACTAGCTAACTCACGAAGTACTGTCATTATTATTATTATACTTTAACTTGCAAACGCACACAATATTATTATTATTATTGATTTACTTTCTAGCTAGGGGCTTTACGTCGCACCGACACAGATAGGTCTTATGGCGACGATGGGATAGGAAAGGCCTAGGAGTTGGAAGGAAGCGGCCGTGGCCTTAATTAAGGTACAGCCCCAGCATTTGCCTGGTGTGAAAATGGGAAACCACGGAAAACCATTTTCAGGGCTGCCGATAGTGGGATTCGAACCTACTATCTCCCGGATGGAAGCTCACAGCCGCGCGCCTCTACGCGCACGGCCAACTCGCCCGGTAATTTACTTTCCTTTGCCAACTCACAAATATTATTATTATTTCTCGCTCGCAAACATACCGAGCAGTATTATTATTATATAGAACTTGTGAACGCCCAAAGCAGATAGAACAGTATCATTATTAATTTTATGACCTTCCGCACGCAACACAAATTTTACATACTCTAGCACATTCATAATCTGGATGTGTGGTAGAAAATATTCCTAACTAAGATACAAATAATCACCGCAGTGATTGAAAATCAAATAAATGGGTTAGCACAAAAGAAATTTAACACTTGATATGAATATAAATCAAAGTATTACAAACAGCATGCATTAATTGAAAGAAATATATCCCATATTTATATTACATACAACAAACAAATACTCAATTAATTAATCTAACCCATTATTACGTTAATATACATTAGTTCGTCCGTCTAACAAAAAAATAAAATCATGGATTCGGGAGGCGGACCATGTTAAGTAACCATAATTAATCTACATTGAACCCCGTTTAGTCGCGATAACATTCCCAAATATTAAATTTGTGTACTCATTCCTATGTAGAATTCCATTGTCTCGTAGCGGATGACAAGCCTTATGGCCCCATGGTAATTTTACTCGTACTTCATATCGTACTTTATAAATTTAACATAATAACACACTTCTGGGCGACTACCCATGATTAATACCTTACTAGAGAATTTACACTAATTTATACAAGAATAAAAAAACACTTATAGGTGCCTCTATATCCATTACATTTGCACAATTATTCTTCCTTGAGCCCGAATCACACGTCGTGGCACATTACGACGAAGTGTCGTTTCATTCGAAGCGGCGCGTATCGCGTTCTTTACCCGCACTTCCTGAAGTATACGATGCCGTCTTGTGATCGCCTCGCTCCTACAGTTCCCTGCTACAGTAATTGTTACACCGTCTATCATGAAATATTTATTTCAGGCTCTGAACACTGCCTTCAAAAAGTATTATCGGCGTTCCTGTCGATCCTTTAAATTCCAACACATGAAATGTTGAGAAATGTATTAATTTCACATACAGTGATACTGATAATTTACACTCGATATACTGAATAATTATCACTATTCGTCTTCACCTTCATGACTACTAACGTACTTTCACTCTAACAGAATCTATAATGAGTTTTCTGGTACTGAGTTACAGAGTCACCGTGTCAGCGTATCAAATTATTTCAAACGACTGGTTGGTGTGAAGCTCGAGTGGTCACAACTGGTGACTGGTAACAACTGGTGATGTGAGGTCCCAATGCTGGTTATTTATGGACGATATGGTTTCCCGACGGGGTCATCCGTGGTCATCTCATTGGGAGGGGGTTGGTTATCCTAAATCGGCATATGCAGGTGGATTTGGATCTCTTAAATTATCCCACTTAATAAACTGGCGATACACATTCATGTGTCGTATTCTGAAGTCATATCGTTCGGTGATCATGGAAATATCACTAGATTCCTGTCCTCCACCTTTCGCGCGCTAAGTCGGCGTCCCTGATGGCGTGCTCATCTTGACCAATGGCGAGATAGCGTGGGTCATTTCCAGGAACTCATTACTTTAATTTATTACAATTACAATTAATCAACATGTGAATGATATCACAAAAATCCCCTCTATTCAATTCTGTGATTGGAATAATTTAATCATTGTTATCGGAGAAGCTAACTGGAGTTCACTCTAATTTTCTCCTATGTTGGTTTATCTGCGAGCCTCTGATAAATTTTGCCATTGGTCAACACCGCATCGGTTAGTTTAAAATCTCTTCGTTGCAACTTGACAACACCAAATGCCTCGAGGCGTTGGAAAAATCGGTACGTCATATTCTCGGTATCGGTGATGCACCTGGTCTCGCCCTTGTTCAGAAATAAATAGTCTTTCACTTCCTTGTAGTCATTACTTCTGTTGTTGTGAGCTCTAGATTTAATCCTCTTAACTTTTGACCAAGAATATTCTCCCCATAATGACAGGCATAACTGTGGCGACGGATTGTCACGTTATGTCTGTTTATGTTGAAATTCTTCCGTCCACACAAAACTGACACTGTACATAGTTTAATATTCTGATATGTCTGCATTCATCTTATAAAACTCAAATCATGAAAACTAGGGCCATGTCATCCAGGTACAGTACGTTCATTTTCCCTTATCATAAAATTGTCAGTTATCTAGGTCTTCTAACTGATCATAAACTGTCGTGGTCCAAGCATAATAACCATGCTTTCCGGAAATTTGACCTTGTAATGTACATCCTGCGGGCGATTATGATCGGCGAAATTCATGCTTACTCTATGAGGTACTCATTCGTCCTCACTTCGACAGTGCAAGGGTATATTTCGGATCGCCCTCTGCTTCCGTTTTGCCTAAAATTGATAAATATTTCCTCAGTTCATGAGTTGCCCACACTAAAGTATAAAATGTCAATCAATCAATCATAGCCCAGCTTGTCATTATAAATAAGATTGATTTTGTCCTCTCACTAGCAATTTGATTAGTTCATTTACACGTGAGGGTCTCCCTCACTCAAGGTATTGGGCGCCACCGATATGTACTGGGTCGATAACTTCCACTCCAACCAATGCCTTGTTAGTGGAAATTTAGTGAGCTCTACTCTGCCTACACAGGCACTAATTCACTGCAAAGTATCTTCTTAAATTATACCAATTATGAGACCGTGGCATTCTGACGGCGATTCCACGGCTTGCAACAGTTGCACAAGCATGAAGTTACTGGCGACAGAAACGCATCCGGATCCTGGTTGAAGAATTTAGGGTCACAAGTGGACCCATGAAAATAATTAATACACTGACTGACAGTGACAATGCAACACCAAGGAGGAGTGGTTCGAAAGGGATGAAAGTTGGGGAAAAAACAGAGACGGCACGGATGAATAATTGATGTTTATTTCAAACCGATATGCAGGTTACACAATGCGCACGGCATCGACTCAGTAGGGTGTAGGACCACCGCGAGCGGCGATGCACGCAGAAACACGTCGAGGTACAGAGTCAATAAGAGTGCGGATGGTGTCCTGAGGGATGGTTCTCCATTCTCTGTCAACCATTTGCCACAGTTGGTCGTCCGTACGAGGCTGGGGCAGAGTTTGCAAACGGCGTCCAATGAGATCCCACACGTGTTCGATTGGTGAGAGATCCGGAGAGTACGCTGACCACGGAAGCATCTATACACCTCGTAGAGCCTGTTGGGAGATGCGAGCAGTGTGTGGGCGGGCATTATCCTGCTGAAACAGAGCATTGGGCAGCCCCTGAAGGTACGGGAGTGCCATCGGCCGCAGCACATGCTGCACGTAGCGGTGGGCATTTAACGTGCCTTGAATACGCACTAGAGGTGACGTGGAATCATACGCAATAGCGCCCCAAACCATGATGCCGCGTTGTCTAGCGGTAGGGCGCTCCACAGTTACTGCCGGATTTGTCCTTTCTCCACGCCGACGCCACACTCGTCTGCGGTGACTATCACTGACAGAACAGAAGCGTGACTCATCGCAGAACACGACGTTCCGCCATTCCCTCATCCAAGTCGCTCTAGTCCGGCACCATGCCAGGCGTGCACGTCTATGCTGTGGAGTCAATGGTAATCTTCTGAGCGGACGCCGGGAGTGCAGGCCTCCTTCAACCAATCGACGGGAAATTGTTCTGGTCGATATTGGATTAGCCAGGGTGTCTTGCACATGCTGAAGAATGGCGGTTGACGTGGCGTGCGGGGCTGCCACCGCTTGGCGGCGGATGCGCCGATCCTCGCGTGCTGACGTCACTCGGGCTGCGCCTGGACCCCTCGCACGTGCCACATGTCCCTGCGCCAACCATCTTCGCCACAGGCGCTGCACCGTGGACACATCCCTATGGGTATCGGCTGCGATTTGACGAAGCGACCAACCTGCCCTTCTGAGCCCGATCACCATACCCCTCGTAAAGTCGTCTGTCTGCTGGAAATGCCTCCGTTGACGGCGGCCTGGCATTCTTAGCTATACACGTGTCCTGTGGCACACGACAACACGTTCTACAATGACTGTCGGCTGAGAAATCACGGTACGAAGTGGGCCATTCGCCAACGCCGTGTCCCATTTATCGTTCGCTACGTGCGCAGCACAGCGGCGCATTTCACATCATGAGCATACCTCAGTGACGTCAGTCCACCCTGCAATTGGCATACAGTTCTGACCACTCCTTCTTGGTGTTGCATTTGCTCTGTCAGTCAGTGTACGTTCCCATCCTGGCGAATTTTCACACTGCCTATGAAAATGCCATCAAATATCTGGAGTTTAAATTGATTATTCCCTTCAAATTTTAACCTCTCGACAACGATATAATACTAGAGGTGTTTTTACATTATCGGACTTTCACAGGCCAAATAAATCACAATCACAATCAGTACTGATCTGCATTTAGGGCAGTCGCCCAGGTGGCAGATTCCCTATCTGTTGTTTTCCTAGCCTTTTCGTAAATAGTTTCAGAGAAATTGGAAATTTATTAAACATCTCCCTTGGTAAGTTATTCCAATCCCTAACTCCCCTTCCTATAAATGAATATTTGCCCCAGTTTGTCTTCTTGAATTCCAACTTTATCTTCATACTGTGATCTTTCCTACTTGTATAATTGCCACTCAAACTTATTCGTCTACTAATGTCATTCCACGCCATCTCTCCGCTGACGGCTCGGAACATACCACTTAGTCGAGCAGCTCTCCTTCTTTCTCTCAATTCTTCCCAGCCCAAACTTTGCAACATTTTTGTAACGCTAATCTTTTCTCGGAAATCATCCAGAACAAATCGAGCTGCTTTTCTTGGGATTTTTTACAGTTCTTGAATCAGGTAATCCTGGTGAGGGTCCCATACACTGGAACCATACTCTAGTTGGGGTCTTACCAGAGACGTATATCCTCTCTCCTTTACATTCTTACTACAACCCCTAAACACCCTCATAACCATGTGCAGAGATCTGTACCCTTTATTTACAATCCCATTTATGTGATTACCCCAATGAAGATCTTTCCTTATATTAACACCTAGATACTTACAATGATCCCCAAAAGGAACATTCACCCCATTAACGCAGTAATTAAAACTGAGAAGACTATTCCTACTTGTGAAACTCACAACCTGACTATTAACCCCGTTTATCAAGTCAGGTTGTGGCTTCAAATCTCTGGATCCACTCGGTCGTTCATTCAAAGACATAAAAATAATATAAGCACAGAGTTCAAATTGTGTGAAATAGCCTCTATAAACTGCGAAGTTAACTGTTATATAGCTGCGTTAGAGCATACGACTACAGTCCTACCATCTACCATTATAGTTCTTGACACTCAAAGGCAGCAGTTGAAACTGCCATCCTATAGTCCCCACAAAATTTCACTGGGGTACGTTGGATAAATCGGCCTCAATTAGCGGTCGATGGGATTACAGTACAGTTCCCACAAATGATTACATACCTCTCCTCAAGAGAAGACTGTTACCAGATTGGCATGTCTCATCACGATCAGAAGGACACCAGTAGTACCAAGTGCGTCCTTGTGGTTCCTTCTGCTCATTAGTACAAGAAACACTCTTGTTTCGGGAATTTTATGGTATCTATATCTCGTCTTAAATTCAATCATGGACGATTTCCACACCATCTTCATCGCATACGACCTCTACATTCGTCTCTTTGCTCCTAATGTCAGACCGTAGAGGGGTATATGAATCATATTCTCTTAACTGAATCTACTATTTTGACCAGTCCACCGCTCTACTCAAGAAGTCCGACTGACTGAATTAAACATTATCAACAAGATTGTCTCTACATGCCGGATCAAATAAACAAACGTATTAACTTTTATATGTGTTTCTACAAGACCTATGACTATCAATATGACTTATTTCAGTGTGGTTTGTTTTATTTTGAATATATTTGATTTAGTGGTTTGACTTAAAAGGAGAAGCTCATTTTAATACTTCTTGATGATCCTGTATTTGAACTAGTTATAATGGCTCACACATTGATCATGCATCAGACTTCTGTAAAATATGAACTATTTTACTCTGTCTACAAGAACTTCATGAATATTCATGATATACCAAAATAAAATTTGAAGATCATTTTTCCCATTCATGTTTGTTATTAGGACGCAAGAGATGCATCTAGAAAGTTCATTTTCCCCAACGTTCTCTTCAACTATTATTATTATTATTATTATTATTATTATTATTAAAACGTTTTAATAAAAATTCTCGGTATTCTTTCTTATCAGAGGACACTTACTTGCCAACATGCTCCTTAACCAATTTAATAAAATTGAAGAATCGTTATGAAATCCAGGTGAGTGGATTTGTCATATCAGCACTTGCGGCATTTTGGTAAGAGTTCAGAATATAAAAGGTCATTTCCTTTGTATGAAAACTGTGACGTGATTCAGGCTTCAGAATGAAGAGACATCGTCGTATCCTGTCAAATGAGATATCCGATCTAGTTGTAAAACAAGGAGCTTGATATTCTCGCATGTCGGCATGGCTCGATTACAGTTGCATGATTCAACCTATCAGCTTACCAGCTTATCTATGCCGACAACATATAACTATCTCTCCGTCATGCCGTTCTCACCACATCAAGGTTAGATAGTATGATACCACAGACATGTAATTCTGAGGCGTAAATTGCAAAATTGTTATTACATTTTTTGTTCAAGAATTACGTTTATATATAATTTAAAATTTCTTGTTACAGAAGGAATCATCGGAACAACATTCTTTCAATAGCCCTTATCTTACTTTCAATCTCGTGACATTGAGCACAATGAGCAAAACACGAAATAACATGCATATTCCATGACTTAATATTTACAACTAATGTAAATTTTTCAACCTCACCTTTTTATATGTCAAACAGTGATAGTTCATGCATGTACATTGTTATAATGTATAATTTTACTAATTCTCTAAGTAGTTGAAAGGACACTTTATTTGTTTAGGGAATATTGCGGTCACCCAGTCACGATAAACATAGGAAAAGCCGTCTAAAGTGCACAATAATCTATGGAATAATATTTCCTTCGGGATCCTACGTCAGCTCAATGACACCAACAAAAATATCGTCGCTGTCGGGACAAAACCTCCTATGTGAAATATTTTAGCTTAGAACTTTGGTCGGTAAGTTTCTGTCATCTAAGGTGAAATATTGTGTGAATATTGTCAAGGCATTCTCGCTCTTCATAATGTATGTGCTGTGGGTCAGTATATCTCCAACAATATTACCACATAGGAGGTTTTGTCCCGGCAACGACGATATATTTGAACATTTTCTTGTACTGTGAATCATGTTCATCCTCTGCACCTTGATTAACTGACATTACGCGCACAATGCTATGCACACCTCGACACTATCCTGTCAGTTACTTTGGGGGCACTGGTGAGCTATAAATGAACTGTGGTAATGAAAATGTAATATGGGGAAATCGCCAGCAGAAGGACAAAAAGAATAAAAACAGCGTCTGAAGGAGAAATTTCGGTAAAAAGAATGGCAATAAAACGCAAAGACAGCAAAAATAAACGAAAGTTCTAAAGCGAGTGTGACTAAAGTAGGAATAGAGAGACTAAATTACAAAATAGAACACATAAACATGCTCAATGGAAATGGTAAAAATTGGTGAGAGTGCACGAAGTGGACAATCGTGGCGATATTGCAGTGCCTTACACAGCATTCAAATATTGGTAGCATTATGATAACTGCAGAAACCACGAGAAAGAAATGAACTTGTTGTGTATTAAGCAGAAAAAGAGGTTTTTACGAATTAGCAAGACAAGAAAATGCGTTCCTAGAAAGCAGCTATCGGATGATGTTAAAACAGATATCATTACGTTTTGTTGTGATGACGCCATCTCCTCCGGGAAGAAGCGATTTTAAGAATATCCGTGTTAGTGATGAGATCAAAGAAGTTTCGATCAAATATTTAATTGTAATGTTAAATGAGGCCCTCGGTTTATTTAAACAAGACTATGAAAATATGCCAATCCGTTTCTCAAATTTTGCTGAATTGCGCCCCCCTTTTGTGTATCCTCAGTGTGACAACCCTCATAATGTGCGCACGAGAATTTACCAAGGAAAAGTGAAATTTCTTATGAAGCCGTTGCATAAGAAATATGTTCTTGTACGTACTGAACTCAGGACTTTTATATCTCAGGTGGTTTGTGAGCAGAACTCAGATGAATGTATGCAGTCAAGGTGTGAAAAATGTCTACTGCTAAGTGCAATTGACATCGCAGATGAACTTTGAAATTCATGGTGTTATGGAATTTACTGGTCGTTTTCAAACGGATCAGCTGAAATTGAAGGGGAAGAAGGGTCCGTAATCGATTGCCTGAATGCACAGAGCACCTGTCTGCTACATTTCCTAAACCATGTTTATGTCAAACGATAGCAATCTGAGGCTTTTAAGTGTGCTCGGGGAAAATTTGAACTAAACGAAGCTGTCATCCAAATTGATTTATGTGAAAATCACATATTCAAGGAGAAAAATGGCATTCAGGCAGCTCATTGGAGTAATAAACAGGTCTCCATGTTTACTCTACTTGCAGTCACAGTTGAGTCACAGCGAAGTTCAGAAGAAGTCACTTGCCCTCGTGTCAGATTATTCGGCACATGACAAATATGCAATCAATGTTTCCTTAGAGCATCGTTTTCAGAAGTGTTGGAGATTGTCCCAAACCTGGAAGTATTAAAAATGTTTTCTGCTGGAGGAGGAGCCATTTTCAGTAAAAATATACCCTGTTTAATTTGACTTTACTTTTTGCCCATGTGTAAAGGAAAATTAACCTTACTATACCGTACTATACGAATGTATGCTTGCATTACACATTTACGCACTCCTATTGTATAATGAATGTAAGGTTCATTGTCGGTTACTCGTCGGCATAGGAAAACGATCACAACGGACATTGTTCTGATGTACTGCATATCCATGTGTGGCTGGGAGGCGGGACCAGTCTTAAGGAAAATAATGGACAGAAAGAGCTTTGTGGAATACAACGTTTTACCGGTGAAGCGACGATATCTTTATTCAGAGATAGTCGCCCGTCATTTACCTTTGACAGTCTACGCCAGTTATTTGTTGTGCATTGCAATGCAAGCCTTGTAAAACTAATTACGTTATAATTGTATGTAAAAGAGCATTTTTGAAATTTTACACGGCACTTTTTTAGGTTTTAAAGCATTATTACATTTCTAATAAATAAGGTACTTGTATTTTATTGTGCATTAAATCCTAGCCCTAGTAAGTACGGTATCGCAAAGTTCCACTTTCCGCACCAATTACAAGAACGAAACATTTGAAATTCGTCGGAGGGTGAAAATGATATAAGGATTCTTAATGTCGCGGGTTCCATTTTACTAATATACTTATATGCAGAAATAGATTATGTCGTCGTTGCCGGGACAAAACCTCCCATGTGGTAATATGTTTGGAGATATACTGACCCGCAGCCTATAAATTATGAAGAGCGAGAATGGCTTGATCATATTCACACAATATTGCACCTTGGATGACAGAACCTTACCGGCCAAAGTTCTAAGCTAAAAAAAATCACACAGGAGGTTTTGTCCCGGCAGCGACGATGTTATGACTCCAAAAGTGCTGAAGCACATTGCCTCTAAAATGCGTTCATCAGAAAGTGTTTATATTTATTCAATCTTCCTGCAACAGCTGCAGGTTGCCCAAGGACAAAGAGTAACTTAACAACAAAAATAGATACAGATAAAGTAGATATAGAAGATACTATGAGGCTGAGTGTAGGCAAATGAGTGACGCACATCAAGCATTTATCAATGATCCGCAAGCGTAGTTCTTAAATAACATGATGGACTTCTTCAGAGTAGTAATGGCGTTGTTATATATGAAATCTCTATTCTGCCAAAGGTATTTGTAGAAGTTGAGAAAAAATTGAGGTAAGTTTCCTCGAGGACCGAACATCATTGCGGTTACAGAGGTGGATGAGAACTGGAACTTTTGCCTATAGAAGTCCATCGTTTCTTCCTTACTAAAACGTAACTCCTAGGATGGGTAATTCTTGGACTCGATAAACACCATGGAAATTTATTTTGCTAATTGTTTGATGTCGCACTAACACATCGAAGGTTTTCGTCGACGGAATCAGGGAAAATGCTATGAATGGGAAGGTACAGAACGTGGCACTTAATGAAGGTGTGAAAATGGGAAACCACGGAAAACCGTATTCAGGCCTGCCGACGGTGGGATTCAGACTCACCATCTCCGGAGTGTAAGCTCACAGCTGCGCAACCCCAACAGCACGGCCAACTCGCTCTTTAATTATGAATTTCAGATTTCAGAAATTAGTTCAAAATGTAAATCTGGTAAATACAAAGTCCATAGGTCAAAATGTAAATCACGAGTGATCTGGTAAATACAACGTTCGTAGTTCAAAATGTAAATCAAGAGAGTCTTGTACATACAACGTCCATCAAAAACTTATTTTCCGAATTTAAGATAAAAATTAGCATTTCCAATACTGAAGTGTTATCAGTAAGGAAGAATCCTAAGAGGACTGAACGTCAGGTAGGGATTACGAAACTGAAAGAAGTGGATAATTCCAAGTATTTGGGATGTGTATTCTCCCGGGATTGTAGTAGGTCTACACTAAGTGAAACTGAATCAAGGAAAATAAATCTTTTTGTATAGTCAGCTTGCAGATGTGATCAACGGAAATCTGTAAGAAGGAAGTCAACTCCTGGTTGAAAACATATATACATCGGTCAGTCTTCAGCCTAACCATAATGCACGAAAGCGAAAAGTGGTTGGATTCAGGATAACTCATTTTTAAGTTCGAATATACTGATAAAAACAAATAACTGTTAAACCTTTCAGTCTACCGAGACGAATTTCGATTAAGTATATTTATAAACTATCTGAGAAGGAAAACGTGCGATAACCGAATTATAATTAAAACAGAACATCAAATCACACTCAGACATGTCTAGAAATGTATAAACGTATATAGGCCACATATTTTGGCCAAGTAAATCTAAATTTCCACCCCAGATTAAAATACATTACATAATGAAAATGAAAATCCACAGCCTGTTTCCAGTCATTCGACCAGGTCAAGAATGGAATGGAATGAATGAATGAATGAATGAAGCCCCCGACGACGATAGGAATTGCGCCGGCTGCCGAAGCCTGTCGCACTCCTCTGGGACCATGATTAATTAATGACGGATGAAATGAAATGATGTTGGAGAGTGTTGCTGGAAAGAATTATGGCAGGGAAAACCCGAGTACCCGAAGGAAAGCCTGTCCCGCCTCCACTTTGTCCAGCACAAATCTGACATGGAGTAACCGGATTTGAACCACGAAACCCAGGGGTGAGGTTCCGGCACGCTGCCGCATGACCTACGGAGGCATACGTTATAACAATAAACTGAATTTACAATAATAACAATAAAATCTGCAAGAAAACTTCCTAAGGAGTTGAAATAAGCGGAAAATTACATAAAGAAAGTTACCGATATAATAGGCAACCCATTAAATACTCTTTAGAACCCTTCCATAATTTACAGATCAATTTTAATATGATAATAATAATAATAATAATAATAATAATAATAATAATAATAAGGGAGACACTAAAAATTACTAACAAGGGAACATACACAAAGGTGAAGTCGCCGATCGCGATGAAACTTAGCAAACACATTGAGGTACATGTAAAAACAAAGCCAGCATCAATTTTAGGCGCCAACATTCATTAGCGCGTTAACTAAGGGACCTAAAAGTTGCGACATTTCAAGTTCCGCGCGATCAGCGATGAATACCTGCTGGCCAATGCTAAGCCGGCACACACACTTCCCGTCTGGAGACACACCCTCTGCACCGCCTTTTACCCTCCAAGTGGTTCTCCCCGGCACGTTCCCCTCCCTTCTCCTCGCGCTGGCCGGCTGCTTGGCTGTGGAACGAGACCGGCGCTATATTTTGCTTCTTTACGTACTATAATTATTGAAATCCTTTAAATCACGTTCCGTTTCACACATAATGATAATAAATAACCTAAACGTATTTACTAATATTTTATGCAAATGTTATATTTTCATTCCTGCTAATTCCGGTGAGTTGCCAATTCGTGGGTACAACCCCGAGTTAAGCACCATCGGGCGTGGACAAACGTGGTATAAGGTACCGCGTCCGACCTAGGCTTAAATTATTATTTACGTCTGAAACACCTTGAAGCTGTCGGTAGTGTCATTTAGAGTGGACATACATATGAAATTTATTAAAATAAATCACCCACCTTGAAACAACATTACATATCCTTTTATTTAAAGAAATTACGTGCCCGGGTAGAGGATCGCAATGAATGTAATGAGATGTTTTACCTCGGCATATCAAAATATGGTTACAGGTCCAGACCTTCTTTTCATGTCCACTCCCCTACCCCCATTTTGTGTACGCTATCAGTTGTGTCATAACGAAACGAAATCGCGAACAACAGCAATTATAAACTCCGAGTTAGAAACTGCTGGTATTTCCCGTATTACGTACTCTGGTATAAGGAATCTAGATAGAATGTTTTT
Organism: Anabrus simplex; assembly: GCF_040414725.1. Taxonomy (NCBI): domain Eukaryota; kingdom Metazoa; phylum Arthropoda; class Insecta; order Orthoptera; family Tettigoniidae; genus Anabrus; species Anabrus simplex. The sequence continues at coordinate 719,708,259 of NC_090266.1, forward strand.
ATTTGTGCTTGTATTGAACGATGTATTTATGTTTTGCAGTGGAAGGCACAACACATTTCAATTGCAGCCATGGTTGTCGAACATAAATCAATTAAATACATAGACAACTTTGATATGAGTATGACATGGAATGATTGACGTAATAAGCAACGTCTTTAAAAAGAACTAAAGATGTGCATTTATATATGACCGAGCTCGATAGCTGCAGTCGCCTAAGTGCGGTCAGTATCCAGTAATCGGGAGATAGTGGGTTCGAGCCCCACTGTCGGCAGCCCTGAAGATGGTTTTCCGTGGTTTCCCATTTTCACACCAGGCAAATGCCGGGGCTGTACCTTCATTAAGGCCACGGCCGCTTCCTTCCAATTCCTAGGCCTTTCCTATCCCATCGTCGCCATAAGACATATCTGTGTCGGTGCGACGTAAAGCAAAATAGCATTTATATATGCAGTAGATATACCATAATCACAGGCAGAGCTGTAGTCCTACTTACTCGTACTTTTGCGCTATAGCTGACAGAGGTCTATGTATTCAACAAGTAGGCATATTAAAGTATCACACTACAGTCTTCTGGGTAAAATGGCAGTTACATACGTAAAAGTGTACATGGCTATTGTACGAACTGGTACAACAACAAAAAATTACAAGGCACCACAATAAATGACTCCATATACATTACATCGGGCAAACTCCTCGTCAATAATAGTAAGCAAAAACAATTTATGGTCTATTCGACACATTACAAAATAGTGAAAAGACGACTGAAACAAAACACAATTAACAACAGGCACCATACCTTTCTCAAGGGACGTATGCTTTACAATAGTGGTGTTCCTCGTAGAAGTGTGCGACGCACAAGTCCTTTGTACACCACGCACATTTGACAAAACCAGTATTCGGGCACAAAGAACATACCAAGCCAACACTGTCAAAGGAATACACTACCGGGTGTTCGAATTGTCCAGGATGATCATCAAGGTACCCACTGCGGTACCACGAGTACTTCCACATGTTTATGAATCGAGGAGATGTCAGCTGGAAATGTAACAGTGATTGCAACTTTAAGATGGTGTTACGGTGATGCAGCACGATGCCGGTATTCATAAGTCGCAGCCCGGAATACATTCGTCTGGTGTATGTTTTCCAAATCCGAAACCCATACACGTCAAATGGCTGACAAACGGCTGTAGCGCCGGCTGGAATCTTCATAACTTCAACTTCCGTGCCATGAACAAGCGCATTGTGGCCAGAGAAAGAATCTAACAATAAAATATTTTGTCCATCGGGTAAACTTGGTTTCAAGATGTCATTATACCAGCTCTGAATTTCTGCTTTGCCCATCTTTCCAGACGTGGTGCACACGACATGAATATTTTCGTGTGAAAATATTCGTTTCTTAACAAGGGAACCAAAAACGCCATTTCTTTCCTTTAAAACGATTAGCAACGGGGAGAGTAGCTCACCTTCTGCTGACATGGTAGGCATAATCGTGTAGCTGTGCGTAGTAGAGGGAACTGATTGGACCACCGTGCTAATCGACTTTTCTCCTCGGCGCGCTAATGTTCTGCCGGTGTACATTTCCAAATTAAAGCCGCTTTGGTCGCTGTTAAAAACATGTGATGGGCTGTATAACTGTATTTTTTCTTTTACGTTTTCCACAAACATTTGGGCTTCCGCCATAACGTCACTTTCCTTATCAAGTTTTCTCGTTGTTGTCACGACAGTAATTTTTCGGGATGTGATCCCAAATTTCTTTTTGAAGTCGTACACCCAGCGTGAGGACGCTTTAAAGTCATGGAGCCCGCGAGAGCGGGCACTTTGCATTGCCCAGTGTTTGATTGTGGCGTCATGGATGGTAGACGTACGGTACTCCGCGTCAAAGTTTTTCTTGCAATCCATCGCAATAAGACCAAATTTGTCTCGGAGAGAGCCTCCTTCATCCACAACTTTTTTCCAGGCGGAGAGCTGTGACACACTATGTAAACGACGGAAGTGCTTTTGCACAGTTGTAAATTCAAGATTTTTCCGTTTTCCACTCCTCCAGAAGTTGATTGCTCTTGTTTTATACTGTAAGTCTACGGTGTCCGCCGAACTGGCACTGTCTTGGCTTCGTCCCGGTTCTGGCTCGCTATATTCAATATCCTTTTCGGTTTCCTCCGACTGATCAGACTTGTACGTCAAACTTGTAACGTCCTCCAAATAGAGACTGTCACCTTCAAGACAGCAACTTATAAGCTCTGAAAAAAAATTAAACAAATAACTAAAATACATGTTGTTATGTGTATATGTATTGACAGGAACAACGGAGAACACAACTGTTCGTTTAAAAACAACGAGAGTGTTTTTTTTTTTTTTGCTAGGGGCTTTACGTCGCGCCGACACAGATAGGTCTTATGGCGACGATGGGATAGGAAAGGCCTAGGAGTTGGAAGGAAGCGGCCGTGGCCTTAATTAAGGTACAGCCCCCCAACGAGAGTGTTATCGGTAATGAAATGAAATGTCGTATGGCTTTTAGTGCCGGGATATCCCAGGACGGGTTCGGCTCGCCAAGTGCAGGTCTTTCTATTTGACACACGTAGGCGACCTGCGCGTCGTGATGAGGATGAAATGATGATGAAGACAACACATACACCCAGCCCCCGTGCCGTAGGATTCAACCAATTAAGGTTACAATCCCCGACCCGGCCGGGAATCGAACCCGGGACCCTCTGAACCGAAGGCCAGTACGCTCACCGTTCAGTCAGCGAGTCGGACAGAGTTATCGGTATCAACATATCATAAACCTACAATTTCACATGCAGCGCAAAAGACCACGCTTCAAGCTACGTTATTACGGCCTATGTCCGCAGTGTGACATCTCCCTGTGAGCGTCAAAACCTATTTGACAATAGTTGACTGCTTAACACTCACCCTCAATCGCGTCATAAAGCTGCAGCTCCCGAAAGTTCAGCGGACCGTCTTCACCGTGACTTCCGTGCTTTGCTTGAAGATGAAAAATAATTTTTGACACGCTCAGTGACATTGCCCTTAAGGACTCGTCGCAAACGTTTTCATAAATATTTCATAAAATGTACACTGCCCATACAATGTGGAAATTCCAAGGGAGAGCTATGAGGACGGCTGATAGCGTACGCAGTGTAGCACAGGTTCTGTTCGACAGCTAAGCAGACGGCAGCGCGGGGAGAGGGAAACGAGTGGTGCTGAACCAGGCCGTGCGGTGGGGAGGAGGAGCAGAGGTGTGGCACAAAGCAGTGTTCCGGCTAAGCATTGGTCAGGAGGAATTCATCGCTGTTCGCGCGGAACTTGAAATGTCGCAAATTTTAGGCCCCTTAGTTAACGCGTTAATGAATGTTGGCGCCTAAAATTGATGCTGGCTTTGTTTTTACATGTACCTCAATGTGTTTGCTAAGTTTCATCGCGATCGGCGACTTCACCTTTGTGTATGTTCCCTTGTAAGAGTAAACTACAGCGTGTCATAGACTTACCCTGGGCGGGAGGGAGGGTGGAGGGGGTGGGGAGGGGGCGTGGCATGGCGGGAGGTCAACGGACTCACTAACCAGCTGAATTCACGCCAAAGACAGAGCAACAGTATTGCAACAGCTTGCATTCTATACAAGAGTAGAGAGCAGCGAGGACTTGATTAATATAAGTTCCAAAATAAAATTCTGAAGGATTTAAATAGAAATAAACGTAAATGTTTGAACATTTTTAAATATATGTCAATGTGATTTATTCTAATCCGATGATGTTCTTTCAAGTACGAAACATGTCTTTCAATATTAATTAAGTTCTTTCTTTTTCAGGAATAATTCTCTTACCATATGTTTTCTATTTGAGATAGTTTATAAATTTATTTATTCAAAATAAGTTTCGGCAGACTGAAGAACCTAACAGTTATGAACTGAGTAGAAATTGAAAGGAGATGGCTTCAGATATAACAACAAAAGACATACAATTTGCAAGAATGATTATTAGTACAAACTAAACGAGGCGAGATTACAGATTTGAATATTACTTTATTAGTAACATTTTTCCGCCAAATAATGTGTATTTTAGCAGGTGAAATGATCGACAAGGAGAAACGTTTAGTAGGACATAATACGTTGCCTCGACTGCGTTTCGTATCGTTTCTAACGGTACCTATTTCATGTATTCTGAATCCTATGCATAGTAGATGAAAGGACTTAATGATTGAGTATCTCGTGTTAATGTAGTCTTTTCCCATAATTTAATACGGACAAAATTTAATGGAGAAAGTCCTGTTCTATGGCAAAATGGTTAGCGTGCTGGCCTTGGGTCACAGGGGTCCCGTGTTCGATTCCTGGCAGGGTCGGGAATTTTAACCATAATTGGTTATTTCTTGTGGTACGGGGTCTGGCTGTATGTGTCGTCTTGATCATCATTCCATCCTCATAACGACGCGCAGGTCGCCTAGCGGCATCAGATCAAAGACCTGCATCTGGCGAGCCGAACATGTACTCGGCCACTCCCGGCACAAAAAGCAATACGCCTTTATTTTTAATGGAGAAAAATATTCCAATGCTAAATATATTATTGTATTTTCATCGTCCGCCGCTTTATCACACTCTGGTGTGCTCACATGTACGAACAACATTGCATATATGTCTTGGCCCTACTTCAGCGCCGGATGCATTTCACGACACCAATCCTTTGTGTAGGGTTCGCTTTAAAGTAGCGCATTTCTGTGCTGGTTGATTTTGTCGTGTGTTAGGTGTATATGGACAGACACAATTCATCCAGTCCCCGAGTTAGAGTAATTAATCAGATGCATTTTAAATCCCCGAATCTGCCGAAAAGAACCCTGGACCCTCCTAACCAAAGACCTTGATTCTGGCCATTTAGCCAAAGGGTCAATCAAATATACTTATTGTGTACTAATAAAGTAGGTCTTTAAAGTCGTGAATACCGTATCGAACGACTGTTATCTTGGTACCTAACGCCTGATTTACTCGACATATCTTCAAGATATGCATCGACGCCCCTGATTTCGAGACCTCCCTTATAATCAAGCACGTCTGAGGTTGAATTTACCAGTGCCCCATTGAATCTCCGACAGAAGCAGCAAGTCTGCACCAAACACATACAAAAGTAGAGTATTTCTGAATTCAGTGGCATTATTCACCCCCCTTTGATCATCTACGTACAAGGATGCCTACATGCATTCTATTTCAATTGGACGTATTTCAAAATGTCAGCGTGATCTATAAATATTTAAACACATTGTGTTTCAGTTACAGTAGCTGCAGTTGTATGACTGTTCGTATTGGTATATATATTCTTACTATAAAAACAATACGTGTAATATGAAGCAAATGTAGTTCATTTATAAATGTCTGTGAATTTATTCATCTCACTGGATTTTTTACGCGAGGGCTATAACATAATGATTTTTGTTATCGGTTCCTTTAGAAGTTTATGTGATTGTTAGTGAATCTCACAGAACTGTCTGAAATTGTCCATTTAATGTTGAGCCATTCAGGAGGTTTTGTCAATGAAAGTAAAAGCTTAATCAGGTGTTAAATTAAAATTAGGCAAAAGCTTTATTACGTGAGTAAGGAACGCAGCATTATGAAACTGAATGGTTCTCGTTCTGCTATGGAAAGTGTAGCAGAGGAGACCTGTTGACAGTATTTGCCTGCTAGGGTTTTATTTGCTACATATTTCATTTTACCTGTTCCAACAATTTAGATTTGCCCATGTCATTCATCTCTTCGTTCACACCCTGTCACTCGTATGATATACAGTTCCATTAACAATCGCTTTGTTATCCTGTAACGCATTTGTCTTTTATACTTACTATAACGAATGAACTGGAAGCTCCAACGTGAGGAATAACTTACATTTGTACGCTAATCCATACAAGTATTCGCACGATATGGTGAAACCGACGTAATGGAAGTAGTATGAGATATTCGGAATTAGGTCTACTCTTTGTATAATATAATCTAGACACGTGAGATGTCCTCGATCTATCTTGTTATTTGATAGTAAAGTGCTCACATTTAAGTAATTTAGTACATTCGTTCGAGAACCGCTACGGATAAGATACTAAAAGACTTTCGTCTATGAGTTACCGAAGTCATCCCTGTCCTGATTCACATCCTTTACTCATCCTGAATTCTTCTAGCTGCCAAAAATAAATCCATCCATCCATCCATCCATCCATCCATCCATCCATCCATCCATCCATCCATCCATCCATCCATCCATCCATCCATCCATCCATCCATCTTATCTTTGCGTTTAGGAAAAGTTGCCCAGGTGGCAGATTCCCTATGTGTTGTTTTCCTAGCCTTTCCTTAAATAATTTCTAAGACATTGGAAATTTATTGAACATTTCCCTTGGTGAGTTATTCCAATCCCTTACTCCCGTTCCTACCTGTCGATTATGTGTTTGTCTCTATTAATTTAACTTTAAAGGCACCGTTATTCCTTTACATTTATTGTTTATTTATGTTGCAGCCATTGACACTGATTTACATTTTATATTCCTATTTTGAATTGAAGTCAGTGTTATGATACACCTCCACCCATTGGCGATCCTGAAGGAAAAGTATTCGTGTTTGAATCCTGTGTAATAAATATCTTCAGCTCAAGTACAACCGTCACGATTACTTGACGCGTTGTATGATGTTTCTGAGGTACCTCCTTCCATATCCTCAAGGGGAAATTAGAAATGAATTTCCCTTTTCTAGTGATGATAAGGTATCACGCTTGCTAGAATGGACTGAAGAGAGAAGAGCGCAACATTCTGAAAGAATGAAGGCACTGTGGAGAAAGAGGAAGGAAGAAGGGATGATTAGAAGGAAGTGAAGTGGTATTGGCGTGGTCCTAAGTTTGGCCGGTTCGCAAGAAAGAAAGAAAGAAAGATTAAAATGAGAGCGAGTTTGTATGAGCTAGTTGTTCTATATCGTATAGCGGCGCACGGCTTTCGGATAGTAATGTGGACGTTAAAAGTAGACTAGTGCTACCGGTCAACGTAATATACAATAAGTAAATTGACAATCAAATGCATATCTAGCCACAGTAACGTAGTTTTTGTATAAGCAGCCTGCATGAAACAGACGTGTCTGTCGTGACAGTGGAATAGGATAAACATTACAATTATAGCCTACTTTTAATATCTGAATATTCCTTAGCACTAAATGCGAATAAGTTTCGTTCATACTGTTCAAACTTAGAGGTAAGTTACATGAACTTAAAGAATAGGCCGCTTTTCTGAATGCTCAGCGATATTTATTATACTTCGTAACCTTACTGGACGTAGCATTCTGTCGAATAATGGAGCTTTTGAACAGCTATCCAATTTTGTTAAGGTGGCGGCTAGAGTAGACACGCGCAAGCTTAATCAGAGTTGTTGCGCTTTACGGTTCTCTGCACGGATCTATTCGAGTTAAGGAATCGGTGTGTGCAAGTGAAAAAGTGAGTTCTTTTTTTTTTGCATGGCTACTAGCAGAGTGAAACTACTACATTCCGGCGTTCTCTGTGACTGAATGCGCCATTTTCCAGACTTATAGGCGCCCCCTACTAGCTCTGAGCCGAACAAGCCTAGGCCTGGTCACTCAGCGATTAGGGGCTTGCTTTGCCTGCTATTACTGGCTGGATATATCCACTTAAACCCCGGTCCCACCACTGGTGAAATGAAAACAGACATAAACATTTCTTGTCATAATGTGCAAAGCGTAAACCATAAGCTGTCTGATCGTGAACTATCCCTGCCAGACTTAAGAGAAGTTGACGTGATCGAACTTACTGAAACACGGTTCTCGTGGGATAGTGACAGTGAACTACCACTCAGTGCTAATTACAGCATATTTCGTCGCGATCGCGCTACTCTAGGTGGTGGAGTGAACAGTGGTGAACAGTGCGTTACCGTGTAAACGAAGGACAGATATCGAACGGAACTGTGAGTTAGTGTGGGTGGAGCTACTCATTTCTTGACGCCCTGTACTTGTGCGATGTTACTACAGACCACCAAACAGCCCATTCTGTGACCTTGAACAGTACCTGGACTCAGTCATTGCAGCTCTCCCTCATGGTGAAGTAATTTCAATGGGCGATTTTAACCTGTCTATAAAGAGTGGTCTTCTCCAACTTCCGGACTGTCAGCTAACAACTGTGAGACATACTTTATAGACGGTTTTATTAATGGCCTCAGGCTGAAACAGTTGAATATGTACGCAACCCGTGGACCCAACACTCAGGACCTCACTCTCCTCAATAGAACTTAAAACAATAACCCCAGGCAGAAACTTTTTCCTGTACGACCATCAGTCTTTCGATGCTATATTCCTCCTTCCCCACCCCTCCTCAAAGCCTCACAGCAGGACATCCTACCGCCTTACCTACATCTGGCGCCGTGCCAACTAGCCTGCAATGTGTCGTGCCCTGGGATGCCTTCCCTGGAGTCCGCTCGAAATAGCTGATATCGAATCGGCTCTTGACCTCGTGTACGACTGGCTGCAAGCTGCAATTAATGACTTCGTACCTGCACAACGGGCTACTACCATCAAATATCAACACTGGATATCACAAGAGACCAGACTGATACTATTTAATAAGAAAAGAGCTTGGCGCTTGTGGAAAGACTTCCCTAACCCACACACTCACTATACCTTCGTTAAAATCCGCCGCCACGCCAGGTTTATGGTCAGAAGAGATAACAAAACACTCGTAGACACTGTCACTGAAAACGTCCGCAGCAATCCCAAGCGCTACTGGAGTCTCATCAACACACGGAGAAGGACGGAGCGGATTCCCGTCAGCGTGAACTACAACGATGCAACAGCAGACGGTGCCGATCGCAATGAACTGTTCAACAGGTATTTCTTCTCCAACTTCTCCCCTCCCTTACAAAACCTACAAATCACTCCCATTGGTACAGCTTCAAACAGAACCCTATCAAGCATAACTACCACACCAAGTGAAGTTCATAACTTTCTTCAAACTCTTCGTACCAACAAAGCTACTGGTGCCGACACATTAGGTCCTCTTTTCCTAAAAAATACTGCCAGCACTCATTGCGTCCCTCTCTCTAAATTATTTAACAGATGTTTCGCCACGGGCTATTTTCCTATTACCTGGAAACAGGCAAATATTGTTCCACTTCTCAAATCAGGCAACTAATTTAATGTTTCACCTTACCGACCAATTTCTATTCTCCCCACACTATCCTTTATCTTTGAAAAAGTTATACACCAGCGTCTCCTCCCATTCACTTTGCCGTATATCTCAACCAAGCAGCATGGTTTTCTACCAGATGTCTCTTGTCTAACAAGCCTGGCCAGTCTGCATAGCTTTGCATCACATGCCATTGCAGCTAAATCACAGCTGGATATCTGCTACGTAGACATTTCGAAAGCTTTCGATTCTGTAGACCATACTCTGTTGCTCCAAAAACTCTCCGAACATGGCAGTTTTCTGACCCTTCTTGCTGGCTTCCTACATAACCGTTGGCAGAAGGTGGTAATATCAGGCACTTCATCCTCATGTTTACCAGTCACCTCCGGTGTCCCACAAGGCAGTACTCTTGGCCCCTTGCTGTTTTCTTTGTTTATGGACGATCTGCCGTCCGAACTCAACGTAACAACGAATACCCTACTCTTTGCTGACGACTGCAAGATATTTAGGGAGATCAGGAATCCAGCAGATGCAGCTCTGCTACAGTCCTCACTTAATGCCTTCTCGAACTGGTGCCGTACTTGGAAACTTATCCCCAATCCACAAAAATGCAGCCACACGACCATAACACTACGTAAATCTCCCCTACCGACATCATATTACCTACTCGACAAGCCCATCACCGTAGTTACGCAACAGCATGACCTAGGTGTAATGTTCGATATAAAATTACAATTTAAGACCCACATAGAAACATATACAACCAAGGCTATGAAATTACTAGGCATTCTCTATCGCTTCACAGACATTTCTGACCCCATTGCTCTTCGTCACTTCTTCCTCACGATCATTCAACCTCTCTTTCAAACTACTGCTGTCCGATTTGGACAACAGCCGCCTCCTCCAATACTAAGCAGTTAGACAGAGCAGTGTCCTTCTTTGCTGCAATTGTAAGGAACAAAAACCCCAAGCTCAGAAATCTGTCTACGCAGCAGGTATTAATGGCAATTAATATGTCACGGCTGCACATCAGGCGACAGGTAGCTGACCTGAGTTTCTTCCACGGGATCTTAAATGGGCATTACCGCTCGGAACAACTAGTCTCACTCTTCTCTCTCCGTGTTCCTTCCCCCTCCACCAGAACCAAAGATCTTCTCCACATTCCCCACACTCAGCACTCAATACTTCAAAGATCTTTCCTAATCCGCCTCCCAACACTCTGTAACAATATTAATAGAAGACAAGAGCTTGATATGGCATCAAATAAAAGCATATTCGAGAGGGGTGTAAATGGTCTCTTAAAGATAAGTTAATGTGAAGGGATTATACCGTCATCTTGACCCACGACGACTTGACTATGGACATGGACATTCTCATGGTTTTCGATTTGGACCGTTGTTATTAGTAGGCTGTGTACCTGAGCTTGTTATATTTTATTATGGTTGTTATATTTTATTATGAAAGTTTAAAATAGTCTGTTGACAGTACTTGTGCTTCCTGAATGAATAAATAAATAAATAAATTGTACTGAATAAAACCTAATAAACATTTACGAGGTAAGACTAACAATGCATCAATCTTGGTATAAGCCAGAAAATAATTTATGCAATATTAGTTGTAAATTTTAGGAATATCCTTCATCGAAATGAATATTTCAGTGTCAATGTGAACACGTAACCTTAAAAACTCTTTGTTTACCTCCGTGAAGACTTCTGCCACTTATTGCATTAATGCTTGAATAACGTAGAAGACTTTTATACGAAATCCTAGAGGTGCAGTGGGCCATCTTGTAGGCCTATTTTTATTTTTGTTTTGTAGATTTTGCATGTGATTAATGGAAAACTTGATCCATGTGACCGACGTACATTTATCATGTAATTATTCAAGTACAACAAAATGTTTTAACGTAGAAATACTATACTTGTTTTAAATCCATTTAATGTTATCATTACCTGTGGTCTGAGAGTGTATCAGGAGTGGAAATTCATAGAAGAGTTTCAGCACAATACGACGACAATATTTTGCCACAGCGAAGTATTTATCAGTGGACTGAACAGTTCAAAATGGGGTCGCACGAGCGTGAAGGATGAGGAAGGATCCAGCCGTCCATCTACAGCCGTAACTGATGCCAGTATTGAAAAATTGCACGATATGATCCTGAATAAGAGACGAGTAACTGTTCTATGAATTTACGCTCCTTATACACCCTCAGACCACAAAAAGCGGAATACGGAATGCTGTTCTTTCTTGGTGCAAACAGAGAGTGGTGTGGCCATCTTTACGTCGCAACAGTGCAAGCTGTGCTGATCTGATAACGCTGAAACCTACCACCGACGTAGACAACGGTACCGTCTAGCTGCTGCTGAGCCCATAACGCCATAAAGCGAAGCTAAAGAAAATTAGAGCAAAATTGCAGATACTTATTGACTCGCCGTCGTACATCTTTGAATCTACTGCTTTCTTAGCTCCTTATTCTTTGGGGAACTGTAGTATTGATGCGACTTTTGGAGGGATCTTTTCTCCCCGCTGTTATTGCACACAGTAACCGAACACCTCATACCAGGCATGTTTATAAGCAACCCGAGACTCAAGTGAAGTCAAAACGAACTCAGAATATCACTGGAATAAGAAAACAACTATTCACCACACGACAAATCGTAATTCATAGACAGCACCAAGAAACCATAAAGGCAAGTCTGCAACTCACTTGAAAATGTTAAAGAAAATCACTCGTTACTCACACGTTCCTGCGCATAATTTGAACGAAATTGGGGGCGGGTAGGAACTCTCAGCAAGACGCGCTTTCCCCTACATAACGTCATAACTCAATCGTTGCCGAAGCCATCCGAACGAAAAGGACTTCCGTTGTGGTCAAGACGTTTTTATACCAACCTTGGGAGTTGTAGCCTCACTCACCCTCATCAATAATAAATCCCTACGACGTGTTGTTTTGATGGGTAGTTTTCAATCTGTTGAGGTGTTGTAAAGATATTTTAAGGGAACACTTTTATGAATGTTCACCTACCTATCTGAAATCAGATGAGGGAGTAGATTCAGCAAGTTTCTGTGCTTTAATTTTTATTTTACTTTCTTTGCTAGTGGTTTGAAGTCGCACTACACATCGATGGTTTTCAGCGATGCAAGGGTAAGAACGGGCTAGGATTGGGAAGGTTGTGGCCGTTGTCTTTATTTAGGTGCAGCCCCACCATTTGCCTGGTGTGGAAATGGGAAGGGTTGCTGGCGGTGGAAATCGAACCCATGATCTCCCGAATGCAAGCTCATGGCTACACGACCATAACCTTGCGGCCAGCTCGCTCCATATGTGCCTTATTCTCATAACATTTGTTATGCATTTTACTTCGTACAAGTTCGGAAGCCGTAGTGGTAATGTAGCTCCTAAAAAGACGCGAGTTTCTTGAAACGTGTTTTCGAGCAGTGGTTTCACTCCAACAGAAATTGCAGTACCACTGGCCTTATTACATATCCAACGGACTCATAGAAATTTTAAATATATACAGCGTGATTCAGCCGCCCCTTCCAATGTAGTTTTATGCATCCCACAATATTCGTTCCGTCCTGAAAACATCTGCCCTGTCGGTATGCTTAGACAACACAACCGTATATCTTCGCATTTACCGCCTCACCATGATAGGACTCCGTAATGTTCTACTCGTATTTAACGCTGGAATACATGCGTGTGCCTTCTAGATCATATGAATCTGACACGCCGGCGAAACACTAAATTGATATTTTGACCGCAGTAAAACTAATACTTGGTATAAGCTGCCCGGTGTGGCGTACGGGACCGTAGTGTAGTTGGTAAAGGCGTGGCGCAGCGTGCTTGCATGTCAGGTGGGAGTTTCGAGTCCGGGGTGAAGATTACAAATTTTTGAAATATTTAATATGTGCCACACCCAATGTAAGCCCAATACCCGCTTTCATGCAAATTAGGCGTGATTGAATGTGTTTATGGTCCTAAGGAGGCCGATTAGTTAGCAGGACAGACACACACAGACCCGAATTAATGGGAACACAACTGCCCTGACAATGTTTTATCACAGCAAATACTCGATGTGATGACCGTTGTGGTTTATGTACATTTATGCCCGGTGTCCAATGGATCGTCTTGCGCGCTGAAAAATTCCAGGTGTCCGTGTTGAGTTGCCGGAACTTGTCTGGGTCTTCCGGCGTTTGAGTGTAAACGACGTTCTTCAAATATCCCCCCACGAAGAAGTCTAACGGTGTTAAATCCGGTGATCTGGCGGACCAAGAAACAGGGCCTACTCGTCCTATCCATTTCCCTGGCAGTTCCTCCTTCAGATGGTTACGAATGGGCAAAGTCGAATGTGGTGGAGCTCCATCCTGTTGCAACCACATCGTCAAACTATGCAAGGGCGCATCCTCCAGCTTCACTGGTAGTTCCTGACGCAGAAATTGCAGGTAGCGTGGGTGCATCCAATGGCCCTCGAAGGAATAAGGTCCAATCGCGCAATACGCCAAAATTCCACACCAAACATTCACTCCCAATCGTACTTGATGGGCCGCCTGTCGCACCCAGTCACGATTGCCCGGTCTCCAGTAGTGCATGTTGTGGTGGTTGACGTTCCCATTATTGTGGAAGCGTGATTCGTCCGAGAACAAAATATGCGATACGAATGCTGCATCATTGTCCAGCCTGCCTAATAGCCGCTGACAGAACTCCGTTCGAGCTTCGAAATCCCACCCATGGAGCTCTTGGAGTAGCTCAAAATGGTATGGGTGAAATTTATGTTCATGCACTATTCACCAGACGGACGGCTGGCTCGTGTACACCTGTCGTGCAATCGCTCTTGTACTGCTGTGTGGATTCTTACGAGAAAGGCCTCTTCTGTTTCACTCGAAGTAACGGGCCTATTGCGGACGGGTGGCTGGTTGGAAAACACGCCGTTTGTTCTTGGGCATCTTCAACACGGCGGAATGTCGTAGTAGCCGGGTGTCGCCTGTCGGGATACCATTCCTGGTACAGACGTAGTGCCTTGCACGCGTTTTGTCTTGCTTACCCATGAACGAGGAACATGTCAACGTATTCCTCTGTGGAAAACCTGCCGAATGACAGCAGAGATTACAACACATTCTGGCGCTAACCATTGGAGTATGCGCAGGGCACAAGATGAATATGAGCGTCATTCCACTGTTTGAATGTGGGAAACGTGGGCCTGTGTTTGCGTATTCAAACATAATACCGATGCAAAGAGTTTGAACGATGCAGGATTCGAACCGCCGCTGGCACATTCCGTCGATTGCTAGGTAAACACCTAACCACATCTGCTACGCTACACTGCTGGAAAAAATGCTGGTAGTATGATCAGAGCACAGTACATACGCCATCCGATTCGGCGTTTAAGACATTATTTAATGCACTGTTACCTAGTTTTATGCATTGATTCCCCTCTTCGTTACACTCGGTCACAAGGAGCGACGCATTAAGATAGCTACATGGTAAAAGTACGTTGCTACGTGATTTCAAGGCATTATGTTTCCCGAACGGCTGATATAACATTTAGCTATGGTTCAGAACCGTGTGAAAAATGTGCCCACTAAATATTAGTACCATACAGTACGCCTGCAGGGGAATAGCACCCCTATAACCATGTGCACGTTAGTTGGGCTGCAGCAAACGTTTTTGGAAGGGGCTGCTTAATCACACTGTACACATATTTTATTATTTATCAAATAAATAATGCACTTAAATGTTTCAAAATTCGTGTAGGGGAACGGACTAATTTCTTATTTCTGTAGGATTTGAGGATGAATTTTCTGCTGTAGATATTTTCAGTTTCTTCTTTTCGGCCAGGCAGTCGTCCAGGAAAATGTGATACAGATTTGAAAAACGTTTCCACTGCATTCTCGAAGTAGGCAAGATAATTTCTAGGGATATTTCATGAAATACGTTGAATACATTTTTTATCCAGATAGCATTATGCGTATGTCTGTCCGCAATGGTATAATTTCATTTTTAATCATGATACCTTTTCGTATTTATGCTAAATATCGTCCATACCCGAGTTCAGTTTCATATTCTGGTATTTTAATTGAAATTAAGACGCTTCATTAATTATAATTATGAAAGCTGGACATGTACAATTACAAATGAATCAGAAATTACAAATAATTGTTTTATAAATCAATTTTACAGAACTAATTGCTGGTCGGTGATCACGCTTAATGTAATATTAATTTCACACTCGATATAAAATACTGGAACTCTGATCGTCCAACAGAGGATTTCACGGACAGGCCTACTTTGAAACAGCATAGTTAAAACTGCATACATTTACCGATGACGTATCTGGAGGTAATAATAATAATACGAATAATAATAAAAATAAAAATCCGGAGCGAATTGACCATGTGATTAGGGTCGCACAGCTGTGAACTTCCACTGGGGAGAGAGTGGGTTGGAACCCTCCTATGCGCAGCCCTAAACGTAAGTTTCCCGTGGTTCCCCATTTTCACACCAGGCAACGATTGAGCCGTACCTTAAATAAGGCCACGGCCCCTTCCTTACCACCCCTATCCATTTCCTATCCCACCATTTCCATAAGATCTATCTGTGTCGGTCCGACGCAAAGTGAATTTAAAAATTTTGATGGGCTGTCAGAGAAAATGCCTTCACACCGAAATTCCTTAACGTTTCGGAAGTAAGTAGCATGGATTTGTCGAAACTTAACATTCCAAAGACGACTAAACCCACTGGGTCTGTAATATTAGCGGCTGGAGACAGGATATAGGAAATGACTCAGCACTTAGCTATGTTGATAATCTGGGTATCTGTGCATGTGTAAGCCACAACGAAAAGCTTTTGGAAAAGAAAATATGATGATAATACAATGAAAAACAGAAATTTTTCTCGAGAAATGTTGATGGAAATTGTTTAGTTTGTATTAAAACTATAGTACTGGCTGCCAGAACATATCGGTTTGATATAAATACTCTAATATAGAGCTCAGCTGGAGAGGAACTCAATTTTTGGTAATATTTGAGACTGTGCAATTTTGGATATTAATTTACAAAATAGTTAGCATCAAGTGCCCACGCTAAACAGCCTTACTGTGTATCAAAAGTACTACGTACCATAACACACATTGTTGTTCCACATTTGTTCAAATATCATGAACAATCGGACTTGCAGTATGCCGAATCATACATATTTATTTACTTTTTTATTTATTTATTTATTTAACTGAATATTCGCTTTGCTCCCTTCATTTGGATGTTGTCAAATTGGCAAATCTCTGGTGCGTACACATTTTACAAATATTTCGAAGGGAATAATGTGTTATTATTGCTATAATCACGTTTATCTACAAACACATTTTCCTCTTGTTATCAGTTTTAAATGTAATTTTCATATTTTCCTCTTCAGTGCGTTCAGAAATTCTTTCGCTGTGGATAAACATATCTAATTAATGTCTGTTGCGGATTGAGCTCTTTACCGAAACTGGAAAACTTACGGGTATTGTACCTCTAGCGTTAACTAGTAACCCCATAACCGAAATGAATTTCCTCTAGTAATTTTGTTTATATTACTACAATCTTATAGAGTCATTGTATATGGACTGTACAGATGTACACTGGTTTGCCTAGTTACAAAGAATAGCAGAAACTTAAAACTGATCTGCCTCTTTAGCAACAGTGCTTCAAGTGGTTCGAATAACTCCACATTTATTCGTCTTATATGTTGATACCGATATAACAATTTAAGATGAGCTAACCCCTATCCCGAAGAAAATAACGATTAGAGCTAGGAATTTTAGGTGCACAATTTTGGTTAACAAGGTGCAAAATAGGTGCTTTAATTTACTCGAAAAAGGTGCAAAAAATCTGCAAATTTTAAACGTAAATATTCATACAAAAATCACCAAAAACAATTTTACATCATACCGGTATATAGGGTCAAAAATTCACTTATGTTACGATATATTAAAAATCCACTTAGAACAAGTCCCAGAAGACAATGTTTTTAAAATCACACGTACTGAAAACTGTCAAAATAGATACAATTTCACATTTCAATGTTATTGACAGTGAGGTTGCATCTCCGGTCACAAAGGCGTACTTTTACGTAACAGAAAAAATGCCGCCAGGTAAGCAGCTGATGGAGGACAGCAAGTTAATATTTCAACTATCACCAGGTATGGCGAGCCTACATTCCTAGCAGCGAATTGCGGAAGTACGTAGAACCAAGTTTTACAGAAGAAACGTTCGTGTTTTCACGTTTAATTTCTTTAGAGAAATGTGGCAAACGAGCAAAAAACGTATCAAACAAATAGGAAAATGTGCTGACGTAAAGAAAAGGTGCAGAAAAGTGCAACTAAAACACAGTTAGCGGCGTTCATTTAATGTTCTATTTGCAAAACAAGCTACTCAGGGCATTTTAATAAAAAGGAATTAAGGTGCAGCACATAAAATTCCTAGCTCTAATAATTATTATAATGCAGTCTTCTTGTAAGACCAACGATAATGAAATCAATCAGAAAGGACCGGACTGACTATTCAGGCGTGGGAATACATAGGCTGTATGGCCTTCTGTCATAGAATAAGTTTCATATATCGCACTCAAGGAGAAGTGAAGAGCCTTGCTAAAATCCTGGATCCCATGCCATATCTGATTTTGAGGTACACTAGGTCTGGCCACCAATTAGGTGAGAAGCCCATCTGCGTTCGCTAAAGGAGGAGCGGAAAGAAACTGGCCAACTTACCGTAAGTAAACTCTGGGTCAGGAAGCCAGATCAGTGATTCGTGGCTTAGCTGCAGGCAGAGACTAGGATGCCAACGCCGAGGTTTGGGTAAGGTACTTGGTTAATTGGAGCAAAGAAGAACTACAGAAGGCAACTTTTCAGGAATATAATAACTTCACGCCAAGATTCCATCATAGGAAGTCGTAAATTTCTATATAGACCTATGTGGCTGCTTCAAATAAGAGAATTGGAAAATCATGGTCAGTAATCTGTCTGTCTGTCTGTCTGTCTGTCTGTCTGTCTGTCTGTCTGTATGTCTGTTACGTATATATGTATTTAGGTATGTCTAATAGAGCTTGGATTTCCATGTAATTACATACTCTGTTCATTGCTATTTAGATGTTGAGAAAAGTTATATGATGTCGGCAGCCCTGAGAGTTGAGAGGCGCTGGCCTTCCGCTGGCCTGCTGATTTTCTTGTCTCCGCGCCACTAGTATAACATCTAACTCAGTGTGTGAATATGTAGCAGGGGGCGGGAAGCGCCTCGTTCTTGAGACAGCAGTTCTTCTACAAGGTAATGGCCTCCTAACATCTTTATTTCTTGCTAGCTCAGCAGTTTAACTCCCGGGGAAGGTTCGAAACCTTTAATATGTGAACTATTAAACATGTAAACCATTTTTCTGGTAAACTTCAGTTTTCTTGAACTTTAATTCGGGGATAGAGAGTGCTTTACCCTCTCGAGCTCCCCTTCATTTGAAAGTGAGGTGACTATGTTTTCGTAACCGTTTCTTCTCTTCCTTAATGTATTAAAGGTTTCTCATACGAGTCACCTTCCTAGCTTGAGATTAGCCCCTGTGTATCGGCCTAGAGCCACTTAGGTTTTAAAATGTAGATTTAGGAGTGCAAATTCACGCCTCCATCCTTTTTTTGGGCCATTTAAATTAACCTGGTTTTGCACACTAAGGCCCAGTAGATTGGGTACGAGATAACCCTGTTTCTTTATTATGCCTTGATGGCAGTTTGTGTAAAGGTTTGTTATTGCCTTTATAGGCTTGAAAGATCGAGAGCGGGTCAGCTCTTTATGGAGTTGTGGTAAAAGTGCCTTAGAGAGGCTTGAAATGTAAGGTTGGGAGCTAATGCTCCATATAATTAAGGGTTTTCTGCCCTGTGGTGTTTTGTGATTGCGAGCTGAGAGCTCAAGGATTGATGAATTTGGGCCCGTAGCCCAGAATTTGTAAATTTTAAAGACCACTTAACTGGTGCCTTCTTGTAAAGCGGTATTGTACCTGATTTTCTTTGTTATTTCCCCCTAGTGGAAACTGTTTAAAATTTTCTCTTGGTTGTGTACATGATTTAACTTCTTGTTATTTGTTGTACGCTCAAAATTCTATGTCACCATTGTTAAGTTTTGAAAATATAACCTTGTTGAAATTTTAATTCATCTTTCGAACTTGTAGTTAGACCCATTCCAGCCCGCACCTTCTTTCACCTCTGACTTCCACGGATAACTCTGTAACAATTATTATTATTGTTGTTGTTGTTACGGGGATACCCGAGGAATGCAGAGGTGAAAGAAGGTGCGGGCTGGAATGGGTCTATCCACAAAGCCGAGATATGAATTAAAATTTCATTAAAGGCTATATTTTCAAAAATAGCAAAAATTAACAATTTGCAAATAGATTTTGAAAATTTAACAAGTAAGAACAAGTCAACAAGTAACCGACACTCAGGTACAAGACCAGCAAAAGCCAAGATTTAGAGACAATTTAACAAGCTGGGCTTCAAGCCCCAAGTTTTACATTTCCTGAGCTCTCAGCTCACAAACACATATTACCAAAGGGCAGAAATCCCCCAATTACATGGAGCACTTGCTCCCACCTAGCAATGTCAAGCCTCCTAGAGGCACATTTCCAATACATAAAAGAGCTGACCCGCTCTCAGTTTTCCAAGCCTATTAAAGGCATACCCAACTTTACAATCACTTGCTAGCAAGGCACAAATTACACCACTGAAACGGGGGTATCTTGTACCCAATCTACTGGGCCGTAGCAGAAAAGGAACAGTTTATGTTAAAGGCCCGCAATACCAAAGGAATGGTGGCGAGAACTTGCACTCCTAAACACACATTCTAAAACCTAAAAGGCACTAGACCGATGAAACAGGGGCTATTCCCAAGCTATGGAGGTAACTCGTATAAGAAAATTTAACACCTTAAAGAAGAGTAGAAAATCGGTTACGAAAACGTAGTCACCTCAAATCAAAAATGAAGGGGAGCTCGAGAGGGTAAAGCACTCTCTATCCCCGATTTACAGTTAAAGATAAATGAAGTTTTTACATAAACAGATAGGTTACATGGTAAATGTTTCGGACCTTCCCCGCGGGTTAATCTGCTGAGCTAGCAATAAATAAAGATGTTAAGCGGCCATTACCTTACTGAAGATCTCCTGCCTGAAGAAAGAGGCGCTTCCCGCCTCCTGCTTCACGTCCAGGCTCTAAGTTAACTGTTGATGATATGGCCGAGAGACAAGAAAATCAGCAGTTTTTATACCTTCGGGGAAAATTCGAGACCTTTAATGAATAAAACAGCCACACCCACAGGCTTTTATTGGCTAGCTAAAAGTTACACATCAAAATCGAAGAAGAAAGACACGATTGGTCAAAAATTAATTACAGAAATAATTGATTGGCTAACTTCAAAACTGGCGGAAAGAAAAGGTTAATATTGCCAACCCACAAATGAAAGAACGAAATTTAGTAATAAGAAAACGTATGAAAACAAAATTTCTTCAAAAAACGTTTCTTCACTTCGCACCAGGGTGCATGATCATAGTTTTTTAGTAGAGACATCTATATACCCTAAGAGAATGTCCACACCTTTTGATCAATGGAAAACAAAACACACAGTATTGACAACTTCATAATCACAAAATTTTCGGTAGTGACATCTTCTGAGAAACCTATGAGGTGATGCAGTTTTTAAAGTTCAGGGTTTCTCCTGTAGAGGAGGATTTATAGGCGCAAGATTTAAAACTGCGGCGTAGGGGTGTACCGCCCGGTACAATTATTATTACTATTCATCGATGCGGCCATCTGTGGGCCATATTTACACAATGCATTTGCATTTGCATTTGCATTTTCGCCAAAAATCCTCAAGTCTCTGGCTTATCTTTTCTCGTTCTTCCTATGATATGTTCCATGGCTTGGCCAGTGGGTTTTCGGGTGCATACCTCACTCCCGCAAACTTTTTTCTGAACAGTATCTCTTTTTCTTGACACCCACTTTTGATAGGTCGTGCACCTGAGTAAGCCATCCTGGTTGTGTTTTCGTCTTTTCTTGTAGAAGAATTGTAGAAGAATTATTTTATTGCCCAATTTTTTCTTGATACAGCCGTTTAATCTGTCCATGTGTCGTCGTATTTTGTTCAATGGTTTTATAGAGTTCATGATTCGACCCCAACCGGAAAGTAATATTTTAATTTGGCTTGAATGGAGATGGATTTAGACTTGTAGGTGTCATGGAATAGTCTGCAGACCATCTCCATCCTTCTCACCCTGTGTTTTAATGCCTCCATTTTATTTCTAGTGGGAATTTGAATTTATTGATGATTTACATGCCGCTGAGGCTGAAAAGCCCCTTTATGTAGCGTCTTCTTATAATACAATACAGGTTTATGAATACACCAACTACATTTTTATACTATTAAAATATTAAATTAAACATTAAACTTAAAAAATTAAAGTACAGATTCCAATCCAATAAAATTAAAACATAAATCGTAGTATCATAAGTAAGAAAGTATATCATTATCATATTATAGCATTAAGCCTATTTATTATTTTAGACTAGAAGAATCTAAAAAATATAAAGCTAAAATAGAGAAAATATTTTATTAGAAATATACACATATCTGATTGTTAGACACAAGACTGCCCGATCTCAGATCCTTGCGTACTCCACGAGGAAGATAGATGTTAAAGACTATTTGAGTTGGGTACAGTTAGTGTTATTTGCAAAACGGTAAAGATTAAAGATGTTAAAGATACGGAATGCAGTGCAAACAAAGGATTTGTTAAATTTAGTAGTACGATGAAGGGGAATTTGAAGTGCAGTTTTTCTAAACAATTTATCTCTGTTATGTACTGACTCCATAGGTTTAAATGCATTATAAAGGCAGGATGAGGCCTTCAGTTTGAGAATTTTGTGCGTATCGACGGCTACTAAGATTTCCCGTCGGTTTTATGTGTTCATCATGCCTGGTATTCGTCACGCAACGAATACATGCGTTTTGTACCTTGTGTAGTTTTATGCTCAAAGTTTCAGATAAGTCGTTGTAGTTTCTCCCAGGTATTTAAATTTATTAACGTGATAGACGTCTCCAAACTGAGTAACAATTCTGTCCGTGTTATCCGCTTTTTTCTGAGTCTAAGAGTACTGATTTCTCTAAGGAAATTATTAATCCTGTTTTGGACGCATTATTTTGAAGTTCTACCACTTGCTTCTTGGCTGTGTGAGGGTTGTCCGTTATCATCTGCGAACGCTAGACAGTCCAACATGAAGGCATTCTTCCCACAGCCTATCTTTATACCATTCTGAGTTTCAATTTCAGTCATTCTCGATCTATCTCCATTCCCAGATGACATTTTCTAGGATGCGATTAATATATTTTTAAAATATTTAATTTTTTGCGCTGAATTAACTACTTTTTTAAGGTTCTCAGAGACGATGAGGTGCCGAAATGTACGTGCCAGTAAATCTACCGACACGACGCTGACGTATTTGAGCACCTTCAGATACCAGCGGACTGAGCCAGGATCGACCATTCTATGTTGGAGCCGGAAGCCCAGTGCCTCTACAGTCTGATCCACTCAGTCGGGTTAGGGTGCAATTAAAGAGGAGTTCAGAAAGGGTATTTTTTCCAATCACTATTGATTTGAATTTGAATTTAGGGCAGTCGCCCATGTGGTAGATTCCCTATATGTTGTTTTGCTAGAGTTTTCTTAAACATTTGCAAACAAATTGGAAATTTTTTGAACATCTCCATTGGTAAGTTATTCCAGTCCCTAACTCCCCTTCCTATAAACGAATATTTGCCCAATTTGTCCTCTTGAATTCCAACATTATATTTATATTGTGATCTCTCCTACTTTCAAAGACGCCATTCAAATCAATTCGTCCACTGATGTCATTCCATGCCACCGTTCCACTGACAACACGGAACATACCAATTAGCCGAGCAGCTCATCTCCTTTATCCCAAGTCTTCCCAACCCAAACATTGCAACACTTTTTGTATCGCTACTCCTTTGTCGGAAATCACCCAGAACAAACGAACTATTTCCTTTCGATTTTTCCAGTCCTTGAATCAAGTATTCCTGGAGAGGGTCGCATACACTGGAACCATTCTCTAGTCGGGGCCTTACCAGAGAATTATATGCCCTCTCCTTTACATCCTTACTACAAACCCTAAATACCCTCATCAATCAGTCACTGGTGATCTGCATTTAGGGCAGTCGCCCAGGTGGCAGATTCCCTATCTGTTGTTTTCCTAGCCTTTCCTTAAATGATCGCATAGAAATTGGAAAATTATTGAACATTTCCCTTGGTAAGTTATTCCAGTACCTAACTCCCCTTCCTATAAACGAATATTTGCCCCAATTTGTCCTTTTGAATTCCAGCCTTATCAGCATATTGTGGTCTTTCCTACTTTTAAAGACACCACTGAAACTTATTCGTCTACTGATGTCCTCCCACGCCATCTCTCCACTGACAGCTCGGAACATACCACTTAATCGAGCAGATCGTCTCTTTTCTCCCATGCCTTCCCAACCCAAAACTTTGCAAGATATTTGTAATGTTACTCTTTTGTCGGAAATCACCCAGAACAAATCGAGCTGCTGTTCTTTGGATTTTTCCAGTTCTTGAATCAAGTAATCTTGGTGAGGGTCCCATACACTGGAACCATACTCGAGTTGGGTTCTTACCAGAGACTTATATGTCCTCTCCTTTACATCCTTACTAAAACCCCTAAATACCCTCATACCGTGTGCAAAGATCTGTACCCTATATTCACAATCATATTTATGTGATTACCACAATGAAGGTCTTTTCTTATATTAACACCTACGTACTTACAATGATCCCCAAAAGTAACTTTCACCCCATCAACACAGTAATTAAAACTGAGAGGACTTTTCCTATTTGTGAAACTTACAACCTGACTTTTAACCCCGTTTATCATCATACCAATGCCCACCGTCTATCTCACAACACTATCGAGGTCACCCTGCAGCCGCACACAGTCTTGTAACTTATTAATACCCTGTACAAAATAACAACATCTGCAAACAGCCTAATCTCTGATTCCACTTCTTTACACATATCATTGATATATATATAAGAAAACATAAAGGTCCAATAACACTGCCTTGAAGAATTCCCCTCTTAATTATTACAGGGTCAGATAAAGCTTCGCCTACTCTAATGTTCTGAGTTCTATTTTTTAGAAATATAGCCACCCATTCAGTCACTCTTTTTTCTAGTCCAATAGCACTCATTTTTGCCAGTAGTCTTCCATGATCTACCCTATCAAATGCCTTAGATAGGTCAATCGCAATACAGTCCTCCTGAATCCAGGATATCTGCTATATCTTGCTGAAATCCTACAAGCTGAGCTTCAGTGGAATAACCTTTCCTAAACCATAACTGCCTTCTGTCAAACCAGTAATTAATTTCGCAAACATGTCTTATCAGAAAGAATGCATTCCCAAAGCTTACATGCAATGCATGTCAAACTGACTAGCCTGTAATTGTCAGCTTTATGTGTATCACCCTTTCCTTTATACACAGGGGCTACTATAGCAACACTCCACTCATTTGGTATAGCTCCTTCAACCAATCAATAATCAAATAAGTATTTCACATATGTGCTATATCCCAACCCATTGCCTTTAGTATATCCGCAGAAATCTTATCTATTCCAGCTGCTTTTCTAGTTTTCAACTTTTGTATCTTACTGTACATGTCATTGTTATGATAGGTAGAATTTAATACTTCTTTAGTATTACTCACATCCCTTGTCTGTACATTATCCTTGTAACCAACAATCTTTACATACTGCTGACTGAATACTTCTGCCTTTGGAAGATCCTCGCATACACACTCCCCTCGTGCATTAATGATTCCTGGAATGTCCTTCTTTGAACCTGGTTCTGCCTTAAAGTACCTATACACACCTTTCCATTTTACACTAAAATTTGTATGACCACCAATTATGCTAGCCATCATGTTATCCTTAGCTGAATTCTTTGCTAGATTCAATTTCCTAGTAAGTTCCTTCAATTTCTCCTCACTTCCATAACCATTTCTAACTCTATTTCGTTTCAACCTGCACCTCCTTCTTAGTTTCTTTACTTCTCTGTTATAATATAGTGGATCTTTACCATTCCTTACCACCTTTAAAGGTACAAACCTATTTTCACATTCCTCAACAATTGCTTTAAACCCATCCCAGAGTCTGTTTACATTTTCATTTACCATTTTCTGGCGATCATATTTACTTTTCTTAAACTCCCTCATGCCTGTTTTATTAGCCATTAGGTACTTCCTAAGAGTCCTAATTTTAATACCTTCCTTTCTTTCACATTTATTTTTAATTACCACAAAAACAGCTTCGTGATCACTAATACCATCTATTACTTCGGTTTCTCTATAGAGCCCATCTGGCTTTATCAGCACCACATCCAAAATATTCTTCCCTCTAGTTGGTTCCATCGATTTCTGAATCAGCGGTCATTCCCATATTAACTTATTGCCATTTGTTGGTCATGCTTCCTGTCGTTCGCATTTCCTTCCTAGTTGACATTTGGTGAATTGAGATCACCCGCTACAATCACGTTTCTTTCCATATCGTTCCCCACATAGCTGATTATCGTATCAAATAATTCTGAATCAGCGTCAGCGCCACGCTTTCCCGGTCTGTACACTCCGAAAATATCAAGTTGCCTATTATCTTTAGAGATGAACCTTACACCTAGATTTTCAGGTTTGTCACCTTTAAATTTTTCGTAGCTTACAAATTCTTCTTTCACCAGAATGAATACTCCCCCTCCTACCATTCCTGTCCTATCTCTACCATACACACTCCAGTTCTCTGAGAAAATGTCTGCATCCATTATATCATTTCTCAGTCATGATTCAACTCCTATTACCATATCTGGTATTATACATACATAATACATACATACATACATACATACATACATACATACATACATACATACATACATATATATATATCATCATTATAGCCTGTTATGCCTTTCAGCGTTCAGTCTGCAAGCCTCTGTGAATTTATTACACGTCGCCACAATCCCCTATTTGCAAGTAGTGCTGTGGCCACATTTAGTGCTATACCTCTTATCTTTAAATCCTTAGAAAATGAGTCTAAACATCGTCGTCTTGGTCTACCTCTACTTCTCTTAAACTCCATAACAGAGTCCCTTATTCTCCTCGGTAACCTATCCTCCTCCATTCGCCTCACATGACCCCGCCACCGAAGCCATTTTATACGTACAGCTTCATCCATCAAGTTCATTCCTAATTTAGCCTTTATCTCCTCATTCCAAGTACCCTCCTGTTATTGTTCCCACCTCTTTGTACCAGCAATCATTCTCGCTACTTTCATATCTGTTACTTCTAACAGATGAATAAGATATCCTGAGTCCACCCAGCTTTTGCACCCTTAAAGCAAATTTGGTCTGAAAACAGACCAATGTAAACATATTTTCGTCTAGGAGCTGACTTCCTTCTTACAGAATACTGTTGATCGTAACTGCGAGCTCACTGCATTAGCTTTACTACACCTTGATTCAATCTCACTTACTATATTACCATCCGGGGAGAACAGACAACCAATATACTTGAAATTATCGACCTACTCTAGGTTTGTATCACCAATCTGACATTCAATTTTGTTGAATTTCTTACCTGCTGACATCAATTTAGTCTTCGAAATGCTAATTTTCGTAGCATACTCATTGCACCTACTTTCAAGTTCCAAAATTGCAGGCTTTCGGCACAATCTGTCATTAAGACCAAGTCGTCAGCATAGGCCAGACTGCTTATTACATTTACACCTAACTGAATCTCGCCCTGCCATTTTATACCTTTCAGAAGATGAACTACGAACAGCAAAGATGAAAGATTACACCCTTGTCTAACCCCTGAAAGTACCCTGAACCAAGAACTCATTCCACTATCAATTCTCACTGAAGCTCAATTGCCAACATAAATGCCTTTGATTGATTTTAATAATCTACGTTTAATTCCATATAATTATCTAATAAATTACTTAATTCTATTCCTTTCTTTACAATACTTCTACAGTTCAACACTAACATTTTCATGTTATCTCTACTTGACTTTCAGATTCCTGTACCTTTATCACCGCTACATAGACCACCCCGTTTCACTCAATGAATTTACCTCCCTATAACCCTGTTAAGCACATTTCCTAACTTACACGTAAAACTGCTGTAGTGAAAGCCATCTGGGCGCAGACCCCCTATCTCCTACCCACCCATTACGATCTAGAAATCTCACTCCTAGTTTCCCCACATACCCACTCCATAGTCTCATTTAAATCCCAATCACCTCCCGGTCAGTATACCTCCTGCACAGTATTCCAATGATAACAATCTCCGCTTCCTTAAACTTTACTCGACCGGGCGAGTTGGCAGTGCGGTTAGGGGCGCGCGGCTGTGGGCTTGCATCCGGGAGATAGTAGGTTCGAATCCCACTATCGGCAGCCCTGAAGATGGTTTTCCGTTGTTTCACATTTTCACACCAGGCAAATGCTGCGGCTGTAACTTAATGAAGGCCACGTCCGCTTCCTTCCCACTCCTAGGCTTTTCCTATCCCATCGTCGCCATAAGACCTATCTGTGTCGGTGCGACGTAAAGCAAATAGCAAAAAAATCTTCACCCGTGCTGTATTTACCATATCCTACCTAGGTACACATTCCTAGCTATGTTGGTCCTTATACCTGCTTGCCTTACGTTGTTGGTACCAACGTGAAACACTACCACTTTCTACTCTCCCTCCTCCTTCTCAACTACTTTCCTCAACATCTGCCTCAAACTAATTACTCGATAACATTTCACCCTGGTTTCCTTTCCTCCGCGCACTTTCCCCATATGTCTAACAATGCAAGTCCCCATGACGAAAGCCTCAACCCCAGTGGCGGTGGGCTCTCAGGAGCACATGAGCACGTGAACACCCCAGATGTAACGCATATTCACGCATTCATGGATACCGGCAATTCAAAATTGTTTACTTTTTTTGACCTGGTTTGCCAATCGATCGAAAGCATTCGACTTATATCGAAGCTCCGTTACACTGAGATCTATTCGTTTCGACTGACAATGCCAGGGAGCACACTAGAGATTTTGCTACGAATCTTAAGACTATACGCATGCGCATGGAGATGACGTCATGGTTTCTGCACAGATATATCCTTAAGCGAGAAGCACGGTATGGAAAGTGCCTTTCCGTCTACAACCACCCTCAAACCAGAAATAGTATTACAGTTGACCACAAGGGCCCGCCACCTCCCCTGTTACTGTTGGCCACAGCTCCCAGAAGTTACTATTGTATTACATCGCCGGAAGATTTCGCTAGTAGCTAATTCTGAACAGGTTTTCGTAATCACGGGATCCGAAAGCCAGAGCCTTAGCCAAAGCCTGAGCGACTCAGCCCGGCAGTGGTAATTTTACTTTCCTTGTACACTCACAGATTAGTCTCGGGAGAATGCATCCTCGGTTATAAGGGTTCTACCATATTATGAGTAGAGAAGCAACCGCACAAGGAACTTTTAGTGAAATGATTTAAGTAAGTGATTTTGTACTTATTTGCATTCTACTTTGGTATATTTCAGACCTGAACACAAATTTTGTTGTGAACCCCCTGAAAATTTGGTCACGAGCCGCCGCTGCTCAACCCTGCCCGCCTCATTTGTTTCCCTTCCCTCCCAGCTCAATCTTTCCTGACATCTGCAGAAGCTACTTCCTCCTCCATTTTTTCCCTCCCATAACCTCGTTCCATCTGTCTTTTCCTACCCTCTACTTTACATTCCTTTTTCCTATATTTTCGTTTCCTCCTACTTCCTCACTTTTCAGCAACAGTTCCCTGTTCCTCATTTACCCTCTGTTGTTCTACCTGCAGTGATTCGGACTGATTTCTCACAGACACCTGTCCTGAATTCTGATCCTTAATAGTGCCTTTAGCCCGCCATCTCCTTCCCCTTACAATAATAGACCACCTGTCTTCTACAATTCCCCTCTTTCCTTCCTATCACTGTTTTACACCTGCTGTGCCCTGTACATTGTTCGAGGGAGGCCTTATTTCCTTCCTGTTCTCTGGGAGAAGCCTAATTATCTCCCACAAACTCTCCAAGTCTACCCTCATACTCCTTCGCACTCCTAGGCTTTTCCTATCGCATCGTCGCCATAAGACGGTACCCACAGTTCCTGCACGTGTACCGCTTAGCCATTCTTTACGAAATAATGAAAATAAAAAGAAAAGAAAAGAAAGTCATATTGTATAGGAGAGTATACAAGGATCACACGACAGTAAGGTAATTAATGCACTACTACACTACAATCCTACTTAGTCATACCAAATGTTTATCCTACAACACCCTAACAGGATGAAAACTGCCGTTAATTTTAAATACCGAAAGGAATACACAAGAATTACAAAATTATAAACCGCAGTTAAGCCTATTCAAAGTACAACTACAGAATTCTGGTAAGAGAGTTTCCACAGATACTTCTATTATACTACACAAATATTTCACAGTAACCTTAGCCATTCTTTACGGAATAATGAAAAGAAAAAGAAAATTAAGGAAAGAATTATTGTTTAGGAGAGTACACAAGGATCACACGACAATAAGGTAATTGATGTACTACAATACTACTTAGTCGTACTAAATGTTTTATCCTACAACACCTTAACAGGATGAAAGCTGCCGTTAATGAATGAATGCCGAAAGTAATACGCAAGAATTATACTATTATAAATTGCACATATACCCATCCTAAGTACAACAGAATTCTAGTGAGAGAGTTTCTACAGATACTTCTACTATACTACACAAATATGTCATAGAAATAGAATACGTAGGTCCGGCCCAACGGTGTAGGGGGCAACGCGTCCGCCTGTCACACGGCGTCCCGAGTTCGATTCCCGGCTGTGTCATGGGCTTTTAATTGTAATGAATAATATCCCTGGCCTGGGGACTGGGTGTTTGTGACGTCCTTAATGCTCCTTTTCCCACACACAACATTCCACACTACCGCCATTCCAATAACACGCAGGTTCATACAATATGGTGCCAGTAGGGGAAAAAGATCCACATGGGTCGACGCCCCGAACAAATAACATAGAATAAGCACACTAATTTCTAATACGGTACTACAATATACTACACTAATTTTAAACAACGTTCAGACGTATTCTAATTACAATAGGTTATTAATAAGCACGAACAGGAATGGAAATTGCGATTATAGTTTGAAATTCGCAAGAAGTACTCACGGGTTACCAACAAAGTTAAATGCGTGGACAGATTATTATTAGTACTATTGTATCCTACTATGGTCTAATACAGTATAAATGAACATTTCCTCTGGGTTAAATACTGAAGTATCGAGAGTGTTACCGTATACAAAGATACGCACCAATATATCAGGTAGGACACTATTCTAATATACCGTATCTACAGTAAAGTTCTCATCTGAAATGTGGTTATGCGATTTTTAATGCTGGTGGATTACTATTAGTTTCCCTACTACGTGGGACGGAGAATAAAAGTGTCCTTAAATGCTGAAAAATAAGAGGTTGTCTACAGTAATTTCTCTAGAAAACTTTTGTCAAAACTACGCCGGGTACTTGAATTGCAGTTATTGGGATATAGGAATTTGATTGTTAACTTTTACTGGATGAATAATCGAAGGATCAAAGTACGAAGTATGCCGGGGACTTGGATCTACAAATTATCGGAATACTGTAATAAGTTGATTCTTGTATTTGTTTACTCAACTACCCTCTACTCTTTGATCTCGTCGGAATTCAGCAAACAGTCATCAACAATTGTCAATAATCCACTGTTGAATAATTCTCCAGTGAAATACAGTGTATTCTCGTCAGCTTCTTTCTTAAATCGAAGTTTACAGGCGTATCGTGTTATTTAATTGATTAAATTATTACCTTCGTGATATCTATACGAAATACCGTGTCTATTGTCTGCTCGAATGTAAAAGTTGCGGAAGTTAGAACTCCTTATGATAATCTGTCTTTGTAAGTATTATACCAAAAACCTACAGATATTTAAATGTTAAAAAAGTTATTTTTATTACCTAAATTATTTCCTAAACCTAAATTCGAATCAAAGTACTTCTAGGTAGCCTACTTAAACTATAAAACGTGATCTGCTGAACACCAACTGAACTACTTTATATAAAATTCAAATACATATCACTACTCACAATTTCTACCAACAGGCAGTAAACACCAATATACCATGTGGTTCTCGAACCCCGTACTTTCTACTTATAAATTCCCCGCGTGCAAAAATGATGAATGGGACGTCCACCAACTGATTTTCACAGGGGAACTACTGCCAGCGGGCAGGGTACGTAAGAGTATGAAGAGATAAGAAACGGAGTGTCGCTCGCAGCATTTTACTCAGCGCTACTGGTCTAATGCACCCCTAGCATTAGTAAACATCGTTTCCGACCGCATAGTTCTAGGCTGGTGTATGGCACAGACGCACTATATTTGCTGTCTGCATATCGGCAATGCCGACAGTGGGGTTCGAACCTACTATCACCCGAATACTGTTTTTTTATAATTCCTAGCTCCAGCTGGCTAAAGTGGAATAAAATGTAATATTTTCTCTACAAATTGGGGGGTGGGAGCGACTGTCCCTCCTCACCCCACCCCCCTAACCGCCGCTACTGTTTTTAGACACACCAAAGATGCAGTAAATGAAATCTAATAACTTATTAATTTATAAACGTGTAGACATTCAACTCGATAAAAGAGTTGATTGTATGGAACAAAAACTAATACTATTCGGCGAAATATGTGTGTAGAAGGCGTACGTCCGTTTGGAGATTCTGTTGCACTCCGGCCATGTTGTCCAGCTTAAAATAATGTCTGTGTATTCGTCGCTGCTGATTACACTAGCCATTGCTGATAAGCAGACGGTAAATATAGTGCGGCTGTGCCATACACCTGCCCAGAACTATGCGGTCGAAAACGATGTTTACTAATGCAAGGGGTGCATTAGACCAGTAGCGCTGAGTAACATGCTGCGAGCGACACTCCGTTTCTTATCTCTTCATATTCTGACGTAACCTGCCCGCTGGCAGTAGTTCCCCTTTGGTAGACATCCAATTCATCATTTGTGCATGCGGGGCATTTATAAATAGAAAGTACGGCGTTCGAGAGCCACCTGGTTCAATCAGCACGAAATGGGTCCCACAAACACACACACACACTCACACACGTACACACACTATTAAACAATATTAGTAGGCTTTAGTTACTTTATCACTACGATAATGCAAGAGCACTCTCAACATCCGACCATTCACAAGCGCGCCCAACAATGGATCTCCTTACCTTATGCCTGTTTTTCTCAAATGATTTAGAGCAGTGGTATTCGAAGTGTGGTACGCGGGGTCGTCTCAGGGGGTACATAAACTTAAAGTAGCTTCTGTTTTCGTTGAACCGTTCAGGAAAGAATTGAGCCAACGCATTTTCAGTGAAATTTACTTCTTGTCTTAGTCCTTCTTTTAGTCTTCCACTACACAGAGTCCCCTCTCATAACTATTCATCCTAAAATATGTGTCATTTGAATAGGTGTGTAAAATACTTACCCATTTTTGCTGAATTGCTCTTTTTTTTTCGAAATCTACTCACTCACTTCAATTTTCCTTCGGTAGCAGCGTATATAGCACAGTGGTAATTGTTGGAGTAACAGTGATACTCGTATGTGTATCATTGCCAGGTAATTGAAACCCCGTAATCCTACTCACAAGGAAACAGCATTTCTCCGTCCGCCTTGTGAAGGATTTCCGCATTGCCCGAGAAGGGAACAGAAGACTCCCTTGGTAGAATAACTGAGCTATCGTTAAGCACTGAAAATAGCAGGAGCATTGCTCACCGCTCAGTTTTGCGACGCTTCTGTAGACCTTACTCCGAAGTACTTACGAGGAATCCTTTGCTCAGCGACGATTATATACGATATCGTATTGTTATTGTTAGTGATGTAGGCCTTAGCTGCTTCTCTGTCAACCCGGCGACCATTGATTTGATTCTTGGTGTTGCTAGGGTTGGATTTTCAGTTGGAAATATCATGGTTTCAGGAAGGGCATGCGACTTTACATCGCTGGCTGCAACTATTTTATGCTTTAATTCGTAGAGGGGCCCTTAACAACCAGGATAAGCTGCGGAAGATGATGATGATGATGATTATTACTTGGCAGCCAGCAACAATCATTTGTTATTTCTATTATAATCGCAATATATTCGCGCTTCGGCAGTACGAAAGTGCAGGGCAAAAGCCTGGAAAGTTCAATAAATCCATAAAACTTTGTTTCAGTACGTAGGTAATACAGTTGGATTTTGAGGGTACGAAATATTTGAATACCACTGCTTTACAGAGTTAACACAAAACTTTTACTTGGGAAAAGGTGTCTGTGAGGATTATTATTATTAGTAATATTATTTATTATTACTACACTAACTTTTCAACAAAGGCTGAGAGAGAATTAATGAAAACCGTGGCATATTCAAATATTTTCTGGCTCTGGCATGCCAAGATTACTACTGCCCCGCGAGATTGTCCGCAGATACCATCCATAGAGCCAAGTGGTTGGCATTACGACATTCACAGCTGCATTACATCTATTTAGTGACTAAGGTAAGAGACTTTAGGACTTGTTTATGATGACGAAGGGCGTCATTTCTTAAGGACTAACTTCGCGCTAAGGAGGATGCAGTTCGAATCCCGATCAGTGTTTGCGAGATTATTCAAAGGTTTTTCCCCTGTGCTTGAATCTGTACGTCCCGTGACATACAATTGTATGATTTTTATATATAATCTTGTCATAGATGCCCCTGTGTAGTCTGTAGTGTTTAATTCATATCACAGGGAGAGTTAGAAGTACAAAAAAATGCAAATTCCCACATGATAAAGGGAAGTTTAAACTGTAAGTTTCTAGAATAATAAGCCACGGACAGCCTGCAGCATGTGGAACTTGTCTCGGAGTTTTATTGCCAATTGCAAGAAAATTAATAATGTTAAGTGTTTAGAATGAGAGCGTTGGCA
Organism: Anabrus simplex; assembly: GCF_040414725.1. Taxonomy (NCBI): domain Eukaryota; kingdom Metazoa; phylum Arthropoda; class Insecta; order Orthoptera; family Tettigoniidae; genus Anabrus; species Anabrus simplex. Next base: position 719,742,515 of record NC_090266.1, read on the forward strand.
TATTCTGAAGTATTCCAAAATGTAAACACAAAGTATTTCTTAACATTTTTCATAAAATGAACGTTAGTAATTATTTTATCTTAGCACAGGATGATGGCTGAGTTATACGACATAGGTACGGTTCGATTATCTCTGTTAAATAATATTTTCAATGATTCGAAAGATCATTGCTGTTGTGTCATGTAAAGATAATGTACATCTTTGCTCACAAACCTAAAGCATGTGTGTAAAGAGAAGCTAAGCAATAGTTTTAATTGCTGGAATGAGACTTTGAAGGCTATATCACGCTAAATAGAGAATCGCATGAGGTTGTGAGAAGACTCCAGACCTAAGGAACAAGATAGCTGGAGTGGTAGCATACAGGACCAGTTGAGAAGAGTACAACTAGGTGATTGATTTTATCACTGAACCACCTGGGAGCAGAGAACTGTGAATATAAGAGATGACGTGCATAAAAGTTACCGTATTTTGATCATATCAAGTATAATGGCACATTTACACGTGTAATGACGCAAGTAGAAAATATCATATTTGAGCCAAGTGAAATGAAGTCCTTGAGAAACATTATGGGAAAGAGAAGGTATGAGTTCAGTGAATAAACAAATATATATAAAAATAAATAAATAAATAAATAAATAAATAAATAAATAAATAAATAAATAAATAAATTAAAAGTAACTATTATAGAGTGTTATATCTTTCAGCATTCAGTCCTCAAGCCTCTGCGAATTAAGCACCCCCGCAATCCTCTATTTGCAATTAGTCACGTTACATCGTTCAAATCCGCAACTCTTGTAATAAAGTCATTAATAACGTAGTATAACAATGGCTGCTTTGGTCTCCTCTTAATTCTCTTATCCTCCATGACCGAGTAATTATCCTCGCAGGTAAACTGTCCTCTTCCATTCGCTTCATACGACCCCACCACTGAAGCTGGCTTATACGTACAGCTTCAACCATCGAGTTTAATCATAACTTCGCCGTTATCTCCTCATTCTGAGGACTCGACTACCGTTGTTCCCGCCTATTTCTCCTGGCAACATTCTCGCTGCCTTCATTTCTCTTACTTCCACGAGCAATGTATCCTGCTACTGAGCGATTTGACTGCGCGGTTCTGGTCACGTAGCTGTGAGCTTGTTTTGGGGAAATGTTGGGATTGAACCCAAACATTGGCAGCCTTGAAGAAGGTTTTCTGTGGTTTCCCATTTCCACACCAACCTAAAGATGAGGGTGTACCTTAATTATGGCCATGGCCGCTTCCTTCCCAAACCTAGCCTATTCCTATTCTTACGTCGCTGGAACTTTCCATTAGTTAGGGCGAAGTTAAACCGCTAGCAAAATAAATCCTTATTCTACCAAGCTGTAACTCCTGTACAGAAAAGTAAAACTCATAGCAGACCAATATAATGACGCACTTTCGTCCGAATTGATTGAATAAAGAATAGATTAATTGTGGCAGTGTGTATAATAGGGTATATGAGAGATTCAAATACAAAAGTGTAATGGGAAGGCTTTATGAAGATAATGGGTACTTGCCATGCAGCTCTAAGACCCTATTTGGGAGATGGTGGGTTTAAACTTCACCATCGACAATCCTGATGTTATACTTTCCGGGTTTTCCCAGTCATATAACAGGCAAATGCTGGGGCCTTTACTTAAGTAATGGCTCGGCCGCTTGCCCCTAATCCTAACTCTTCCCTGTCCCAGTGCTGTCGAAAACCTACTTAAGAGTTGAAGCAACGTTAAAATGCCAGCAGGAAAAGAAAACAAGCATAGGAAACAAGATTTATTTTCACCGGGTGGTGTGGCTCAGATGGTTGAGGCGCTGGCCTTCTGACCCCAACTTAGCATTTTCGATCCTGGCTTAGTCCGGTGGTATTTGAAGGTGCTCAAATTCGTCAGCCTTGTGTCGGGAGATTTACTGGCAAGTAAAGAACTCCCGCGGGGCAACATGCTGGCACCTCGGCGTCTCCGAAAAACGTGAAAGTAGTTAGTGGGACGTAAATCAAATAACATTATTATCATCATCTTCAAAAACAACGGGAAATTATAATGTTGAAGTGAGAAGCTCCTCAATGGGTAAGGATCTAAAGGAGACGGCTAGAACAGTTTGAATAGGGATCTAAGGAAGTGACTGTCAAATATGTACAAGGGATGTTCAGGGCAGGTTGTGATGAAGGAAGATTAAGAGTTACAATCTTCAACTTGATCCAAGCTTATTTCGAAAGGGAAATGATGACCATGATGAGTTTAAGCCACTTATTCAATTCATTATTTTAGGTCTGTTAGGCAGTTATTGGCAGCCAAGCTTTTGTTAAATGCCTAGGACGTGTACTAAGAAAGTACTCTCAGTATTTGAAATATTTCTGAAATAATTTGAGAGAATTTCCCACTTAGGATAATCATTGTCGGTACCAGGATTCAATACGTAGATCTCTGAAAGATGCGTAGTCCCACTTAGATTATTTATTTATTTATTTATTTATTTATTTATTTATTTATTTATTTATTTATTTATTTATTTATTTATTTATTTATTCTAAAAATTGTTGTTACAATTTGTGAACGGCAGATGAAGAAAAAGCAAACCACAGAAGTATCTCCATCTCCGTTGATTAAATATAAGTTACTGTACATATTAACATTTGCGTATTTTACATTTATCAAATTTAGCTGCCTCTGTGGATCAGCGGTAGAGTGTCGGCCTCCGGATTCCAAGATAGCGGGTTCAAGCCCGGCAGAGGTAGTCGGATTTTTGAAGGGCGGACAAAAAGTCCATTCGACACTCCATGTCGTACGATGTCGGCATGTAAAAGATCTCTGGTGACACATTTGGTGTTTACCCGACAAAATTCATTAAATCTCAGCCATAGACGCCCAAGAGAGTTTCGGTATACTCGGTCTGCCATCTAGTGGGCCTAGAGTAAAACGGAACGTCGAAATTGACGGGCAGACAGCCAAATGCCGTCAGATTGAAATGTCTGCACACGGTAGCTGAGGCCATACGATTATTATTATTATTATTATTATTATTATTATTATTATTATTATTATTATTATTATTATTATCAAATTATTTTACTCCTTAACATTGCTATGGTGTACATGCGTAACTCCTATGCATGACCTCATTAATATATAGCATATTTATAAATGGGATAATCACTCGCTATATCTCTCTCCCTCTCTCTCACACACACCCATCATCGAGGGAGACTTTTGAGTTAACGGGAGTGAGATATAGAAATCAGTTCTGGCTTTAAAATACACGCACGTTTTATGACAACATGACTAATAATGAATATTAAATGGGCATCCTACAAATAAAAACAAGCTCGTTCTTAGATTTCCCCGAAAAATACACTGCAATTTTCATGTCGAAAAATTCACTTCCCAGCTCTAGCTAAAATAGTTTCCTCACCAGTGATTTCGTTCAGTAAATGTGTATCATCGGTGCATGCATGTAATGCACGTCCCATTAATCCTGCATTTTACGTCGCTTATTTCATGTGAATGTTCTACATGCACATTTTTGGGATGTAAATGAACAAGGGTAGCAGTTTTATCTCTATGGAAGTATTTGAGTTCTAAATCTATTCCGCAATTTATACATACATAAAAGAATAAACCATCTGGTCAGTTGTGAAATATAATGGATAAACGATACATTTCCATAAAAGTGTCATGGAAACTGCCCAATCGTTTAATTTACTGCCAGGCAATATTTTTCTTATCGCTCACGAGATTTATGGTCGGAAATGCTGTATCATTCGACATCACTACTAGCATGGTACATCAGTGACCACTGGTTCTCTTCAGTTATCGACTTTTCACATAAAGATTTGTCGTAGTTAGTGGCATGGTAATGCAAGTCTCTCTTTGATTTCAGTATTCTCGTGGGGGTAGGCATTGCAATTTGGTCAACTACATTTGCGCTTAGCACTCCTGCTTCTTCTTCTTCTTCTTCTTCTTATTATTATTATTATCATCATCATTGTTGTTGTTGTTGTTGTTGTTGTTGTTGTTGTTGTTGTTGTTGTATATAAACATTATACAAATTACACGAAAAAGGAGAGGAATGCACGTGTAAAAATGTAATTCACAACTGTCTGAGTAACAGAAAATCTGCCTTAAGGAATAGGAAGTTTCACAATTAACTTTATTGTCCTCCTTCACTGTTTGTGAAAACTTATGTGAAATTCACCAATATCATCAGACGATGTAATTTGTTTTAACATATAAGAATGAAAATTGATACACAAATGGATATATCATCATTTCAAAGATTATTATGTACTAAAATATCATTCGACTGCAAGTATGCATATTGACAACATTTATGAAAAGTTTGTTACAGTAACACGTTCATTGAACATGATACTTTCCGCAGATACTTAGGTGTAATATTATAAATTAACATTTCAAAATAAATGTCATACAGTATGAATAAAGCGTAGCCTAAGGTCATATACACATTAATATTATGACAGCCGCGGTGCCCTCTGATCGCGAGTTTATTTACTCAGTAGTAGTCGTCGATGAAATGAAATGAACTGGCGTATGACTCGTACTGCCGGGAGTGTCCGAGGATATGTTAGGCTCACCAGATGCAGGTCTCTTTATTTGACTCCCGTAGGCGACCTGCGCGTCGTGATGAGGATGAAATGATGAAGACGACACATACACCCAGCCCCCGTGCCAGCGAAATTAACCAATCATGGTTAAAATTCCAGACTCTGCCGGGAATCGAACTCGGGGCCTCTGTGACCAAAGGCCAGCACGATAACCATTTAGCCATGGACCCGGACTAGTCGTCGATGATGGGAAATGGTTGGTTTTAAACGTTAAACGCATTCCAAGCCTCCTTAACTCTTTATCTTAAGACAGTAAGTTGGACGTTTCTTCTTCGCATGCCTCCTTTAATCGATTCTTCGTTAACTTAACCTTGCTCATTTCTTTCATATTCCTTTTTCTCTTCATATTGTACATAATGTAATATTTATATTTACTTTACTATACCGTTAGTTATGTGTCATATCTATATTTATCTTACCGTGCCTATCTATAAGTTCTTCTCTTAGTTTTACTTCCAATCTTTAATTTTCCTCGTTTTTACGTGTGTTTTATTGCTAATTGTTGTGTCTACAGTTATTTATTTAGTTTTTAATTTTCTTCCGCTACTTTCGTCATTACTTGATTTTTCTTCATGGTTCTTTCGTTTTTTTAAGTTTGAATTGTGCTACTCCATTGTAAATATATTTTTCATTGCGGAACTCACTCTGTAATTCGGCATCTCACTGTTTCGGCTTCCCATATAAATAAATAAATAAATAAATAAATAAATAAATAAATAAATAAATAAATAAATAACGGTATGTTACGAATTCCTTAAACGACTGATGTGAAGGCTTCGACTACTCTTTAACCTCGGCACTAGTGCCCGGGTGCGTCAACGTCGGTTATAACATAACCTTGGTAAAATTGATGGCTTATCATGGTTAAGATGAATTTCTGTTTCATCAAGCGCGGTTTTGAAATTTTTGACGTTTTACCGTGATTAAAATTTGCCAGTCGTGAGCGAGTGGTTAAGCAGGTAAGCGAGGCTTTAAGGCCTACGTACTCTACATAACCTTACGAGTAAGTTGTATACTGCGTGCATCGAAAGTGTCGTAATCCGATTAAAAATTTACCGGTCATGAGTGAGCGGTTTAACGTCACATTCCGTGCATCCAAAGTACCGTGATCTTGTCGTTAAAAATGGATTTGGCACCATGTCTCTTATATATCTACAGTATCTTAAGAATTATGGAGAGAGAGAAAGAGACAGGTGCAATCTATTTGAATATTGAACGGACTCCTTGCTTCAAAACACGTGTAGTTAGGAGAAAGAGACTGTGACGTTCTTGTTTCAAATAATAGATGACCGACTCATGTACTATACTCGTAAAAATAATCCTGTTTCGCCAAGAAATCGGCTAAGCCAATGAGCATTTCAGTTGCAAATGCCCTCAAATTTGGCGCTCTCGTTCGCCCTTCGCCATATTGGCTGATACTAATAACCTAACCTAACTGAACAAAACAAAATTAATTAATCTGGTTTACTAAAAACTATTCGTCGTAGAATTAAAAAGATAGCTAAAGGTTTCAGAAAATACGTAAACAAGTGGATAGATTAGAGACACCTGAGTGTCGAAATTGTCACTGCATTGTGGAGAGATTAAAGATAAGTGACTGTAAAACTTATCACTGCTTTGTGAATAGTACTTTGAATTATTCCGATATTAATAATAGCGCCAAAACCGATCGTCAAGAAACCGCGGTTTCGGTACCAGTGATTAGCTATGGTGCAATAGGTTAATGACAATACCACGGTAAGAGATTTATCGAGAACGGTGCATCCGGGCATAGGCCTAAGTGGGAAAGAGTCCTTAACTCTATGCTAGGGCTTCTTTCCCCATCCCTCGCTAATTAACCTGATACTCTTCTTCGGCGTAGGCTCATTCAACATTAAGACCACGAGGCATCCATAAAATATGCATCGAATTATTATAGCAATCTTTCTCAGAGTTAAAGGACTGGAAATTTTTAAAAAGTACGGAAACTCTATTTCGATGTTTGCCTTCCCATTCTGTCAACATGAATATTGAAGGGTCCATATCCAAATCATGAATTCGGATCTGGAGTTGGGTACTCTATCCGGCATACCTACAAATAAAAACAGAACCTCGATAAATCAAGACATTAAAATAACTTAGTATTCAGATATCCTCAGCTCTGTGTAAAACGCTCCGTAGATGGTCGATGAAAGTGTAATCATACACATGCGAAGTAATTTTCCTGTCATCGACTGGTACAACAACTAGTATTATAGACATTTACGGTAAATCTCATGTTACAGCACCCTGTTCAAAAATTGCTGTAACTTAAACAGGCTTTTCAAGTTGTTATGTGGGAACTCGTTCTGATGTGTACATGTAATGAGTGGTTAATTGAATACATACTTTTGGTTATGCGGAAAATATGCAAGAATGTTGTTTGATGTTTGAATGAGACGACATCAGTACCAGTCCATTCATACGAACCTGAAAGGAATGATTTCCGAAATTGGCGTGGAAGAGCCGAGCTTTAATTATAAAAGTAATGTACTTTCCTTGAAAGCCGTAACAAGAGAAAAAGAGGCCTTTGTTTGTGGGAGTACTGGACAATGGAGCGGTCCTCATTCCCTTTTAGTCAGAGTAATAGCTCTTTGCTGAGTATGAGAGATGGACGGCCACCCGCTTGTTTACTACCAACTAGAGGGTCCGTGTTTTCACTGTGCTCTGAACGAAGGGTGGTTTGTGGTCGGTGTGATGGAGTGCAATATTTTCACTCGATAGTGGTGGCAATGGATCTGGTATTATCAAAAGTATTCCCAGCTAGTAAACGTACGTGTATTGAAGACAGCATGCTGTCTCTAGCTTCCGACGACGGGGGACATATTATTATATTACAATGCCGACATTGGACAACGAAATGATGTGATCACGTCAACGTGCTCATTTGTAGGACCTGGATATGGGAGACATGTAGGTTCGAACCCCATCGTCGACCATCCTCATATTTCATCTATAGGCAATGCTGGCTAAATTCCCTTCTCATAATTATATGAAACCCTTGATTTGGGAGCTTAATTGTTCAGTGTCATAGTCAGTAAGTTGTTACCAAGGTGTTTGTGGTTCAAATCTCAACCAAATTATCTGTTACTTTTAAAACAGGAACTCGTGTCCGTGTGTTTATAATTCTATGTAAACCTGGACGTTCCGTAGCCAGATTTTTAGATATACAAATCTGCAAAGTTACTTACTTGCTCGCTTGCTTGCTTGCTTGTATGCTTTGCTTCCTTTCTCCTAATTTCTTGTCTTCTTTGCGCTACTTCCCATTTGTTCAAGATCAAGTCAGAGACCATTCGAGTGACTAAGTGATTTTCTTCGTGAGTTGTAATGCTATTTTAGGATTAGCAATGAACTCCGGCATGCTATTCGTTTGAGTTACATGAGGAATAATGTCCCGTAGGTTCCAGTTTCGGAACCTGAAACTAGGAGAACAAGTAGTAGAAAGAATGATATTTACAACTTTGTGTATTCAGCGAGTTGGCCGTGAGGTTAGGGTCACGCAGCTATGACTTTGCGTACGGAAGATAGTGGGTTCGAATCCTACCGTCGGCAGCCCTCAAGATAGTTTTCCGGGGTTTCCCATTTTCACACCGGATAAATGCTGGGACTGTACAATCATTTAGGCCACAGCCGCTTCCTTCTAACTCCTAGTCCTTTCCTTTCCCATCGTCGCCATAAGACCTACCTGTACCGGTGCGACGTAAAGCAAAATTTTTTTAAAAAATCATTGTGTAAACTAATTGTTTACCAAAGTTTGCAAGACACATTAAGTAATATTTCAACAAAGTAACAGCTCCTCTATGGTTTAGAAGGTGGGACGTTCTCCTTTCAAACTTGCATCCGGTTTTAAATCACAGCGGCTCTATGAGAATTCTGTACTACGTAAAGCGGAATTGGGACATGTTTTCTCCGACATTTAAGTTTACCGTGTAAGTTTCATTCCATTAATACTCCATAATCATTCCATTGTCATCACCCGGCAGATGTTCGCCTCATTGGCTGAATTGTCAGCGTAGTCGCTTTCAGTTCAGAGTGCTTCGGGGTTCGATTCCAGGTCGGATCAAATATTTTAACCATGAAGGGTTAATTCACCTGGCTCGGGGGTTAGGTGTTTGTACTATTCCCAACATCCCTGCAACAGACACATCACACCTAACATTACCATCCACTACAATAACCCGCAGTTTCCCATAAACGGATGATGCTACCCACACTCTTCGGAGGATCTACTTTACATGGGCTGCACCAGGCTAGCAATAGCCACACATTCTTATCATATAACCGGCAGATGTGTGACAGCATTCGCTGGTTTCTTCTACACCTTGACGTCAGCTGGAGCTTCACTACTTAACGTAGTACTTGCCTGGAATCAAGCTGTAAAGTACTTTACAATCTTTAAGCCTTTACTATTTATAGCAGGGTCAGCCAACTGCGTGTACATGTGATGTCAGGTAACACGTCACACACTCTGCTCTGGCAGTGAAACGAAGCGAGGGGAAACACAACGTCATTCGTAGGGGGAGGGCCAAGGGCTGCAGGTACAATGCGGTATGTGTAGTACATATTTCTCTCTACATATTTTATTGTAACGTAACTTTGTTATGAAGTAGCATAAGAGTTATAAAGCAACTTTATTTCTACATATACAAACTAAACATTTAGGTGTAGCATTCCTATCATTTTCAAGAAATAAATATAGGTCTTCCCATAAAGATAAAAAGATCGGAGGGGTAGGTAGCTTGTCGCACCGTGATGTGCCCGGTTCATCGATACTTATGTACTGTCCTGTACTGTACCACTACCACCACCACTACGCATGGCACTGCACGTGTTTACTACAAAGCGAGGCTGTCTCTACGTCTCACTCTACGACAGCGTCTCCCTACCTTATACGCTCATACGTCACATGTGATCTCCGACGTCACACGGGCCCTCTTACACCACACGCCAGCCAGTTGGCTGACCCTGATTTATAGAATAACTACATCCGTCTTCAAACGGACTGTAAATGGACTGTTGTTTTATTCACTGCTAATGACAAGCGAAGAGCCATTGGTTAAACTCTCTTATCCATTCACTTCTGCATAGGGAGCGGGCGATATCCGCACTGTCGAACGTACTGCAACAATTTTACGTCCTATAACATGGTCAGTGTGGCTACGAAAACCAGAATATTTGAAGACAGCCGGGCTGAATGGTACAGATGGTAGAGCGCTGGCTTTCTGACACAAGCTGGCGTGTTTGATAGCGTTTAATTTCGGTGTTGTGTGAAGGTGCCCTAATACGCCAGCCTCGTGTCTGCAGATTTACTGACACGTTAAAAGAGCTCCTGTGAGACAATATTTCGGCACCTCGGCATCTACAGAAAACGTAAAAGTAGTTAGTGGAAGATAAAATCAATTAGATTATTTATTATTATTCCAATGGATACCGTGGCTCACAGAGAGATAAGAAGCGTGTGAATTGAATGGCTGGACAAAGAATCAACTAGAGCAGAACTTAACAAAACGAATGTTGAAATTTTATTTCTTTCATTTCTTTTTAGTTTAAAAATTGAGAATATAAAATCTGAATGAATAACAACGATATTAATGAGCTCGTCCCCCCTAAAAATTTAGGGGACTTAGAAGTACGAACATAAGGTACAAGAAAGTTTAATAATTGGCAAACACAGAAAAGATCATTATTTCTCTTGACAGCTACAGAATTTACGAAAGCAAGATTTACTCCGATCATTTACAGAACATGGGAGTCTACACCCCAAAAATACCATAGTCCAACTCGCAGAGGCATCATTTTCTTATGGTGCACTCAAGTCCCACCTGGAAACCTATTGGTTGTCCTCACATTAAAATATTTATACACAAATGCCCATGTTGGCTTATCTATTCCTCAACAGTTATACAGTTCACTGTTTCCTAAGGTAACTAACACGAGAAACAATTATCGAATAAACAGGGCCATGATTGCCCATACTAAATGGCCTTAATGACAAAAGGAAATGGTTTCTTGTAACTGGCCATAAAAAAGTGCAAGAAGGCGAAACAGCTGCATTCCTTCTAGAAACTGTTAAAATCCTACGTGGGCTTATGGCCCAAAGATACAGAGGGTAATCTTATACTACACCGGGGTGACTTAATGATAAATGCTAATGCCAAATAAGATTCACGAATTTCTTTTAACAATTGGTTTTACGTCGTACCGACACATATGGGTACTATGGCGATGATTGTATAGGAAAGGTGTAGGAGCGGAAAGGAAGCGGCCGTGGGCTTAACTGAGGTACAGCCTTAACATTTGCCTGGTGCGAAAATGGGAAACCACGGAAAACCATCTTCAGGGCTACCGACAGTCGGACTCGAACCTACTATCTCCCGGATGCAAGATCATAGCTGCGCGACCCTAACCGAATGGCCAACTCGCCCGGTTTCACGAAATGTAGAGGTTTTGAAAACTTTAGTCGCATATGCCAAGTGTAATGGGAAGTGACAGAGGGTCAACACTCTTTTTTCGCCTACATTAGGCCTACATATTTCCCAGTAGGGAATAGAACAGAGTCCTGAATCTTGCTGAACATTCTACGTTTCAACCACCAGACTTAGAAATTTACATTAAATAAAAGAGGTTGAAACCTTCCCATCAAACTGTCCGCAGGAGCTATCACATATCTATGAAAATTCTGCCATTACCTTGAGTCGCTGGGCCTTCCTCACGCAGGCCCCGCCGCTGCTTCCCTTCGGACACGCCTCACTCATAATAACTGGAGCAATTTAGACAATACGGCCCCAAAACGCCCTACTTTCCTAGTACATTAAGGGGAAGCTTCCAGGAATCCTTACTGATAGGCTGGATTCCAGCATACACCCCTAATTTTACTTGGCTAGAGAAAACATTTACAAGATTTTGATAGGTTGATTGCAATCGAGGAGGAACCAGCTGAAGAGTTGACTACTTCATTACATAAATAAATCAATCCTCAGAATCAAAGTTTTGCCAACTGCAAAAATGAACATTCCTTTATGAAATAATTAGAGTTTAGCCCGCTAGAGGGAGCAAATAAACCGATGGTAGAGACATCTAACAGTTGAAAACCAAAGTTTATTTTGGTTCACAAGTTCAAGTTCGTTAACATAAGTAGTCTAAAACAGAAAATTGCCTGTCTTTATGTTTATGTTATTATGTAGTAGTTTGACTTCGTGCCACAAATATCCCACAAAATACCGAAGCGTTTATTTAATTTCATTGCTCAAATACGTCTGCCTCGTATCGGTAGATTTATTGGCACGTAAAACAACTCCTGCAGGACTAAATTCAGGCACCTCAGCGTCTCTGAAAACCGTATAAGTAGTTAATGGGACGTAAAACCAATGAAATGGTCATTGCTGTCTTCGTTATTGTATGCTGTGTGGAGGCAATTAGCGTGAAATTTCATCCTGAGTACAGGAAATTTGCAGTTCAGTTTCTCTTGTTTCGTCATTTCCAGTTACCGTGCGATATGCCATGCGGTTAGGGGCGCGCAGCTGTGAGCTTGCATCCGGGAGATAGTGGGTACGTATCCCAGTGTCGGCAGCCCTGAAGATAGTTTGCCGTGGTTTCCCATTTTCACAATAGTCTAATGCCCGGGCTATACGTTAATTAAGACCACGGCCGCTTCCTTACTCCTAGGCATTTCCTATCCCATCATCGCCGTAAGATCTATGCGTGTCGGTGCGACGTAAAGCAAATTGAAGGTAACAGAAGCCATTTCTAATGTTTAATTTACTGGCATGTTAATTTAGTCAATTTTTACTGATGAAAGTTAAGGTAAAATATGCATGCATTAGCAGTTAATTAAATAATGCAACTTCCTCCCTAATATTCGGTCATCAGAGATTTGAAGAAAGGGTTATCTTATTCCGTTCTATTCTGGTATACTCATGGGAGGCAGAAAGTTTTATACTAAGTTACCATTTTTCAAGTAGCTTTAGATCTGTCAATCCTGCGTGAAACTTACCCTGACGAATGGAATCAAACAGCTAGAACTCGTGTTTGTATTGACCATTAGTCATTTAGGTTTAGTAGTATATCTTGCGCAGTTACATAATGTGTTCAGTAGAAATATATAGGTTGATGAAAGTAAACTCATGTCCTGGTGTTGAGGTGGTGCAGGTCGTTTGAGGTACACCCCCTACGAATGTGAGCTGAATTTACCATTTAAACCACGTAAGAGTCCTCCCGTCATTCTAAAATATGTGACAGTACCGGCAATCGAACCTCAGCTACGTAAGATGGCAGCTAAGAATATTAACCATTACGCTACGGAGGTAAACACCGGGTGGTACAGCTGTACTTATTTTTCTCGAACATGTGCAACCTGCTAGGAATTAAATGTCACTTAGTGTCGGTTGCAAAAACGAATGAATTGGTTAGTTAGATGCTCACTGTACAATAAGCTCTAAGGAGAGTTTCAAGAAGGAAGGTTCATTAAAGCATCCATAAGTTAGAGTTGTGATAGCCCTCTTATAAATATTCATTCCTTCATTACATATCACTTCATACACAGTTTGCTATCAATGAGTGCGTAAAGGAATTTCATCTACTAAGATTCAGGTAAACTTATGTACAGCGTACTTTGTAGTGTACTTGAGTATTACCGTAAGTAAAGAAATGTCAATATTGCTATTATTGTGCGTCTACCCCTTAGTCCCGTTTCTTGACATGGGACGGGCATGTGGTAAGGCGAATGTATATGGCACGTTTTAATGGCCGAATGCCCTTCCTGACGCCAACATCACTCGAGGAGCTCATGAAAATGAAATGAATGATGGTCAATAACATTGCGTATGGAGGTGGAATGAAATGAAATGGCGTAAGTCTTTTAGTGCCGGCAGTGTCCGGGGGCAAGTTCGGCTCGCCAGGTGCAGATTTTTTTATTTGATTCCCGTAGGCGACCTGCGCGTCGTGATGAGAATGAAATGATTATGAAGACAACACAAACACCCAGCCCCCGTGCCAGAGAAATTAACCAATGATGGTTAAAATTCCCGACCCTGCCGGGAATCGAACCCGGGACCCCTGTGGCCGAAAGCCTGCACGCTAACCACTTAGCCATGGAACCGGACAGATGAAATGAGTCAGCTGTGGGCTATGAATAGGATCTGTCCGGGCATTTGCCTGCAAGTAAACATGGGAAAACATATAAATTCGTTCTCAGGTCAGCCGAGTGTGGCGCTCGAACCCATCCATCTCCCGAATGCAAAACATGTTCTCGTATTCGTAACCCGTTAACACGCATTGCACTGAGATTACACGGGATTGCAACATACACCTTTAGTTGGGAAAAATCTCCGAAGTTTTAAAATTTTGCTTTACGTAGCACCGACATAGGTAGGTCATAAGGCAACGATGGGGTAGGAAAGGGCTAGAAGTGGGAAGGAAGCGACCGTGGCCTTAAGTAAGGTACAGCTCCAGCATTCACCTGGTGTGAAAATGGGAAACCACGGAATACGATCTTCAGGATTGCTGACAGTAGGATTCGAACCCATACCTCTCGAAAGGAAGTTCACATCGACACGACCCTAACTTCACAGCCAACTTGCTCAGTGACCTAAAGTTTTAGAAAAGAACAAACCAGTTGCACGGAGAGACATAATTCACCACGAAATTTGATTAGTTCTGGCGCACGCATATCGCTTAGGTGTGGCTATCAGAACTTCTATCGCTTCGGTTTCCAAGTGGCCGGATTAGAATTTAAAGTAGATTACTACAAAATCCCACAGCCTTGCTTGGCCCATCTTATCAGTTCACGTATCGACAGCCAAAATGGTGTGACCTCCGTCGTAACAAATCCGAGGTAGTGTACAAATGTTAGGCGAAAATTCAACTCACTTTTACAGCGACATGTGAATCCGTAACGTAAACAAATTCACCAATCACAGCACACTAATAATTCTGGAAAGAATTAGATGGATGGTTGCCTGTGATGCAAAAGTCAACTGATAATAGTATTTCACACCAGGTGATGAGGTAGGTAGGAAAGAAGTTCAGCCGCATTATCATGTAAGATTTGAAGTTTTGGAGGTCTGAGGCTGGACACCGTTAAAATTCAGAGAAGCCACGGTGAGTTGAAGATCCATTCCGGACAGGACTGAAAATGGTTCTTACAGCCTGCAAGCAGGTTCCACCACACATGTTGCAGCGTTCAAGGACGTCTCTCCACCACCGTGCTCAGATTTGCATTAACGAAGGAGGTGGTTATATTGAACACTTGCTCTATTCATGAAAAGGCCATACATAAACCTCTTGTACCTCTGTCAGTAAGAGCTTACTTTACTGCCTTTAGTAGCTCCTCCTCTTCCGCTAATTGCTCATATGCCTATAAAGACCTCAGCTTCCTTTTACTCTCATATGGTACGTCTAGATTGATCCTGACAGTCCAGTCACTAGTGACTAGCGGAAGAGAAAGAGATGTAACTTCGGAGTTATGGAGAGGCCTGAACACTTTGGTGGAGCGTACTTGCCTTAAAACGTTTGTGGAATGTGGTTGACGTGACATTTTGTGGAAAGTGATGTGTGGTACTGACCTACAAACTGTGGAGTGCCTAGGCACTTTGTATTATACCTCTTGTGGTGGCTTGGTGTCTTATATGTTGGTGAGAACTATGGGGTGCTGTATTTCAGGTTTTCCATAATTTATGGTCTGGAACAACAAGCGGGTGCTGCTCAAATGAAAGAATCTGTAAGTCTAGCGTTAGAATCAGTGAACCCAGAATTATACAGGTACAGTATCTACTGGATGTGATATAAAAAGTGCCAATAATAAGAATATGCAAGTTGTGTTGATACACAGAGACAGCGAAGGGTACTTGTCTACATATATATATTGAGCCCAATTGGCTCATAGCATTGTCTTTAAGATGTTATAAATTAAAGATGGCATATAAGGGAATGAACCAAAGTTTCATTATAGGCCGGGTGTGTGGCGCCATTTCGCTTGCCCAGGTTTAAAGATAAGTTCCACGTGTCAGGGTCATTTGATGATGAAATGGGAAGTACTGGAATATTCCGTGAAGTGTGTGATCAAGGTCACCAGTTTTAAGTTGGCAGCACTTTCAGGCAGCGAATAGCAGCGTGGCAAGTTTTGGAATGATGGGGGTAAATTAAAGATGGGTGCCGTACAAATGACCTCCAAAAATAATTAAATCCACCAAGGGATAATATGAAAACAATATTGAACTGTTTTGAGAACAATAATTAAAGACGGCATATTTGCAATAATTTATTGGAATAAATAATTGAAGGCATACGTGACGGGATGAGACATCATTGTTGATGGGGTTCCCCGAGCTCCCTATCCAGGAGCTGGCGTGCATGAAGAGGACGCGTGCCGCTCAGAAGACTCACTCTGCTACGGAAATTTGAACGTGTCGGACGTAACGCGTATGTGGTTCCTGAGGAACCCTAATCTTGAGCATTTCCTAGTCCACTAACTAGTTGTCGATAGGATACTACGGGTCCGATAGACTATGTATTCAATTCAATAACAACCAAAATCTGGTTAAACTCAAGAAGGCGATTTTTACAATATTAACTGAAAAATAGGATCGGAGCGAGATCGATGCAAGGACGCTTTGCAGTGCCACGTGTTAAACTCGCGGAAAGAGCAGAGACAAAGTATTTACTACCAGTGTAAATAAGTGTTTATGTGCTAGAATAATTGAATTATATCTGTGTTTTATATGTGTTTTAGTGTATTAAGAAGTGAAGTCGTGTGAATTCATTAAAGCCACAAGAATGAAGACCATGGTTATGAAGAATGGTATCGGTTCAGGTGCTGAGGCCGCCTGTATGATGGCTTAAGTACATCATGGGGCCGACCTGAAACCATGAGGCCGTGGAGCTGAGTATGGAGCGTCGCCGAATCGATAAGTACCCTGATTCATTATATCTGGCATGTGCATGATTAGCTGTTAACTTGTAAATAAATTAATGCTTGATTATTCGTTTATTTTCTTTTTAAGTACTGTAGCAAGGATAGTTAGATTTTTTAGGTCGTAATTTTATACTGATGCCTAGGGGGGAATAAATATTGTGATATTATAGCGTGTGTTGAAAATGGTCTTCGCGAATGAGGAAATAATGTGTGTGTAAATAATGATCTTCTATTACGTGTGTGAAATATGGTTTTCCTTAGTGCGCGATCTTCTGATAAACACTAGCGTGTATGTGTGTGAATATTTAATGTGATTTAGGAGGCATCAGTAAGGTATTAGTCAGAGGGAGTAGATAGATTAACCTGGCATGTCGCATGAAAAGTTCGTCAAGAAAATTTTTACTGACCAAAGATTCGAACCTTGGTTTTTCCGGCACATTACAGTGGGATTTGGAAATATATGTCATCAGTAAGTAACGTGTATTGTTAACCAGTGAATGAAAATTGTGCTGTAGGGAATAAGTTTCATCCTATAATTTATCCGAGATGTAGTTAGCTAGTGTTGAAGTAGGGCCTCTAAGACACAAAATGCCAACCGCAGGGGTCGAACCAATGAGATTGTGTAGCGCCATATATGTATAAATACCGGCATAGTGATATACGTGTTCCTGATAATGTTGAGTGAGAAATGTAGAATTATACACGTGAAATATGGAACAAATAAGATGCATTGAGAGTGTTATATATAATTAGTTACTGTTCGCACAGAAAGCAAGAATACGCAGGATATTGTGGAGGAACATATGGCTTCATTTAGAGTGGAGAGAGAGAGAATATTAATTGGGTGCGGACAAGTTAAAATGCCGTGTTAATGAAATGAGTCGGGGCGTGAGATAAGGTAGCAGACCGGGTCGGCGTGTTGTGTATTAGAGGGAGCCTGGCAGCTGTGGTAGGGTCTTACAAGTAAAAAATATTACAGTCATTCGTAAGATAATTCTGTTTTGTGGAACATAGGACAGCACATTTAAATTAAAGAATAATAGATATACTTCGTGACAGTTCATTGTGGCGAGTATGATGATAGGTCACTGTAATGATGCCATACTGAGGGTCGGAGTTCGATGCCCGGCCGAGTCAGTGAATAATGATTTTCCCTGTGACTATATGATTGGAATTATGTTGTGTTTGTTCATGTTATATGTTCTTCAGTGTGTGAGCAATGCAAATTCTGATTTGCAGTTGTAATATTTCTTGCGATGTTGAATTCAGTTCACGTGGTTGTTTGTACTTGTGACAATGAGGTTCTATCCCATTGTTTGTAGAATCAGTGTAGGTTAAGGTGCATTCATCATTGCAGTGTAGGTTTCTTGCTACAGGGTAGGCATATGTTTTGTGTATGATAAACAGCTAATTAAGCATATGCGGGATATTTATAATTTTGAATGAATCGGTGAATTAATTTAATTTATTTATGTCAGGGTTACTTTCGATTTCGCGCGTGCGTTCCATATTATCAGCATTTATATGAGTGGAGGATGGTATTGAGAAAGAATAAGTAAAATAGTTCGGACTCAAATAATAATAGGGATTATTTTATATAAATTTTTGAGATGAATAATTTAATGATATATAAAAAATTGGATTAAAGTACCAAATCTTACAAACGTAATTGGATAAATTTATGATTTAGAGGTAACAACTATAATGACATGATAACCACGAAATTAGTGAAATATAATGAATTTAATGAATTTAATTAATCAAAATGATGAGTTCATGAATTACACGGCGGATGTTGTGCTTAATGAATTTACATAGCCTCATACATTTCAGAATGGAGGGTTGTAATCAAGTAAATAATTTGATAATTAGTAATTCTAATTACAAGGTTTATAATATAGTGATGAAGTAATTTGAAGGTATGGAGAGTAAATACGAATTTATTTATTCAAAGAATGAATGGAAGAAATTTTGGTTGTATATTAACATTTCAAAGGTTACTCTGACGAATTAACGAAGGTTATGATGGTAAATTATTATGATATTTTTTTTATTATTGGAAAATTTGAAATATGGTGATAACCAACTATGAGTGGAATGGAATTGAATTAAAATTGGAGGTACTGGAGTAGAGTTGGTAAATAAGATGAGGAAATAGTAATCAAAATTGAATAATGTGTTTGGAAGAAGATTTGAAATTTATGAGTCATGATGTTGATACTTTTAGTCGGAGTTGACAAAGGTTATAAACAATATTTGGTCCGAAGAGTTTATTGATGTGTATAGGGGTATTTGCTTTGCCAAAGTTTAGTTTTTCAATAAATTTGTATTCGTAAAGGTTCTCATTTAGATTTTTATTTAATTATTTTATTTTCTTCTCTTTTATCCTTCCTGCATAATTAATTTAAGGTTAGTTTATAATATTCGAAGATGTCTCTGTGGGTAGTACCCAGTCAGCGACCCTGTGATGTCTCAAGCCGGTGCCACATTTCAAAGGCAGGAAGGGTAAAGTGTTGAGTTGTCGCCCGTGACGTGGGGCACGATTGTGTGTTTACCCATTAAGTGGAACCAAGTTGATCATGGTGATGATAGAAATTTTGGAAATTTTTTGGAAAAATCCTAAATTTCGGGTTTCACGATTTTTGTTAGATATTTTATGAGTGACATGTAAATGTAGACTATTTTGCGAAACTGAATGAGACCTGATCGTGAGTACCATTGTTATGGACATAGGCTCATGACAGTCACTTAATAGAAATGCCCAAAAGAATAGAGGGATTGTGTTAAATCCAAACGAGGTTAAAAATGTCTGGTTTATTTTTCAAATAAATTCAGCCAGGGGCAATAGTTTAAGAATAATCGTAGATTTTCGTGGAAGGATGAGATGACCTCGGTCTCAAGTTGTGGAAAATGGCAGTAACAAATGTTATGGTGTCAGTTTACGACGATATGGGCCATTGTTTCGGTCGTATCCGCCGTAATGCTGAGGGCATGTGTTTGTATACTGGCATGTACTGCATGTGAAGTACTTAATAATTCGAAAGCCCAATAGTAGTATCGCGGTATTCGGTGGTTCAATGTTAAATTTCTTGGGGCTGTGTTAATTAGTGGTTTGCGAATTTATTCCGGGTTTTGCTTTCTTTGTATAAAACTTTGGCAAAATGTAGATGAAATAGGGACAGCTTCTAGATGGCAATGTTTTAGGCCAAATTTTTGATTGATATTATCCACGTAACGTAAAGCAAAGAAGCTGGAATTAAATTATATGATAGCAATTATGGAAATTTGAACTTATTCTTTCTCATATCCACGGCACTTGGTCAGAGGGAAGGCCCGTTTTCTCAGAAAGATAATATGGTAGATGTGGAGGTGGTGAAGGTTCTTATGACCGAACTCTTGAATGAACTGAGGGAGGACATGAATGAACGATTTAGGGAAGTTAAGGAGAGTGCGAATGAACAATTTCAAGGTGTTAACCAACAATTTCAAGGTGTCAATGAACAATTTAAAGAAGTTAAGGAGAGTGCGAATGAACAATTTAAAGAAGTTAAGGAGAGTGCGAATGAACAATTTCAAGGTGTCAATGAACAATTTAAAGAAGTTAAGGATGGTGTCAATGAACAATTTAAAGAAGTTAGGGACCAGATGGTCAGTATCAAGGATCAGCTATCGACAGAGATAACTATAGTTAGAGAGGGCTGTGATAGGAATGCTCAAAGATTAGAGAAGCAGATAGAAGAGGTCCGAATGGAAGCAGTAACCCGCAGTGACAAATTGGAAGAAAAGATAGATCAGGTCGCTTTAACAGTATCGCAAGTAGATGCCAGGTTGTCGGAGAAACTGAGTCAAGTCGAAATAAACGTCGAGGGTCAACAGAAAGCCGTAAATTCGATCAAGGATAAGATGGTTGATATCGAGGAAGCTATCGTATTGACAGACGCCAAAGTCACCAAGCCACAAATAGAAACACATGAATCGTTTGTCAAGACTGCCGAGGGATTTAATGACCGGTTGTTGCAATTAAGAGATAATGTCCATGGAGAAGTTAAGAAGGTAGAAGACCAACTGAAAGAAGAGATGGCTGAAAGTAGGAAGGAACTCTTGGAGGAAATAAGTGGAAGTGCCAACGGAAAATATGCCTGTGAAGACTTAATGGAATTTAGAGAGAAGTTCAAGGAATTAGTTGAGCTGTTAAAGGAAAATGAGCGTCTTAAGGAAGAAAATTTGAGTTTAAAATCTGGATTTGTTAAGAAAATAATGTAAAGACAATGATATGTTTGGAAGATGTATGGTTGGAAAAATCCCTTGTCAGTAATTTTTCCAAAAAGAAAGTGGGGGAAAGATGAGCCCAATTGGCTCATAGCATTGTCTTTAAGATATTATAAATTAAAGATGGCATATAAGGGAATGAACCAAAGTTTCATTATAGGCCGGGTGTGTGGCGCCATTTCGCTTGCCCAGGTTTAGATAAGTTCCACGTGTCAGGGTCATTTGATGATGAAATGGGAAGTACTGGAATATTCCGTGAAGTGTGTGATCAAGGTCACCAGTTTTAAGTTGGCAGCACTTTCGGGCAGCGAATAGCAGCGTGGCAAGTTTTGGAATGATGGGGGTAAATTAAAGATGGGTGCCGTACAAATGACCTCCAAAAATAATTAAATCCACCAAGGGATAATGTGAAAACAATATTGAACTGTTTTGAGAACAATAATTAAAGACGGCATATTTGCAATAATTTATTGGAATAAATAATTGAAGGCATACGTGACGGGATGAGACATCATTGTTGATGGGGTTCCCCGAGCTCCCTATCCAGGAGCTGGCGTGCATGAAGAGGACGCGTGCCGCTCAGAAGACTCACTCTGCTACGGAAATTTGAACGTGTCGGACGTAACGCGTATGTGGTTCATGAGGAACCCTAATCTTGAGCATTTCCTAGTCCACTAACTAGTTGTCGATAGGATACTACGGGTCCGATAGACTATGTATTCAATTCAATAACAACCAAAATCTGGTTAAACTCAAGAAGGCGATTTTTACAATATTAACTGAAAAATAGGATCGGAGCGAGATCGATGCAAGGACGCTTTGCAGTGCCACGTGTTAAACTCGCGGAAAGAGCAGAGACAAAGTATTTACTACCAGTGTAAATAAGTGTTTATGTGCTAGAATAATTGAATTATATCTGTGTTTTATATGTGTTTTAGTGTATTAAGAAGTGAAGTCGTGTGAATTCATTAAAGCCACAAGAATGAAGACCATGGTTATGAAGAATGGTATCGGTTCAGGTGCTGAGGCCGCCTGTATGATGGCTTAAGTACATCATGGGGCCGACCTGAAACCATGAGGCCGTGGAGCTGAGTATGGAGCGTCGCCGAATCGATAAGTACCCTGATTCATTATATCTGGCATGTGCATGATTAGCTGTTAACTTGTAAATAAATTAATGCATGATTTTTCGTTTATTTTCTTTTTAAGTACTGTAGCAAGGATAGTTAGATTTTTTTAGGTCGTAATTTTATACTGATGCCTAGGGGGGAATAAATATTGTGATATTATAGCGTGTGTTGAAAATGGTCTTCGCGAATGAGGAAATAATGTGTGTGTAAATAATGATCTTCTATTACGTGTGTGAAATATGGTTTTCCTTAGTGCGCGATCTTCTGATAAACACTAGCGTGTATGTGTGTGAATATTTAATGTGATTTAGGAGGCATCAGTAAGGTATTAGTCAGAGGGAGTAGATAGATTAACCTGGCATGTCGCATGAAAAGTTCGTCAAGAAAATTTTTACTGACCAAAGATTCGAACCTTGGTTTTTCCGGCACATTACAGTGGGATTTGGAAATATATGTCATCAGTAAGTAACGTGTATTGTTAACCAGTGAATGAAAATTGTGCTGTAGGGAATAAGTTTCATCCTATAATTTATCCGAGATGTAGTTAGCTAGTGTTGAAGTAGGGCCTCTAAGACACAAAATGCCAACCGCAGGGGTCGAACCAATGAGATTGTGTAGCGCCATATATGTATAAATACCGGCATAGTGATATACGTGTTCCTGATAATGTTGAGTGAGAAATGTAGAATTATACACGTGAAATATGGAACAAATAAGATGCATTGAGAGTGTTATATATAATTAGTTACTGTTCGCACAGAAAGCAAGAATACGCAGGATATTGTGGAGAAACATATGGCTTCATTTAGAGTGGAGAGAGAGAGAATATTAATTGGGTGCGGACAAGTTAAAATGCCGTGTTAATGAAATGAGTCGGGGCGTGAGATAAGGTAGCAGACCGGGTCGGCGTGTTGTGTATTAGAGGGAGCCTGGCAGCTGTGGTAGGGTCTTACAAGTAAAAAATATTACAGTCATTCGTAAGATAATTCTGTTTTGTGGAACATAGGACAGCACATTTAAATTAAAGAATAATAGATATACTTCGTGACAGTTCATTGTGGCGAGTATGATGATAGGTCACTGTAATGATGCCATACTGAGGGTCAGAGTTCGATGCCCGGCCGAGTCAGTAAATAATGATTTTCCCTGTGACTATATGATTGGAATTATGTTGTGTTTGTTCATGTTATATGTTCTTCAGTGTGTGAGCAATGCAAATTCTGATTTGCAGTTGTAATATTTCTTGCGATGTTGAATTCAGTTCACGTGGTTGTTTGTACTTGTGACAATGAGGTTCTATCCCATTGTTTGTAGAATCAGTGTAGGTTAAGGTGCATTCATCATTGCAGTGTAGGTTTCTTGCTACAGGGTAGGCATATGTTTTGTGTATGATAAACAGCTAATTAAGCATATGCGGGATATTTATAATTTTGAATGAATCGGTGAATTAATTTAATTTATTTATGTCAGGGTTACTTTCGATTTCGCGCGTGCGTTCCATATTATCAGCATTTATATGAGTGGAGGATGGTATTGAGAAAGAATAAGTAAAATAGTTCGGACTCAAATAATAATAGGGATTATTTTATATAAATTTTTGAGATGAATAATTTAATGATATATCAAAAATTGGATTAAAGTACCAAATCTTACAAACGTAATTGGATAAATTTATGATTTAGAGGTAACAACTATAATGACATGATAACCACGAAATTAGTGAAATATAATGAATTTAATGAATTTAATTAATCAAAATGATGAGTTCATGAATTACACGGCGGATGTTGTGCTTAATGAATTTACATAGCCTCATACATTTCAGAATGGAGGGTTGTAATCAAGTAAATAATTTGATAATTAGTAATTGTAATTACAAAGTTTATAATATAGTGATGAAGTAATTTGAAGGTATGGAGAGTAAATACGAATTTATTTATTCAAAGAATGAATGGAAGAAATTTTGGTTGTATATTAACATTTCAAAGGTTACTCTGACGAATTAACGAAGGTTATGATGGTAAATTATTATGATATTTTTTTTATTATTGGAAAATTTGAAATATGGTGATAACCAACTATGAGTGGAATGGAATTGAATTAAAATTGGAGGTACTGGAGTAGAGTTGGTAAATAAGATGAGGAAATAGTAATCAAAATTGAATAATGTGTTTGGAAGAAGATTTGAAATTTATGAGTCATGATGTTGATACTTTTAGTCGGAGTTGACAAAGGTTATAAGCAATATTTGGTCCGAAGAGTTTATTGATGTGTATAGGGGTATTTGCTTTGCCAAAGTTTAGTTTTTCAATAAATTTGTATTCGTAAAGGTTCTCATTCAGATTTTTATTTAATTATTTTATTTTCTTCTCTTTTATCCTTCCTGCATAATTAATTTAAGGTTAGTTTATAATATTCGAAGATGTCTCTGTGGGTAGTACCCAGTCAGCGACCCTGTGATGTCTCAAGCCGGTGCCACATTTCAAAGGCAGGAAGGGTAAAGGGTTGAATATGTATATATGCTTTGTAATTAGTGTCCATCGCGCTGACTGCAGATGGTAGCTTGGTCTTCGCTTTGCATTTCCCGCTGTTTTGTTGTTGCTGGATAGTTGTGAAAATATGGGGGCTTCCAGCAGTATTTTGTGAGGGTATTTTATATATATATTGGTGTGTTGATGAGGTGCTGTTGGACTTTTATTATTCAGAATACAGTTAGCCTCGGGAGGTCAACTAAGTGGAGAGGTGTTCCATTCCCACCTCAGCTATCCTCGAAGTGGTTTCCCGTGGTTTCCTACTTCTCTTCCAGGCAAATACCGGGATGGTACCTAACTTAACGCTACGGCCACTTCTTCCCTCTCCCTTGTCTATCCCTTCCGATCTCTCTATACCCCCACAAGGTCACTCTTGAGCATAGCGGGAGATGAACTGATGCTACCTGGGAGTGGCACTGGACCCCCTCTGCACTTGTATCCCCTGACAAAAAGTCTCTCGCTCCAGGACACTGCACTTGAGATGGTAAAGGTGGGAATCCTCGCTGAGTCCGTGGGGAAAACAGACCCTGAATGTAAACGGATTAAGAAAGAAAGAGTATATAGTATTGTTCGGTAAATAAATGGCTAATGGCCTCTGAAGAGGCCTCGTGCAGGTCTTTCGAGTTGATGACGTATAGGCGACCAGCACGTCTGTGAGGACGGGAGCCCTGTCTATGATGAGTTCTGACGATGAAGAAGGTACATCGCCCAGTCCCCAAGCCATTGGAATGAAACAATGAAAAATAAAATCAGAGACCTGGCCGGGAAGCGAACACGGGAACCTCTGGACCAAAGGCTATCCATGAACTATGTCATTTAATTAATTAAATTAGTGGACTCACTCTATTTTAGTTACGACTAGCTGATGTATCCGTGCTTCGCTACGGGATTCTCAGAAAGACTGTCTTTGTGGTTTTCTTAACTACAGTTAACTTAGGCCATTACAAAAACGTCAGTAGGAATGTAGGGATTAAAAGCAATGATATCATATAAAATACTTGCTCAAATGAAAAACCGCACATTTTCTCACTTTTAACGAACAGTACTACGATGCCGATCTAATAGTCCAAAGTTCCAGTCCTGGAATGACCAGACCGCAGACAGCCGTGAACACTCCTCTGCCATGTTCCGTTAAATATACACACTGCTCATTCCAATCAGTGCCTCAGGGTAGGGATTGAATACCTGGAATGGAATGATGAACCAGTTTGTTACGTACCAGTAGTATCAGAAGAATCAGAGAATTGGCATGCTTAAGAAGAAAGTTATCTAACTTCCAAGCTACTTCCCGCCAATATTCAGGCAGGCTGTTATAGGCCTACTCGGTACGACCGGGCGAGTTGGCCGTGCGGTTAGGGGCGCGCAGCTGTGAGTTTGCGTTCGGGAGGTAGTGGGTTCGAAAACCACTGTCGACAGCCCTGAAGATGGTTTTCCGTGGTCTTCCATTTTCACACCCGGCAAATGTAGGGGCTGTACCGTAATTAACGTCAGGGTCGCTTCTTTCCACTCCTAGCCCTTTCCTATCCCATCGTCGCCATAATACCTATCTGTGTCGGTGCGTCTTAAGCAAATGTTTTATCAAATACTTGGTATACAGCAGTAATCCCGTCCATTGAACATGACTGGCAACAGAAGACACAACGCTCATCACAACAAACAATGGTCAATGTAATGTTATTGTTGATTAATGTTATGTGCTTTCGATATTGTAGGCCTTCACATTTAGTTTTCTTCCGACTCTGAAATACCACTATTATCATAGTCGGTGCATTAAAACTGAACAAAACAAAAATGACCGGAAATTGTGTTCTCTATAACTTGTGTTATGTAGTAATTTTGATAGGACCAATGACATAGGTATTTAAAAATTACATTTTAGGCGCCTTCCCCTAAACTACAGTTTCATCCAGGGCGAATACAATTGTTTATAGTTTAGACTGTAGTTTCTTATTCCCCGATTCTATATACCGATTTTCATTAAATTTTGTTTACCTATTTTCTCGTGGCTCGGTGTTCATATGGACTTAGCAACAAAAATACAAATTCATGAATATCTGTGTTATCATAGCCAGTGCGGTAAAAATGTATAAGACATAAATGGTTGGAAATTTAATTTTATATAACTTTGGTTATGTATTATTTATCGATACGACCACTAATAATGTAAATATTTGAGAATTAAATGTTAGGCCTCCCACTAAACTACCATTTCACTCAGCGTTAATTAAATGATTTATAGCCTTATATTGTAGTGGCTCATTCTCCGACTTCGCATACCAATTTTCATTGAGATAGGACCACTAATAATGCAAATATTTAAGAATTAAATTTTAGGCCTTCCCCTAAACTACCATTTCACTCAGCGTGTATAAAATTATTTATAGCCTAGATTATAGCGACTTACTGCCAGCCTTTGTATACCAGTTTTTGACAAGATAGGACCACTAATAAAATAAATATTTGAAAATAAAATTCTTGCCTTCCCCTAAACTACCATTTCAATCAGCGTGAATAAAATTATTTATAGCCTAGATTGTAGCGACAAATTCCCCGACTTTGCATACTGATTTTCATTAAATTCTTTTTAGCCGTTTTCTAGTGATGCGTGTACATGCAGACAGACAGACAGACAGACAGACAGACAGAAATTACGGAAACGTAAAAAGTGCATTTTCTTGTTACTGTGGACATGACCGATACAGAAATACCATTCTTTTCAAATTCTGAGCAATATACAGACAAAACTCTTATTTTATATATATAGGTTGTGATAATGAGATTCTGGCTGTGTTGTTGTTTGTTTTTAAAAGGTGCTTATCAGCTAGGTCATTGGCTCGATCCTGGCTGTGTATTGTTAAATATGCGTTTCATCTAAGAAATCATTACCGAACGGCTTAGCCGTGCGGTTAGGGTCGCACAGTTGTGAGCCTGAATTCGGGAGGTAGTGGGTACGAATCCAAAAGTCGGCAGCCTTGAATATGATTTTGCGCGTTTTCCCACTTTAAAACCAGATTTAAACAAACAAACGTGGGCCACAATGTGGTGATACACTCTTTTCCCTGCTCGAAATGCGTTAACGACTCTCGTTAACTGTTAAAATTGAAGCCTGTGCATAAAATAATTCACATCTCCAACTTCATTTGTTGTATTGTTGATTGCGAAAGGATGTTCAGAATAATGGATGTTAGGACTTTCAACACAACAGTCTTGTCAGGAAGACAAAGGTATGCAAACGTGCACAATGTTCAGTGAGCGCTCAGTGCTGCGTGCGTGCAGGACCACAGGAGATTACTTCTGGCGGAGATATTGTGGCCGCAGCTGTTGTGGCCTCGAAAAGTCAGAGGTGACTCGAGCGTTCTTCTGTTTACGTTTATAAAATACTAATTCATGTTGTTTGTTTTATGTCCCACTAACTTATTTTGCGCTTTTCGGAGACGCCGTAGTGCCGGAATGTTGTCCCTCAGGATATAGTTTACTTGCCAGTAAATCTATTGACACGGGGCTGTAAGACGGTGAGTTCGAGCCCAACTGTCAGCAGCCCTGAAGTTTGCCGTGGTTTCCCATTTTCATAGAAGGCAGATCCTGCGGTTGTACATTAATTAAGACCACGGCCGCTTCGTTCCCACACCTAGGTCCTTCCTATCCCATCGTCGCCATAAGACCTATGTGTGTCGGTGCGACGTAAAGTAAGTTGTAAAAAAGAAAAAAAGACATGAGTCTGGTTTATTTCAGTACCTTCAAAGACCACCGGACTGAGTCCTGATTGAACCCGCGACTTGAGCTCAGAAGGCAACGCTCCACCACCTGAGCTACTAAGACCGGCTTTGTGTACACGGATTTGACATTAACGACATTGGGAAATGACTGGGAGAAAGTATATTCCTTTACGTAAGAGGATGGCAAGGCGATTCCACGTAACTATGTTGTGACCCTACACCAGAGTTGTAGAGATTCCGCTTTCAACTTGCCCATGCTTCCTTGGAGAAAAGGCAGGAAGGCAGGAAGGCAGGCAGGCAGACAAGCTGGTCTCACGTAAACAATAGTACATCCAGGCTGCTGCACTCCTCTGCAGGTCCAGCACAGCCAAACTTGGGCAGGCTACATGCACTTGGCTTGCCTGCTTTCGTTCTTTATTCTTCCTGCTTTGCTACAAAATATCAACACTGACTTTGCCAGGTAAAATAAATCTTCTATCTTCACTGCTGTTCTGAGAAAGTGAAACAGTCAGAAGCAATTGTCTGAAACACGTCAAAGTCATAGGGCGTGTAAAACAGTGGAACCGTAATATGTGGTGTAAATTGCACAGATATGGCGTGCACGTAGGCCCAACAGTGCCCACCTGTGTGTGAGCGACCAGGTCGCTGTTACGCAATGCTCAGTTGGTGCGGAGCCGATATACGAAGTGGAAACCTGTACCCATGTGGAACTATGACTCGCCGACATCACAGGGTGGAATATCAGCATGTGAGTGCGTTCGAACGGGGCAGAATGATTGGCCTCCCTGAGGTGGGTCTGTCGTTCCGTGATATTTCGGCTCGTACAGGGCAAGCTGCTTCAAGAGTGAGATGTAGGTGGAACTAGTGGGGAGAAGAGGGTCGCACACAGCACCGACAGGGTATGGACGACACAATGTGACCACAGCGCGAGATGACCTTCATCATGTCCAGTTGGCCGTAACGGTCAGACCATCTTAATCCACAGTGTTCGCTGGACGTTGGAGCACTGCAATAGGTGTGGACATGTCTGCATCGATGGTTCGAGGCCGCGCCGTCTTCTGAGGGCTGGGCTAGTGGAACGCATGCCATTTCGTCGGCTTCCATTGACCAGTAACCACCAACTTCGCTAACTGCACTGGGCACGAAAATACCGACACTAGCGTGCCGAGTGGCAAAACGTAGTGTTTTCAGACGAGCCCCATTTCAATTTGTCCTACAGTGATGGCGGCATTGCGAAAAAAAACGCCATGTGTGGTGGTTTGGGGCGCCATTGCCTAAAACATGCTATCTCGTCTCCTACGTGTTGAGGGCAATCTGTACTGCTACCGCTTCATCGGGGAGGTTTTACAGTCCGAGGCACGGCCCCTCCTGCACGCCATTCCATACGCCATATTCAGGAACATGCTCGGCCGCATTTGGCAAGGAAAGTGCAAGCCTTCTTCGAAAAACGACGAGTACCACTGCTTCCCTGGCCTGCTCGTTCACCTGACATGTGCCCATCGAACATGCCTGGGACATGGTCTGTCAGCAACTTGTTCGTTCAGGTCTTCCTGCAGCCACTATTGATGATTTGTTCACGCACCTACAAACCACGTGGGAAGTACTCCTTCGCAGCAGAATATTCAGGCGCTCTTTCATTCCATGCCACGACGTGTAGCGTGACGGCGCTCGCCGCACTGAAATTCCACAGTCGCCGTGAATATACAGGTCTGTAATTGTGATCATTTTGCCTTGTCTTATCCTTAACCTGTGGAATAAATTGCATAGTGATCACAGCTTTGGGACTTAGTGTTGCCTTCTCACAAGCCTGTGTTATCGTAGGGTTCATACTTTTGGGACTTTCAGTAATGTGTTAACAACGTACTGGGAAAATGTAACAACACTCATCTTCAGGATTTACCAGAGTAGAGTTTGGAATTATTCATTACTCGATTTATCCGCATCATTTTGCTCAATTTACAGATTTAACTAGGCACCTGCTTAGAGTAAATGTATTTTTTTAATTCGACAGTTCAGCAAATCGGAGGTTAATCGAAAATACTGTATACAATTCTGCGTGGGATTATTAGAGACTCAACAGTCTGTCATTGATTAACAATTCACCCGCCTGACTCGGCAATGTTTCTCGTACGCGGAGGCCATAGGCCAATTGAAATTACTTCAGTATTGACAGCTCGGGTGAATGGGGTTCAGCGTAGCACAGCAATGCTTGAATTGTTTTCACTCGTTCCATACGATCCACAATGGTTACATCGAATATACTGTTTCTTCCATCACTCACTTCTTCACAATAATTACTCACTTTTGGTTTTCAGGCAGGGGTTAGATACTATTCCCGGAACTGAAGTCATATTGCTAGTACCATTTAATATGTTTTCTTCTACTCATGAACTGAACGAATATTAGAAGGAAACCTCTTTTTTCAGTGTAGTTGCGCCATTATTTTGTTAGTTCATTGCGGTAAATAAGAAACTTGTCATGATTTCAAGGATATTTTTTTTTGCTAGTTGCTTTACATCGCACCGACACAGATAGGTCTTATGGCGACGATGGGACAGGGAAGGGCTAGGAGTAGGAAGGAAGCGGCCATGGCCTTAATTAAGGTACAGCCCCAGCATTTGCATGGTGTGAAAATGGGAAACCACGGAAAACCATCTTCAGGGCTCCCGAGAATGGGGTTCGAACCCACTATCTCCCGTATACTGGATACTGGCCACACTTAAACGACTTCAGCTATCGAGCTCGGTGATTTCAAGGATATGATTGGGTTTCATTTCCAATAGAGAATTTGCCTAATTGAAAGCAAATGAAACTCAGAGAGATTAAATGAACGAACTGATAATTTTTCTAACAAGATAATACCCTTCTCGGTATATACACTTGCTTTTTCTCAGTATTTCCCTTACTTCCAGAAGGAGTAAAATGGCGTATGGCGTTTAGTGCCGTGAATGACCAAGGACAAGTTCGGTTCACCAAATGCAGGTCTTTCGATTTGACTCCCGCAGGCGACCTGCGTGTCGTGATGAGGATTAAATTATGATGAAGGCGACACATATACCCAGCCCCCGTTCCAGCGGAATTAACCAATTATGGTTAAAATTCCCGGCCCTGCCGGGAACCGAACTCAGGCCCCATGTAACTGAAGGCCAGCACGCTAACTATTTAGCCATGGAGCAGGACCCAGAAGCAGTGTTATAAATGGACATTTAATTATTGTACAGGGTGCCAGGAATTGTTCTCCGTAGCGCCAACGTGCTGCTGCGCGAGGTAGCATCAGCAGTTAAGTTGGCAGCACGACTGCTGCCGCTTGTATTAAAACAAAACAAACAGTAAACTTTGTACTAACCACAGCAATTCATAAAAGATGCTGGAAGTGTTGTCCTTATGTTCGAAGACAGACCTCAACACGTCTACACATATTGTCGAAGACTTTCACTAAAGTTTCTGTCCGACTTGTTGGCTGAATGGTCAGCGTACTGGCCTTCGGTTCAGAGGGTCCCGGGTTCGATTCCCGGCCGGGTTGGTGATTTTAACCTTCATTGCTTAATTCCAATGGCCCGGGGGCTGGGTGTTTGTGCTGTCCTCAACATCCCTGCAACTCACACACCACACATAACACTGTCCTCCACCACAATAACACGCAGTTACCTACACATGGCAGATGCCGCCCACCCTCATCGGAGGGTCTTCCTTACAAGGGCTGCACTCGGCTACAAATAGCCACACGAAATTATTATTATACTAAAGTTTCTTGCGTAATGGACTACACATAATTAATGATATTCAGTTTAAGTTCATCAATCGTTTTCGATTTAGTCTTTTACACCTCAGATTTTTCCGCACCCAAAGGAAATAATCTGGTGGGATTAAATCGGAAGACCGTAGTGGCCAGTTATTATTCAGAGACTTTCAGTTATTGTTCTGTCCCAAAAAATGGATTATGTGCTGTAGCATTGTCTTGTGGAAAGAAAGAACATTCAATTTCGTCTTCATTCAACTTAGCAATAAACTTGTAAATTGTCTCTGAGCAGTAGACATCAGAATTCACTGAACTGTCAAAGAGGATTGGCCCTGTTACGCGTGCTCGTGATGTGGCAACCCATACGCCAATTTTCTGTTAATGCAATGGTGTTTTTCTTAGTGCTCTGGGATTGTCTGAAGACTAGATTCGTGAATTTTGAGAATTTACACAGTCGGATAAGTGAAACAATGCTTCATCTAAAACAAGAACATTTTATTTAAAACGTCAAGTCCATGTCGATTTATGAATCTTTGGAACCATTCACAGTACAGCACTCTTTTTTCGTAATAAGTTTCTTGTAATTCATGAACCACGGTAACTTTATAAGGGAAAAACAGAAGCTGTCTCTTACAGCTTTATGAGCTGTCCACTTGGAGATTCCTGTTTCTTGAGCTAATTTGCGTTTTGATTTACTTTGACTTCGCAGCATTATATTGGAAATTTCATCATCTTTTTCGTCTGTTAAAAGTGTAAGCCTGTCTGTTCCCTGTACATCGTGAACTGAGCCGGCCGCACGAAATTTACTTACCAAATCCCAAACGGTATCCCTGTTTGGACACTTTGAATTAGGAAACCGCGCCTGAAATTTTAGTTTTACATTTTATGTGAACCAACGTATTCACCAGGCGAGTTGGCCGTGCAGCTGTGAACTTGCATCCGGGAGATAGTGGGTTCGAATCCCACTGTCGTCAGCCCTGAAGACGGTTTTCCGTTGTTTCCCATTTTTACACCTGCCTGTACCTCAATTAAGGCCACGGCCGCTTCCTTCCAACTCGTAGACCTTTCCTATCCCATCGTCGCCATAAGAACTATCTGTGTCGGTGCGACGTAAAACTAATAGCAAAAAAACCTATTGCACCAAAATAGCTCTCTCTTCAGTAGTATACATTTCCGGCTGTATCCTCTTGCACTATTGTACAGTAATAATGTATCTGAACGTTCTCTCACTGCAATACACACTGACGATTTCGACAGCTCACACGTGTGGTCTTCCCTGTACTGCTACCCTGTTGACCTTGGCCTGTCGGCGAGTGAGGGTGACAGATAAGACACCGTGCTGGCAACTGAACTGCACATGCTACCTTACGCAGCAGCACGTAGGCACTGCGGAGAACATTCTCTGGCGCCCGTTGCATGTATGTATGCTGGGTATTCAGTCCGAAGGCTGGTCTGATCCTCCACAGCTCCACCAACAGCTCTCATAAATAGCCTAGGTGTTGCTAAAGGGGCATACTAGGGAAATGAAGAGTGGAATAGTTCCCGTTGCCTCCCTCACTGGGCCAGAATGTGCTATTACATATCAGCCTGCTAAGCCCACTGAAATACATGTACAATCAACCTATGAGCGATATTTTCAAACCATTCATAACAGGGTCTGGATGCATAAGAAATGGTGTTACTAGTATCGCTTGTACCTCAGCCACGTTCATATTGTCAAAGCCAAGGATGAGACTGAGACAGATCTATGAAATTAACAAATTAACAGTGTTAACACTACATCTCGCCAGCAAAGGCATTACTGATATACATGAAGATAATATTTCATCAATGATTTACTTCGGAATGGCTCTCATGCACTGCCTGTTTCGCCATCCGTCCTCGGAGGGAGGTGCGAAAATAATCAAATAAGAGAATTTTAGGTGTATCAAATGTACGAATTTGTGTGTATACTGCACATTTTTACTAATATTGCTGAATGTATGCACACTTAAACGAAGTATGGATTATTATCTTGAAAATAAGTAATCGTAGAAGAAATAGAATAGGTAGCCGTAAATCTAAAGGTCATTTATAGAGTTTATTAGAATACAAATTGTTTAGACTTGACGTACTTGATGTAATTTCTATCCCACCTCTGATATACGTAGAGCTTCCACAACAGAACGCCATCACACTCGATCCTTCGCCTCTACCTGGTTTCACGAAGATCAACCACCAAGAGCTACAATTCAATAGTCCTACGCCAATTTGATCAGCCGCGGCGTCTTCTTCCTTGACAGTTCTTGCCGAGAACCTGCCGCGGAGTATGGAGCACTCCCCTGAAAGTATGTCCGACAATTTGCCACTTACGTGCCTTAATATGGATATATACCAGTTTTCGTTGTGTTCTCTCCCGCATTTCTTCCTTTGAAATGACCTCAGACCAATATTTTCCCAGACTGGTTCACAGACAGGGATTGATAAATGTCTGCAAACTCTTGGTTATCCTTCCTTTGGCTTTCCGTCTCTCGCACTCGTAGAAGATTACAGATTTCAGTCGTTATCCAGATGTAACTGGATAAAGTCTCCCTTGATTTCCTTAATTCGGTATAGGATGTATTTGTCTGTTCACTGTCCATCACATTATTTTCCAAATAAAGAATAGGCCTTTGTCTGCCTTTTTCATTCCTTCTCGAAGAGTCGGTTTGTTTTACTTGCTTCATAGATGAGGATCGAAACACTGTGCCCAATATCTTCATCTACTGACCATTGTGAAGTCTACCTAATGTCTAATTTGATGGCGATGTCTGTACTGGTATGTTCGTGACATATTGTGAACTATGGCTTTACACTCTATGTGGTTGCGTCGTAACGATTACAGTGGTACACTATTTATAGTGGAATATTTTGTAACTTCTAGGTGAATTTTAAAGTGACTGTAACGTAAGGGAATATTTTCCACAAATTTCGTATTCATTTCTTTGCGATCGCTTTAATTACCACGTTACACGACTCGTATGCCATTTTAAACTGTCAGGTATTTTATTTCTCGTTTTAATTTTACTCCCTTGTCATATTACTGTAAGCATTGCCGTAGGGCTATCTCCCAGTTTTAAACTATTTGTTACTACCACCACTACTACTAATAATAATATTAATACTGTAATAATAACAATAATCGGTACTACTTTGGAACTTACCTTGAACTGATATGAGGAACCACGAAGAAAATCCATCTGGAACTGTATCACTCAAACCAATCTTCAATTTATAGCAGAGCTTGTCATCGAACCCAAGACAACCAAACAGGAAGCTACTGTAAAATGCTAACCGTAGATAATGTTGGCGCTCTGTCAAATACTTTTGAGTATTCACTGCATTAGGAGATAATTAAGGATACATTTGCGGTATTAGTCAAAGATTTTTAGGAGGTGAGTATTTAGGGTGTTTGTCAGGTAAGTCATGTATGTTCAAATAGCACCACTTACTGTAAAGTGCCTGGCTGAGTGGCTCAGACGGTTGAGGCACTGGCCTTCTGACCCCAACTTGGCAGGTTCGAACCAGGCTCAGTACGGTGATATTTGAAGGTGCTCAAATATGTCAGCCTCGCTTTGGTAGATTTACTGGCACGTAAAAGAACTCCTGCGGGACAAAATTCCAGCAGCTCGGCGTCTCCGAAAACGTTAAAGTATTTAGTGGGAGGTAATGCAATTAGCATTATTATTATTATTATTATTATTATTATTATTATTATTATTATTATTATTATTATTATTATTATTATTATTATTACAGTAAAGTGGTTACAGGAAAACTGTTAAAACGGATGGCTGCGCTATAATTAGGCACAACGTGCAAGATAACGAGTGATACGGTTTCCTATTGCTTCCTTACTGTGCTTGAAAGAGCTGCAACTGCACCTACCCCTATGTGTAACATCATTCAGAACATAGGGACTTTAGGTGTGCTATGTGTAGCATGACTCTGCATCACCCGTTCTCATTACCTTCCATAATGTCGTAGCTATAAACGAGACCACTGCGTTGATTCATCTGATCTGTGCCTACAGACAGAGGGCAAAACACTCCATCCATCAAGAAATGGTAATACTTGGCTATTTGTGTTATAATATCAATATTGCTGGTAAATTATAATGTATTACATTTGCGTGTGATTTTTTAATAATCTCTTTCACTTCGCACCGACACAGATAGGTCTTATGGCGACAATAGTATAGGAAAGGGCTACGAGTGGGAAGGAAGCGACCGTGGCCTTAGGTAAAATATTCAGCAGCATTTTCTGGTGTGAAAATAGGAAACCATGGAAAAACATCTTCACAGCTGCCGGCAGTGGGATTCGAACCCACCATCTCCCGAATGCAACCCGATAGCTATGTGACCCAAGCCACACAGCCATAGGCTCGGTTTTTGCGTATGAAGCACACTCTCTGTCCAAATGTTGGGAGACACTCTTCGAACCCACTACCACGGATCATACGATCCAGTGAACAGGCTTTCAGAATTTCGAGATAAGAGATGAAGTAATCTCCTCTTAAGTTTGTTCTCTCAGTTCGATGGTTGAATTACCTACTATTATCACCAACAATGTCTTCATACAGGGGTGTGAAAATCATCAAATGAGAGGTAACCTAGTATATTATGTGAAAAAGTGTTGTCCCTAAATGTTCTCTTATTATTCTGTACAATGCATTTCCTTTGCGAATAGTCTCATTTACAACCTAAAGTAAGATCTACCAAATTTCTATCATCACTCTAACTCTTGAAGCCAATATCATATTTACATCCTCGAAAACCCTAAAAGTAGTCAGTGGGACGTAAAGCAAATAACATTATTATTTTATTTATCGCATGTCTTGGTCCTGACTTTCATTTTTTTCTATTTCTTTTGTACATTATCCAAGATTCTTGCTTATAAAGCTTTAAATGCTAAGCCAAGGGTGTTTTATTTATACTAATTTACACTACTTGGAAGGAATATAAAATTAAAATTGTATTGAATTAAGGAATCGGCGCAATTTCCAGATGTATTCCGTATTGCAGTTAGTTTATTGTTCCTTGAGTACTGATAAGAAGTAATATACCCGTGCACTACTGATTGTTCGAGCTGCTTTCGTAATATAAGAAATGTATTTTGTCAAGTTCGTCTTGTAGGGAATTAAAATATTAAAAAAATCACATTGTTTCAATATTTGTCATAGCTATTGCACGGATAAATGTGACTCATATTTGAAACAAGTTTTCAAAGTGGTACTAGGGTTATCTCTTCATGTGACATGCTTTCTGTATAAAGTGTTCGTAGCCCTTACCTCCTCGTTCCAAGTACCGTACATGTATATGACAGCTATTTGTCGAGATGTACTCGATGCACTCATTACCGTGTCTTTCTTGCATCACTTTGGGTGAGGAGAGTACAAGTGCAACATCCTTGTTCCAGTTGATCGCACGGTTGAACTAACTAAATTGTGGCATTTTCAAGCATTAATATTAAGCAGCAGACCTCAAACTCTTCTGATCGCGTACCCCTTTGGATTTAAAAAAAATATCAGGGATCCTCACATGAAACCTTCATTATACTGTAACCTAGCTACCTGCCCCGGCTTCGTACGGGAGCAGATATGAATTTAATGCGATAGGTTTCTTTAAACCGAGGACTTATAAGATTTCCTTGTATACGACATTTTAGCTTTTTTCTCAAGTAGTGAACATGAAAACATTTCATTACGTTGTAACAAGGGAAGGGGCCACAAAAACTGCCCATGAGAATAACATTCCCCAATGAGGTCAACTCCAGCCACGCTAAGTATCTGACCGTCTGTTTTGTTTGTCATGCCAAAGCGGACTCTTACTGGGAATCGGACTCTTACGAAATAAGAAGGAAAATATGAGGGAATCATAGGGTTTCTCGGCAGCAAGACCATTTCTCCTGTGCCGCGGCCATATTCCATTTTAGAGCTGAATAATGTTAGCAGACAACACACATTGTAGGTGAAGAAACTGAAGCATGTTATTTATAATCTATGGACGAATCGTAGTCCATAACGGAATACTCTTTATCGGACCACAAACAGCGAACATTTCTTCTCTCTCTCTCAGACGAACTTGTCTGGTTCTGTCAGAATATTAGCGATTATTCCGCTCAACAGAGGACACACTTTCTCTCTGCGAATAATGTCTATCATCTGAGGGACGGTTATTATGGTCAGCAGACGATTCTGCATTACTCTTTGAATTACGTTTACCTTGATCTGAAGACAGACGGTTTTTATGATCAAGAGATGACTCCGTTCGTCTTTGTGAAGTAATTCTTTCTCTGTTCGGTGGCAATCGAGTATCTCTTTGTTGGCCTGTTTCATTGTTAAGTGATAAACGCACTATTTTCGAAGGAGATGTTCACAGACTGAGTGTAAAAAGGACGAGGTGTATGAAAACACCATAAAAGACTCCAAACAGAGTGTGGAACGAAATTTTCACGGACGGAAATGAAATGGCTTATGGCTTTTACTGCCGGGAGTGTCAGAGGACATCTTTGGCTCGCCAAGTGCAGGTCTTTTGATTTAACACTCGAAAGCGACCTACACGTCATGATGAGGATGAAATTATGATGAAGATAACACATACACTCAACCCCGTGCCTGCGAAATAACCAATGACCGTTAAAGTTCACGAATCGAAACCGAGACCCCTATCACTGAAGGCCAGTACGCTGACAATTTAGCCATGAAGCCGTACACGGAATTAAGAAAACCAGGGTAAATCAAATTAATAGCGAAACTCCCAATACATCCACGCTTCTCCCAAATATTTACTCGATTGTTAAGAGTGGTGTCAGCTGCTGGCCGAAGCCGTTGACATCTTGGGTGGGAGGTTCTCCCGCTGACTCCCAATCTTCTCACTCCTTCTAAAGCTGGACAAAATCTCCGAAAATATATATTAAAATTATTTTCTGTAAATGGCATTTTAATCTGGATTAGGGAGGTCCGTGTAATTTGGACCACTTAACTTTAAACGTCCGTAACTTTATTGACCTTAATGAATATTTCTCAAAATTCATGCACGATAATTAATACAATGTATCAAATTATTTGGTGGAAATAATTGTTAATATTATTTCTAGGATTTGTTTCAAAGTATTTTTTGTTTTTGTACCGGGAAATGATTATGGGGCCAGAGCATGGGAAGAATCTCAGATAGTGTGCGGTTACTTATTGGAGCAGGTACACAGAAGGATATTTTCGCAGGGCCAATAATAGATGGTAAAATATTTTTGACTATATTTATTGAAAAAATTTCAGTCAATCTTTTCAAAATGCAAAAATGAAGTATTGGCGCTGTTATATTCTGAGACATCCACTTGATGTTAAATAATTTCCAAAATGAATACCAATTTTCTGAGATCATAAACATCCTAGAGTTCATCTAGGATCTCTTATATAGCTTTAAATTCCAAAATAACATTTTGCATTTAACCAAATTGCGTAAAACCCAAATCCATCACTTGTGATGCAAACCTACAGTTTCTCTAAGATTTTTAAACATAATCTTAACACACACTTCCATTAATAATCTGATCGTTCAAGTAAAAGTGTTCAATCACTTGCTGTAAACCCCTACAGTTCATCTAAATCGATTTTATAAGAGAAAATAAAAGAGTGCACTTGCTTTATAGCAAACCCTATAGTTCGTCTAAGTGAAATGACTTCAAATCATAAAAGATTTTAAAGAAAAATCTATAGTTCAAAACAAGACATGGAGTCTTCTTGAATTACTAGGAATAGTAAAATTAACACGAAGCTGTTTTCTGTAGCACTATAAATGATTGAGTGCTTTGTTAAAAGTCAGTTAGTGTCTAAGTGGAATTACTCTCTCAAAAAATATATGTAAAACACTACTATCACCTGTAATCTGCTTGTAAGGATTGATGAAATACAGTCCTGCGGCTTGGTGACTGGAACGTTCTGCAGCGTGCAGCCAAGACTCGAAGTCATCACCAGCAGCGTGACACGTCCATTCAATGAAGACACCATATTATTATCCCTCGTCGAAATCACGATCATTCCCTCGCTGGATACCACGATTGAAGAAACCACGTATAATCCCACGCTGGAAATGACGTTCTACGCAGTGTAATATCACGACACTTCGCCAAGATTTCCGATGTTCCTTTTAAAGAGAAATGTTGAAACACGGAAAGTTCAATTGGCACAATATAATGGGTTGTAGAACTCTTAATTATCATTATGATTGGTATTTTACACTGACACAAGTCTTAATGCATAGTCCGTATTCTCACTTTTTGTTTTACGATGTTAAATACGTGACTCAGAATATTACAGTCTATGCTATAGTATGATCCATAAGTCAACTTAATGCAGTGATGACCTACAGTCGTTTTCAAAATGGAAAACACAGTCTTTCACTCACAGTTCATAGAATAAAAATTGAACACTGTCACAGTTCATAATAGTCACTGATTATGTCTTAGGTTCAATCGTAGTATAATCATTACAGTCCATGAAACACTGGAGAAAATGCCATTAATATCACTCCTATAACAGACTCTGGAATACTAGTGTTCATAGATTAAGATGTTTTTATGACTGAATTTGCATGACACGAGTTCGTATGACCTAATATTGTCATAAAAAGTTTTTAATATTCAGTTAGTTTCTCTTGGTCATAATCGAAATTTCGAGAAAATACGTGAAAAAATAGTCACATTTAGTCCCGTTATTTATGAATATTTAGTGGAATAGTATTTCACACAGTTCACAATCATACTAGTATACGAGAAATGCGTCCCAGAATCAATTACACTGTGATAAATTGGAAGTTCAGTTTATCACACACAATTTCCTAGTATGCTGTTACTGTCAATGACCAAGTTCAAAATTACGAGAGATTGTCGAAGTCCGTAATACCGTCAACTGGTAAAGTAAACACTTGAATTTCCAATTATCTTCAATGCACAGTCTCTATCGTAAATTCATATGTTTAAGACATTCACAAATATTATACAATCATGGTTTCGTCGGAGAAAATTTTATAACATTTCACACGCCTCGACGCGGCTGAAACTTCACTTGCGACGTCCTCGCACACTTTCAGAGTTCTGGAGTGTAACTCTTATGTCTCTCGCGAACCGCGACGGAGCATACTGAAGTCTTGTCATGAACGTACAGTTTAAGATACAGTGACTATACCCTCGGTTCTTTGACCTATTTATATCCGGCTGGGAGCCGCACTCTGAGTCAGGTGACAGAGGGGTGATAATACTTCCCAAACTTCAACTCGTCATATCTTTGAAACCATTGGACGGATTAGTCTCAAATTTGCAGGGTTGTAGTTTTAAAATGTAAGCTACAATTTGGTATTAGTCTCATATTTATTGATCCGGTCATTGAGAAGCTTAAAAATAATTTCGAGACATTTCTACGGGGAGGTAACCTACAAGCAGTTCTGACGTCACTCGACCTTGCCCCTCTCATGCTGTCTTCCTCACGCAGTGCAGTAGGGACGAGAAAATTATCTCACATAGCTGTTCGTACGTCGTAACTTAGCCGTTCGCTCATGAATAAAGATCGTATAACTCATATGTGCCAGGGCCTATGCCTTCCTGGTACAATATCTTGTAATTTGTACTGATAGCGTGCAACTTGAATCAGGTGATCCTGTAATTTGGACTGGTAAATAAACTTTTATACATTATTTAATGTATTCATTGTGAAATATTAAGCAATAAACTACGACTCTAAGAATTGTCTCGTCACTTTTGGCATGTAAGACAATGATCAAACAATTCATCCTGAATTTTGGCGCAGTTTCAAGAGCCCAATTTTTGCAATTATTTCACTGAAACCAGTCATCATAATACTTGTCACTTCCAATGCAAAATATGTTTGATATTGCTTTCGTCTGTAGTAAACACTTTCTTCTATTTTGGGTAGTGTTGACGCCGGTGTCGGTCGCTCGGCCATGGCAGATTACGACGTGTCGTGTAATCAGCACGACGAACACTCTCTGTCGTGTCTTGGCTTTCTAGACTGGGGCTGCCATCTCACCGTCCAATGACTCCTCAATTGCATTCGCGTAGGTTGAGTGGACCTTGAACAAGCCCTCAAATCCAGGTATACATCCGTTACCTGGACGGGAATTGAACCTGTGGCCTCCGGGTAAGAGTCAAGCACTCTACTCCTACACCGCGGGGCCAGCTTAAAATTATAAAACAAGTTCTTTTAGAATCATCAGTAAAATTTCGTACAAACATAATTATTATAATTGTTTCATTGGTCCACATTACACACTCTCGGGATGTCCAAATTACACGACATGCAAAGATTTAATCACCGGGCGAGTTGGCCGTGCGGTTAGATGTGCGCATCTATGAGATTGCATTTTGGAGACAGTGGGTTAGAAGCCCAATTTGCTTTACGTTGCAAAAACACAGATAGGTCTTATGGCGACGATGGAACAGGACTGGTCTAGGAATGGGAAGGAAGCGGCCGCAGCCTGAATTAAGGTACAGCCCCAGCACATGTCTGGTGTGAAAATGGGAAACCATGGAAACCCATGTTCAGTGTTGCCAACAGTGGGTTTCGAACCCACTGTTTTCCGGATGCAAACTCACAGCTGTGCACCCCTAACCGCATGGCCAACTCGCCTGGTATGTAAGAGTTCAACACAGTTACTTGTTTGCCGTTGCATTTCATAAACACAGCTTTGAAACAGCATTCACAAAAACAACGAACGTGGTAATGAATTCAATTATTGGTCTTTAACTAAAATGAGAGCAAAGCAAAGCAAAGCAAAGCAAAGTCACCTCCGTACAGGCCATGAAGGCCCTTGGAGGAGTGGAAGGTAAAGGCTTCCACCATTGTTAACCTCGGCACGTGATGGGGTAGAGGGGTTAGCTCTACGCCCGCCCGCCTTTGCCCCCAGGAATTAACCTGTTACCCATTTTTGGTGTAGGCTGAGTGAACCTCAGGGCCATATGCCCCTCCGGAAGTGGAAATCTCTTTTCCTAAATTTTACGACTTCCTAACCGGGATACGAACCCACGTCCTTCCGGGTGAACCGGGTGAAATGAGAGCAGCAGAACATAAAAAAATGGATAAGTCTTGTGTATCTTTAACGCCTCCATGAGCGTAGGTGTGCTTTAATAAAATGTATTTAGACCTCTTCTTCTCACCACCCATCAATGTTACGTCCAATTTTGTGTGTACTGTCGGACAGTACATACATGCACACTGCGCCAGTTAATCTTCAAAACTAAACCGTGAACTGAGATCAATAACTTCCAGTGTATTTGTGTTTTGTGTCACACACGATGTCTCTGAGAATCGCAGCTTGCACATCACACGGTGTAATAACAAAAAATTAGAAAGAAAATAACTCTTGAGATTTTTCCTACTTCAGAGGATATAGTCAAATTTTGACAAATTTCAGGTAACAAACTCTCCGAGTTGAGATTCTACAAAAATCTCGTTTCGGCGACCTCCCACGACGGAGGTTTCGAAATTCGGTCATGTTTGCTACCCACGCTCCGTATAAATGTAGAATTGGTCGAAAGACAATGGGAGGTTGTTGCTGACATCATTTTGCTTTAGTGTCATTAAAACATACCATCGTGGAACTGAACCTCAAATGTCTTCTTAACTAGTTGCTCTTCCTCTTAAAACAATAATAACCGCTACCATCAACTGAAATGCCTTTGAGTTGTGTGAATGTATCCACGTTGATTATTTTTGGTTGGAGTTATCTTAAGCAGTAAAGTTAACTAACTGTAATATAAAAGTCGTAAGGTACAGTACGAATATTTTCAGTATGAATAGAATT
Organism: Anabrus simplex; assembly: GCF_040414725.1. Taxonomy (NCBI): domain Eukaryota; kingdom Metazoa; phylum Arthropoda; class Insecta; order Orthoptera; family Tettigoniidae; genus Anabrus; species Anabrus simplex. Next base: position 719,786,297 of record NC_090266.1, read on the forward strand.
TAGCTCAAAATGTTATATCCTTTCGATATTTGCATTGATAATCTCCCTATTTCTAGCTGCAACGGTAAGAGACTTGACTAGAGTCTTTCTTTCTTTATTTTCCTACACCTGTGGGGTCCCGGGTGCGAAATGCGTTGCACATGTGGGTTTGGCCCTGTTTTACGACCGGATTCCCTTCCTGACGCCAACCCTATATGGAGGGATATAATCACTATTGCGTGTTTCTGTGGTGGTACGTAGTGCAGTGTGTTGTGTGAATATGAAGAGGAGAGTGTTGGGACGGATACAAACCCCAGTCTCCGAGCCAGAAGAATTGATGAGAAGCGATTAAAATCCCCGACCCGGCTGGGAATCGAACCCGGGACCTTCTGAACCGAAGGTCAGTACGCTGACCATTCAGCCAACGAGTCGGACAACGGGCTGTTGATATTGTGATATTACCCACAGGACCTCCATTTTACGCATACTTTAATTTCAAAAGAACCAATTGCCTTGGTCGGAATTTGACCCATGTCTAGAAGCCCGCTGTGGTGTTTCAGCCATTACGCCCACTCGAGCATTAGGCATTGTACTGTTTCAGTACGAAATTCTGATTACCTTTACTATTAAGGAGTTCTTCGCACTGAGAATAAGCTGTCATTACTTCTTTATTGGTCTACAGAACACGTGTTACATGTTGCTAAGGTGTTTGGTCAATTTCCTGCAAATACGTAACCATTAGCAATGGGACTTCATTACTGCGAGTCATTAACAATTCTTTGATAAAAGCGTTGCATAGTCATTGTCGCTTATCTGTACACAATCATCCCTCTCCTTAATGTTCTGTTGCAGTTCATTTTGATAGGAAAACCACTTCACTTTTACCCAAATAGGCCTACTCCGATATTGTTCTCCCTCATGGAAACCCAGCCAACCCTGTAACTACTGTTTACATATGGCTCTTTCCGAGGGAGCAGTTTCTGTTTGCATGTAGACAGTCGAAAGAGCGATGAATAAATCAAAAGTATCGTCCAACACACAAGCAAACTACAGCTCTAATTTTACAACCAGATAATAGAAACACGATCACATCAGTTGCTTTAAACAAAGCAAGCATATTTGGAAATGTTTAATAAAATAAGTAAATATTACATCAGGATGAAAGCCTTTTTATGTCAACGAGTCTAACAACAAAAAAGCCGAGCTTTTTGCCAAGATTTATTGGTTATTAGTATCTGAATGGGGAATCGGAAGTCAAGTAAATCAATGCTTAACGTGCCTCCAGCCACGTGTATGATCAGGGGATGAAGTATTAAGTAGTAACAAGTAGCGAAACGTGATTTTCAATTTCGGATTTCGAGCATTGTTAGAATTAAAACCTAAGGGGAAAACTTGCCGAGATTCCACTATTTCCAGGACGAGTTTCAGTTGAAGTAACAAAGATATTAACCTGGGTTCCGAGATGAATTATCGGTTCTATGAACACTCCCTGACACAAAAATTGCTACGTCCCGCAGTAAAATCACGGCTGAAAATCAAAGACATATTTTCACAGACATGCCCTGGGCAGTTCATACACTGAGCACAAGTGGAGGCCGTGCTTCCCCTAGTGCACCGTCACTGCGTTGTCCTCCATAAGAGGCTTGCAGTGGTGTCTCAACGGCGCACTAGCGCCAGCGTAATCCATCCATCTGATGAGCCCACTGCTACACTGGGGCGAAACGCTGGTAATTACACAATTGAAAAAAGCCTAAGGAACAGAAATGCTTTTAACATTTACTATCGATGAAATTAAATTATATTTTACTTCTGGGAAATTAATTTTTTAATAATAATAATAATAATAATAATAATAATAATAATAATAATTTACTTTCTTTTGCTTTACATCGCACTGATACAGTTAGGTCTTTTGGCCACGACGGGATAGGAAGGGACTAGGCGCGGGAAGGGAGCGACCTTGGCTTTAATTATGGTACAGCCTCAGCATTTGCCTGGATACCACGGAAAACCATCGTCAGGGCTGCTGACAGTGATAATAAAATAATAATAATAATCCTATTGGTTTTTTATTCCCATCGACCACTTCTACGGTTTCCGGAGACATTGATATGCCAGAATGTTTTCCCGAAGGAGTTCTTTGCATGCCACTTAATCTACTGACACGAGGCTGGCGAGTTTGAGCACCTCCTAGTACCAGCGGACTAAGCCATTATCAAACCCACCAACTTGAGTTTAGAAGTCCAGCACTCTACCGTCTGAGATTCCTAGTGCGTCCCGCCAGTCCTTAGCATTCGACTGTAAATTGGAGTAACCCGTTACGTTGCTTCAGATTGCACTGGATTGTGTGATCAAATAAGGAATGTGATTATTGAAGAGGGCAAGTACTCCTGTATCGGGGTTGTAAATTATGGTAAGTAATTAAACTCGTGTTCTCGTCCTGAGGCGGTGCAGCTCTTTTCAGGCACGCCCCCAATGGAGGTCATCTGCATGTACCATTTTGCTTGTTGATTTAAGGGGCCTAACATCGAAGGTCATCGGCCCCTGTACCATTTTAACAACATACCAGCCCTCCTGCCATTATTAAATTTCTGGCAGTAACGGGACTTGAATCTGGGTCCTCGAGGACCGCACCTAATAATACTAACCGTTACTCTGTGCAGGCAGGCATAAATTATGGTCATTAAGAGAGATATTCAGTGGGCCCCGAGTTCGATTGCTGACCGGGCCGGAGATTTTAACTCTGTATGGTTAATTCCTAATGCTTGGGTAATGGGTATTTCTGTTCGTCCCCAACACATTTCTCTGTATATTCACACAACACATTTCACTGCTAAGCACCACAGAAAAACGTAATAGTGAACATATCCATCCGTGTAGCGTTGACGTCAGGAAGCGTATCTGGCCGTTAAACCAGGCCAGATCCATATGTGGGATACGATTCACATCCGCGAGCCCACGTTTGTGGGAAAAGTGGTAGAGGAAAAGTGACAGAAACTTTCATTACTAACTCATTGCAATGGTCAGTAATTTCACTTGCATTTGGGAGAGAGTGGATTAGAACCCCCTGCCGGCAGCCCTGAAGAGGGTTTTTCCACGGTTTCCTACTTTCACACCAGGCTGTAAGTTAATTAAGGCCACGGCCGCTTCCTTCCCAATCCCAGTCCTTTCCTGTCCCGTCGTTGCCATAAGAACTATCTGTGTCGGAGCGATGCTAAGCAAATGTAAACAAAGAAACAATAAATGTTTTGAATGCTATCGTCACTTGAACTACTCAGTTCCGTAAATTTGGAGGCCACAAATGTTTTCATTCGAGTCTAAGAGATTAATCGATGAAACGTTTTTGGCGTTGGTATTATCAGTTCAAGGTGTCATTCTCACTGGTATTTTAAAAGACCAAACCAAACCCCATGGCACTACAGCCCTTGAAGGGCCTTGGTCTACTAAGCGACCGCTGCTCAGCCCGAAGGCCTGCAGATTAAGAGGTGTCGTGTGGTCAGAACGACGAATCCTCTCGGCCGTTATTTTTGGCTTTCTAAACCGGCGCCGCTATCTCACAGTCAGACAGCTCCTCAATTCTAATCACGTGGGGGCCGATGACCTGCGATGTTAGGCCCATTAAAACAACGAGCATCACCCTCATCTATTCTAATCACGTAGGCTGGGTGGACCTCGAACCAGCCCACAGGTCAAGGTAAAAATCCCTTACCTGGCCTGGAATCGAACCCGGGGCATCTGAGTAAGAGGCAGGCACGCTACCCCTACACCACGAGGCCGGCTAAAAGACTGTTACAAAGAAAGAAATATTCGCCGAAATGGGGAGATTTGTTAATAATTTATTCTCAAACCGATAATGATATGGAGGTTTCGGGAAAATGGATGTATCACAGGGAACAAGAATTCATCCCTTCATTTAACGCACTCATATCACAAGAACACTAAGTTTTCCTTTGTTACCTATATGCCACTATTTGGTGTGACAACTCACCGACCGACCGACTTACCAAGTGCGAATGCCCGTTCACTCATGACGTATTTTCAAAACGGAAATTTACGTCTTAGAGGGATTGAACTGCATGGAAATGTGTAGGTTTCGAGACTTACGACTACAAGATTTTATAAGGAACCTTAAACGATTAGCTTTACATATTTCACTGCTTCTTTTCTATTGCAAGGAAATATTACCCTCTTCATCGTGCTTCCTGTATACTGTAATAAGTTAGATATGTATATTGTTTACGTTTCGCGGAGATTTTGCTCCGCTTTTTCAGAAGAGAAACATGTCTGTGTACGACTTTCTCTAACAAAGACGGTTTGGACTTGGAAGTACCTGATCGTTGGTTTATTGGAAATGATACTCTGTTCCACACCAAATGGCTTGCTGGGCGCTAGCCTTCCGAGTGAAGAATGAGATGACCCCAGTAGGTCCGCGTGTTGTGAAATAGAGAGAACAAGGTCATCGTGCTAATCAAAGACGATGCCGGGAGGAATGCAGTATAACAAATAAATAAAATAAAATGCAACGAAAGATAGACAAGGACATACGAATAAAATAGAGATTTAGATGAAACGGAAAATGGGTAAAACGGGTGAAAAAATTGTTTATTCTTGGAGGGCTGGTCTAACGTAATGTCACATAAATTACGCAGTGCCTGGGTACGTGTGTTTTTAATAAGAGATACAAAAAACAAGTAACTGGACAGAAATTGCCATTAAATAGACAAGTGCTTGAAGTTTTATTTTATAACATAAAACGTAATAACGTAAAATTAACTTTCAATATAAGTGCTAATCTTGTGGTTTGTGAGTGCATGATATTTTGGGAGAAATCAAGAATTCTGGCAAGAGGGAGTCAGCAGTGTTCACAAAAACTTATTTTATTTATTTATTTATTTATTTATTTATTTATTTATTTATTTATTTATTTATTTATTTATTTATTTATTTATTTATTTATTTATTTATTTATTTATTTCTGACTTACATTTGTGGCGAAGTTAGGGCTCACGGCCTCTCTTACACTTAATTACCATAAACAATAAAATTTAAGAATGTAAACATAAAAGTAGGACTTAGATATTCTAAAAAGAAATAATACTACGGACAGATAATTCTAAGATTAAGTTAGGCCTACATATCAGTACAACAATTAATGTGACAATACTACTACTACTACTACTAATGATAATAATAATAATAATAATAATAATAATAATAATAATAATAATAATAATAATAATAATAATAATAATAAATGAAGAAACCCATTCATACAACATACACACAATGACACACAACTCAGTTTTATGTTCCCAGGAAAAACTTTCGGCTGGCAGATTTGAATTTATGAGACAAAGTAAGATGCCGAATGTCCATTGGGAGTGTATTCCAGAGTCTCGATGCAGTAACTAAAAAGGAATAATTGTGGGAATTCGTTCGACTTAGTGGAATTTCAAGTAGGGAACCAGAACGTGTACTAATTTCATGGAATGAGGAAAGGAAACGAAAATTAAAGAGAGGTAAGCAGGAGTGTTCGTCGAGAGCATTTGGTAAACAAGTGTCATTAGGTGAAAATTCCTTCATTCATTTATGGGTAGCCATCCCAATGTTTTGAAATATGGCGTAACATGACCGTGATGTCGCAGTTGGAAGGCATATCATATGCATGAGTTTTGTGCTCGCTGAAGTCTCAAAGCTTATTCAGCATTTAGATTGACTAGTACCGTATCACAGTAGTATAAAATTGGGAATAATAGTGCTTGGATTAATATTAATTTAAGTTTTTTAGGAAAAGAATTCTTGTGACGTTTCAGGGGATATAGAGCTGCATGAACCTTTCTACATGCATTTGTTACGTGTTCATTCCAGGTTAGATTCTCACTGATAGAGATTCCAAGATTAGTTACGTTTTTAAGGTACGGTACAGCAATGTCATTGATTATGATTGGAGGTGGATTGATATTTCTCATTACATGTAATAATGTAGAGTTTCCTATGATAATACTTTGTGTTTTACGAGGATTTAGGAGTAAGTGGTTGTTTTAGCATAGGCGGTAAGCCTTTCAATATCCGATTTTTTTTGCTAGGGGCTTTACGTCGCACCGACACAGATAGGTCTTATGGCGACGATGGGATAGGAAAGGCCTAGGAGTTGAAAGGAAGCGGCCGTGGCCTTAATTAAGGTACAGCCCCAGCATTTGCCTGGTGTGAAAATGGGAAACCACGGAAAACCATCGTCAGGGCTGCCGATAGTGGGATTCGAACCTACTATCTCCCGGATGCAAGCTCACAGCCGCGCGCCTCTACGCGCACGGCCAACTCGCCCGGTAATATCCGAATTAATATGCTGAACTGTTTCATGTAAATTGTTTGTAGTGGTGTGTTTGTATATCTGCATATCATCAGCATATAAGTAGTAGTTACAATACTGAAGTGTAGAAGATATGTCATTAATATGCAAGACGAACAGTAAGGGCCCTAGAACAGACCCTTGAGGGACACCGTATGATTTTACAGCCCATTGGGATCTTTGATTGTTTACCACTACGCACTGGCGACAATTTGTAAGGTACAACTTAAAAAAATAAGGGCTATCGGGCCGATATGCAGAGAGTGTAGCTTGGATAATAGTATGCCTATATTTACTGTGTCGAACGCACTACTAAAGTCAAGGAGTGTCAGTATCGTCACCTGCCGTTTGTCCATTTCTAGTCTTATGTCATCTGTTACCCGAAGAAGTACAGTCGTAGTACTGTGTCCCTTCCTGAAGCCGGATTGCAATTGGTCAAAAAGAGAATGTCTGGTTAAGAATTCTACTAGCTGCTCGTGGACAACTCGTTCAGGAACTTTCGAGAGAGGGGGAAGAATCGAAATAGGCCGGTAATTAGGTGGCGCATTTGCTTTGGTATTGGTATCCTTTAATATTGGGGTTACTAGAGCATCCTTCCATGCAGTTGGAAACGTCCCTGTGGTGAGACAGTGGTTTACAGTGTGGGTAATAATTGGTAGGACCGCGCCAATAATGTTTTCTATAAAGCCTATTGGGATGTTATCTGCTCCTTTAGCTTGTGACTTAACTGAATTAAAAATACGCTTTACATCATTTACACTGACAGTGTGAAAAGTAAAATTATTTTCGTTTTCTGTAGGGTCACTGATTCTTTTATTTAGATTGATATGATTTTGAGGTTTAGATTCCTTTATTGCGTTAGTTACGAAGTGAGACTTAAGTGTATTGAGAGATATAGTTGGCATATGTGGCTCTTTGTATTTTCCAACTCTCATAGCTCGAAGTTCGTTCCAGGTTTCACGTGCATTTGAGTTCCTTGTTACATTTTTAATGTGATTAGATTTGCTATTGCGAATTAATTGCTTTGTTCTGTTACGTAAAAGACGATACTGTTCAAAATCTAGTTCATTATTTGTTTCCTTGTATCGGCGGAACATTGCGTCACGGCGAGCTATTGTTGCTTTTATATCGCTTGTTAACCAAGGTGCAGGCGAGCGAGTGACTCTAGCTTGCCTAACTGGAGCATGCTTGTCATTTAGTCCTATGAGTAGAGAGTTAAATCTTCTCACTTTCATGTCTGTGTCCTGCAAGTGCTTTATATATTCCCGAGGTAAACTGTACGCATCATTTTGGAGTTGTTGTAGATCGATATTTTTCAGATCCCTATAACTAATGTATTTAGCTTTGTATTTTGGTACACGTAGAGAGTAGCACAGGTAAATTAAGCCATTAGTTGAGAGATGCCAGGTACAGGAAATTACCGAACTTAAGAACTTTAGGCGGGTTATTTGTAATCAGGAGGTCAATTCCAGTATGGCTTGTATATCTAAGTGTATGGACATGATTAATTTCATCTAGCGGTAAGATCGTCATGTCGACGGAGGTATGTAGGTTGCTGATTCGTTCCGATTTACCAGTCGGGCCTAAGATATTTGAGTTAAAGTCACCAAGAATTAGTTTATGCTCGTAGGTTGGTACTAGTTTGAGAAGGTCAGATTCAAGGTCAGAGATATTAGTAGCATTCGGTGGTTTATAGACAACTCCTATCAATACTTTTTGACGGTCAATTATGGTCTCAACAAACATATATTCCGTATGTGGAGTGATGCCAGGTGATGATTTGATAATTATTCTACATTTAATGTCATCTCTACAATATACTGCTACACCACCACCGCGTCTGACAGTGCGATCATGCCGATAGAGAGTATATCCTTCTAGATTTACAAGGGTAGAGCTAATTTTATCGGATAACCAGGTTTCAGTATTACACATAATATGCATGTTACACGTTGATATTATCGAAGGAACTTCATGTATGTGACTGGGGAGTGAGACAGAATTGATATGGCAACACTGTCGACTTCGCGAGAACTGAGACAGAGATTGTTTCAATAGCAGTTCAGTAGGCTGAGGGTTGGGTGCAGTTGGTGAAGGTACACGAGGGTTATTTTCGTCTTCAAATATACTTGGATCAATGACATTCAGGAATGCCTCATCTACCGTAAGAGTATTTTCAAGGATACCAGCTGCTGACATGTTTAAAGGGTAGGTGGACACATTCCTGGAACAAACACTGATAGCACGCACACACACTGACAGACACACACAGATAACACTAGCCTGCAAAAAAACTCTGTTTGTGCGGTAAAAACGAAAGTAGGTGGGTTTTATGTATTTATTAACGCAGAACTCGAGAAAAAAAATTAGTTTTGGCGTATCACGTCTGGTTTAGTGGCAATTTTACAAAGTGTTATTTTGTTCTTACGTAAAATTGTTGATACTTAGTATTGATTAAATTTGATATATTAATGTAAATTTCAGCTTGCAAAACGTAATCATATTTTGCATGCATTAAATACACATAAATGCTGCTTTGCAAGCAAGTAAATGGTTTGTATTATATTTTTAATGTATACTCAAATTCGTGAAACTGAAGCATAAAGCGCCTATTTAGTTTCGGCCGTACAGTTGCTTTTAAATTAATATAACCGTACCTTGAATAAAAATTACATGGTTAAACATACGTAGTTTTGTTACTTACATTATGTGCAAGTTAGATTCACACATCCGTCTTTTTCCGTTTTCTGTGGAATTTTCCGGGTTTGTGAAGTTCTTGAATGATCTCTAGAAGGGTAGTCTCGTGCAATCGACCAACAGTAATCGGCCATCATATTCACATCCCAACGTCCCTGATAGCGTCGTTCTGCATCTCTGAGCCCCTGATGAAAACTTTCATTTGTTCTTCACTGCTATTTTGGAGGGAAATAATCCAGATGCGAAGCTAAGAAATGAAGCTTAAGGCTCACATTGCAACCGAGTTCCTTAAACTTTACCAACATTTTCCTTACAATGTATTGAGGGTCCTTAATGTTGCCATGGAATTTAGTCACTACATCTTTGAATGCGTTCCATGCCTCTTTCTCAATTTTGATCATTGTATCTGTGAATTTTTTACCCTTCACCAGTTTACGAATCTGTGGTCATCAAATACACCTTCTTTGATTTTTGCATCTGATAATGAGGGAAATTCAGAGGATAAATATTGGAAGCATAGGCTACTTTTATCTAATGCCGTGACATACTGTTTCATCAATCCTAATTTGATGTGCAAGGGTGGAAGTAGAATTTTTTCACGGTCAATAAGACTTACATTCAAGATATTTTTGGATCCTGGTTGTAGTTGTTTGCTTTATGGCCAGTTCACCGTATCCCAATGTTTATCCCGTGTCCTGCTAACCCATTCGCATAGGAAACAGGGAAATTTTGTATAGCCTTTTTGTTGTCCCAGCAACAATCGAATGATCTTCAAATCACCGCAAATTTGACACCCATGCTCATGATATTTAATATTTTCAAGCACCAACTTTAAGGTCTCGTACGTTTCAGACATTATTGTGGAGTGTGCAAGGGGTACGGATGCCAGAACATTTGTATTATAAATCAAAATAGTCTTTAAACTTCTTTTGGAAGAGTCAATAAAAAATAGCCAGTTACTATGATCATAGTCTTTCTCTCCTAATTCATGTAGAAAATTTGGAACATCCGTACAAAATACAAGTTCAACTTCTTGAGTGTAATACTTTCGGAATTCTTTGTCACGATTTCGGTACCAGGAAAATGTAACACCGTGTGCCAACATATTCTTTTCGCACAATCATGAACCAAGCAGTTCACATTTTTCTTTGGTTAGCTCTAAGTCCCTTATCTGATCATTCAATTCGTATTGCGTGAATTTGTTTGAAGGTGTGTCATATTGATGTGGCTCGAAATCTATTTCTTCATCGTCAGATTGTAATGCAAACAATAACAAATCGAATCTCATAATTGTATTCTAAAAAAAGTTGCTCGAGAACATCTCTCAACATTATATCTTACGAATTCATGCAGATAATAAAACACCGAATTGCGTCAAAACTAGGCGTGATAGGAAAAAAATAGCATCATTTTCGGAATCAGGGCAGCGATTTCCATAAGAATTACATATTTTCTATGTTACCGCAAAATCATGTTGGCTAGTGTAATTACATACACATAGCATATATTTCAACATTTCAATAGACAAATAAATAAATGATGATAATAATAATAATAATCATAATAATAATAATAATAATAATAATAATAATAATAATAATAATAATAATGATAATACTAATAAAATTACATTAATATACAGTTGAAGAATTAGTCTAGAGTAGGGTTTTGCTAAGGTGCTGTACTCCCAGGCTTTAAGTGCACCTGCCGGCGAGCATTTAAGAAATAAGTGGAAGAGAAAGAGTTTGTAGGTGTGGGTGGAACTTGTGAATGCTATACAAATATTTTACGAATTTGTTACAAATGAGGAAATCACTTTGGAAGAATCAGTTGAGGAACTAGAAAGCTGTAGGAGTTGGAAGGAAGCGGCCGTGGCCTCAATTAAGGTACAGCCCTAGCATTTGCATGGTGTGAAAATGGGAAACCACGTAAAACCATTTTCAGGCTGCCGATAGTGGGATTCGAACCTACTATCTCCCGGATGAAAGCTCACAGCCGCGCGCCTCTGCGCGCACGGCCAACTCGCCCGGTGATCGAAACTTTAACACAATGTCCGGATATTTAAATCTGATTCTCGTTAAAATTCTAACACATGAAGTATAATTCGCTACAGAAATTAACTCGAATCTGGTAATGTTACTATGTCTATTTCCTACGATAAAGCGTGAAATTGAAATTAAACAACGGGTTTAAATACCTTAATCTATTACGCAGAGCAATTTAGACACATGCGGCGAAGTTCGCTAAATAAAAGTAAATTCAAAGCTCGTTTGATATTACGTAATATCACTGAAAACAATAATCACAACCATCACGGTATTTACGCCATAACTCGAGCATGAAGCTCCAAATGACCTGCATTGTCAACACTCCAAATATGTATCATCGTGAACTGTCCAGTGAAGTAACTTCTCATCAACATACGCAGGCTTAACTCTCAATGTATTAAAATTCATTCTCTCACCCGCAATGTTTCCAATTGGCGACGTTTTCGTCTCGTAAAGATATACACATGTAGAATAAAATTCAGTTAACAATGAGAAAGTCTTATCTTGACCGTGTGTAAGAATGTATTTTGTTCGTGAGGTCGGCTATCACCAAATGCACTTCGCTGATGTAAAATTGAATTTTCTCATTGACTAAACTGCCGTTTCCCATAGTCTTACATAAAATCATAATCATGAGAGAATATTAATTTGTATTAAAGAAATGTGCTTTATAACGCACTTACTCGGATTTGACAACCCTCACATTTTTCAATCGTGCTGGATCGCTACAGGACATCGCTCTTTTTATGCAGCCTGTCTCAGATATATTACACATCAACGTATTCACCATGTCACAAAAATTCTTCTCCATCGAACTACAGGGCCTCTTATCCTTGGAATTCTGCTTATTACATATCACTCATAAAATATAGGCTTACTCTGCCTTTAACTTCTTCCTAATTATTCTCATAATATTTGATTTCAATTACAATCTATTTTCTTCTTGCTTGAAAACCTGTAAGTACAAGCGATCCGATAACCAAACAACTTTATATGTTTGGTCCTCAGCCCGAAGGATGGTTGGATCCTCATCAGCTCCGCCATCAGCAGTTATAGATGGCCTAGGCGTCACTGAAGGGGCAATGATCACACAATTAACTTCTCGAAATTTTTTCCGACCTCAGGAGCAAAATAACATGCAGTGAATTTCTAAATCACAAGTACATGGTGTCACAAAACTTAAATTTTTAGAAATGCCAAACTTTATCATGCTTCACTGGATTTCGATATAAACTGCAAATCTCGCTTACCTAACTGCTGAACGCATTATTATTATTATTATTATTATTATTATTATTATTATTATTATTATTATTATTATTATTATTATTATTATTATTATTATTATTATTACCTCAATTTAATCCTGACGTGAATATTAATATGATTATTATTATTGATACGTTGATACTTGAATTTATCCCACTTATAATGGTTATTTTTATCGCTATCGTTATTATAACTTTAACCGGCACGAACACTATTTCACTTATTTGTAATATTTAACTTCACATTTTTTAAAGAAATTTAAACACAGTTTACAGTCTCGCGAGCTGACATAAAGAGTAGACAGTTCGCTTCTACAACGCAATACCGGCAAGACACATCATCGTCATCGCAACATACTTAATTCAACACACGCCATATATAAAACGCGGTGTTATGATTTATTACTTAATTTTAAGGGTCAGGCATTTACATCTCTAACTACAAAAACATATTATTTGAATTAGACAGACCTGAAATTGTGACGCTTGACGTGGCGTTATCCTAGCTACATCTCGCTAGCCAGCAACCTCTGAATTTAGCATATCATACTGGTAGAGGGCATCCTTCGCTTGAATACTACCTTATCTCCACATTGATTCTTCACTCCTCCTCTTGAGGCAACACACATTAATTTTCTTGAAGTAATTAACCCAATGAGAAATTGTATTATACACCTATACACAAAAATTTAATACACCACCTCGTGTCGAGTATTCAACTGATGCAGTTTATGGAAAATTTCCTCCTCCTCTGCACCAGGTGTTCCACAGATGTGAATGGCCGTGAGACAAATGATGCCACCAAAATAACCTTATCCGCAATAATTCAAAAGAGCTATCTGTGACTTTACTGTCTTTCTACGCAGAAGTTCATGAATCCTACAAATAATTTCCCGTGATATTCCCACATACCAGGATGGATGTCATAAATACAACATTTCAGTATCAAAGTTACCTTCACTCCTCATTACGACTATGTAAAATTTTCGTCTCTCAAGCCAACTGGCTTTTGAGCTTTCCCAGTCTATCTCCCACACTTTAACTTCGGGAAGTCCTGTTGATGTCACTTGACGTATGTTCGCCTTGTCGGACAAATGAATGCTGGCTGCCTCTCTCGATGGATGAAGGGGTATTTGTGCATTCTCTAGAGACGCGGTACGTTACATTATCTATTATTTTTCAGTTGTTCCATCTGATGACCGCTGGACCTATTTCCTTTGAGACTCACCCCAGAGTTTTCGGCTATTTTTCCAATCACAATTGTGTTTTCGCTGATTTCTCCTGCTTATTTCACAGGCGTAGTTAATTAATTCCGTGTACGATGGTCCCCGCGTATTTTCACCGTATGTCCATGATACGTGAAATTCCACTCTGCTAGGAAGGATGCTAACTTCTCTCGGAGCATAATTAAATACATTTCCACCCTGGGAAGTTAGCTTCATCGAATATTTCCCAAATTTCTTAATTAATTACTTCTTCTCCAATGACACTGCCGAAATATCTAACAATGAGGCTTATTAGCCAGAATTTAAACGTTTGGATGACGTATATAGGCTCCGTGCGCTAATGGAAGAAATGCACCGCTGCGCTGCGAGTGGCGAACATTGTAAGTGAATGCGTTTCACAGCGCACATATCCGCTGTCGTCTCACCGCGTGCTGCCATAGCCGACTAAATCATAACAGTGGGATTTCAGAATGTTTTATGCAACAACAATTGGCCACATTATTTCAAACTTGCAGAAAGTGATTGGTCGTGTAATAAATTTATAAGAAAAACAGTTCGCAGCAACAGAGAAATAACTGCAAATGTGATCAGAATGAAACATTGGTTCACTAGTTATCCTACCATTTCACGATAGAGGCAACGTAGTAATTGATGTATTAGTAGTGGTCGTAACGAAGTGTTAATATACACATTCAACAATGCTGTCTTCACAAAAATATACTTTGTCTATTTCTATTACGATATCATGTTAGCGTAGGTTAATGCTGCTAGGCAGGCGATTAATTTTAAGTTTTAATTTTAATTAATTTCAAACATAACCATTATTGCTAAGGAAGGCCTTGGTAACAATCGTTATTATTTCATGAAGGCGAATAATTGTTTCCATGAAATATATGCATATTTCAGCTGTTGTTTATGCCTTTTGCTCAGAACATGAGACCTCGCGTACTGATCGACCGTGCGAATGGTCTCGACCTCGCACTTCAAACGTAGGGAAAGGGAACTACAACAGGGAGAAGAGAGTAGAGGAACTTTTTCTGATATTGAGGCTCAGGCTTGAGGTTGGACCTTCTGAAATTCCTGATATTGAAAGCGCATGTACACAATCAAAAATTATGCATGAGAAGAAACGTTCAGAACCACTTAAAGTTGCAAATAAGTAATTATTTATATTGTGTGTCCGTATTTATAATATGATCAAGTCCACTTCTGTAATACAACGGTTGGCGCGACCAACTGCCTTTCCCGGTGACACGGGCATGAATCCTGACACTGCCAGAAACTGGTGTTTAAAAGGGTGCATGCAACTCATTTGCATTAGGGGTGTGCTTGAAAAGAAATGCAGCACTTCGGGACGAGGACGTGAATTTACGGATGTAAAATGCGGTATTTCTGTGAGTTACTGATATTGCGTAATAAAGCTCTATTTGTTTAATTATCTTTGTCTACTTCCTTTCCAAATCCATTTCGTTAATTTGTAACGGAATACTATAAAATTTCACACTTCGTTCTGTAGTAAAGTACGGTATACTATTATTTTTATTCTACTGGCTATAGTTAAGGCTATTTCAATACAATGCAATGCACATCTATTATGATGTGTGTGCTCTAGAAAGATAGTCTACTGCAGTTTGCTTTGCAAATATAACATTGCTATAGTTATTTGTTTGTAATTTTAACCTATTTTTAAAATGGTTAAAATACTTTTTGTAAAGAGTTATTTTGTATTAATTAAGATGTATAAATTCCGAATTACTTCTTGCGATTTACTGCTATGATCCATCGTCTTTCTAAAGGCATTTCATAAGGTCGTGAACAAAACCTTTGTATCACAGTATCTATTAATTCAGCCAACAACAAACATATAGTTCTGCCCGAACGTTATGACATTAAAAATAATCATCTGAAGACAGCATTGTAACATTATTCTTCTTCTACTTATTCTCCTCCTTAATTTATTTATTTGGGTTCCCCTTTCACGTTATACCCAACCACTAGTCGTTTCATCGAGTAAATAGGGGAAGATTAGAAATTCACTAAGAAACAAACGTAGGTGTCATATATTGTGTCAAATACGAAACAAAACAAAACAAAACAAAACAAAACTTGGGATAGAGACTGTACATGGACACAAGGTTCTACTCTTCACGCCTGTGTGATCCATCACGGCGGCTGTCTACTTCACAAACATGGCCGGATCAACACATAGGGAATGTGGTCTTAGATTCTAATAATGTCTTTAGACAAAAATATACAAAAGGGATTCGGTGATAGAGAGCCACTGTAAAATGATTGAATATATGTGTGTAAACATCACACATATTCTAGCTTCATATGGTCAGCTGTTGATGAAAGTCCCCGTAAGTAGTTCTAGTAATTTCCACCCACAGCAGCACATTGCTATAAGCACGGGGCCTTTAGACAAGAATCACTTGGATCGTAAGTGAGAGGTTGAAGGACAGAGCTATGAAGTGATAATCAAGAGAGGAGTAGGTAAGTAGAGCTACTCTCCCTTTACCATCAAAACGATCAGTTCGAAATAAACTGTGGTTGCGGAAGCGTATCTCGTTTACTGGCAGGAGCCATGTCTCCTATAGAGATGATTCGTTCGTAGAAAGTATGCTCGAGACATTCATTGTCGGCAATGGACGATCTGTCATTACACTGCAGAAAAAATAAATTTAAAACATCTCAAAAGGATAACGCTAAATTTAGCAACAATACTTATCAGGTGAAGTGTGTGAACAAAAGGTCGAGTATAACAGACGTCCTTAACGTTGTGTATTGTATAGGTACAGCTTGTCATCTAAAGAGACTTGTGAGCATATGTCGAAGTAGATCGTGCTGCAGAGCGCCTGGAGTAAAAGCTCGGAATTCACGGATCTTATTTTTAAAAAGTTGTATGATTTTCTGAATCAATTGTTCTCCTTGTGATGAAAATGGTACTATTCTGTTATGTGGTTGAGTGGAATACGGATTATGGAAGATGCTGCGGAATGTATGCTCGGTGCTGTGGGCCTGTAGGTTGCCGGGAGTGTGGGGGGGGAGCTGCGCGTAGATATATGTCTTGGAGGAATAATTGTCCTGTTGTTACTATGTGTGATTCACGGAGGTGGGGAATTCAGCTCTGATACCTGGTTGTCCTGAAGTATTCTCTCATCTTGCACAGTAAGAGACGCAGATATGTCGGTAAAAGGCTGTTGGTGCACTGGTGGTAGCAGTGGGACCTCTGCTGGATCCTTATAAGAGGGGTACTCTGCCGCCTGCTTGAGAATAAGCTCGATTGTGCTCGTAGCCTGTATCGCTTGTTTGTATCCTATTTGAACAGGCTGCTATGCACTTAGCTGTTATCAGTTTTTTTTGTATGCTGGTGATGTAATTTCGAATATCTATGGCAGCAATGCCATTTTCTATGCTCATCAGTGCCTGCTCGACCGTGTATAGTTGGTACTGGACTTGACCTTTTAAAGTCCACGGATAAATAAATCTTCCTGTCAGGTCATAGAACCCAGAGGTTATCAGAGGTCTTTGGAATAATCCTCCCTGAAGAATGCTGCAAATTCATACTTTGTACTGATGGGAGCAAAAGTTGTGTCAGTCTGTTAAAAATAACCATTTCCAAGTTTGTGCGTAGCCACTCACTCACTCCCTCACTCACTCACTCACTCACTCACTCACTTACATCACACCGAGTAGTGAAGCGCCAAATTAATATAAAATCTATTCAAATACAAGTATGGAATGAAGTTCCAAATTACTGTTGATATGCAAATACCAGAAAGGAGTAATTTTTTAGTTTCTTTTTTTTTGCTATTTTGCTTTACGTCACACCGACACAGATATGTCTTTTGGCGACGATGGGATGGGGAAGGCCTAGGAATTGGAAGGAAGCGGCCGTGGCCTTTATTAAGGTACAGCCCCAGCATTTGCCTGGTGTGAAAATGGGAAACCACAGAAAACCATCTTCAGGGCTGTCGACAGTGGGATTCCAACCCACTATCTCCTGGATGCGAGCTCACACCTGCGCGCTCCTAACCGCACGGCCAACTCGCCCGGTGAAAGGAGTAAAGATTCAACAACATTAAATATTAAAGTCCAGAGCAATGCGCTAATATATATACGAAGCTTGGAAATTAAATTGTGGCAACTATTTATTTACACCAGATACAAATGAGTTACATGTTAGCAACCTTTACTGTCTTTCATTGTAGTCACCAGCGTTGTGTATAACCCGTTGCCAGCGATGTGGAAGTCATAGTATACCTTTGGCATAGCCTGTTCTGTTGATGGTGAGAATGGAGCGGACTACTGCCTGTCGGATCACTGCAACAGTTCTGAAGTGAAAGCTCACAAATAGTTTGGTTTCGATCACTGTACAGTAACGCGGCAAGAGCATGCACTTCTTCTTCACTCGTAAGGACGACCTGCCCGATGAATGTCCGCTACAGTTTTTCGACCGTCGTTGCAGGCTTTTACCCAACGTGCCACTGTTCTGTAAGGCAATGCTGATTCCCCGCAAGCCTCTTGAAGACCTTGATGACACTGTCGTGCTGTACGACATCTGGCGCATTCAATCTTGATCCAAATCCGTTGTTCCCGTTTGGAAAACAGTGACAACGTTACGTTAGACCGCTAGCTCACAAGTGACCGTGTTTCTCTCGCTTGTGCGCACGCAGGTGATATGGGAAGGGCGAGTCCATTTGCTCTGAGGTAAGGTGGGTATGTAACCCACGTGCGCTATCAGCGACAATATTATATTCCGTTGCATAGCGTCTCCACAGCAGTGTTGCCACAATTTAAGTTCTAACTATCTTATTTATAAAATAACTTGTCCTCAGTAAGGGAGGATTTTCGGATACTCCATCGCTAAGGAGGCGACATTTTAAAATGAGTGTATCTATACTTCCAAAATTAGTATTTGGAATCTCCTTTAAAAATAAACACTTTTTTGTTTTCGGAAAATCCCGTTAAGGGAGGGGGGGGTGAGAAAAATTGTTGAATACCTTTTATATGGATGCTTATATCTAAAAACTGAATATGTTACAGTAATGAAAATTGGTATTTGGAATCTCCTTTAAAATTGAAGGAACATATACTTTTTTGTTTTGGAAAATCTACTTAAGGGGTGGTGAACAGGAATGACAAAGGGGTGAGTTATTAAATTGAGTATATCTAAAAAACTACCATGTTAAAGACGTGGAAATTGGTGTTTGGAATCTCCTATAAAAGTAAAGGAACACGCATTGTTTGTTTTCTGAAAATCCACTTAAGGGGAGTTGTTAAAGCGGTTAAATTTTTAAGATGAGCATATATGCAGTATATATAAAATATTTACACGTTGCAGACGTGAAAATTGGTATTTTATCTCTTTAAAAAATAAAAGTAACACGTATTTGTTTTCGGTAGAAACACCCTTCGGATGTAGGGGGGGGGGGAGGCCTCAAAATGGGGTGGATTCTTTTTATGTGGATACTTATATCTCAAAAACTAAAGATGTTAACCGACATGAAAATTGCTATTTGGAATCTTCTTTAAAAATAAAGAAACACGCTTTTTGTTTTTGGAAAGTTCCGTTAAGCGGGTGTTGTATAAAGGACTGAAAACCTGTTGAATTACTTTTATGAGGATATTTATATCTCATAAACTGAACATGTTACAGACATGAAAAACTGTATTTGGAAGAAACACGTACCTATTCCTTTGTTTTCGGAAAATCCAGTTAAGGGTTGGCAAATGAATTTAAAAATGAGTTTAATTCTTTGTACGAGGATACTTATATCTCAGAAACGAAGGATGTTACGGAAGTGAAAATTGGTATTTGCAATCTCCTTTAAAAGTAAAGAAACATGCATTTTGTTGGGGTGGGGGAGAAGGGAATCAACTTAAGGGTTTGTAAAAGGAGTTGAATTCTCTTTATGAGGACACTAATACGAATTGGACTTAAAACTATAAACTGCTAAGGGGTTTTGACTGGGTGATGAGGAATGATGACAAATATATACGTTAATATATAATTGCTCGAATTACGAAGTTAAAATGTCAAATGATATCCCAGGTGTTAAATAACAGAAGGTTTGAAACAAATTTAACCCATCAGAGAGTTAAATGGGGGTTGAGAACTGTAAACAAACATATATTAATACCTTCCTCCGAAACGGTTTAACGTACGAAGACAAAATTCCAAATAGTGGTATATATTTTAAATCCTATGTGTGAAATATCAAATGTATTTATACGTTTAAATACTAAAATATCAAATGAGGTTAGCTCCGTAAGGTAGATTATTCATCCCTCCAAAACCGTTTGGCGTACAAAGTTGTAATTTTACGAGAAGGGTCTTCTTTTATGTCCTGCGTGTGATGTACCGTATACTTCAATACATTTCTCCCCTCAGAGTTATAAATGGTAGTTGACTCTCAGAAACACAATATCCATTCTTCCGAAACCGTTTCGGGCAGGAATTTTTTTTAAGAATGGTATTTTCCTATACCCTAGATGTTAATAAATATTTCAAATCATTCACCCCTTAAAAAGTATTAATCCCTCCATTACTGTTCAACGTACAAAATCAACGTTTCACGGATTGGTCGCTTTTAAATCTTAGATGTAGGGTTTAAAGCATTCATATTCTTCCGTGTGGGGTTCAAATGAATGTTAGGTCAGAATATAATTTATCATTTCCCCAAAGCCGTTTCTTGACGTGCGAACAGAGGGCGTATTTTACAGGCTCAGCTGACAGTGGACTCTCTAAAATGTAAATCTTTGAATAATAACTTTCATTTTAAAGCCGTAGCGAAGCACGGGTGTCTTGCTAGTATTGGATAAGATCGAACTAACTCTAAATTACCTTACTGAACGAACGATCTTTCATAATAATAATAATAATAATACACTGACTGACAGAGCAAATGCAACACCAAGAAGGAGTGGTCAGAACTTTATGCCAATTGCAGCACTGACGTATGCTCATGATGTGAAATGCGTCGCTGTGCTGCGCACGTAGCGAACGATAAATGGGACACGGCGTAGGCGAATGGCCCACTTCGTACCGTGATTTCTCAGCCGACAGTCATTTAGAACGTGTTGTCGTGTGCCACAGGACACGTGTATAGCTAAGAATGCCAGGCCGCCGTCAACGGAGGCATTTCCAGCAGACAGACGACTTTACGAAGGGTATGGTGATCGGGCTGAGAAGGGCAGGTTGGTCGCTTCGTCAAATCGCAGCCGATACCCATAGGGATGTGTCCACGGTGCAGCGCCTGTGGCGAAGATGGTTGGCGCAGGGACATGTGGCACGTGCGAGGGGTCCAGGCGCAGCCCGAGTGACGTCAAAACGCGAGGATCGGCGCATCCGCCGCCAAGCGGTGGCAGCCCCGCACGCCACGTCAACCGCCATTCTTCAGCATGTGCAAGACACCCTGGCTGTTCCAATATCGACCAGAACAATTTCCCGTCGATTGGTTGAAGGAGGCCTGCATTCCCGGCGTCCGCTCAGAAGACTACCATTGACTCCACAGCATAGACGTGCACGCCTGGCATGGTGCCGGGCTAGAGCGACTTGGATGAGGGAATGGCGGAACGTCGTGTTCTCCGATGAGTCACGCTTCTGTTCTGTCAG
This sequence comes from Anabrus simplex, assembly GCF_040414725.1. NCBI lineage: Eukaryota > Metazoa > Arthropoda > Insecta > Orthoptera > Tettigoniidae > Anabrus > Anabrus simplex. Next base: position 719,807,482 of record NC_090266.1, read on the forward strand.
TGATAGTCACCGCAGACGAGTGTGGCGTCGGCGTGGAGAAAGGTCAAATCCGGCAGTAACTGTGGAGCGCCCTACCGCTAGACAACGCGGCATCATGGTTTGGGGCGCTATTGTGTATGATTCCACGTCACCTCTAGTGCGTATTCAAGGCACGTTAAATGCCCACCGCTACGTGCAGCATGTGCTGCGGCCGGTGGCACTCCCGTACCTTCAGGGCCTGCCCAATGCTCTGTTTCAGCAGGATAATGCACACCCACACACTGCTCGCATCTCCCAACAGGCTCTACGAGGTGTACAGATGCTTCCGTGGCCAGCGTACTCTCCGGATCTCTCACCAATCGAACACGTGTGGGATCTCATTGGACGCCGTTTGCAAACTCTGCCCCAGCCTCGTACGGACGACCAACTGTGGCAAATGTTTGACAGAGAATGGAGAACCATCCCTCAGGACACCATCCGCACTCTTATTGACTCTGTACCTCGACGTGTTTCTGCGTGCATCGCCGCTCGCGGTGGTCCTACATCCTACTGAGTCGATGCCGTGCGCATTGTGTAACCTGCATATGGGTTTGAAATAAACATCAATTATTCGTCCGTGCCGTCTCTGTTTTTCCCCAACTTTCATCCCTTTCGAACCACTCCTTCTTGGTGTTGCATTTGCTCTGTCAGTCAGTGTATTTGCGTATGGCCTCTGGAAGGGCCTGATGCAGGTCTTTCCAGTTGAAGCCTTATTGGTAACCTGCGAGTCTGTGAGGACGGGGCCCTACCTGTGATGAATTCTAATGATCAAGACGACACACACACACACCCAGCCTTCGAGCCATCGAAATTATTAACAAATGAAGGTTAAAAATCCAACCTGACGGCGAATCGAACCCGGAACTCCTTGAATTTACGCTAACCATTTAGCCATGGAGCCGGGCTTTCTGTTGATTTTTTATAATATTCGACGAAAACATTGAACGTTAGCGTGAGTGATACAAGTGTACTGGCGTGTTTTGGTGCACTGTTGACACGTATTATAATTCATATCTTGATTTTGTATTGAACTGTGTGTGTGCAATCCACCTACAGTATATACCGAACGATTTTAAACTTGTGTTCAAAATGCTGTAGTCTTTCTAGCGGTGTATGTTTGAAGCTCCACGTTTGTACACAGCTCTCTTAGTGACTGTCTCATGATTGAATTAGCGGGTGTGTTTGCTTCTCTGATTGTGTAGCAGCAATGCTAACAATGTAGCAGGATCTCTGCTAACATCTTGGAAGGCTGACTCTTTGAGGAATCATCCAGTAGGTTAATGGGTTTCAGGAAGACGAGAATAGGAGAAAATGAGAGTAAACACGTAAAATGGCAGTGTAAGACGTATTTCTGACCTGATTTCATAACAAGAGGATTTATTCTCCGTGCTTATTACAGTATCAAATAATACAACAGGCTGTGTGAAAAATTACATTGTAAACTACGCCTAATTTAGGTATCTCATCATTATTTCACATTCCAAGACGCAAACATTTTTATCACAAGGATTAAAATTCCAGTGGGCATCCGGCCGTAACACAGCTCTAGCTCCTTGGCTGAATGGTCGGCGTCGTGGCCTTCGGTTCAGTAAGCTCCGGTTTCGATTCCTGGCCGAGCCATATATTTTAGCCGTGTCTGATTCGGGACAGGGTGTTTGGTTCTTTTTTTTTAAATCCACATCTCTTATTATACACACCACACTCCCCATCACCAACTAACACGGGAACACGTTATTGTGAATACGTCCCTCGACATAAGTCAGGCGACAGAAACGGCATCCGGCTGTAGAAGAGCCATGTCCAGTTTTGCGACATAGCTTGATCCAACACCCCCCTCAAGGCGTGGGAAACGTGACTAGAGATGAACAGAAAAATATCACTGTATTGTATGTGACTTTCTACTACTTATTCCCAAATCACTTGAGTTTGATGCCCTTTGCTGCATCTAAGTCATACGAAAATAGTACAGATGACAGATTAGGCTTGTTAAGCCGTGTATCTATTAATAAAATTTTAGTTTTGTCTATACAGTGTTCAAAATTTAAAACATAGGTTTATTTCTGTACCTGTCGTGTCCACAGTATGAAGGATATGCAATTTTTAATTTTCCGTGTTCTGTATCTGTCTCTCTGCATTGGATGCTTATGGAGGTCAGGGGTTAAGGATGCCTCACGTTGATTAATGGAGCATGATACCTTTCTGGACCGGGTTATCTAACCTAATATTTAACCCACCAACGACAATAGAAATGCAAAATCAACGGAACGAAAATTAAGAAAAACTATAATTGCGTCTGGAATCGAACCCGTGATATGAAAGACAAACATAGCAGAGCAGAATCTTCATTAAAAGCACGGCGAGGTGAATATAAAACAAAGCAAGAGCACGTAAAACCTTGGCAGAAAAGAAAGACAAACCTAGCTATTCCGCACGAAAACCTGAGTGTGGCGATGCCCTGGATTGCCTTGGACTCGAAATGACAGCCTTCTGCTGTCACCTGTAAGGACGCTGAAACCCGTATAGAATTGAATTTACAGGAAAAGAAAAGGGCTCCTTTCAACGGGCGTTTATTAAACTGTTAAGGCACATTGTAATGAACCATGCATTAACATTTGGAATAATAGAAAGGTTTACATTCTGTCTCCAAAGAAACACCAGAGCACTTAGTGGTTCGCGGGCTGCCTTATTCATTCCCTAGACCCTGTTGCAGTGAGGAGTCACAATTCCCTCTCTCCTCAATCAGCTGTGGCCTGACAGTAACATATTGTTACCACGCCCCTGAAGGCTAGTCTGCGGATTCTCGCCTTCCTTCTGTACGGTATTTAAAATCGCCATTTAATATATTCCTTCAATTATCATTCATAGAACGGTCATTTGTCACCTCTCAATAAAATTCAGGGCATTATTCCATAGAAAAATTAAATTTTCGAGCTAATTCCTCTAGCACTAACATGCATTATTATATGATTGTCAAGGCATTATATTTCAAGCCAAACTATACCTACTAAGTCTTTCTACCTCCCTTCCTGATCACACATTTGATGGACGCTTAAGAATGGCAAGTTCTCTGGAACATCCAGAACATATTGTTATTATTATTTAGTTATACTGAAGATCGTATCCTGGCAAGGGTTCACAAATACCGCCCTGCTTACGTGAACGCTAGTTGATTTTGGAAGACGGTATTCGAGACCGGGCGGTAGAATACGGTCGAGTAGTATCTTAGCTACATGTTGTCCAAAAATTTCATCGGGAGGGGATGCTTCAGAACGGGCCTGAAGCATAAAACGCGATGTAACTCTCTTACGGTTGATTTTACACGTAAAGAGCTCATGGCGATTTTTTGTTCTTTAAGGGGAATATCAACGGCAGTCATGTGAAAGTTTAAGTCCAAGGAACTTTATCCATCTCTGTAGACTGTAATAAGTATAGTTGCTGTGGAGATCGCTTCGGTAACGTTTTGGATGCTTTGTACACCTGTCAGTGTTTTCTTAATACATTAACTCGATATTTGGCTTTCTATTATAACGGAAGGAAGAGATAAATTCAAGATCAAAAACAATGCCAGAAAATGAAAATGCAAAGAGCGTTGAAGCGAGTACATCACGAGTAGCCGCTGACAGTAGAGGCATGCCCGCTTATGTACCTTGCCTAATGTCCTCTTCTTTCACCTGGCTGTCAGTTGGTGGATCAGTAGTCTGTCCGGATGATGGGTCTAACAAATATCTAACATTTAGTAGGACGGGGTACTAACTACTGTACGTGAATGAGAATGCGAAGATGAGGGATGGGAAACTTAATCCATGAAACATAAAATGAAGATAAACCCCCAAAATCAAAACATTAAACAAAGCAGAAACACAAAATTTTATATAACAAATGTCCCTCAAAGTTGCAGGTCTCTGCCAGAATCATGTTAAAGTTTATATGATTCTTGGAACCGTGCGTAATTAATATGGCGGGAATCTGAACACTGTAGACGTATATTTAATCAATTAAAACGTTCAAATACAATGGATTAGGAATGTAAGATTCGTGCAATATTTCCAATAATATGACTCCCAGTGGTTTCCAATAATATGACTCCCAGTGGTTAGGGAAACAAAAACATAAAACACACACTGACTTCGGACCACTATAATACCCCCAAAATATCACTGAAGCTAAACATAAGCCCGTTGTCATAATCAAAAATGAGGACTGAAACCTCTCATCCCACAAAAAGCATACAAGCTCACCCCGTACACAAATGACAACAAACGACAAATAACACTGCAAGACACATGGGCAGCAAAATATGGCACACACACACACACACACCTGAAATAAAACATAAATAAGCACTTGTCTTTCAAGATAAATACATGCTCGTCTTCTCAGTCGGCTGCTTACCTAATGTTCATTTAGCTGCTGCCGTGGTGGGCTCTTAACAATGTCGTCTATCTATCTACCTCCCATAATAACGATTCCTTTTCGCTGCAGAAACTTCTTTATTCGGGAAAGGTCGCCGCCTGGCTGTAACTGAACACTAGGTTTAAAAGGGTCTTCTCCCAGCCTGCCAGTCGTGAGCACGCCTCTCAGCTGGGCATCATTTCTATATCCGTCCTCGTATATCTCGCAACAAAATCTCGTATAGGTCTGGTACAATTATTTTTCCAAACTCGTAATTCAATATCGGGTAGGCCTATCTGCAGCATCTTCGCTTCGATCTATCCTGAGCTATTACTCAATAAATCATATTCCTTATAATTCTTGCAGACCCAAATTCGATTCACGTGGTTTGCCATGCGTTAACCTGCCGAGATTTTTCCAGAAAAACCTTCCTAACTGAGCGGTGGGGGCCGAACGTCTACAGCTTACTCTGCACCACAGAAAGATTGCATGGCTTATACTATTACGACCTCCCCTCCAGTTCTTAGGTTGTTTTTTTCTCACAGCACTAATCTCCCTGTTCGATACCATGCCAGACACTACTGACCGTACTTTCAGGATGACTATATCATCTCAGATTCTCTCAAATGAAACAGTCGGGAATAACATTATCTGACAAGACCTCAAACTCACTAAACAGTTACCGCAATGTACCAAAAATCTAATAGAAAGGTAATAACCCTGAACAAATGCATGCATAGTCCTAAACCTCCTAAACCTGTTTACATTTATAGAAAGAATTGCTGAAGGCATGATTAAGTGAATATTTACAGAAAATGCTAATCCTTGTTTGTCCTAACCCATGCTGAGAATTTGTTCATACTTATCTGTTCCTGTGACATTCACTCATCCATCCGGGTTGCACTGCGAGACTTAATGCATGATCGCACTACTGACGTCCATAGTTGCAGGTCCCCGGTTCGACTCCGTGCGGTGGTCCATGATTGGTGCCATCTACTTGATTAACACGTCCTCTAGGAAGCTCAATTAGCGATGGAAGATCAATTTTCACACGAAGATCTGTTCGTTGGAAGTTCAACTTGCTGCCTACTGCAGTTAACGCAGATTACTACATTAATGAGCATGTCTTCCGATTATCTCACTTGCAACTCTCATACTACACCTTATGAGTTGGAAACATTTTTTATCAGTTTCTGCTAACTGAAGCTCAGTCAGTCCCTACCAGCACCTAGTCGTCGCTCCTGTAGCGGATCACAAGTTACTGTAGCCTGCAGCTCCCTAATCGATTCCGTTCACTCACTTATTGTTAATTATTCCATCACAATAGTCTACCTAACTTTATTACATTCGCTTGACTCACAGTTTCAAGCAAGACGAGCTTAATAAATTCTCTCTGTGTTCTCTACGGGCACTTCTGCTATACTGCATTTTTCCAGATACTAGGTTCTGACGATACGCACATTAACAGGATCACACCCTTTTTGTAAGTTCCCAGGAGAGACGCTGCGCGAGGGAAATTCCCAACAAACATTGCCTTCTCATTTGTGTCATGTAAGCTTCAGTTTCCACGCTCGATAAAAGTATGAATATTAATCAGTCAGAGCATCTATATGAGATATTTTCAGCTAAAGACACTTGGAAAATTATATCACAACACATCTCTGCTTTACACTCGCAAACAACAGATGATTGGCGTAATTTGCACATCCAAACATTCATAAGATCTCCCGCTCTTCTACTCGCGGGATTGATGTAGGTAATTTCTCTAAGGTCTGTCTCTCGTTTTTCTCTCATACAAAACCCACACCCGTCCGCGTCGTGTATGGCCAACTATTCTGCTACCCTGAGCGTTCGCTGGCGTTCCAGCTTTCATGCCTCGGTGTCAGCGAATAATATTAATTTAGCGTTTAATATTGGCCAGATCCTATACTATAATACGACTGAGAATGAAAACTACAACCTGTTTTCCACTCTGTGACCGGGTAAGGGATGTAATGAATCAAACCCCATCTTGCGGCGAGGATAGGAATTGTGCCGGCTGCCGAAGGCTGTCGCACTCCTGTGGGGCAATGATTAATGACTGAGAGATGAAATGAAATGATAGTGGAGAGTTTTGCTGGAATGAAAGATGACAGGGAAAACCGGAGTTCCTGGAGAAAACCCTGTTCCACATCCGCTTTGTCCAGCACAAATCTCACATTGAATGACCGGAATTTGAACCACGGAACCCAGTGGTGAGAGGGGAACAATGTGAGGGGTGGGCTAAAATGTTATCATGCACATGCCAATTGGTGCTTCCGTCAGATATGGGTAGTTTAAAAAAATGTATTCAGCTAATTCGTAAATAATTATTTTCAGTATTGCTGTCTATGTAGATCAATAAACCGTGAGCTTCACGTTGCTATTTGCCTTTATGAAGGGTCTTATAAGAGACACGGTATATTTTACTACATGAACTATTATTCACAAAGTTTCGTCATGAATTCTAGAGAGCTGGAAAATTTACGTTGTAAGTGTACAGGGTGAACGAAAAGTACCATCCAATAATCACAGCCCACAATAACGTGGAAAGTATCTGTAAGCTTGATAAAAGTCAACTCTCTAACTGGTGCGCGGTTGGCCATTTTCGTTCTGTACTAAACATATTTTCACACGTACTACATGTGCGTAACAAGAACCAATCGATTTCGATTTCAACTCTCTGACAATTTTCATCAATAGATAACTAGGATAAGTAACGTAATGCCGTCTTAGACGAGATCTGCGGCCCAAATATCCACTGAAATGGCGCGTAAGGAGCCCTCATATCGTCTTAACACACAATTATGTTGCGAAACTCAACCCAGTCTTACGGTGTTTAGGGGTCATAAAATTTCCAGATACGTCAAAAACATTAAGTTTAAATATTTCCTGAATACAATTTTCATAGCATTTTCCAAATTGCCTAGGGATGCCACATTGGTTACCGGGGTATGCGTTTAATCTAGTGTTTGTCTGGATGCCTTTCTTGACGCCAACCCTGTGTGGAGTGATGTATTCACTATTGTGTGTT